>NC_047668.1:10937500-11537500 GCF_011762505.2 Arvicanthis niloticus | reverse complement strand
CATTAAAACTGTGTATTTTCAACTTCAGTAAGTTTCAAAAGCTTGTTTATAATATGATTGACTAGTGTATTATTGTCTATGTTTTCTGTCTCTTATATATGAAAATGATAAGGACTTATCTCTTATTAGGCAATTAATAGCACAAATGCCTTAATTTAAATTATTTAAGTGAAAAAGGAAGTAGTTGCTGGTTTCCTGTAGGTTCCACCATTAATCATTCTTTAGAGGAAATGATTATAACTGGGGGATTATTGTACACATTACATATAACAGATATAAATATCCAGAGGAGAATCCAAAGACAATACAATATTTACCATTGACAAATTGTATTGTCCAAAGACAATACAATATTTACTAAAATACAATATTTACCATTTTTTACTACTTACACATTTAGAATCATATTTAGAAAAGTGGAATAGGGTTAGACAAAGTGACATGGTTTGTTAGTGTTGCCAAATTAATCAAAGCAGTGTTCCTTACATGTACAAAATCATAATTAAATTATTGAAATTATCTTGGCTATTCAATGGCACCTATTTTTTCCACATCATTTAATAACATTTCCATTTTCTTTTTCCAGACTCCAAATTTAAATTTGGGGTCTTTTATCTGGCCAGAATCATAAGTATTTTAAGTTTGTGATATGTGCAGTCTTACTTCAGAGGGACTCTACTTGATCTTCTGAGGTTTGCAAACTGCAGTTCATCAGAATCTGCAATGTGAGTCTAGTTATCCATGACCTAGAGTAAACAGTTTGAGGTATTTTCACAGTGTGTCATCCAGCTGCCCCAAGATCAATGCCTACTTGCCCATGAAAGCAGATCCTTCTGACTGTTGCCTGGCTCTGCTCCTGATCCACGTGCTCCTGACCTGAACTGTGGCCATGCTCACAGGTCCCTTCCTTCAGCCAGAGTACAGGCTTCAGCACGCTCCCCACGTTTGGTCTTCTCTAAAGCCAACGTTCATTTAAGCTTTGGAGTGGATCTTAAGCCCACACTGTCAGTGCTGTCTAAGGAATCCACAGAGCAGGGTAATGACAGTGTTAGCTGACTCTCATCTAGCACTCTGCTTCTGGCTGACTTGCTTCATATTCTGATTTAATTTTCCTCCCATAGCTGTGTGAAATAAAAGTACCAGCACCTGGGAAGTAGAGCAGGCAGATCTCTGAATTTGAGGGCAGCCTCATCTATAAAGTGACTTCGGACAGCCAGGGGTACACAGACAAACCCTGTTTGAAAAACTACAACATTATTAATAATAATAGACAGATAATAAATTATTATCTCTCTTATATGTATTGAACAAATCACATAAATATTTAATAGACGAATCAAGGTTTTGACTACAAACCTTCATGTTCCTTTTCAATATTTACTGGTCCTTTGCATTTGTTAATACTAGAAGTAGCTTCTAAGTTTCTTCAGGCAGAAATCCTTCCCTTCAGCACATGTTAACGTGTGATCATTCTTACAGTATGACACAGTGAAACCTTATTATTCATGAATTTTTAGAAGTTTGTATTACTTGATGAAAATCCCACAATCTCATTGAAATCCTATTTCATTATGTCAGCAATTCAACAGCTCAAAATTTGTGTTTACAAAACTGAATTTATTTTACTTTTATGTAATTTTCAGTAGAATAAATTCATCACTTATAATATTCTTACTCAATGTATTTCAATAAACTACAGAAACTAAGAAAGCTGATGAGATTGTTAGGAATCTCCATATCTTCTATATCATAATGTTAGTCATTTGTGAGCTCATACTGGTTACAAGAACAAACAATACAATAAGTAAGAGGTATACCAGTTTTTAGCTATTTGTCCGACCAAACTCAATTCCTGTTATATTATTTCCATATTCAGCCTAGCAAATAACATATTTTCTTCAGTAGTAAGCAAGACTATATACATATTTCACAAGCTAAATAAGTGTTCCTCGATGGCATCTGCCCATAGTTTATTCTCGTACTGGATTGTGGCTTAGCTCAAAACAAAATAATTGTAGGCCCTCCGCTAAAGCCAAACAAGCATTTTATACCTGGATTTCTCACATAAAGGAAATTAAGTTTTGTTTATTGAAATAACCTAACCTTTTTTACTACAATGAGATATTATAAGGTCAATCAATCTTCCCCAAATTATATTAAATTTCCTGCTGTATTTAAATTAAATATGTCTTTTAGATTGGTTTGCCATTTTGAAGCAATGTGTAGTATTTGTGTTTTTTCACCCCAGAGTATAAATTCCTTATAGCAAATAATTACCAAAACAGGTAGAGATATTAAAAGACAACAAAAATCTCATGTTGTAGTTTCATGTTTTTTGTTAATACCAGAAAACTTCAGCTTATCCTAACAGTTTCTCTCAAAGGGATATAAAATTGTTTGAAAAACATTGATATTTGACATTTTTAGCAGACACTTTATAAGTAATTTTAGAACTTCTTGAAAATTACAATAATTTTTTTTACTTTTGTGTAACATTGGAATATATTTATAGATTAACAAATGTATTTTGTTGATATTCAAGTATTTGTGTCGGCACCTGAATATAGAGTAGAGTGCTGGTGAGAGGACAGGGCCTCTAGGTCCACCCTGCACCAGCCACGTGGGTCTTTGCTAAAGCTGGGTCAACTATATTCTCATGTTCCTATTCATCTGTTTCATTCTGTCCCCAACGCCAATACCTAGCATAGTATCCGGCAGGAAGCAGGTAGAAAAGCCTGTTCTAAATATTCCCTGAACAGGTGGGAATTTCATGTCCTCAGCCAGACATTTTGTGTCTTCCAATGACTTCCCAGCAACTACAATATGGGAATTTTTTGGGGGGGGGGCACAGAAATGAGGGCACTTCTGTGTCTCAGAAATCTCTCCCTTGCCTACTTTCTAAGAATCTAAAGCAGTGGTTCTCACCCTTCCTAATGCTGCAACCCTTTAATGCAGTTAGTTCCTCATGTTGTGGTGACCCCAACCGTAAATTATTTTGTTGCTACTTTATAACTGTAATTTGCTACTATTATGAATCTTAATGTAAATATCTGATATGCAGATATCTTTTATGTGACCCCAAAGAGGTCAAACCCATAGGTGGAGAACCACTGATTTAAAGTATCTTAGAACTAGACAAATTTGTAAGACTGTGAAAGATAAATGACAGCAGTAGACTTCTCTCCCCTCCAGGACAACATGCACAAACTGCTCTTGTTTACCTGCCCTACTTCTCCTTGATGAATTCTGACTGTCGCCCTCAGCTAAGACATTTGTGTCTTCCTTCAAGTCCTCTGTGATCCCCATTCAGTCTGGGTTAGGTACTCCTGGTTTTTTGTGATTCCCGCAGCCAGTTTCTGAGAGGAAACATACTAGAGACGATATAGAACCAAATCACATAGAGCATCATGCCATATTGTCCAGTTTCAGAACGCAACTTGTTGGTAAAATATCCCTAATACAGTTTGTCCTTGTCTTTGCACACATGTGCAATTGTGACACATAGCCTGAAAAAAAAAAAAAAAAAAACATTTTTAATTTCCTGTTAAGGTGTTCATCTATTTCAGTGGCCGGATACTCAGTTCATATTTTTCCATTCATGGTTAATTGGTTGCTTGTGCAACCTGACCATATTCTGAACTTACTCCAGCTGGCTTTCATGGCTATTTTAGATTGAAGCTTAAACATGTACCTGCTGGCCTGCCTTTAGTTCTTATAGGACCATCATCACTGTACAGCATTTAAGAAGTAAACACACATACATTTATATTTTATAACATTTAGAGATAAAAGTCAACATAGACATGTCTTTAAGAAACACAAACTAGAAATGCAATTTGCAAAAATGTATAACATAGTCCTTTCTAAATTTTGGTGCATAATTCTTTGATTTATTAATGAGTATATTACCTTTAAATGATCCTTTTGTGAGATCTTAGGAAAAATTCACAGTACTTGAACTTTCAATAATGCCTTCAAAGTTAACTTCGTGCATCTCTGATAATATGAAGGCGTCTCTCTTCCATACACATGGAAAAGACACCTGCCATATCAAGCAAAGGCATGCATATTGGTGCCTTTCTCTAAGCCACCATAAAGTAAAATAAACAGATCAGTCACCATTGCAAAGTTTGCTGTTGTCACCTCAAATCCAGGACTTTTCTAATGTTTTTTCATTCTGAAATGTAACCTATTTATTCTAACACATTTTTGTTTTCAGTTGTAGGCCTCTCTTCATGCGTTCTCCTCTCCTCCCTCTCCCTCTCCCTCTCCCTCTCCCTCTCCCTCTCCCTCTCCCTCTCCCCCTCCCTCTCCCCCTCCCCCTCCCCCTCCCCCTCTCCCTCTCCCTCTCCCTCTCCCTCTCCCTCTCCCTCTCCCTCTCCCTCTCCCTCTCCCTCTCCCTCTCCCTCTCCCTCTCCCTCTCCCTCTCCCTCTCCCTCTCCCTCTCCCTCTCCCTCTCCCTCCCCCTCCCCCTCCCCTCCCCCCCTCCCCTCCCCCTCCCCCTCCCCCTTCCCCTCCCTCTCTTTCTCTCTCTTTCTTCTCTTTTCTCTTCTTTCTTCTCTTTTCTCTTCTTTCTTTTTCTTTCTCTTTTAAATATGGATGTTTTGCCTGCATATGGGTCTGTGCACCTGAGCATGCCTGGTGCTAGTGTAGGCCAGAAAAGCTTGTCAGATCCCCTGGAGCTGGAATTATGGATGATTCTGAACCAACCAGTGGGTGCTAGGAATTGAACTCAAGTCCTCTGCAAGGAGCAGTGCCAAGCCAACTCTCCAGCCCCATTTTAACCCTTCTGATGTAGCATATATCTTGCAAGGTTATCAACTCAATATGCTACTCTAAATTACCAGTTCTTTTTTAATACTTAGGAAGATAATTTTTCTACTTTCTATAGTTAGGCCATTAAAATTTAGATCAGCATTTTTGGTAATTGTATTAAATATCCTTTAAAAATATGTTAGTCTGATGTGAGTGAGTATATATTTAAAGAAATTAGCCATATTTCTAAAAAAAAAAATCTGCTCAATTGAAAAGTAGTCTAATAATATTTAAACTGATAAAATTTATTCTTATTTAACAAGTGAAATTTCCAATTTTCTTCTGCCTCACCAACTAGAGTCATTAAAATAAGGGGCACAAAGTTTGGAAGCTTATTTAAACTATAATGATCGAAAACTCAACCTCCCCATGTAGAATAAAAACAAAAAGTTTGGTGTCTCCCAGCTTTCCAGAGCACATTGCAGTCCATGAGAACAGCTGGACAGCGGGTTTTCAACAAGCCTGGTGTGGTTTTCAGGAAAGTGGAAGGGCCTGGGTTGTTTTATAATTTGGGACTGGCATTCTACCAAGAAGAAAAGTTGGATACTTTTTTTGTTCCTTTTATGTTTCTTTGATTTTGTTATATATAATTACAATGAACACCCTTTTATATGAATTTTCATGTGGTCTTTTTCTGAATAGGATACTAAAAATAAAATAATCTGAATGCTTTTACACCTACACACTGTATTGCTGAGCAAATTATTTATGGAGGGGAAGGAAAGATAAAGTAGCTTTTAAGAGTCCTTTAGCATATCAGCTTGATAACTAGCAAAACACCTTTACAGCCATTAAATATTTACCAAGACTTGGCTTTATGCAAGGGGGCAGTTTAGTGCACCAAATTTGACTCTCTGCAATGCCATTGATTAGCTATCAGAAGGACAGAGTTAATAAGTAACTTTAAGTATTACAGAGTGCTCTACATTCTTGTCAAACCTTTTCTCTGAAGATGGACAAAAAAAAAAAAAAAAAAAAAAAAAAGCCAGTTCCAACCGGCATTCACCTCACCAATGATTGCACAAGCACAGCTCTGGAAGAAATACAGGCCAGGCAAATCAGTTGAGCAGTGCTTAAGCAATCCTTCCTAGTGACTGTTGTCATTGCTGCTGGACTTTAGAACTGAACATGTTTACATTTAATTAGAAAGGACACACAGTTTACAGCACAGTAGCTATCAATATCGGATCAGAATTGATTTCCGCTTTTTCTCCAGTGATTGCTTCCTTCGGGCTAATTAAAAAAAGGCATATAACCAAATGACTCAGATACATTTTAAAGCAGAGTAAACAGGATTCCCTGGAGAGCCAAACAGAAGTAAATGGCACTCATCTTGATTATCAGCTAGATTTTTAAAAAGAATTCTGATGATTCCGAATGTGTCGTAAATCGTGTTTTAGTGTTATCAGTCTGGTGATATGCAAGTGTTTCCCTTTGAAGAAACCTCAGTGGATTGCTTTGCCTGATACTTCAGCTCCAGAAGAAACAATAGCCTTACTTTTATCTCTATAATCCCTAAAATAGGGAGGGAGAAGATTGAGGGAAGATTGGGTGTTGTCAGGTTCTTAGTTTCAAACTTGTATGCTATTTGCTAAAATTAAAGACCAGTCAGGTATGAATGACTAACAGGTTTTTGTAATTACCATAGGTACATTTATAATATATAATAGTATTACATTAACGTATAATATATGATTGTTTCTTTTCATTAACTGATCTGTTGGAAAGAGACTGGCATTCAATTTCACTAGCTAGTATTTTGATCATTATATAAACTTCTGTGAAAATGTTATAAAAAATCAGAGAAATAAAGGAAAACGGGAGAAAAGCAGCTGCCTCCCCACAGGGAGAATCAGGTCTAAGCCCTCCCTTATCTCTCATGTATGACTTCTGCCACGCATGCCACGTCTCCTTAGGACGGCCACCAACACACAAGAAAATACAGACTGATTCTGATTGAGCACAGCCCTTAAGAAATGTGAGCTTACGTTTAGTAAGCATTCAGCTGAGAACTACAGACAAATGATGAATCAAGCTTCTGTAAGATACAGGTTGTGGGTGTATCCCAGTGAGGCACACAGCATTAAGAGGGCTCTGGAATCAGTCCCTAGCACCCAAAAAATAAAATAAAAATAAACCTAAGAGATTATATTTTTGTCTGTTTTAGTGACTATTATATATTATACTTGTGTTTGTATAGTTGTTCAATAAATATCCATGAATTGCTCCTTGAAAACTTATTTCACAACAAGCAAATGTTCACTGAGCCACAGGCAGGCCTCCAGAGCCCTTGTACTCCGCTCTGCAGGGAAACTTCTGCGATCAGGCGGAGATGCCCCGCGTGCACGCAGAGCCATCCCAGGTAGGCTGGCTCCTAAGGGGCTTCAGTGCTGACTTTTCTTCATTTCGTTTCACCTTTTAAATCTTAGGCTCTTGATTACTCTTAGTGCTCACAAAGAAACCAAGCCATAGCCCACACTGCTTACTAAATGTTTACTGTACCCCTAGAGAAGGGCTTGGACTCTTCGCGAAGATTCTTATGAGTCATTAAGACACAAACATTAAGAACTGTGTGAGCTGGGGTAAGGAATACTCTACAGATATTGACTGAAAAGCACTTTCTAAGTAGTAAATTAGTATCAAATGGTTAAAGGGGGTTGTTTTGGAGAATTTTTCCTGATGCATACTGTCTATTCAGTGTGAGACACAGGAGAGAGTCGCCTATGGCCCCACAATGCAGATGCTGGAATCCAAATTCCAGATCCTTGGTGGGAAAGTAAGCACTTTACACCATGGAACCATCCTTCCAGCCCTTTATTTAGCCTTCTTAAGGAAATGTATATACAGGGTGAGATGTGGAGAATGTGTAGGCAGGAGGGGGGTCAGGATGCTAAGGAAATTGAAAGATATTCGTCCTGACTGAAGTTTTATGGGTAAACAGTTGCATGATGACAGATGAGCTAAGGAGTGAGCTTTCTGTCTGTGCTTTAGAAAACTCACCCAAGGTAAGGAACAGGAAGACTATTACAGCGATCCGCTTACAAAAATAATACAGATTTTCAGTGTAAAGGTAGCAGCAATGAGAATGGAAAGAAACTGAAAGATGAAGGGGGGGATTTAAGTATAAATCAGCATAATTGACTAGATTGTAACTCCAGAGATACATATTAAAGATGATACATCTGTTTGGAGTTTGAAGGACAAAGGGTCTGACGTGAGACTGTGAGATCACATCCAGACACTGTGTGGTCAGTGTTTACAGAGTAGTCAGTTGGCAGTATCTTCAAGGTGTTGTACAGACCTGGTGCTCAGTGCAGCCAGCTGCGACTGAGAGGAATTTGCCTGGTATCGATGATTAACTGAAGGGCTGAGAGTGGGCTGATAGGAGGGAGCAGAGCGAGATGGCTGCAGAAGGCACCAGCAGTCAAAGGGCAAGGAGAAGGACCGCTCTTGAGGAGACTTGAGAAGCTTTGGGAAAGTAAACAGAAACCAGAATGAATTGAATTGCAAAGCAGGGAAAGAATGCATTTCCAGAGAGAATTGGCTTCAGAGAGGTAGCAAGATAAGGCTTGAAAAGTGTCCTGATGTTTAGCAAATTCAGTAACACACTGGGCACAGAACAGATTGCAGCACCTTGAAATGAAATTTCATGCAAATGCAGCAACCATAGAGCTTGATTCTAAATAAGACTTTTCTAACTAAGTCCTAAATAAATCCTCTTTTATGCAAAACTGTCATATCTGGAGAAGTTAGTAAATCTGAATTCTGATATGTAACAATAAAATTCTTCATAGACATCCCAGTTCAAGTAACTAAAAATGAGTTCCTGAACTTTATTCTGTTTTGTAGATTTGGACTCTAGCATATTCCCATGTCATCCAGCTGAGATCGAGAAGCTGTCCCATTCAGAAGAAAAAGTCAAAGCTTACCTGTGCGGGAGGCATGATGTCTAATGAGGGACAGGAACACTGTTAGCTCTGTAGAAGACTCCATAACTAAAGCAAATCTTAAAGCAAGTCCATTAGCTCCTGTTTAAAATCTTTCAGTGAGCATTTCATTTTTCTAAATCACGACCAGATTCCTTACGTGGCTTATCTCTAGGCACGTGTTGATGATCTCTTCTCTCTAGCCTACCTGGGCTAGCGCCTCAGCATCCTTTCTTACTTTCTTATATATGTCCCTACTTTTCTGTATCCCACGAGTTTTGGCAATTCGTGTGTTTTCACTTACTTTCTTTGGCCAGTATAAATTTAGAGTTTTGTTGTCTAACTTCCAAATATTTTTCTAGCCATGATTGTATATTAATTTTAGTTTAATCCCATAGTGGCTTAATAGTATATCTAATGACTGGTGTTTTTTTTTTTTTTGTTTTTTTTTTTTAATTTGCTACAGTGTGTTTCACTTAAGCTTGAGGGGAATATGTAATCTGCTGTGTCTTATAAATGCTAACTCTGTTGGTAAATGATGGCTTGGATAGCTATTAATTTCCAAAAAAAAGAGTAAAGCTCTCAGCTGTTGGTGGGGATGTAGAGAGCCACCTCTCAGATCTTGTTGGAGGCTGGGATTATAATTTATAGCCACTGTGGCATATATAGCAACATGGAGGTAACAAGAAAGAGGAAATAACCGTCAGTGGGCAGATAGATTAAAACACGTGGTGTGCTTCTGCAGTAGAATAGTGTTCTGCCTTGTAAAAGGCTTCTCGTATCATTGATGACAGCGTGGATGAATGTGGAGGACATTGTGACAGGTGAAGTCAGCTAGACACAAGCGGGTAGTACACTGCTTACATGTGGAATCATAAAACCTGAATTCAGAAGCAGAAGGTGAAATGATGGTTACAAAGGGAGTACTGTTTCAGGTGGACAATCTGAATTAATGAATTCTGGATATAGTTTAAATGATATAACTATGACTAAAAACATTGCCTTAAATACTTGAAATTTCCAGAGGTGGGAGATCTCATTATTCTCAAAGTAATTGAATGGCAAAAAAAGAAAGACAAATATTCTTAGAGAAATGTGCTACTTCTCTGAAGTTGCTATTTTATGTGTGGTGTATGTCTTTGTTCTTACTAATTAATCTCTTATCTTTTCGCATCTACAAGACTAGTAGTGAGAGTCGCTGCAGCTCCTGACAACAAGGATAGGTATCTTCTCTCTGCCTTGTTTGTGCTGCCATTGTTTGCTTCTACTTTGCGTTTGTTTTACTGTTTTACGGTTCTTCAGGAGGAAGGCTGGAGTGCTGAGTTAATGTGTTCCGTGTTCCTAGTGGGAAAGCTGGAGTGCTGAGTTAATGTGTTCCGTGTTCCTAGTGTGTGAATTTAATGCTTTGGCTCCCAGCTTTACCCATGTTCCACAAAAGTCTGTGCTGCGCTCTTGCTATCATGAACTTCTCTGTCTTCTGAAATTCTCTTGGAGATTCCTGTTTCACTCAGAGGTTATTTAGAAATATACTGTGCAGTTGCCATGCGTTTGATAGTTTTTCTGTTAACATTTAAAGCCTAACGAGAGATAGCTGAGTGGTTCAGTTCAGAGATAGTTCAAGACTAGCACTGGCTGTTCCTCCAGAGAACCTCACTTCCATTCCCAGCACCTCCACAGCAGCTCACAACATCTACAGCTCCAGTGCCAGGGGACCACGTGCCTTTTCTGCCTCCACAGACACTGCATGTATGTGGTCCACATACATGTAGTTTACATATATGCCAGCAGAAACACCCATACATCTAAAATAAAAATAAAGGAAATTTTAAATAATTAATCAGTAGACCCTAGAGTAATATTAACTTTCTGTTAATAATGTCGGGTTTGGTTTCTTTTTTTGTTGAAGAATAAACTGCACATGGCTTTAATTCTGTTGAATTTCTGAAATTTGTTTTGTGACCCAGGATATTGTGTGTCATGGCCTATGTTCTGTGGGCACTGGAAAATAATGTATGTCTTGCTGCTCTGCACATCTGTGAGTGTTAGATATATTATGGTGTTCAATAATGTTGAGTCATTTTGTACCATTTGGTTGTTTTGTCTAGTTGAGAGTATTAATGGTATTATTTTAGACATTATGACATTATAATTATGTTATATTGCATTACATTATAGCAATATTCTCTCTGAGATAATTTTAATTTGTTTCTTTAAAATAAATTGTGTGCAACAAAGAGGAAACAACAGTGACCTCATCAGATGGCTTGTTAACTCAGAAAACCTCTGGTCCACAAGCTTAGCCATGCTGAGTAGATTTTCTTCCCTCTGTGTGTTATTCAGAATTGAAGCCTATTAGGGTTCAAGCTAATTTTCTCAAAAATAGGGAAAATACACCACAGTTTTCTTGAAATGGTCTTAGTAAATTAACCAATGCAATTAACCAGTAAAGGCAGACACCCCTTCCCACAAGGCAGCACATACTTTTGTTTTTCACAGTTTGCTTTGGCTTTATTTACTCTGTAAAACAAGCCAGGCCTGCCTCTTTTTTTTTTTTTTTCAAAGAATGATTGAAGGATGTTATCAGTAGCTGAATAAAGGTTGAGGAAACTGGATTATTTCTCCCAATTCATGAAAAACCTGTAGCAACAGGCACTTGTTTTCAACAGTGTTTACAAAATAGCTGGGTATTGCATAATGTGCTGTATGAAGTCAATTAGATATAAATCATAAAGGGTTCACAGGGAAGAATGCCTTTCTTGGCCAGGACTTGTGCTAAGAATTTTTACCCTTAAAGATCACTGTATTTGATTCTCCTTTGAACTGATGAGATTTTCCCCAGGGTTTTTGAGTTAAAGAAGGTAAATCAGAGAGGAAACCGTTCTCCAAAGGTCACACAGTAGACAAGACTAAAACTTACCCTCCGTCTTTCGTACAGTACATGCCTGCATCATTCCATTGCATCACACTGAGAATCCTTGAAGTAGTAGACTGCATAACTGTTGGCAGGAGCTGTGCTTCACTGTTCAGCATCATTTCTTCTGGTGCTTCTTCTACTAATCAATTTTCTAAGGAGGCTATGGTTTTAACAATCAAAAATGTCTTTAGATACTTCAAAATGACTTTGGGGGACAAAACTACTCCTAGGCAGAAGTACTTGTTGCACCGAGGAAGTGATTCAGTGGGTGAGGTACTAGCTATGCATGCTCAAGATCTGGGTTAGAGTCTCCAGAGCCTCAGGGAGGCGGATGCAGTGCAGAGCACACAAGTGCTCCTCCAGCAGTTTCAGAAGCAGAGCACAGCTGGTCTCTCATACAGTGGTGAATGACACAAGGACCATCTCAAACAAAGTGCTTCCAGTGAGGACAGTCCTTTGATGTTGTCCTCTGACCTCTACACACATGCCATGGCATCAGTGCAGGTGAACACACACACACACACACACCATACATATACGCACATACTGTGCATGCATTTGCACAAAGGCTTAAACAAAAGAATTCTAGTCTATATTACCATACCTCTAAATTATAAATCCAAATTATTTATCCAATTAAACAGTTTATATAGGTTACACTATTTATTAAGCAATTATTGCAAGGTAAATGAAGCATAAACTGAGAGTTAAGTGCTGATTATAGAGAGATGAGAGAAATGTGCCCCTTGGGACTTGAATAATACACCATGGGGAAAAGAGTAGACATCAGAAAAGTAGCATCAAAATATGGTGTAAATTAAAACATGCAAATGCACAAGCACTTCAGCTGACCCCAGGTGTGACTTTACAGTTGAGTTCGACAAGCAGGAAGCAGACCGGTTGAGTAGAACATACATATACTGCACAGAAATGCATGCTGTTGTGTGGGTGTAGAATTGATCATACTCAAGTGCTTTAAATGAAAGCAGTACACAGTCAGAGTCCAGGAAAATCTAGGGCTCTGGATAGGAGACAACCAGGAAACATCTAAACAGAGAGAGAAGGGATTACAGAAAGGGGGATCTAAACCAGGTTTAGTAGCACATGACTATAAATCCCAGGCCTGAGTAGACTGCAAGTTCAAAGACAACCTGGACTGTATAGCAAGCTCTAGGCCAGCCTAAAACACAGCAAGAATCTGAGCCATGTGTATGCCAACACACACACACACACACACACACACAGTCTATTGCATGCCACTTAGGCAAGTCTTTCTACCTCTGTTAAATTTTCCTGGAAAACCTTTGCAGACAAACCCTGAAGTTTGTCTTCTACTAAATTCTAGGTCCTAAGAAGTTGACAGTTGAGATTAACTATCACTATTACTTAGTAATGGTTTAAAGTCTCATTTTTTATATATATTTGAGAACATTAAATCACTAGGATTATGTAATTTCAAAATTGAAATGTGACTTGAAATTTTATTTATTGTATCTCATTACCTTCATAGCAAACAGGAAATGGTTACAATTCTGACATTGGTCATGTGCTTTGAATTTCTGTAATTCAGTGACTCTTCTGCTTCTCGAACATTTCTTTTTACTATAACTGAGTTTATTCCCATACTGTTTAAGGCTCATTATGTTGTAACGCTTCTGCTGTGCTGACAAATGAGTCTCGAAATGAATCATCTTAAAGGAGATTCATGCAATAGGGTTCCCTGAGGAAAGTTAGCCAGCGGGGTCCTGGTGTCCATGTAGGGTAGGCACTGTGAGACAAGAAGGGCAGTGCCGATGCTTGTAAATGTCCATATGCTGACAGTGTGGTCTCCATACTTTACTTTTTACTCTCCCTATTGTGGGTTGATATAGGAAAATTTCCTTTAACTTTTAAGTTCTTAATAAATACGTAGTTCCTATAAAATAAAATAAACCTTACAATAAACGTTTACTTAAAAATCACCATACAATTAACAATGGACTATTAGTCTATGATCAGTGGGGTTCATTGATGTGCCCCTTCTTTCTCCTCAGCTGACTACACAGTGCCTTCCTACACTGTACAAGCTTTCTAGCAAAGAAGATTCTTCTAGCTTAGTTCTGGCTTCATTTTTCTATGTCATACAATCAGGGTGGGCGGTATACTCAGCTATAGGGTCTTACATAGTCATGTGGGCCAACAAAAAAAAAATGACAAGAGCCATATATAATTATAAGAGAGTAGCTTCCACGTGGCTTTTTCATATAACTTTCCTTTTCATTAACCTGGCCCCTAGTGTTTCCTGTCCTGCCACCTTCTCCCTGTGTAAACCTCTCCACTCCCAGTATTACACCCTCTACGTTCATAACACCTATGACCTATAACCCTCTCCCTTAAAGTCTCCTTCTCCCAATAGCTTCTTTCTAGACGCTCGTGTCTATAGGAACTCTTTAAGTTGAGCACACAAAATGAGAGATGCAAACAAAGGGACACATATGGCATTATTTATTCCTGTTCCTGGGCTACCTCACTCAGTATAATTTTTTCCCAGTTTCATCCACTTACCCGCCAATCCTATCCCTTGGGTATATGTACCACATTTTCATTATCCACACATCAACTGATGAACAACTTGACTCATTCCATTCTTAGTTATTATGAATACAGTAGCAATAAATATGTATGAAAAAGTATTTCCATAGTAGACTATAAATTATGGGGGTTACACCCACACAGAGAAGAAAGGATAGGGATATGGGGGAAGGATTGTGGGAAGAGGTGACTGGGAAGGGCACAGTGAGTGGGATGTAAAGTGAGTAAGTAAAAAATAATAATAATGAAATACATTTAAAAAATAATTGGGGGCAGGGTATATGTCCAGCAGAGGAATAACCGTGTAGCAGTTCTATTTTTAGCTTTTGAGAAATTCCCACAGATTTCCATAGTGGCTACGTGAGTCTTGTACTCACAGGAATCATGAATTTAATTCTGTTGTTTAGCTACACCGACATATGCTCAAACTGCCTTCTAAATTGTCTGTGTGCACAAGCACACTTATACACATAGGTAACTACAACCTTTATCAGAGAAAGTCTTTCCAGTGAACTGTGGCACTTACAGAGACAGGGCTACACACGTACAGGAATAGGTGTCAGCTGAGTGTGCAGCCCTAAACTGGGCGTCTAATACCATCCCCTCCTAGGTTCAAGGGGCATTGCAAAAGAGGAGGGAGAACAAATGTAAAGGCCAGAGAATAAAAAAAGAGCTGAGAAATGCTCTACTGCCAAATGCCAAATAACTTTATAATTACAACCTCCCAACAAAGGCAGGTGACTGCTCAGGACCTGCACAAGGGTGGCTGCTGGCCACTCACTCAGAACTGTCTCCTACTGATAGATTCACAGAGAGAAGTCTTTGCTTTCCATTGTATTCCTACAGGAGATTCCACCAGGTGGCCCTGATTAAACCAAATTCAAAGTCTTGCATCTGAGAATGGCGAAAATTGGGTTGATAAGAGAAGAAGATAAGAGAAGGTGTGGGGGAGAGTAACCAGAATACTTCATATGCTGGATGAAGTTACCAAAGAACTAACAATAAAAAATTTAAGTTTGGAAAGTCTCAAAGGTTTGTCTGTGGACGAAGAGTTTATACTGAAACCTCCCCAATGAGTAAGAGTTTGTCACAGAGGGAAAGTAGTGCAAATGCCGTGGGCAGGAAAAGCTTTCTGTTTAAGAAACTGGATGAACAGAGCTCCCAGAGTCTAATCCACCAGCCTGGGAGCACATAGGAGGGACCCATGGCTCCACCTGTATATGTAGGGGTGGATGGGAGAGAAGATCCTTGGTCCCGTAAAGGCTGGACACCCCAGTGTAGGGGAATTCGAGGGTGGGGAGGTGGGAGTGAATGGGTGGGTGGGTGAGTGGGGCCACATTCTCATCGAATCGGGAGAAGCGGGATAGGATAGGGGGTTTGGGTGGGTGGGGGTAAAGGAGAAAGGGATAACATCTGAAATGTATATAAAATATACAATAAAAAAAAAAGAAACTGGTTAAAGATAGAAAAGCCAGACAATGAAGAGCAAGCACAGAGTAAGTGTTCAAACACAGGAGCTAGGAGTGGGGCTGTGGGTTCCAATGCAGCCTCTGCTGGGGAATGGGATTATTTAAATTCCTTGCCTCTTGTTTCAATTTCTTTATTCATAAAACAAATACAGTAAATAAGGCTATTCGAAAAGGTTGTTTGCAGGTTTAGTGAATTAAGATATATAATTTGTTATCTTTAGGTATTTTTTTTCCACAGTGTATGAGATGCCACTGAAGGATATTAAGTGATACCACTTAAAGACAATCCAATGACTGACCCAACTTGGGTTCTATCTCGAGGGGAGGCTCCAAGCCTGACACTGTTACTGATGCTATGGTGTGCATGCAGTCAGGAGCCAAACATGGCTGTCTTCCCAGAGGTAGCTGACTGAGACAGAGCAGACACTTACCACCCAACCAATGACAGAAGCCGGGGACCCCTGTGGTTGAATTAGGGAAAGGCTGGAAGAAACTGAGGAGGAAGGTGACCCCAGAGGAAGACCAACAGTCTCCAAAAGCCTGAGACCCCAGGGAGTGGGGAGGCCTGGAGAGTGGGGGTGGGGGTGGGGGTGACCTCCTCTTGGAGACAGGGGGTGGGACAGAGGAATGGGTTGAAGAACTGTGGAAGGGTGGACCTGGAGGTGGGTAGAGACTGTACTGTAAAATAATAAAAGTACTTTTTTAAAAAATCACTTCAGCTACTACTGTTTGATACTCTAAACTGTAGCTTGGTAACATCCTGATGGAAAGTGAGTCTTTGGAAGGCAGCCTGAATAATAAGTAGCCTCTTTGAGCTGGGATGTAAAGGGTCCAATCACATATCTCTGTGCACATCACTCTAATTTTACGCGGGATAACCAACTGACCAGAGTTTAGCAACATTCTCTATTGTTGGGGATTAATTTAAATCCTGAAATGATTTCTTTTGATATGTTAACTGTCTTAGTTTCTGTGAGATACCTACCCCACATTGAGGACACTGTAAAGGCTTTTCTGGAACTTGAAAAGAAAAGATTTATAATCACTTTCATCTGAACAGTTTTAGGTGAAGCATCAGACCAGTAATAGGCAAGTACTGAAGTTCTTCAAATAGCTTTTGGCGGCTTTAAGAATTATATTGCTTTCATTCATATTATCAACTTGTGTTATATGGCTCAGTGGTTGTACTTCCAACACTTCTGTCGACATTTCCTTTGTATTCATATACCAGAATGATTTTATTTAATAAAAAAGAACATCTCCTATGTGGATTTTAAATTTCCCTTATTAAATATTTATATTTTCAAAATGTCTTTATTTAATTGAATGAGGTGCTTGGTGCCATTTCAAAATAACCTCAGGTGGTGGGTGTAATGACATATCAAAGATCTGACCTTTAGCATTTTAGGATTCTACTTGTCTGCATTTTCCTCTGCACTCATTTTGTCTTAATTTATATGCTCTTTCTCCATATCACTTAATGAGTAAACGTATTTATCATAAGATTCGTTAACCATAAAAATAGATACATATCATTTGACTGGTGATTTTACCTCATTCATATTTCCACTGTGGCAAGTGGAAGGGTCTGTGTGTAAGGCTGGTGAACAAAGCTCGTTCATTCTCGGTGCTTCTATAGGCCCTGGATCTCCTAAACTGATGGCCATTCTCCTCTCCCGTCTTTGCAGTCAGGTTATTATACATTTATTTACCTAGAGATACTTTATTTTCTAGTTCTGTGCTATTTCTTTAAAAGAAAATTGAATGTAATATTTACACTGACATAATTAAATTAACATTTTACAGCATCTTTCTGTGTGCTTTGATAGCATAGATAAGTAGTTGTCTGTGTAGCTTCTGGCCTAGTAGCAGAGTTACAGAACAATGATCAATTATAATAATATGTTATAAAAGCTATTTACATTTAAGTGTTCTATATTGATTTTTAGAAGAGGGGTTTCAAATGGAGGTTTTTTTTAACTAAACAAATCATTGAACTTTCAGCCTACGTTATTTACATTTGTATTTTTATATTTTCTCAGTTTGCACAAATCCTTGTCTCAAGAAGAAAACTTGAAGGATCAGTTTAACCATGCCCTTAGTACCTATGAAGAAGCCTTAAAAAACAGAGAGAGTGTTGTTTCCATCACTCAACAACAGAATGAAGAACTGGCTACCCAACTTCAGCAGGCTCTGACTGAGCACGCAGACATGGAATTACAGCTTCAGTGTGCTGTGGAGGCCTCCCAAGCAGCCAGTGAGAAGGTTCAGAAGTAAGTAAATGATCCAGCCCTGGTGTTAAAGGCATGAAACATTAGAAAAAAAGAAACTTTCCTTGGGAAACTGAACAATATGTAGATTTTTCTTGTTTGTATACTTACTAATATACAAACTAGTAAGTACACTATATTTTTTCTAAGGAAAAAGTAACCAAAATTAACTTTTCGAACTTACATTTCACATCCTTTTTTTGATATCAAAAAATCATTTGCTTGGCCCTTATTGTTTCTATAATATTTGGGACAAGTTGTATATGCTAAATGCCCTTGACCAGTTCATGGATTCTGTGGTGCTTAAATCCTTCCTCAGTGGTATTTGCAAAGAGGAGGGCCAGTCAAGTTACCAGCTTCTGCACACACGAAGCCTCACTGTCAGGTCCTAGAGTTGAGATCTATAACCTTGTTCACTGAGGCCTCTAGCTGCACTGAACCCAGTACAGAGAAATTAATTGTCTTTAGAAGTATGCAATGCAGCTTTCAGGGTGCATAATTATATTTGTTTATTTTGACAGTTCTTTGCATTTTTATTAAAATTTAAACAAAGCTGCATAATCAGTCAGTCCTTACAACAGTGCACAGAATGTTAACAATTTCCCAAGCAAAGATGTCCGTTATTAATTTATGGAACTTGAACATTGTAGCAGCATTTTCTGAGGAAAGTTTATGGAATACAGCTTGCCGTCCTAAGCTTTTTTATGGTTAACAGCGTCACATCAACATCCACAAACTTTATCACCTCTAGTTGCCAACACAGTTTCTTTCCTTCATCTTTTTATTTTTCAGTTTTCAATATTAAGTTGTATACCCAAGGATTGTTACTCCCTTTTACTTCCTGGATGAAATAAATCATCTCAGCCATTTTCCCAACATCTCTACAACTATATTAAAATTGATAACCCAGACTCAGGTGAATCTAGGCAAGGCCGTTGTGGAACGATTCGGGGGTCTCACACTCTAATCTTTACTGACAATGTACCTGGGAGCCTTTGACTAAGTTCTGTGCATTATCTGTTTTAAGATTGGGTACAAATTCAGTCAGAAACTGTCCACCTAATGATTTGCAATGTGCATTAACTAAGAATGCTGTGATATATAAATTGTATTGTAAATCACAGCAACTTGTGAAGTTATGATTTACTTCTGTTCGTACAGTCTACAAATGATTTTAAATTTCAAAGTTTATGTGTAAACACTCCATTGCTATGTGACTAAAATTCCTAAAATAATGGTTCCTTGAGACCAGTTAGTTTTCAAAAAATGTTGAAGATGTCAATATTTATCTTGACAGTTAGCATTGTTGTGTTTTAAAAGAAAGATCTTTTGTATACCAGGGTGTGAAAAGATTGTGTCTCAGATAATTAGTAAAATGGGTAGTTTTAGCTATTAAACAAACTTTTATCATTTTTATTTTGCACATTTAACCACAAACAAAATCTTTTTAGTGGAATGCTACCAATGTGGTGATCAGTTTAAGTACAACATGTCATTTATAAAACCTAAGTGTTGAAATTACTTCTCATATCTTTTATTCTGGTTTCCAAGAAGACCTAGGTGAAGTGTTATCAGCTTTCTTTTACAGTTACATAACAAAATAGTTATTTTATTAGCCACAAATTAGGTGGTGAGCATCTTCATCATGGTTGTGTGAGCATCAGTCTGCATGCTAGGGGATTTTTACAGGAGGTTATTCTCTGGGAAGACAAATAAAATTCAGAAGATGGGCTTAGTATGTGCTATACAGTCTATCTTTTCATTGTAGTAAATTCTTTAAAAGTATGTAAAATCATTATAAAATCAAATGAGAGAGGTCTTTTCTCCCTTCACAACCAAACCTCTTGAGCAAATGATCAATAATAATCTTTCATTTTTCAATACCTATCTATTCCTCTAGTCTTCCTTACATTGTTAGCAACTGGCTGAAACAGTTTCCTATAAGATTAAAAGTAATTTCCTAATTCCAAGATCCATGGCACATATTAGCCATGTTCTTATATTATAACTGATAAACAATCATGATAAAAATTAACATGTGCATATATTATTACTATGAGATAATGATTTGAAAACTAAGGCTTTGGATTAACATGTGTAATTATGCACTTGGAGTTTATTTTGAAATTTCATACTGATGTTCACAGTGGCATGCCTTCCTCAGAAACATTTTAGGAACTCAGTGAAATAGCCATGCAAAGCTGTTGACCAATGGTGCTTCGTTTCATTTCCTTCTGCTCTCCCTCTCCCTAGGACACTGCCCGTCTCTTTCCTCAGAAGCACTCTGGCTTTTCAAGACTAAATGCCTCTGCAAATGTTGACCTCTCTACTTAGAGCCTTTTGCCCTCCCTGCCAGCCTCCTAGAGAACATTATCCATTCTAGGAGAGTCAGTGCAGCATTGGGCATAGAAACACTGGGTCCAGTGCTTAAGTCAAATAGTTCTGGATTTCAATACCTGTTTCCCTACTAATTGCCTAGGAAATTTGAGGCACATTTTTTATCCCATAAGGAAAGTTTCCAGATCAGGTTAGACAGCAAATCTGGCTCTGCAGACTGGCTCCTTGTAAAGAATAACTTGTATAACATAAATACTGAGTGCAGGACTGTTAGAAATCTTCTAAACACTACATTATTGTTAATAACATCGTATCTGTCAATATAAGACCGATTCAACTGCATCTTCTCTACAGAGTTGTCTTTATCTTCCTAGAAAGAAAAATCTCTCTAGTCTCTCTATTATTATAGTATTTGGGGTTTTTTTTTTAAGTATATTACAAGATCTTGCTGTCAACAATATGCCCCAGATACCATTATTAGTATATATGTATGTGTCTATGTGTCTTTCTGACTAGACTATATATTGCTTAGACATGTAAGTCCTTAGGACATGTAAGTCCTAAAACTCTACACAATGCATCTTACCTATTGAGCACCAAGTGGATCCTTAAAACCTTAGAAGTACATAAATACTGATATATGGCTATATGATATGATATATGATATAATATTATCTTAGGACTTATTAATATTAGTAAGCAAATATAAGTAAATGAGGTTCACTCCATGTCCCCAGGACGTTGTCTCCTTTCCTGCCAGGCTCTCCTTGGTTTCCTATGTCTGTTGATGGACTTCAGCAGTTTCAGCACTGGCCCTGGCTTTCCTGTTTTTGCCCTTTGCATTTTTTTTTGGCTCCAGTTTCTACTACTGACTAAAAGTCTCCTGATTCCCTCCACCCCGCCCTTATTACCTCAACTCCTCCTCATTCCATGATCCAGACCATGGCAATAGCCATACTAACCTTCCTGCCTTGGGTACGCGCAAGTTTGTTGTCTTCTCTGCCATCACAGAGCTGCTCTAAAGCATGAACAAGATGATATTATTTTCCTGGTAAGAGTTTCTCAGGTACTCTTCACTCCCTACAGATGAAAGCTCAAACAAACAACTTAGCATGCCATCCGAAGCGGATGCAGGCCTTCCCTCCTTGTCCCAGGATCATTTCCTCCGGTGACCTCACGTTTTACATACACTTCTGGGGGCTTCCTAAATACATGCCTTCTGCTGCTTTACGTGAAACTTTTGTTACTCTCTGAAGTGCAGCCTGCTTATTAAAATCCCTGTAGAAAAGCTATAGCTGGTATTTTACAGGAGTTCTCAAATGTTCTCTTCATGCTGGGCAGATGGCTCAGTGTCAAAGAACATTTGTTCATGCAGAAACCTGGGTTTATTTCCCAGTGCCCATGTGCAGTTCTCAGCCACCTGTAACTCTGACCTCTGCTGCAGCAGGCACACTCATGGTACAAAGACATGCATGCAGGCAAAACATTCACACACGTAAAAGAAATAAATCTTTAGAAGGTTTTTTTTTCTATTTCATCACTATTTTCATTATTTAATGTTTTGTTTTGTTGTTTGGTTTTTCGGATTTCGGGATTTGGGGGGCGGTTTGTGAGCCAGGTTTTCTCCGTGTAGCCCTGGCTCTCCCAGAAGTTGCCCTGTAGATCAGGCTGGCCTCCAATTTGGAGATTTGCATGCTTCTGCCTCCCTAGGCTGGAGTTAAAGGTGTGCACCACTGCCATCCCACCCCACCCCACCCCCAGCTATTTTTATCATTCTTAATCTGTGCCTTTATCAGCAGTTTTGAGTCATTTCCATGCTATAATAGTTTTGAATTTTTGTGTCACACCATGGTACCCTCTATGAAATTTCCCAAGACATAGACACCGTCTTCATACATTATCTCCAAAATCTTGCCAGATGCTATCTGTAAAGCAGGCATGTTGCAAGTGCTCACCAACAAAAGAGCCTAACAACTGCCTAGTGAGAACAGTGAAATCAAGGCACACAGCCAGGTCAGGCGCACATAGTGCAGTTTCACATGACTCTGATCGACTTAGACCCAGGATATAAAGTCTTTTCCCCACCCGTGCATTTACAGAAAAGAGGACCTTCGTCGTTGATTCCGCCCACTTCCTGGCAGCACATATCTTCAGCTCCCCAAGGAGCTGGGATCCGATGACCAGGTTGTAATTCTTGTGCTAACCAACCAAATTAAATTTCTATCAAGTTTAATTTCATTTATGACCCAATATCTTCAATAATACTGAAAAGATATATAACATTATCAATTGTAGTATTTAAATTTTAAATATTACTTCCATTGGATTATAAAAATTTAGTATTTTCTGACATTTTTAAAGCTTAAAAGTATTTCTGCGAAGAAAAGTTGTGTAGAATTATCATGTTTAATACGGCTTATAAATACTTACAAAATTAAAGTCGACGAATGTTAGACCTCATTGCCCAAAAGTAGTTCTTGGCCCAGTTGTCGTAAAATCTAATATTTCAAAGGCGGGTAAGGGCTCAGTTAAGAGCATTTGATGCTCTTCCAGGGGACCTGAGTTTAGATCCCAGCCCCTATGTTGGTCTTCTCAAAACCACCTGTAACTTAGCTCCATGGGTTCTGAGCACCCTCTCTTGAGCTTGGCAGTTACCTGAATGGGCGTGGCATACACACACAGATACCATACATATAAATAAACATAAATTTTTTAAAATCAAAATTTTCAATAATGAAAAGCCATTGGGTGGGGGGGCCGTGTAAAGGCTGCTGTGTTTCTTTGAATTTTTGCTGAGTACGTGCACATCTATTTTAAACCATGTGCAGATTTAATGAATACTAATGATTTAGCCTTTATATTATTTTTGATAGCTTGTATAGACAGGAGTGGTGGAGAGGTACAGGGAACTCAACAGGGTAAAAGCATAGAAACGTAATAAAAATGTCTTTTAATGGTTTTTCTAAGGACCACTTCCAATCTCTGTTTACAAAAGAGAAAATAGACATACCGTCCCAGTAAATGATTCTCTTATGATCATGAGGACTTGTGACTCATTGGTGACATATACAACATTTTATTTTCTATCTGTAGAACTTAAGAGTGATGACTGTCATGATAGTCACGTGAGTCTCACAGAGGTCTCAATTTTACTGTCAAATAATTTTATTTATCATTATCATATCACATTATTATCTGTCCTCTAAGCCAGATTTACAGAAATATTATTCAGATTCCCCCATGGACTATTACTGTATGATGAGTAAATCAGACAAATGGATGTAACAACTTCTTTAAAAAGACATTTGCATATATTTTCAAGAAAAGTTATCTCAGCTCTTTAGAACCTTCTGTTCATCCTTTTCTTAAAAAAATCAATTGCTTAAAAATTACATGATTTCTTCTCACTTAAATTTTATAGGGTTTCAAAATATCAGAGATTATGATAAAATTCTTCACTTGATAGATTTTTAAAGTTGTCTTTGAAAACAGCATACTGCCTTTTTTGAGTGATATTGACAAGAAGAAGAAAAGACAACACAGAGAGCCAACAGAGTCTTTCCTGCTCTTAGCCAAATCCTGATTTCTATGAAGAAGTTGATGCTACAAAGGACTTGTGAATTCTCAGCCCAGTTTCCCTGCTGATGAGTATGAGCTGTGTGCAGTTCCCTTCAAAGTGTCAGGGGAGTCACCACAGTGTCACACAAGGGCTCTTAGCATAGAGCAAACATGCTTGCCACAAACTCGGCTGCTTAATCTGTTTGCAGGTTGAATTATAAAATGGATAGATGGCTCTGCTTCTGGGAAGGGGAGCCGAGCATTTCCACAGTTTCTCGACTTAAAAAGGAATGAAAAGGGCCTACTATTTTTGTCAGAAGAATCCACTAGATGTTTCAGTTTGTTACTTGCTCCAGAATTGAATTTTGACCAGAAAGAAAAATAGTTATGCAAAAATATGCTTAAGTAGATTAATGTAAAAAGTGTCTCTGAACATTTTTTTTTTTAAATTACACAGTGTCTTCAATACAGTGTTTCCTTGTCAACTTTTTTTTTTCCTTATAAATTCTTGGTGGGACCATACTAATTTCACAGCAACATTAGACGTGTATTAATACCACGAATGCCTGTGAATTGAATCAAAGAATAACTTTTACAAATTCTCAGCTTACCATACAGAGTAAATTAATATTTAAAACAGTGTTCAAAGTTGCCTTGGATGCATTAGTACAGATAACAGGCTAGAAGGCATTAATCTTAAAGGTAGGCCTTCAGATGTGTTTAGTGTTTAACACTTGAAACTTTTCTGGAAAGATGGATCCTCGGTGATGCTCTTTCCAAATGCTCGCCCAGCTCTGCACCTTCTAACTCTGTATCGCATTAAGCACAACTCTGCTGTCATGTGCATGCAGAAGATGTGTTCACATGACTCCTGCCTGAGTCACTCTAAGATGCTGAGCATCCAAATATGCGGTCTCTATTCTTAGACACATGGTGTGGTTTTGTACAATGTGAGAGTCTCAATTTGTGGGTTGTGATTTTAAATTACCCGAGTATATATTTAACTTAACAAAAATATAAATCTTATTCTCTGTAAAAACAGGTATATCTTTTTTTAATTACCAATTCCAGTATTTATCTGTCTACTGGAGCACCTTTATCCCTCAAGTTCCTAAAGGAAGTTTTTTTAGATCTCCTTTCATTGTATACAGAAAGAGATACAGTTCTCTACGGATGTTTAATTGCATTCGTTTGTTTTTTAAGGAATTTGGGACACAGCTTAATCTTTAGGGAACTCCTCACTTTAACATGAAGTAACATTATTTTAATTCTCTGGCTCTCTCCTCTGTACTATGCAAGGATTAATGTGGGCTTATTAGGATTGGCTCGTCACCCAGAATTAGAGTCCAGTAGGAGGGAAGTAAGAAGGGAGCTCACTGAATCCAAGACTTTGCTGTGTCCACTAAGACAGACCCACAGGAGTTAGCCTCAGAAAGAACAGAAGCAGGAATGAAAGCAGGAACTAAAAACTAAATCATGCTACTCCTGTGTCATGTGAGAGCCTCTTCATCTCAGAAGCTATGTTTCAGCATGCAGAAATGTCTACTAGAGTTGAGTTAACATGCATTTCTGCATACTAAAACGGATGAACATGTCTCAGTAACTCACAATGGAAAGGAAGAAAAGGAAAAGGATCAAAAGCCTGGAGGACGAGAGGTCTGCACATGCATAACTCACGGTTTCTTTTTCTCTCGTTAATCCTAGTACCACAGTGATTAACAAAGCCAAAGGCAAAACTCATCACCCAGGACATTTACAAAGTCTACTTAAATGACCAGGTACTAGAAACTGATAGAAAATGTAACAGGAGTGTTTATATCCAGGATCAAATGTGGCTTTCATATTAATGTAAGTTACATGTAAATGTGAGTTCTACCTAGTACCATTTTTCTTAATTCTGTTCTTAGATGCAGTCAGAACCCTTCTACCATTCCTCTATACTTCTTTAAAATTAAATCTTTCTTAAATATGGTTTAATAGCTAACAGAAAGACTATGAATTAAATGTTTTCAATTTTCTGGAAAGTGGTTGCCTAATGAAATGAATCACTGGAAAAGAGTGTGGATCTACTGTAGAAACTAAGTTTTTCTTCTTTCATCAATGCTGTTTGGATGGTGTGTCATTATACTTAATGTGCTTGGTCTAACGGGTCATTATACCTACATTTGCTAGAACTCTCAGAACTTCCCCTTTGCTTTCTTTGCTTTAAACACATAAATTGGTTTATTAGTGTAAAATTCGTATAGTAAAATTAATATAGTTTGGTATTGTTAGTGTAGAGAATGAATAAAACTTTACATAACTGAAAGCTTAGTTTGCCTATAATAAAGCCTCATTGAAAATCTGAAACTAAACTGTAACTAATAATTTCCACAGGAACTCCATTGGCTTGACAGAGAAGTTTAAATTAAATCAAATTCTAAGAGTCTGTAGTTGACTAGTGCTTCCTTCTGGGGCAGAGATTTTCCCAATAAATCCATTAAAAAAAATCTTTGCTTGTTTCAGCATAACTTTGATGGTGAAATTATGAACACGTTATATACTTAACTTTATTCTTTATCCCTTAAATTCAAAAGGGAAGTCATCTCTGATGGTGCTGTACAGAGAACCAGCTGAATTCTACTCTTCTCACTCTTACATTGTTGTATATTCTCGACCACTGAGCCATCTCTCCCTCCATCTCCAGTTACGGTTCCTTAAACTTGGCAGAGGCAGATTTCCCATCTCTTCTCAGCCTAAGTAAAGTATAATGAAGAAGTCTTTACACTGACTTACCAGATGTTCCTGTGGAACAGCTGACACGAAAAAGTTCAGATTTAAATTTAAAATTCAAATGATACTTTATAACTTAATAATCTTAATTTTTTTTTACTATGTTTTGGGAAGTTATACAAACTATTAATAGTTCATAGAATACTGTGACATTTTACTATTTCCTCTGAAGTATCCTGGAAGCATACATAAACCATATATGATTTCTCTTTATATTATTATTTATAAAATATGTAAGAATAACAAATAACATTTAATATTTTTAAACGTCTCTCTTAAGGTAATGTTCTTTCTAAACTGAGTTGTGTTTTCACATCCGGCTTCCAAGTTCTCCATTCCTGAGTCTCAGAGGGCCTAATCTTTCCCAGAGTGATGGGAGAGGTGCCATTCAAGAAGAAGAATGAATCTCTGTATAATCACACCCCAGTGTGAGGTGACCCTAAGACAGAGAACTGACCAGATACACATATGGGTTTTAGGAAGACTTTCTGGTGCTCTTTTTTAACACAGCTGTGAGAAGAATGTGGCTAAGACCCAATAGTCATTCTGGAGTAGAACCGGCAAAGGAAACCATGAGGAGAAGAGAATTTAACACATGGGCGTAAGAGAGCACGGCTTCATTGATGCATCTGAGGGGAATGCCTAATGACCACAAGAATCAAACTTGGCAATGAAAACACAAAGCTCTTTTCATTGATTCAAAGGCAGACTCTAAAGCTGCAGATGGTCACCTCCAGCCTTCGCTATTCAGCCTGCGAGCGAGCGGTTTTATAAAATGGCACTTTGGTGAATACTAATAGATCAAAACAAAGATTTAATAACGTAAAGATGTGGAGTTAAGTTTTAGATGAGTATATAGGTCAGTGTCTCAAAAAAAAAAAAGAATAAAGAGAGTACCTATTACATGTGGGTCGAATGTCTTTATTTTCTAAGTTCAGAAATAAATGTCATCTTTAGCATGCAGATTGTACTTTGTGTTGAATAGTCTCCATTATGAAAGTGAGACAAAATTAGGGCTTATATTTATGCTCACTGATCTCATGACTTCTGTTTGGGGACCCAATTACAGTGCTGATGATTGTCACCTGCTAATATTTCTATGACGCTCACTTGGTAGATATGTTGCCGTTTGACAGGGAGGAGTCAGTGTTATTACAACAGTAGGTTAGACAGTTTTGTACATGAACAGAGCTTTGTCTCACCTTCCGGGGTGTGAAAGAGATGCTGTTTAGCCCCTGAACACTGACTCAGTCCTGGGGTTATATTTTTGCTTGTTTTCACTTAACATTATAAACATCTTAGAAAACAAGCATTTTTCTATATAAAAAAATCTTTCATATTTGACTTGTCACTTATATTTATATAACTGAGTGTCCCTTTAAATTAAAATATGACCTATTTTTTCCACAGGTAACTTTGTTACTAGAGTTGGATAGTCTATAAAGTTCTTAAATTAAACCCAAACAATAGAAGCTTTATCTACAATAAACTAAACATATAAGGCTAACTCAGTAACCTTTTTATTTCTGCTATTCATGAAGTAAATATACCTGTTTATATCACTAACTCTTTTTGTGTAGCAAGCTACAGGAATACGTGTTAAACTGGTAGACTAGACCTGCAAGTTAAAGGGGATGCAGCCTCACATCTAATGGAAGCATCAGTGGAGTAACAGAGCCCTGGCTTGCTGAGATGCTGGGTAAGATGTGCTGCCTCTCAGTGTTCCCATCTGGAAGATGGAACCAGTGGGCTGCTTGCTGTACTTCAAAGCATAGCTGAAAAATCAGATAATCATATTCATAGAAGCTTAATAAAGAAAATTATACTCCTACCCAAGATATAGATGTTAAATTTCAAAATTATAATTATGTCTTTGTGTCCAGAAATAACAATAAAAGTATTAATGTTTTAGCCTTTTGAGGAGGAGATTGTTTGTAAGCGTAAATCTTAGAAACTGAAAGCAAAAAGTTATGTGCATTTTTCTTTATTACTCGTGGGAAGGCAAAGTGGTAAAACAATTCCCCAAAGAAGAGAGGACTGGGCAGTAAAGGACACATGTGCTTACCCTTTGTGGGAAATGCCTTCTGGAGCCCTGTCCTGCATGTAGACCTCCATAAATACGAAATGACTCAAAAATTATTACTGCTGGTAGCAAGTGAAAACAACACAAGTAGTGGTTGTGATCATTTTCATATGCTTGGCCCAGGGAGTGGCACTATCAGAAGGTGTGGGCCTGTTGGAGCTGGTGTGTCACTGTGTGTGGGTTTTAAGACAATCATCCCAGCTGTCATCCCAGCTGCCTGGAAGTCAGTATTCTGTTAGCAGCCTTCAGAGGAAGATGTGGAACTCTCAGCCCCTCCTGCACCATGCCTGCCTGGATGCTGCCATGTTCCCACCTTGATGATAATGGACTGAACCTCTGAACCTGTAAGCCAACCCCAATTAAATGTTGTCCTTATAAGAGTTGCCTTGGTCATGGTGTCTGTTCACAGCAATAAAACCCTAACTAGACAGAAGTTTGTACCAGGGACTGGGTATTGCTGTGATAGGCCTGCCCATGCTTTTGTTTAGAAGAATGTGGATTTGGGGACCTTGGATTTGGAAAGCAGTGGCATGGTTTAAATGAGGCTTAATGTGCTATTGTAGTAGAAATATGGAAGACCTGGTTGCTGAGAGTGATTTGAATTGTGCGGACCTCGCCAAAGAGGTTTCAATGGAGAATTTCAATATGTGGCCTAAGGACAGTTTTTATGGTATTTTGGTGAAGAATGTGGCTACTTTTTGCCCTTGTCTGAAGAGTTAGCCTGAGGCTAAGGTGAAGAGACTCAGATTAATTGCTTTGAGAAAGGAAGTCTCAGAGACGCCCATCATAGATTTGCTCTCTGGTTAAGTCTCATGAAGAGCATTTTAAACAAGCATAGCAAGCTGAAAAAGGAAAAATATAAAATATATGGTTTGAGTATTAAAGGGGTGCCAGGAAGTGAAATGGAGCTCAATCCTGTGTTCAAGGATTTTAAATTGAATTAAGAGAATAGTGACCTTGGGGAAAGATCCCACCCAGCTAAATTTAGGTCCAGGCTGGGTAGCACAAACTTTTAACCCCAGGAGGCAAAGATAAGCAGATCTCTGAGTTCAAGGCCAGCCTAGAACAAACCAAGTTTTAGGTGAAGAAAAACTTAAATCCAGATTTGGCAGACCATACCTTTAATCCCATGTTTAGGAGACAGGCATGCAGATCTCTGAGTTCAAAGTCAGCCTACAGAGCAAGTTCCAGGACAGCCAAGTTTAGGCAGTGAAGGAGCTGAGTAACAGAAACCTGGTAATAATGTATTACAATGGGCCATGTTCCAGCCTGAGCAAGCAGCAGAATTTGGGAGCTTTGGCCATGTGGCTCTGGCTTTAGAATCTAGAATAGAAGGGACTACTGGACAATTGCTGGTTAGCTGGGGCTAAGAAATTAGTAGTGATTAAGAAGAGACCACCATCGCTGAGGTGAGATCTTCTGGGAAGTGTTTTCTGAGAGCACTAAGAAGCTGTGTTCCAGAGATAGCTAAGGTTGCACCTCCTGCTGCAGCTGGACTTGATAATGTATAAGAGTCACCCAGGTGGTACTGGTTTTGAAGGCATGAAGATGTCATGAAGAACAGCTGAGGCTTGGCACTATAAGAGGCCATGGAAGGCCATTGGTAAAGGTGCAGCCTCAGTTGCAGTTGATGACCCAGGACTGAGGGAGTCATGCTTGGTGCCATGAAGAGAGCCTACGTGAAACGATTAGTAGAGCCTTGTTGCAGCAGAAAACCCCAGAGTATTAGAGATGCCAGTACCACAGGATGACCACCAAGAACAGCAGCAGTGGAGTGGATCAACCTGAGCTTAGAGTGCTACAGAGGACAGAGCTAGAGAAGGGGCATCTGTCCTTAGGAGGAGTCTGGAAGATCATGTGTGGATCCCAGACATTGAAACAAGAAGCTATAACACTGAAGTTACCTTGGAGACCCCAAGATGTTCAAGATGCCAGAGCTGTGGGATATCTGCTGAAGAAAGCTGCTAACAGGGAGTGGAACCAGCCCAGGAGAGAGAAGTTTGTTGCAGTCAACAAAGATGGAAAAAGAGTTGGAGATCTGAAGACGGCTTTGATGGCATCAGTCATGGAGATGCAGTTTACAGCTTGCCCAGCTGGTTCCTGTCTTGCTTTGGGAGTTACTGTTAAGTGGTTGGATGAATCTCAGAAGAGAATTTGAACTTTAGAGTTTTAACATTGTTCAGACTGCTATAGACTATGGGGACTTTGAAAGTTGGAATTTAGGAGTCCTATTCATCCTAGCAACGTCAGGCTACTACTCTATACTATGATCTGGGTGAGCTTTCAACTCAAAATACTCTCTATTTGGCGCACTACGAGCAGTTGCCCAGACAGTTTCCTACGAAGTAACAATAGCCATTATCTTACTCTCATAATATTTTGTATTATGCTATGTTTAGGTATGGCCCCCATAGACTTATATGTTTGGACAAGCCTATGGTGGCCAGGAAGTAGAATGTGGTGGTTTGTATATGCTCGGCCCAGGGAGTGGCATTATTAGAAGGTGTGGCCCTGTTAGAATAGGTGTGTTACTGTGGGTGTGGGCTTTAAGACCCTCATCCAAGCTGCCTAGAAGCCAGTATTCTGCTAGCAGACTTCAAATGAAGATGTAGAACTCTCAGCTTCTCCTGTACCATGCCTGCCTGGAGGCTGCCATGTTCTTGCCTTGATGATAATGGACTGAACCTCTGAACCTCTAAGCCAGCCCCAATTACATGTTGTCCTTATAAGAGTTGCCTTGGTCATGGTGTCTATTCACAGCAATTAAACCCTAACTAAGACAATGATATATTCTCATAAGAAAATAGAATGTAACTATTAAAAGAAGAGACAGCACAGCCTAGACAATGAGCTTGAGTAGTTTTCAGGATAAATCTGCTAACTTAAAAAATAAATTTCTTATCCTGGGATAAGAGGAATAAGAGAAACAGGACAAATAACCAGAAACCAATGAAAATATTGCCTCCAGTTCTAGTGTTAGAACTATATCAGTATTTTACATACTCAGAAACTAAAACAGACACACCTAAAAATAAATACAGATAGCAATAAATATATAACTATAATACCTAACGAGATCCTTGTAAAGAGAAAGTAATTTCCTGAAGTATGTTTCTATTCTTCACTTTTTATTATTTTGCATGTGTACGTGATGAGGGTGAGCGCACATATACAGACCAGAGAACAACTTGGTGGAGTCCCTTTCCTTTCTTCTTTATGTGGCTTTGGGGTTTTGAACTGGGGTCACCAGGCTTATATAGCAAATACATTTTGCACAGTCATCAGACCAGCCCTGAAGAACTTTTGACGATCATGCTCTGCATATCTTCATGGGTGTGTATTCTCTGCATATCTTCATGGGTGTGTATTCTCTGCATATCTTCATGGGTGTATATTCTCTGCATATCTTCATGAGTGTATATTCTCTGCATATCTTCATGGGTGCATATTCTCTGCATATATTCATGGGTGCGTATTCTAAGGACCAAAAGGAATGAAAAGAAATCATAAAGTTATAGTCTTGCTCATAGTTGGTATCAACATTTTGAAATGATTTTTTTATATATTTTGGATTGATCAAGTACGTAATAATAATATTAAGCAACAAGCTTTTAGCTATAAAAATAAATGCCAATAGGAAAAGCATGTTTCAACATTAAATTTGAGCTAGAACTATCAGTAAGAACTCATGATTTAAAATATTTTCCTGAGCTGTATCCACTAAGATCTTTTACAACCACAGATGTAGTCCAAAACTTCGTTTCTTATAACAATTTTCCATTAAAAGGAATTGAGAATGTAATTGATTCAATGAAAGTATGTACTGAGTGTGATTATCATTTGCACTTGATATCAAATTACACTTCTTTTATATATGCTCTTGTATGGAGGGACACTGGAACCAGCTTGATAGGCTTGGTGTTGGAGAAGGAACTATAGTTATAGGATGTTGAACTCTTAATCTTGGAGCCTACAAAAATACTGAAAAACAAAAAGGTTACTAAAAGGAAAAATCCTTTTGTACAGAGAAATATCAGTTATAAATTTAAGTAAAATAACAGAATTTGAAAATCACCATCTAGCCGGGCAGTGGTGGTGCACACCTTTAATCCCAGCACTTGGGAGGCAGAGGCAGGTGGATTTCTGAGTTCGAGGCCAGCCTGGTCTACAGAGTGAGTTCCAGGACAGCCAGGGCTACACAGAGAAACCCTGTCTCAAAAAAAAAAACAAAACAAAAAAAAAAAAAAAGAAAGAAAGAAAAGAAAAGAAAGAAAGAAAGAAAATCACCATCTAATGACCCTCAATAAGATTAATTTAAACAGAGACAATTAGTCCCCCAGGTAATTAGTAAAAAGAAGTTACTACTGTGGGGCTGGGTGTAGGGCTCAGGCCTGCAGTCCCACTATTTGGAAGGTTAAGGCAGAAGCATTCTGAGTTTAAGGCCAGTGTGGGCAGCTTAGTGAGACCCTGAACCACAGAAGAAAAAATGTACATGGAAATTTAGAATATTCAGTGTCTTCAAAAAATAATTAGGGGTTTTTTCTTTAAAATGAACTATGAAAATATTTGTGTCTTAAATATTCTGTGTGGTTCAGGTTTTGCTTAAGTTTATTTGTGTTTGTGTGGGTTTTTTTATTTTTAGTGCTGGGAGTGGAACCTGTGTGCTCAGACAGGTAATGCTCTGTCATTGAGGTCTCTCCACAGAACTAACCTCTCCAGCCTTCATCAATGTTATTCTTTCAAGGATACCCACTACAATGCAGAGTACCACCTTGAAACCCCGTGTCAATATTAGACTATCCAGGCAAGACAAGTTACAGATGCTGGTCACACCCAGCTTCACTAGGTTTGTACAGCTGTAAGTGCAGCCCCAACACAAAACTGGAAACTTTTTTTAAACACTGATGAGGGGCAAAATTCTTGGTGACTTTATTGTACCATTCTTGAATGTAAACATTGTAGATGATAATGTCATTTTACAGAGCTGAAAGGTTAGACGTGACTGAAGTTTAAATATTTTGGGGGGTGTGTGGTTTTTTGAGACAGGGTTTCTCTGTGTAGCCCTGGCTGTCCTGGAACTCACTCTGTAGACCAGACTGGCCTGGAACTCAGAAATCCACCTGCCTCTGCCTCCCAAGTGCTGGGATTAAAGGCGTGCGCCACCACCGCCCGGCTGAAGTTTAAAATTTTGATGAAGCAGCATAGCTGTTGGGAGAAATCGACTCCTAATTCATCTTCACTTCTTAAAACATAATAATAAGCAGTAACTTTCTGAACTCTCCTATCTTACCCTGGTTTCCAGTGAATGGTGTTGTTTGTTGTGAAATACGGTGGTACAGGTCTGGTTGATTAAGGCTTCTTCCCAGCCTTTAGAATTTGGCAAGATGTATGGTGTGCATAAAAGTTACTACTGTCTGCATTCTGGTTGGCACCTGTACCACTTTTGTTTGTCAACTGTTGCTTTATCTTTGTTATGATCACCTTTCAGACTCTGTGTAAATCAGACAACATATACATCAACGCAAGGGTTCTGATTACATCCTAGACCCTAAACGTTCATTTCAATTTGTGGGATGTATGGTTTTATGAATCAAACTTAAATCCGGCAGAGAACATGCCTGTCACTATGCCAGCTTAATAAGTTGAATATTACTTTACTTTGTAGGCCCGTGGCTTAGTCTGAAATTTGAAGTTGCATTGATGTATTATCTCTACTAGTCTCCCAAAGGATGTTGCTAGTCTTTTGAATTAAACTTGAATAAGGTTGATTTGTATTCTCTGTTAATCAAAATTTGAAATGTTGACATTAGAAAATTTCATTCAGTGCTAATTATATATGACTTTTATGAAAGTTAGGAAGGAAAGAATCCTACATTTTAAAGTTTGGTATCCATCTAAAGCCCTATGAAAACAGTAGCGAGGAACTTAATAAGCCGTCTTAATAAGATACCTTAATAAAGCTAACCAGTTGCTCCAGCTTGCTGCATTTCACTTGACAGTGTGGAAATCAGTGTTTTGCCTCCTCCATCATTAATTGAAACTTTTCTGGCTTTAAAATGATAAAAAACCTTCGCAGTTTTTCGCCAACACTTCTCAGCCATCCTGAGTCTTGAATCTCTTTAATAACCGTGCATGAATCTCTAGGTGGTGTTTCCAGCACCTCTTTTGCCTCAGCCCAAGAAAAGAAATTAATTTACATTGATTGCTTTATAATGTTTTAAATATGATTACTAATATTTGTTAGATCTATGAGGATGTTTCTTTTGGCCTCTGTGGACACTAGGGTCATGAGAAGTGTACAGACATACATGCAGGCAAAACACTCATGCTCATTAAAAAGAAAAAACTTAGGAGAATTTTCATTGTATAGTTTTTCACAACTTTTTTTTTCAGTTTTAGCATATTCTTCTTTTTTAAAACTTTTTTTCTCCCTTTATTGAAAATAAATTTCTCCCTTATCCAGTATATCCTATTTCAGATTTCCCTTCTGCTTCTCCCTGTCCCATCCCCCACCTCTCCTCCCAACCAGATGTACGCAACAACTTAATTGGATGTAACCCAGTTTCAGGACTGGAAGCTTCATTTGGTGGCAAGAGATGGCTGATTGTGAATCCATCTCCCTCATTACTAGAGACTTCATTAGGACCACCTTGGTGTGTTTTAGGAAGTTTGTGTGTGTGTGTGTAGTCTCTATCACATCCTTCAGATACCCCTCGAGCCTCACTGTCTCTCACTGCAAGAACCACCTCAACCTCATCTCTCCTGTCTCTCCTGCACACATACACCCCAGTCCACCTTAAAATCTATTCTTTGTCTGCCTCAGAGGGAGAGCCTGAGTACTGGAACTGTATTGAGTAGTTAAGTGGCAATAGTGGCTTCTCTGCTAGGTTCCATGCCCTCACCAACTATGGGTAGTTGGCTATGTTTACAGTGCCAAGCATGAATTCTTTCCTGTTGAGCAGGCCTTAAATCTAATTAGGTAACTGCTGGTTGACCCCAAAATGCAAGAAACACTATTATGCCTTTCAGAAAATCTTGTCCTGCTGGTCGTTTTTGTGGTTCATAATTATTTTTATTAATTAATTTGTTTTATGTATTTACATCCCAAATGTTGCCCTCCCCTCCTGGTCCCCCCTAGCGAGTTCTTTCCATTCCCCTTCCCCTTTGCCTCTGAGAGGGTAGTCCATCCCCAAGTATCCCTACTACCCTATGGCATCAAGTCTTTACAGGATTAAGCACATCCTCTCCTACAGAGACCAGACAAGGAAGTTGAAGTGGGTGGGGGTATAGGGGGTTTGGACCAGCCTCTCTATGCTCTTTGATTGGTGGCTCACTCTTGAGGAGCTCCCAGGGGCTCAGGTTAGTTGACACTGTTGGTCTTACTTTCAGGCTGCCATCCCCTTCAGTTCCTTCTATCCTTCCCTTAACTCTTCCATAGGGGTCCCTGACCTACATCCAATGCTTGGCTGTGTCTGCATATGTCTCAGTCAGCTGCTTGTAGAGCCTCCCAGAGGACAACTGTGCTGAGCTCCTGTCTGCAAGCACATCATAGCTTCAGTAATAGTGTTAGGGATTGGTGCCCACCTATGGGATGGATCCCAAGTTGGGCCTGTCACTAGTTGGCCATTCCTTCAGTCTCTGCTCCATTTTTCTCCCTGCATTTGTTTTAGACAGGAGCAATTTGGGGTCAAATGTTTTGTAGCTGGATTGATGTCCCCATCCCTCCACGGGGGGGTGGGGGTTCTGTTGGACTACTGGAGGTGGTCTCTTCCTTCTCCTGGATAGGTTTCCATATCCCCACTGTTGGGCAACAGCTATATTAGTATTATGTTTTAAAATGCTATTTACAGTACTCAAAAAATATGTAGTTTGGAGCTGGAGCAATAGCTCAGTTGTTAATGTGTTTATACAAGCACAGGGTCCGAAATTCGATCCCTAGCAGTCATTCAAATATTCAAATGTGGAGTGCAGACTTGTAATCCCAGTTCAGAAAGGAAGCGAGAAGAAAATTTCAAGGTTTGAGGACTTGACAGCCCACCTAAATAAGTGGGCTTTAGGTCCCAGTGAGAGACCCTGTCTTAAATACATAGATAGAAAGATAGATAGACATATATACAGACAGACAGATGGACAGGTAGATGGATTGATGGGTTAGATAGCTTCTGAGTAAGGGCGCCCAAGATCCCAAGATTGACATGTAGCCTTCACATGTACATGCACATCTGTGCACCCCTCCCTCACACATACATACCCACATGTGCATAAACACATACAACCCACACAAAAGAATATGTACTTACAGGCAGTTTTATTATTAACCAAAACAGCCCAAAATACATATGAATTTATTCTATTAGGATGTGTTATTGAAGGAATAACTTACTTGAAAAAGTATGTTCTACATCATACAGATAAATGTTAAAGATTTCTTTACATATCTTTAAGTAGAATATTTTTCAAAAAAGGGGGATATAACAGTTTGCTGTCTACTAATTGACAGAATGCCTTAGAATATAGAGCAAATATTCCCCTACCATGTGCAAAATATACAATTATAAGACCTAATAATTTTTGTTACAGACTTACGGGTCCTGGTGACTTTTTTAAGACAGCATTCTGATCTTGCTCTGAAATTTTAGGCAAACTATAGACGAACACTTGAATCCAAAAAGATGTGTTGTGAGTGTATTGACTCTGGAACCATTTGCTAGCTAACAGTGTCATTCAGAGGCACAGTGCATGCTCCACATACTGAGGGCCCTGAGTTCAATCCTAGTACCAAAAGTAAAACGAAGGTACAGTTTGAATACAAACTGTTACCCTGTACAGATACCATTTGAGGAGGAGAAAGCAAGTTAAACCTTAAAACTTTTTGATAAAAATTTGTTCCAATATGATACGCATCTATTTAATAAGGCTTGGCAATTGTTTATGTTTGTGGGCTAGTTTTGTTTTTATGTGACTTGCCTGTTGATGACCCTCTTACATTTTTCTTTTGAACTGTGAATCAATTGCCATTTATTTGTCAGAACTCTTTATTAGTAGATAATTCCATTTACTTTGTGTACTTCCTTCTTTACCTCTACACATTTTCCTTGTTTTTAAAATGTTTTTAAATTGTGTGTATGTGTATATGAGTGCAGGTGCCCACCAAGGCCAAAGAGGACCTCCCGGAGCTAGAATCTCAGTCACTCAGGGAACTGAACTTGAGGCCTCTACAAGAACAGCTTGCACTTTCTAACTGCTGGCCAATCTCTTCAGCCCTTCCATGGTTTTTAGTGATGGTGCTGGTGGTGGTAGTGATGGTGGTGGTGAAGGAGGCAGAGGAGGAGGAAGAAGAGGAAGATGAGGAAGAGGAGGAGGAGGAAGAAGAGGAGGAGGAGGAAGAAGAGGAGGAAGAAGTGGTGTATGTTTAGCAGAGTTGCTTTTCGGTTACAGTTGTCAGGCTTATTTCTTAAATTGTAGTAATTTATGATAACTGAGACCAAATGTCCTCTTTTAAGTTGTTCATCTAAGATTTATTCTTATTAAATATATTACTTTTAAAGTCATTAGGCTACTTTGTAAACATAAGCTTTGCTGTACTTCCTTCTTTACCAAGTCATTTTTATTAATTAGAGGTCAATAGATAATTGTTCTCATACTTTAATGCCAGTTCAGATTGGCTGCTCTTAGCACATAAGCTATTTAGTCATAGTTCTTCAGCCATGAGTTGTCTCTTCCAAAGCCAATATCCTTAAAGCATAAAACAAACAGGATCAAGATACAGTGAAAGAGCTGAACCCTGTGACACCAGATTTGGCTGGTTCAGATTAAAGGCTGGTACCTGAGATACAACCTTGACTGTAAAAGGCCATCTAACCAAGTGCGGGACATTTTGGGACTGTGGTAAATGCTCAGCCCAGAATGATGTGGGGCCTTTATTTGTTGTCTTAAAAATAATGGTCAGTCCTTCCACTTTGCGTACCATGTGCTCCTCAGTCTGTTTTTCCAGTAAGTATCTGGCAGTTTAGAAGTTGAAGTATGAAACCCACATGGTACATGTAGCTGATGTAAATCTTGTAGACAGTCAGATGTGACGTGGGTGCTGCGTCCTCTGTCAGCAAAGCAACATGGCAAACCTGTGGTGGGTGACTTCAGCCAGGAAAGGAAGAAAACAAGACAATGAGTTCTTCCTCATTTGTTTGCCTCTCATTGTCGACATTAGTTTATTGAAAATCATATCATGGGACTGGGCAGCTGACCCATTCAGTAAAGTTCTGGCAGTGCAAGCATCTGAGCTTGAGTTCTGATCCCCACCACCCACACAAATAGCTTGGTATGGTGGTTCACTTCTGAAACACTAGATCTTGGGGGTAGGACAGATCCCAGAGGCTTGCTGGCAAGCAAGCTTAGACAGTAAGTTTTAGGTTCACTGAGAGACCCTGTAGACTAAACAGAGGGGTTAGACAGATGGTACCATAGTTACTAACACTTGTTACTCTTGCTAGATTCAGTTCCTTGCATGCACATGGAGGCTCACAACTATCTATAACTCCAGTTTCAGAGAACCCCATGCCTTCTGGCCTCCATGGGTACCGAGTACTCAGTGGTGTACATACATACATACATACATACATACTTACATACTGTATACGTACATAAATACATACATACACCCATACACATGAAATCTAAAAATAGATAAAATTTAAAATAAAAACACAAGATGATTAAGGAAGACACCCAATGAGAACCTTTGACCTGCACAAATGCATTCCTGTGTGAGAACACCTGCATGCACATATAATGCACACAAACCATGTATTGTTAATGTACTAAATTTAGTGAGATATATTAAAAGTATGACATACTTCCTTTGCTCCTGATTTATAGCATCAATATTCTTAAGCAAAATACTTAGGAGGTTTTTTTCCCCTACATACTGCTACACTGAACACACTGTACTAAATATTTGAAGAAATATTTTGAGAAATATTTGAAGAACCATTTTGGCAAATGAAATAACTGAGTTAAAGAGAATCTGCAATCTTGTATCTACATATGATACTGGTGCTGTATCTTCCACCTCATTCATTTATTATCTCCTAGGGCACACTGGTGCTGTCTCCTTTTCTCTTTTCAGTGTAGATAACAGGAGGATAAAAGCATCAGCAAGAGCAAACGTACCCTATAGAGTGAATGGGGTGTGGGTTAGCAGAAAAGAAGGAAGAGAGGAAATACAGAAACAAAAAGCCACATGAATAAAGTTAAGTCTACGCCTGAATATAATCTGAGAACAGTTCAGAGGTCACCTGACAGAAGCAGAGATTCCCATGAATGACAAGGCTTGGCTGAGTTACCCAGAGTTTTCAAAATATGCAAATGAACTGAATTATGTGATAGGAGTAGGAACCACTATAGAGTATTTTTTAATGACTAAATAATTATAATAATAGATGACTGATCATAGCAATCGAGGGACATCAGCCAACCTTTTGTTGGAAGATTTGCTAAAACACATTGGTGTTAGAAGTAAAAGTACCAGCTAAGAAGTGACTGTAGCAAAGCAGTATGAGAAGACAGATGATGTTCTGACATGGACTGGAAATAGTAAGAACAGGAAGAAGAGATTGATATTAGAAGCACTATGAGAAAATACGACTTAGTGACCAAAAAGATGTGCAGGGTAAAGAAATCAGGGTTTTAAGATTCTCTCCCTAAAGGATAGAAAAAAACACCGTGCCATTAATAGAATGTCTTTAGTTCAGTGTGAAGATCTAATTTCATTTTCTTTCTGTGTAACCCTAACTTATAAACTTATGAGAAAAAATATTAAGTTTGAGAACAGTACTGCCAGGTAGCAGATATAAAATTCATCAAAACTGGCTTCCAGAAACTGAACTGCCAAAGAAGGGAAAGGCTTCAACAGATTCTTCTCAGGGAATAATAGAAATACCCATGAGAGTTTGTCTGGAATGATAGCAATTTAGATTATATAACCCCGTTTCCCACATAATTAAACTCTCTATGGAGTGTAGTGCAAAAAGTCAGAATGTCCAAAGTTATTCGGAATCGTGAAGCTTATGCTTTAGAGCTGTATCTCAAGCCATTCAAAGACAGGCCAGATGGCAAGGCTGCAGCTTGAGGTGTCATTCTTCAAAAGGCAATATGTAACTCCTCTGCTGGGCAAACAGCAGATCAGCTCCTGAGCTGATGCCACTCATATTGGGTAGAAATGCCTGAACCAGGCTGGAATGTGAATATTTAGAAGTTTAGAAATAGAAAGATAGTAGCAGCTTGTGGAAGAAAATGTGCTAATTGTTCTGTTTCAAAAGTAGAGGATGCAGATGCGCTGTTAGCAGAGAGTTATAGCCACTGTTCAATGATGCTGCCTAGGTGACCTACTCATGACACTATTTCTTCATTTGGGAAACAAAGCACATACCTGAAGAGGCAGACATTCCATATTGGCTAGGACTGAACTAACCTGAGGAAAAAGTAACAATACATTACAGTGTTCATGCATTCTACTTTATAAAGTATTTTTTTAAACCCCTAAGGATTTCTGTCTTGAGACAAGTTTAAAGTACACTCTTTGTACCCAGTTAAGAATGATTTCTTGTTAACCAGGCAGTGGTGGCACATGCCTTAAATTTAAGTACTCAGGAGGCAGAGACAAGCTGATCTCTGAGTTTGAGGCCAACCTGGTCTACAGAGTGAGTTCCAGGACACCCAGGATTACACAGAGAAACTCTGTATCAATCAAACAAACAAACAGAAAAGAATATTTTTGCCAGGTGTGGTGGTACATGACTTTAATCCCAGCGACGGGGAGGCAGAAACTGGTGGATCTCTGTGAATTCAAGGCCATCCTAAAAAATTAGATCCCGTCTCAACAACAGCAACAATAATAACAACAACAACAATAGTTTTAGATGTCATTATAAAGTGTACTTCCTCAGGGGCTGGAGAGATGACTCAAAGGGTAAAAATGTATCCTGTTCATGTGGAGGTCCTGAATTTGGGTGATACCATCCATATCCGGGAGCTCACCACTGCCTCTAAATCCAGGTCCAAGGGAATCCTGTAACTATATGAAGCTTTATTTCTCTTTATTGCCAGTATGAAGGAAGTTCCTAGAATATAAAGATCTGTATGTTTTGTTAGTGCTATTGATCTAAGTCTCAAAGAAGTCAAAAGGAAAAAGCATGTCTCTGTGAATAAATTTCCCACTGCTGAATGTATTAGTATATTTCACAGTTAAAATTCTCATTTCTTGCGAAGTTTATTTCTTTGCTTGAAAGAGTTAATATGTCCTGATGTCACCAACTTCCAAAGAATAATCTAGGTACTGAGAGTAAAGCGCATTAATCCTCAATACTAACACTTTAATGCATAAAAGAAAGATGTATGTGATTTAATTTCAAGTCACCTATGGTGCTCAAAATGTATTAGCAGTGAAGTGAATGGATATTAAAGAATGGAAATTACATTTACAAGTGGCATATAAAAATCAGAAATTGGCAGGGGAGGGTGAACTTAGAAAACTCTGAATGTCTGTCTTTCTGTCCTGCCACAACTCTTCTTCCATAAGGCAGACACACACACACACACACGCACGCACGCACGCACGCACGCACGCACGCACGCGCCTGCACATGTATTTTTAAAAAAGAATTAGATGTTTTCTATATGCTGTTAGTTGTAATTTACATAGATATTCGTTATCCCAGAAACTGGAATGTGGGGGCAAAACAAAAATGTTAAAATAAGGAGAGAAAAGGGGAACAAACTGCACTCCTTTTTAAAAAGTACCACTAGTTTCATTTCTTAGAAATATAAAAAAAAAAAAAAACAGTGAAATAGTTAAAATGGCTGCCAATTTGCTTCTCCTACCACCTGCGCATGCCTAGTGTCTGTACTCCAGTCTCTCTCACAAGAGTGCTTCCTTCTCTTCCTCCTCCTCTTTCTTCTCTGTCTCTTTCTCTGTCTCTATCTCTGAATATGCTGACATTAAACAGAGAAATTGGTTTTTAGCATCTGTACATCATTGTTACAGTATAAGCTAAATTCTCCCTGTTACAAAAGGCCCGCCTTGGCTTAGCTCGTGGGGTAAAGCTTCATCTAACTCCTTCCTCCCGACCCGAGCTCTTCTGAATGGCTGTTCCATCTCCTGGGCCATTCTCAAGGGCTCTGAGAACTGAGGATATTTACTGCGTGTCTTCTCATTGAGTACTGACTTGGTTGTTTGCTTGTTTGTTGCTCAGACAGAACCAAACCACGGAGACAAGACTGTCCTTGAACTTAATCCTCCTGCCTCAGCCTTCTAACTACTGAGATTATAAGCAGAATATGCTAACATGCCTGTCAAATGTTTTGCTTTCTTTTATTTTAAAATCAACGTAAGGGCTCATAATCAAAATTATAAGCCCCGGCATTAGAATTTAGAAAGTAGGTAAAATGACTTCTTAGTCCCAGCATGTGTATTTATGTAACAATTACTCATAAAAGTATCCTAATGAGTTTTAAAAACCTGTTGTGCCCAGTACTAAATAAATATGCAGTGAACAGAATACGCACACATTGCCTCTCCTCTGGAGGGGCTTCATAGGCTTGTTACTAATGCTGAGTCTTCCTGGGACTCTTAAATTTGGGTCAGACAAAAAGAAAAGAGCCCAATAAATGTCATTGATCTTAACTAATTCCGTTGTCTCAGCCACATTTTGATATTAAGTTAGAAGCTTAAGCAAAATAACTCAAATCATCTCCCGTTAAGTATTTTCCTAGTGGTAGCATCCACCTCACTACCGCGGCCATAGACTAACTGGATTCTAGTAAGCAGCTTAGACGTCTCAGATACAAATAGCGTTCCTGGGGGAAATCACAAGAAGTTTCTGGTCTAAGCTCCAAAGCTTGAAATTCAGTTACTCTGGAGATACTAGGTAAGTGCAGGCAGACCTTCAGTCATTCCACACCTTCTACTGTGTGTGTCTAACGTGTTTATCACTCACCTAAATATATGATAATTTATATTATGATTTGTTAGTGAGGCCTATTTCTTAAGAATTATTTATTCATTTTATGTATATGACTACAGCGTTGCTGTCCTCAGACACACCAAAAGAGGGCATCAGATCCCATTATACAGATGGTTGTGAGGCACCATGTGGTTGCTGGGAATTGAACTCAGGACCTCTGCAAAAGCAGTCAGTGCTTTTAACTGCTGAGCCATCTCTCCAGCCTGAGGCTTTTTTTTTTAAGTTTAAATAAAAAATAGTACATGTTAGCCAGTTGTGGTTGTGCTTGTGTTAATCCCAGCACTCAGGAGAAAGAAGCAGGTGGATCTCTGTTAGATTGAAGCCAACCTGGCCTACACAGCCAATTCCAGGCCAACCAGGGCTGCATCATGAGATCCTGTCTCAAAAAAACAGTTACTGCTATTTTAAATATGAAATAGGTCGGGGCTTTGGTGCCCTGCCTACTTTGGGTATTGGTGGAATTAAAGAATGTCACGTGTCTTGTGTAGTGCTGTTAAATGAGCATATGCTGCTTTCCTTGTGTTGTGGAGAGGAAGTGGGCACAGCCTGCATCCCTAACCAGAAGCTATCTCCACTTGATAACCACTTGCAAGTGAAAAACCCGTTCTCTCCAATGTAGTCTAAGGGCAGGTCTCGTGCCCAGCCGTAGACGGCCAACACAGAGTGACCTCAGTGATGTTCTTGGAGGGGTTTGTTTGTCTGTTTGGTTGGTTGGTTGTTTTTGGCTTATAATGCTTTGGGCATTTTTACAGTACAGGTCTTTTGCTTATGTAATATGTTTTCTGGTTTTGTGTCTTTGTGGCATTTCAGCACGTGCACGTGTGTGTGTCTCTACCTTTCTTGTGTTTTATCTTTGGCTCTTTTTTTTTTTTTTTTCTGCTCATTTTGTTCTGTCCTGTTCTTGCTTGTTTATTAGCCTCAGCATTAATTAAGAGACCAGTCCCTTGCTTCCTCCCTTCCCCCCTGGGCTAACAAGACCTTATAGACTTGATTTCTTTAAACAAATATGGATTGTGGGTTGAGTCGCTTTTCTCCCGCGACACCTCTGTCTCCTTATACTCGTGTCTCTCTAAGCCTGCTTGATGTGCAAGTCATAATCTGAATTACTCCCATCATTTCTCTGCCCACTTCCACTCCCAATATACAGAGCTGATAGGGAAATAAAAGTTATGCTAATATAATGGCCAGTGTCTTCTACAAAACCGTGGTCTCTGGCCACATAGAGAAGGGCATCAGTCCCACCTCGAGACCCTGTTACATGTCCGTGATCATCTCCCCGTGTATTCTACTGAGCTCTCGTTCCCTCTATGCTGTCATCAGAGACCCGTGTCTCCCACTCCATGGGGAAAACTGACTCAAGCTGCCATCATTTCTGCCAGTTTTCTTCCCCCACACCTACAAAATTGTCCACAGCTGTATCCGCCTCAACTCTTTCCTGTTAGTCCCCAGGGAAAACTTGTCTAGTCATTTTTTCCTGAGATTATCCTACAAATCCTGCTATGACAACACTCTCTGAGATCTTGCTTTAAAAAGTATCATCTTTCTCCCTTACATTTTTAAATCTTTTCATGGTCTCCTTTTCTATGATCCATAGATACGCTCATGTCTTCGTTTAAACCGTTCTCCAGTGGTTGCAATCGTATTCACTTGCTAGGTGAGCTTTTATGCAGCAGTCGTCTTGGCGTTACAGTTTTCGTATTCCGGTTATGCTTCCTCGTGATTTAACAACCATTAAAAACTATACCAAAACGGTTGACATTTCCTCTGTCAAATAAATAGGCATTTGATTTCAACCCTGTTTGTATTGTGTGTTTGTGTTCCTGTTTTGTTTGTTTTGTTGTTTTGAGACAGGGTCTCTATATGGCCTTGGCTGGCCTGGAACTTGCTATGTAGACCAAGGTGGCCTTGAACTCATAAGAGATTCACCTGCCTCTGTCTTTCATGTGCCACCATGTTGGGCTACTTCAGCTTCTTTAAGTAGCCATGCACCCTGTCAATCCTCCCTTCTTGAATCACTGATGCTTTATTCTGGGACAGCGAGTCATCTGTTACCTCTCGGACTGTTTTCTCAGATTCTTCACAAAGTCTATTCTATGCTGGCTTCGTTTTGATTTATCCTCTTCCCACCCTTCTTTTCCTGTTCTTATTTCTTTCTCTAATCCAGGGGTTCTCAACCTTCTAATGCTGTGACCTTTAATCCAGTTCCTCAAGTTGTGGTGACCCCCAGCCATAAAATTGTTTTCATTCCTATGTCATACTTGTAATTTTCCCACTGTTATGAATCATAATGTAAATATCTGATATGCAGGAGATCTGATGTGTGACACTAATGGCTCATGACCACTGCTCTAGAATTTCTCATTCGTTCCTGTGGCTTTGGTGGCAATTAGAATAGAACCTACCTGTGACCTGCCTGGTTACACTCATGCCACCCTGTCTTCTGCCTTGTAGTTTATTGTGACAAGAAACCATAGCTCTGGCCATACTTACTACACATAAAGTTTTTCCTAGCTCTTCCTGTATTATTTATATAAATAATGTATTATTTCCTTCATGTATCATTTCTCCTGCCTGGAATTATATAAATAATATATTTTTTCTCTGCCTGGAATGCCCATTTATTCTAGCTAGTATATTTCAACTTGACACAGGCTAGAATTATCTGAAAAGGGGGAACGTCAATTGAGAATACACCTCCATAAAATCCAACTGTAAGGCATTTTTTAAATTTAATTTTTTTAATTATTCACTTTACATCCCACTCACTGCCCTCCCCCTGATCACCCCTTCCCAAAGTTATTCTACCATTCCCCATCCCCTTCTCCTCTGAGTGGGTGGGGCCTCCCTGGGTATCCAGCCACCCTGACACTGCGAGGCTAGGTGTATCCTCTGGCACTGAGGCCAAACAAGGCAGCCCAGCTGGAAGACCACAGACAAGCAACAGCTTTTGCGATAGCCTCCATTCCTGTTGTTAGGGACCCACATAAAGACCAAGCTGCATCTGCTACAGTTGAGCAGGGAGACCTAGATCCAGCCTGTGTATGTTCTTTGGTTGGTGATTCAGAAAGAAAGGCCCAAGGGTCCATGTTAGCTGACTGTTGGTCTTCCTGTGGAGGTTCTGTCACCTTCAGGCCTGCAGTCCTTCCTCTTAGTGTATAAGAGTCCTCAAGCTCCATTCACTGTTTGGCTGTGGGTATCTGCATCTGTCTGAGTCAGCTGCTGGGTGGAGCCTCTCAGAGGACAGCCATGCTAGACTCCTGTCTGCAAGCATTAACATAGTATCATTAATAGTGTCAGGGACTGGTGCTTGCACACAGGATGGGTCTCAAGTTGGGCTGGTTATTGGCTGACCATTACCTCGGTCTCTGCTCCATCCCCCATGCCTGCAAATTTTGTAGACAGGATAAATTTTGGGTTGAAAGTTCTGTTGGTGGATTGGTGTCTCTTTTACTCCACTGAGGTTCCTGTCTGGATACAAGAGGTAGCATCTTCAGGTTCCATATCCCCAATGCAATGAGTCACATTCCATTGTCTTGAATTTGTACCACATTTTCTTCATCCATTCTTCAGCTGAGGGACACCTAGGTTGTTTCCAGTTTCTGATATGAATAGAGCTGCTATGAACATAGTTGAGCAAGTGTCTTTGTGGGCTGTTAGAGCATCCTTCGGGTACATGCCCAGAAGTAGTATAACTGGGTCTTGAGGTAGAATTATTTTCAGTTTTCCGAGAAACTCCCAAATTGATTTCCAAAATGGTCATACAAGTCTGCATTTTCACCAGCTATGAGGACATGTTCCCCTGGCTCTGCCAGCGTGTACTGTCTTTTGAGCTTTTGATCTTAGCCATTCTGAGGGGTGTAAGAAGGAAGCTCAGGGTTGTTTTGCTTTGCATTTTCCTGGTGACCTAGGACTTTGAACATTTCTTTAAGTGCTTCTTGGCCATTCGAGATTCTTCTGTTGAGAATTCTCTGTTTAGCTCTGTACTCCATTTTTTAATTGGGCTATTTGGGTTGTTGGTGTCTAACTTTTTGAGTTCTTTGTAAATTTTGGATATTAGCCCTCTGTCAGATATAGGCTTCGTGAAGATCCTTTCCCAATCTGTAGGCTAGTAAGACATTTCTTAATTGGTAATTGATGGGGACGGCCCAGAACATTGTGGGTGGTGCCACTCCTGAGCTGGTTGATCCTGGGTTCTACAAGAAAGTCTGCTGAGCAAGTCTTGGAAAGTAAGCCAATAAGCAACAGCGCTCTGTGGCCTCAGTATCAGCTCTTGTCTCCAGGTTCCTGTCCTGACTTCCCTTGATGATGAACAGTGATGTGGAAGTGTAAACTAAATAAACTTCTTCCTCCCCAAGTTGCTTTTTGTCACAGGGTTTCATCATAGCAATAGTCACCATGAACACACCATCCTTGCCTATTTCCCCCTCGCATCTTTTATGAGATGATTTTGTTCCTGTTTTAAAGACTTCTTCAAGCATGACACAGTAACTTTTGCACATCTTTCCTCTGCTTCCATACCAAACTAGATGCTATTTTAATGCATTTATGCTTAATCTTTCATTTTAACAATTGCTAATAATCTGTTGGTGAGGTGATCTTTCTCACTTTACTCCTAATTGCTCATGTAATATTTGTTGACTAAACAGAAATCAGCCATTATCATAAATTCCAGTATCCAAGCATTTACTTAACATCCCCACGTACATGTCTCACCAAACCCTAAGGTTTGTAAGTGTCGAACAAACTAATCCTCATAGGCTAAGCTCCTAACAGAAATCTGCTGCTTTCCTCTCCTTGCCTGAGAATATTACTGTTTACCTAGTCACCAAAACCAGAGAGTTAACTAATACCATGGGAGTTGACCTTGCCTCTCCTACTTTATTCTTTTTCTACTGCAAAAGTCACTAAGTACTTCTGAGCCTATATTCCACATGTCTTTCCAATCCTCTCCTTCTTCCCATCTGCATTGCTGCAGCTCTAATTCATGTCGAGTATGTGATTGTTCATATTTATTTTTTATTTATTGCATATATGTTTGAGCTGCTTGTCTTTATGTGCACCACTTGCATGTACATGGCCACAAAGGCCAGAAGAAGGAGAACATCAAATCCCCTGGAACTGGACGTACTTATGATTGTGAGCCACTTTATGGGGATGTTAAGAGCTGAACCTGGGTCCACTGCAACTTCAAGTGTTTTTAACCACTGAAACATCTCCCCATCCCCTGATATTTTTATTGTAATAAAATATAACAAAATTTACAACATTAGCCATTTTTTAATTTTAAAGTTCAGTGGTTTTTAGACTGTAGAACTCTCTGGTGTTCATCAGGATAAGTTGCCATCTTACCTCTAGGCTAAGGTAATCTCTGACCAGTTCTTATATCTTAGATGAATCAATGAGCTCCAGGTTCAGTGAAGGACCCAGTCTCAAAAAACAAGGTGGAAAAAAAGGGAGGAAGACATTTAATGTCAACTTCTAGCCTCCACATATATATTCATACATGTGCACACATGTGTATACACACACATGTAAAGCAAAAGTGAAAACTTAGATCAACATTTAAAAGTCTACATGAGAAAACTAGTCCTAGCAGGAAAAGAAATTCAATAAGAGCCAGAGAATCAGGGAATTTGTAATGAAATTGTGTCTCCCAGGAATGTCAGAAGCTACATCATGTGATTTTTTTTGTCACAGCCCCTTGGGTTTTGAGATTATAGACTGGTACCACTAGGTATGGCTTAAGTTCTACTTTATAACATAATTTCCATATTGATTAATATGAGAGTGTGAGAATTCTTACCATATCTGGTCTTACAGACATGAGTTCAAAGCCAACCTGAGCAACTAGTCAGACTGTGTCTCCAAATAAAAAGTAAAACTATCTGGGGATATATTACACTTGTGTATCACTTGCCTTGCTTTCTTAGGGCCCTGGACTCAATCCCTAGTACTGAAGGGGAAAGTGGCTCCTACGCAAACTCTTCACTTGGCTACAAGTCAGTTAATTTTGAGGAATTAGTTCTGTCATTCTTCTCTGTCCCATTGCAATAAATTATACAATGATAAGAATAATTCTGCCTCATAACAATTCAGACAATATGTTAGAAAGTTTGGGGACTTCGGTAGTTAGACTACCATTATATCTGAACTCCATGACCCACTAGCTGTGTGGCACTGATCAAATCCCCCCCCCATGGTCTTTGTCTCTGTCATCTGATTATAATAGAGTTATAATGAATATTAAATATGTGAATAGATGACCTCTCAAGACTTCTTGGCACATAGGCACTTCTCTTCCTATTTCTTACATACAGAACATTTCACTGGATTCATTCGTAGTGAAACTTGGGAGCAAAACATAGAAATGGTCAATAACTTGTACAGTATATTTTTGTGGAACAGTTAATTTCATTATAGTGCATATATAATTGTATAACTACAAATAAAAGATTAAATTATTACAGGAGCCTAGCATGCCGCTCCTGAGAGGCTTAATTCAGCAGCTGATGGAAACAGACACAGAGACTGGCAGCCAAACAATAGGCAGAGCTCAAGGAGTCTTGTGGAAGAGTGGGGGTGGGGTGGGAAGGAATGAGGGAGCCTAAGCTATCAAAGATACCACAAGAAAACCTAGAGTCAACCAACCTGGGGCCTTGGGCCTCACAGAGATGAACCACCAGCTGAAGAGTATGAATGGGCTGGACCTGGGCCAACTACACATAGGGAGCAGAGACACAGCTTATTCTTCCTGTGGGTTACCTAACAGTTGGAGCAAAGCCGTCCCTGACTCTGTTGTGGGTCTTTGGGTCCCTTTCCTACAGCTGGTCTACCTTGCCTGGCCTCTAGCAGAGGATGCGCTTAGTCCTGCTGTGACTTGCTGTAGCAGGGTAGGACGGTACACCTCAGAGAAGGGGAATGGGGGTAGGGTGTAAGGGTGGGACTGGGAGGAGAGGAGGGAAGGGGACTGCAATCAGGGTATAAAGTGAATAAATAAACCAATGGAGAAAAAGAAAAGAAAAATAGGATTTCTACCAAAATAGTTGTAAATTTAGCTTTTAAGTTGTACAGAAATTCCTTTAAAACAAATAATAGATTTTAACTATTTATTACTTTCTAGGTGAGTTAGCATGAATTTATTTTTTTTTGCAAAGCATTCATGCTAAAACAAATTAAATGTGCCAGCTAACCCAAACATTAATGGAAATATCTCTAAGAGGGAAAACAAGTAACAAAGGCCAGGACATGTCCCCATATGCTTCACGGCACATAGGAGAGTTTATTTGTCAGTCCCTCAGTTATCTCATATTCCAAGCTGAAAATTCATAGTCCTCACTAGATATAGCCCTTTCCTAGCCCATTAAACTCTCATGGATATATCATTAATTAATGCAAATTAACTAATACAGTTGGATCTTAGTGTGCTGCATGATTTTTTAAACAATAGGATGGTAAAAACTAGCTTACAGGCAAATCCTGTAATATATATTCAGCATATATGCCTACCCTCCTGTTGGCAGGGCCTCTGGTTAACAGGTGTATTATTCAGCATATATGCCTACCCTCCTGTTGGCAGGGCCTCTGGTTAACAGGTGTATTATTCAGCATATATGCCTACCCTCCTGTTGGCAGGGCCTCTGGTTAACAGGTGTATTCTGTTCCTTACAGGAACAAATAATTGCTTCATTGTGTTTCAGAAGTCATTGCTTTCTTACAAAATGAAGTAATTGACATATTTCTCATTTCTGAGATCAAATTTTTACAAATCGTTCAACCTGAATAAGCTGAGAAGGTAGTTGATGTGTTGTTGATTGTTGAAATATGGTAGACATGCCAAAACATGGTACTCAAGTGTCTCCTCCTAACCCCTTACCTTAGCAAAACGTCTGAATGTGTAAAGAGGAAAGAAGAGTCACAAGAGTTTGTCTATAAAGAGGAAGCCAAGAAGAAGGACAGCATAGATCTGTGTGAGCAGTGTGGTCCAGACCCTACTGAGTCTGGCTTTATAGTAACAGTGTAGTAATAGTAATAACAGTAAGTAGAACTTACTTTTATTTTTATAAAAACTTTTTAAGTAGTTAATACTATGAATGATAAAGGGCAGGGACATATTTCGTTAACTAAAAATATTATCTTATGTTAACCATGGATTGAAATATTAATGGCTTGCTAAGATTTCTCATGGGAATCATTTGTTATGAGTTAGCTCAGAGCCTCAGGCTGTAATTCAGTGGTATAGCATGGGTCTACCACACACAAGACCCTGGAATTGATCCTAACATGGCCAAATAAGAAGTTAATGTAAGCTGTAATTGGATTTTAACAATAAACTTTTAGTATTTTTTATTTCATACTAGAATTTGTATACCCTCTTCCACAATTCAAGTTAATATAAGTTCACCTTAAAAGATCTATGTAGCTCCATCATTCATAATCTTGAAAGTTTATCAGGTGGGTCTACTTCACCACTAAGCAATGCCCAACCAAAACGGCAAATTTGTGAAGGTAGTAAGTTTTTCCATGAATTTTCTAATTTAGATATTTGTAGCCCGAGACTGTTTTTAGTGACACTGTATTACCCACATACATATTAAACAGCAGAAAAGCATAATAATAAATTTAAATAAGATTTACACCAGGCATTGTATGCATGCCTTCAATTCCAGCACTTGGGAGCAGAGGCAGGCATGACTCCATAAGTTTGAGGTCAGGCTGGTCTACAAAGCAAGTTACAGGCCAGCCAAGTCTATGCAGTGAAAACCTGTCTTAAAATTTTTAAAAAAAAATGGGGGTGGGAGATACATTTCAATTTGAGACCTCTGCCCCATTTCTTAAAGGAAGGAAGGCTCCAGGGTTCTGAGTGTTTAATTCGTGGTCCTCCTCACTGATGCAGTCTTGCTATGTGCAGTCTCTGGTTTCCAGAGCTGCAGGCAGCTGACTTGTTCATCCCCTGCTGCATCTCACATGGACTTTAGAATCTGGCTCTGTGCTTCCTTTATCTGTGAAGGAGCAGAAAAGCCTGTTGCTTGCTAATCTTTGTGGAGGGATCACAAGAATGTCAGTTTTCATTCATAACAATTTTTTTTTAATATATGACATCAAGAGAGAGGTTTGGTTGAGCTTTTGTGCTTCTAGTAAAGAAAAGAAAAAGACAAACAACTGTTCTGACTCCATGCTCTCTTGTTAAGCGGAGCCAGCTGATCAACATAAACGTGCTTTTTCTCCATACAGTAGCCAAAGAACACTACAGAATGTGCTCTAGACCTTAGGTGGTTGTCAGTTTAATCAGCTAAAAAAAAAAAATCACTTTTCTATGGCCAAAAAAGTATATCTATAGGTAACTCCTGGCCTATACTACTCTGAATAGGAACTTTTAAAAAGTATAGCACCGGAAGTCTGGTTGTATCAATGTCAAACTGTGTGTGTGCTTTATGCTACTAGAACATTAAATTTTTCATCTTTATTTTAAGCAGCTGACTATGAAAAAGAAAGAGATTTGGTATGTGTAAGAGCACATCGAAGACTGCCTATATGACTGTATTAAAAGATATTTTCTCTTACACAAATCTTCTTGAAGCTGCTCTTTGTTTGATATGCCATCTTGTCTTTACAGAGTAGATAATTCATTCACAACTTTCATGCAAGTAGATAAATGTATTCAACTGAGTGATCTGTATATTTTGTGTAACATCTAACATAATCAGAGATCTGAGTTAAAATTCATGCTGCACTGTTCTTTAACCCAAAATTCTTGTGTCTCTCACTTACAGTAATGCTTTGTTTCTTAGCATGACTTCCAGTATGGCTTGGTCACAAGCACATACTGTTCTTTACAGCCGGAATATTCCCAATAATAATTGCACTTTTTCTTTTCTTTTTCCCTTTCCCCCGCCCTTACTTAGGTTAGAAAGGCTGGTGGATGTTCTGAGGAAGAAGGTTGGAGCAGGAACTGTGAGGACCGTGATCTGACTGGAAGCCACCCAGTCTGGGGGAGCAGTCACATCTGGTGACCAGGCTGCCTCATTCAACACTGTGTAAACACTAAAAGCCTTAACTTAGCAAACAGTTGTTAGAAGTGGGACACTCCAACCACATTCCAAGCTAAGATAAAATCAAATCACAAATGTTTAACCACTTTGCTGCTGACTTCAGTTATTTATCCAAATATATTGACTACAGGCTTTTACCAACTATAACATTGCAGCTTATTTTGTAGCTATTTTATATTTGTGCCTTTAACGTAAATCTTTTAGCCGGTGTCCTATTAAAAAAAAAGTGTGAAGTCAGTCGGAATCGGTGCCCCGCATATGGCCCTTTCTGAATCAAAGTGCAGCAAAGTAAATATTGTCCGAGCCTTAATCCACTGTGTTAGGTCAAAACTTCAAATAAATGCATTTTCAGTATAGAGTATATTTCTTAACTGATGGGAGAAGCTGAGACATGAGAGAATGTAGCCTACCTTCAATGTATGTATGCAGCTTTTGTTCTTAGTATTGAAGAATATAGTATAGATGCCATGAATTAAATGTATAGTTTGCTTTAATAGTACATTAAAATGGCAGTAACCAAGGCATGATTTTTGTTTCACTATAAATAATATACACTTTTTTCAATAAAAAGTGCTATTAAAGTACACTTATGCATAAATATTGTTGGTATGTTTTAGTGCTGAGTCCAGGTAATTATCTAAGCATCATTTAAGCTGTAGAAAGAGCCAAGTTTCTGCTGATAGTCTGGGACACTTTGGGCTTGAAAATTAGCATGTGCCAGTCAGCATGTCTCTATCCTAAAAGGCAAGAATACATCAAACCTGTTAGCATTCTTATTATTTTTTAGGTTATTCTCTTTGCTGTGGTAGAAGGGAATCTAATATATAATATACAAAAAAATGTCAAATATAAGGACTTAGAAAAAAGCATTCTTGCAATTTAATTTAAATTACTACTTTTGAATTTATTTAAGACATAATTTAAAATAATGCCACTTATCATGTGATGTTATGAATACTTAAGGAAAATATTGTCAGTTTATAGATTGACAGCTGAAAAAGGCCAGTCCTTGAACAGGATGAAATGAAAAAGAAACTGAGTTAGTGAAATTTTATAGGCAGAAACTTTTCTAAGTTCCTAACTCATCTATTAGAGTGAGTTAAAGTATTTATCATTTCCTGTGTTCAGGATAAATATGTTCAGAATGGTAGACTATACCATTCTCTCATATGCCATTAGAAATATCAATTTTATTTCTCTTTCAACTATGAAGACTATTTTGAGGTCCTTTGTCATAGATGAAATATGAATCAAAATATTGATGTACTATCTTCTTATTACTTAATCTGTAAAATGAAGATTTATCCCACTGCATTCAGGTTTGAAATCTACTCTTATTTCATGCTCTTAGTGATTTTAAATTACAAGACTTACAGGATAAATGATAGCAGGCATTAAAAATAAACTAACTATCGCTTCTCAGCCTTTTGGCTAAGATTAAGTATAAAAATACTCTAGCCGCACTTGTTTCAGAGTCACAGAGAGCGTCCCAGCCTCTGATAGAGCACTGGCTACTTTAAACTTGGAAGCAGTGCCCTCATTGCTTGTCTTCATGCTCTGTGACAGCCACCCCATCCCCCCAGCCTTTTGAAGACATGGCATCTTTCAGCTTACCCAGGGGATGTGGGTAAGTATAGAAAATATCCATTCCTGAATGTTTTTAACACAGTCATAGGTAAAAGTTGAATTTTCAGTTTGATCTTTGGAAACAGACACTTTCCTTAAGGTATTTACTCTGAAGTCTTAGAACACCAAGCACAAATAAAAAATATTTGATAACTTCCAAATGTCACTTGAAGCAACTGGTTCCTGTACTGTTGTACAGAGCAAGAGATTATAAAATGAAACTCATGAAACATCCACCACGTTTAAGAACAGGTTCCCCAAAGCATCCAGAAATGTCCTGGACAACTTTTGCCTTGAAAATGCCCACCAACTCTTTGAAGCAATCACTGTTTTTATGTGGAGGAATAACCATAATCACTGAAACTCTATTTGCCACTTGTTAGAAAGCAGTGCATCTATTAAGGAATTCCGTGTGCAGTGTTTCCTTGAGTTCGCTGTAACATCACCGAGACTGTTCCCCCAGCAGCATGAGTGTTCATTTCTTAAACAAATAAACAACTCACTTAAAGAAAAGATTACTTTTGAACAATACCAAACTTATAAAGCCTATGATTAACATTTTTTTAAAAAATGTATAAATGCAAAAAGGAAAAGGGGGCATGGGATAGGGGTTTTCTAAGGGGGGGAATGGGGAAAGGGGATGGCATCTGAAGTGTAAATGAAAGATCTAATTAAAAAAATATATAATAAAAAAAAAAAAAAGAAAGAAAAGATTACTGTCGGTTGTAACACTTGATCCGCAAATCATCATTTCACATGTTTTTATATTTGACTCTACCAGCAGCCGCATGATAATTATATAGCTTTTAGTATTGATTTTATTGTTTTATGGTCATTATTAATTATATTAATTCTTATGAGAAAACAAATGCAGAGCCTTTTGAACTTCCCAGAGGGTTGAGGTCTTGTAACTATCACCCATTTAAACTGTACGTCTCTAAGCCTCACTGTAAGGAAAAGAATGGTATAGCAAATATTTTTCTTTTTTAATTTTTTCAGATATTTTTATTGATTCTTTGAATATCTCCTAAAATGTATTTTAATCATATTTACCCGTAACTGCTTCCCTTAGCTCTTCCCAGATCCTCCCCCAAATCCTTATTTGCCCCAATTTTGGGTCTTTATTTTTAATTTAATAACCTAGCTACCAAGGTTTGTGCTATCTGTATAGTGATTGGAGCAGGCACATCCACTGGAGCATAGCAAGGATCTTAATGTCTGCTGCTACAGAGACGTCTTCATAGTCAAGTCATTTATTGCTCTTGCAGAAAACTCAAATTGGTTCCCAGGACCCATATCAGGTGCCTCAGAGCTTTCTAGAACTCTGGTCTGCGGGATCCAACACCCTCTGACCTCCGTGGGCACCTGTATTCACACAAGACACATAAAAGTCAAGTAAGCTCACACACACACACACACACACACACACACACACACACACACACACACACAGTAAATAAAAAGTTAAATAAAGCAGCAGTTAGAAGCAGTGTCTTGAAAGATACACTTTCCAGTCCTGTCATCTCTGCTACCATTGCTCCATTCCCTCTTTACACATGAGTTGTCTGGTAATCTAAAGATTGTACATGTCTCTTTCTGTGTAGTTCAACGTAAACCACACACATAAATCCCTTGACATTATTGTCACCTCTGTGTACTATATAACAAACAGCATGTACTTTGCCTCAACCTTCACTTAAACATAGGCAAGAGTATTCTAAACTACTTTTAATTTGGTCTGTTGCTAAAACCCAATGCTGCAGTGTTACAAAGGTGGTAAAGTACATTTCCAACACACACTGCTTCCTGCAACACATATTTGATTAAAAAAAAAAAACAGTTACAGGTAAAGTGGCGGGTTACAAGCAACATATAAGCATTGCAACAAGATTAATGTTTAATACATAATAACTGAGTTTGATAAATAAGCTATTGTGTTTTAAGCTAATTAACAAAAATACTTTTGAAATAAATACTTTAAGCTTTTATTTTGTGTGTTTCCTTATCAAAACATATTGAAGAATCTTATTGGATAACTAACTAATAGAATTTATTTATTTCACACCAAAAAAAAAAAGGTTTAAAAGATTTGTAAGTTTGATAAGAAAAAGGGTACAAAGAAATTAATCTGCATCTAGTTTTTTAGAGATTATTGTAACTTCTTGAAATTTCCACCGTCAAATGGTGATTATACATAACATTTTATGGTGTAACAACCATAACAAATGTTCAGTCATCTTACACGAACTTTGTGTGGTACACAGATTTTTCACATATATTAGTGTGTTCTTGGTAACTCATTTACAGTTAACCTCTGTATTCGGTTATTGCATAGATAACCACAAATACACACAAAAGCATATTCGCTTGTTTAAAATTGATTTGTAAGTCGGTTGTCAGGCTCCAGCGAGCGGCATTTTGTGCATGTTTGGTTGGAAGTGCATGTGGTTTCTGGGGCTTTTAAACAAATACATGAAATGGTTGAAAGATTTATATTGCCCATGCTTAGCTAAATATGTCATCTCTAGAAAAGATGTGATTTATTTTGGCACCGTTCTACAACTCAAATATTTTAAACATTTGTTAAGTTGGAGCTCGCACATTTGAACTAGTAGCATAGGCTCCAAACTAGCATCTCACGTTACCAAATGTTTTGTAATCCTTTTACTGAAATAGCCCTTACTGAAAAGCTTCTCTTTCACCATGTTCTTTAGTGTGAGTTTACATCTATAAAGGTTGAAGTTGTTTTTAATGTAGGTCTTCACAAATAGAATTTGACGATGATAAATGTGTATTTTTAAGAATCATTAAAGTGATTTTTTTACTGAGAAGCCTTATTATGCTTGCCCTTGATTTTGTTGTTCTCTGGTGTGTTTTCAGAATACACTGCTACTAGCCAGTTATTAACAAGGATACATTTTAATGCACCAACTCAAGTATCTAAAACTTGTATTTGCTTTTTAGTCACATAAAATCTCCTATCTCAAATCCAAATGTTTTAATACAGTTCCTACACATTGATCTTAATCAAATTTATAAGTATACAATACTGAAGACGTTGTACTAGATGTTCATTGTGAAATATATTGCAGCAAAGAAGATCACGTTACAAAGTATTTATTATTTCCTTAATAAAGATTAAAGTTGATAAGAGCAAATGTGTGACGTACCCTACAAGCCTCTCTAAACTATTCAGATCTGAACTAAAGTTCCTCCCCACTCCGAGTCTCTGGAGCTGCAGCGTGAGCTGGATTCCACTGTGCCCAAGAACCCAAAGCAGACCCCTTCCACCAGGTCGCTGGCTCCCACCAACTCTTCTGAGGGCCAACAGTTTTGCTCTTGAGTTGCCTTTGTTGAGTGTCTTGTTCTTCGAGTGCCATTTTGTACCTTTGTTTTCAGCAAAATCTGTCATCAGTATATATGTGTTTTTATGTTTTGTAGAACCTTGCTTTCACTGCTTCTGGTACAAAATATGGCCATGGAGATAGAGGGACATTTCCTCTGGGCACACCCACTGCCTTACGAGAGGCACTAGAGTTCTCAGGAAGAAAAAAACTATTCAGATGCAAAATAAGTTATGGTAATAAAATATTAAATATTATTTTTCATAAGATACAAAAGGAGCCTACTATCATGTGGTAGAATGGTTTCTAACCTGAGGAAGCTCCACTGACCTCCACTCCGGCTGCACGCGTGTGCACTCCCACTGGCGTGAACAAATGCCTCCATTGCCCAGCATTCCTGTTGGCATTTGTCATCGTTTGGTTTGGGTTTGGTTATTTTGTTTTTCCTTAGAAACTTAGTTATAACGAAAGTAACTTGAAATATCAAAGAAGTTCTTAAGTCGTATTTTCTCAGTGGATAATGATGTTGAATATTTGAAAATGCATTTCATATTTTATGAACTCTGTTTCTTGTGACTAAACCCAAAGAACTATATATCCTTCTATAGAGACAGCTGCCATCCATGCCCATTGCTGCTGTAGTCACGACAGCCAATGGAAACAGCCTAAATGTCCATCAACTGGTGAATGGATAATAAGAATGTGGTATGTTTATACAATAGAACATTATTCAGTTGTTAAGGAAAGTAAAATAATGAAGTTTGCAGATAAATTGATGCAGCTGGTAACCCTGCCCCAGGAAGATAAATATCACAAGGGTACTCTCCTTTGTCGATGCCAGTTTTGAATCATCAGATACATCTCATCTGGAGTACTCACAGAGGTTAGTAAGTTAGTATAGGACCATTATGGGTGATTTCCAAGGGAAGGGAGATAGAGATGGGTGCTATAAAGGCTTAAAGAGGAAGAATGGAACAGGAGGGGTTAAACTGTGGTGGGGGGAGGGGCAGACAGGATAAAGAAAATAATACAGGCAGGGATAACACTAAAGATCAAAAAGATCACATGGAAACACTTAAAAGATCATGTGGAAACCTGTTATGGTAGAAGCTTCCTAAAATTATATAACCATACAACATTATATAAAATTTATAACCATATAACATATACATAATGAGTTTAAGTGGAATTACCATATAACGAAACAGTGATGTCCTTACTGTGTATCACAGGCTAACAAATGAAAAGTCCAGTGCTACCTATTTTAGAGTTCTTGGCCAGTGAGATTCAATAGACAGCCCCCAAATAGTACAGACCATTGCAAGTGCTTTTGGTTGCCCCCAGAAACTTAGCAGTAAGATCCTGTTGCTGAAGGCACCACACATCTGAGTCATAGGGCATGGAGATGTCAAGTTGATATTGACCTGGAAGTTTCATTCTCTACTGTCTAGCTCTCATAGTGCTGGAAGATGCTGTGCAGACTACTGGGGGCGGGGCAGGGGCCAGGGAGTGATCATCAGCCTTATCCAGATGTGAACTCGGAGAGATCTAATACCAAACAGCCTGTCAACACATGCCCACTGTCTAACAATGGCACAAATGTCATGGGAATGACCAACCATCTCTGGTGGATTTAAGGGCCACTCCATAACATGAAATCTACACCTGGCAATATTATCTGAACCAAGAACCTGTGGCGAAGCAGGTCATAATCCCTAGGGAAGAGCCAACTACTACTATTCTGCTAAAGGGACACGGTACTAAAGGTGACTCCTGATGATTTATCATTATGCCCACAGATTATTGCCTCTCTCGGCCCTCACCAGAGAAGCTTGTTTCTACAATGCTTGGCTGTTAACCACAAAGACCCCCAACTGGTCAAGATGCAGAGAATAAGAAACTGCAGTATGTTCCACATTAAATGTGTGCCGTACCCCATCCTCCTAAGACTCAGGAATTGTTGCATGAGAGCAGAAAGATTGTAAGAGCCAGAGGTAGGCTTATAAGGAAAGAGGCTTCCAGACACAGCACGGCAATTGCATAGAAGAAATCCTAGTGGTTATGGTAGCATTCACAAGACGTGTGTAAGCTAAACTTGATAAAATCTCAGCATGGAGATGGGGTAGGGGGCTGTCTTTTCTCCAATGTGTTTTAAGTTTTTTATTTTGTTTTGCATCAAAGTTGAAATACAATAAACATGAAGAAAATGGTCATCTTCACTAGCCATCAGAGAAGTCCAAATTAAAGCTATGTTGACATTCCATCTCCCCACGGGCAAAAGGCAGCCATTAGGGGAAGTAATAATAATGATGGCGTTGGGGAGATGGCTCAGTAGGTAAAGTGTTCTAGTGTAAATAATCATAAGGACCTGAGGTCAGAAGTCCATCCTAGAGTCTAGCTGGACATGAACACAGGAAGATACTGAAGCGCTCACTGTCCAGTGAGCTACAGATTCAGTGAGAGACCTTGACTCAAAACAGTATAAAAATAAACAATGCAAAGGTAGAGAATCAAACAGGCTCATGTTCACCTCTGGTCTTCACACATGACTACAAGGGTGAGTACACATGCAGATGCACACACAAACGAGAGAGAGGTGGGAAGGAGGAAGAGTCAAGAAAGCATGCTGGGGAGGGTATGTACACTGCTGGGGGAAGTCTGTGGAATTTCTCCAAAGATATTTTTCATGTAACCCAGCTATACTACTTCTGGTCGTTTGCCCAAGGGCTTTAAAGCAACATATCACAGACACTTGCACATCAGGGTTTATTGCAGCACTGCTCATAATGGTTGAGCTATGAAACCAACATTGAATAAGGGGAGTGAGGCACATGTACACAGTGGAACACTGCAGCATAAAGAAAACTGAGCTACGTCATTTGAAGGCTACAACCATTGATGTCTTAACACAGTCGTGTTAAGACAGTCTCAGAAACAAGTTATTGAATTTGTAGTTTCAGGGCTGGAAAGATGGCTCAGTGGTTAAGAGCATTGGCTGCTCTTCCAGAGGTCCTGAGTTCAAGTCCCAGCAACCACATGGTGGCTCACGACCATCTGTAATGGGATCCAATGCTCTCTTCTGGTATTTTGAAGACATTAACGGCATACTCACATAAAATAAATAAATATTTTAAAAATAATTTGTGGTTTCTAGATTTTATATAGATGTATGAAATTGTGTGTCTGTGTGTGTGTATGTGTGTGTGACATGAAATATAGAATCTGTCTGAGGGACAGTGGGAAGTGAAGAAGTGAGAAGGAGGATGGTGAGGGTGCAGAGGATATTCTCAACATGCAATACAAACATACAAAAACTTAGAGCACAATGTTCATTTTTAAAAAGGTATCTGCTGGGCATAATGGCACAGACCTGCAATCTGGGCATTTAAGAAGCTAAGGCAGGAGAATTCAAGTTCAAAGGCAGCTCACTCTATATACTTATACTGTCTCAAAAAATAGTCATAACAATCATAATTAATATTAATAATAGTGATGCAGAAGCCTGGGAGCAGTGTATCTACTGTGCTGGAGTGTGGACTCATGATGAATGGCTACAAAGACAGTGTGTCATTTACACTGTGTAGTAAACTGTATAGTAAGCGTAGGGTGTATACACATCCCCAGGATTGAGGTGGACAAAGATTCTATAAAGTAGCAATGTGTAAACTGATACTATTATCTTTAGAAAAATAAGGTTGTCTCATAAAGGCCTTCTTGCTACAAACACTTCTCATGTATACCATGGCAATATTGTAGGTGATTTGCCTTTAAAATAAGAGCATGGAGGCAGGGTTTCATTTCTACCCCTGTATGTACTGTACTGTCTCTGGTGTTCTTGGCTTACATCCACTCCCACCTGTTACCATTTTGTCATGTCACCAGCTATAGCGCCTTCAGCTTGGCTTCTGCATGTCCAAAAATGTCTCCTTTGACATTTTTCATGCTGCCCATGAAGACACAAACTGCTAGAAACACGAGTCTTGGGATAAAAAGCTGTGTATCTTCTTCCTGGTGCATTTCAGATGCGGTAACATGTCCAGATCCTCTTGTTCCTCTGGCCATGTAAACTGCTTCTCCTTGTCACTTAGGTCGACTGACCTTTGAATTATGCAGTATGTCTGTGTGCATGTAGTTTCTTGTATTTCGTGTGAGTTTGTAGTCATTGTAATTAGAAAACTTTCAGCAATTACTTCTTGTAATAATTTTGCCCCAAACTTCCTTTCCCCCACCTCTGGCTACTTGATGTGTGTTGGACACTTGACATCTCCCCACAGTGCATTTATTTTTGAGTTCTTTTTCACCACTATGTGTTTCTAATATATTCCATTACTTTGCCTTCAATTTTAATAACTATTAGGTTGGGTTGGGGGGGATTTTGTTTGTTTGTTTGTTTGTTTGTTTTGGTGTCTAATGTTCTGATGTTCTGTCAGTCTTGCCCATGGCCCTTTTCATTGCAGGTGTAATCTTATATTTCTTTCTCTAAAAGTTAGAACTGGGTTTCAGCTTCTTACTCACGTCTCTTTATCTTGGGCATACCTTACATGACTTTCAGGACTGTAAGTGTTCTAAGCTTTGTTTAGGAACATGGGCACATAAAGCAGAAAGAGTTTCAGAGTATTTTAAGGCAGTTTCAAGCTTGGACATGCTGGACCAATGTAGCCATTAGTCTGGGGCAGACTTTTCTTCAGAATCCAGTCAGCTAGTCAGTCTCCCACTGAAAATGTGACTGTACAGTCCCTACACTAAGAGATGCTTTTACTGTGACTGCTCACAACAGAATCTGTCTGTAATCCTCCCTGAGTCAAGACATGCTCCCGAGTCTGTTTTTAGGCTCCTGTCTGGTGAGTTGCACCTTGGCCTAGTTCATGTGCTCACAGGAAGACCCAGAAAGGTTCTGCACCTCTGCAGAGCCTGCTCACTCTGGCTCTCTGCCCCACTCCCCTCACTCTGCTCTGGAAACTCCCTAGACAGCCAGGGTCATCACAGGGCTCATGCTTTGTTTAATGTTTGATCCCTTCCGGTCAGGCGTTGCTAGCTGTTGTCCACAGGCCAAAAGCATGGCTTTGTGGATTCTCACCATTCATGTTTTGGTTTCTTTCCTTTCTTGGTGGACTTTTGTTTTTATTCCTTAAGGTTTTAGGATAAATCTAGAGTTGGTTACTTCATAGCTGAAAGTGTGCGTTCTGGGAGTGTCTCCATCTTCCCCATAACCAGCCAGCTGCCTGACATGCCATTCTGTTCTTCAGTCTCATTTCCCTGACTGCTTTCTTATATGTTGTTCGTTTACATTGTTTTCAACAGCTTTCTTTGGTGCTAAGATACCATCTTCTTTGCATGACTCTGAGAAACCGAGTTAAAACTCTGACTGACTATTCTTTATCAGTGTGTCCGCAAGACACAACGCTCACCTCAGAGGGGACAAGAGATAGCTTAGCATGGAGCCAAGTATAAGGGACCATGGTCTGGAAACACAGAATAAAGTTATCCCAAATTTCATGATCATGAAGTTTTTATTGTAATGGAACTAAAAAAGCCATAAATTAAGACACTTCTCAAATACATTGGTGGGAACACCGGGTAGGCAGGTGGAGCAAAATGGGGAAGCGTCTGCTGACAGCTCTTTGTTTGGTGGGAACTAGAGGTCTGTTCAAACATTCCAAAAAATTCTTATTTGTTAGTCATCAAATGTTAGGTATGACACAGGAGTGGACCCCGAATGTCTAAGTGGCTAAAGATGCCCCCAAATAAATGCAATTTTGTTCTAGACCCACAGCATTCCAACTTCCCCACACCACTGAGCTCACCAGTTCATCAACATATGCAGACAGCTTCTTACCATCTAGTTTGCAGCAATTTTAGAAATCTTCTGTCAGTGTACCTCTCTCCTGTTAGACTCCAACACTATCTATGTTAACCTTTTCACTGCCTTCTCATGTCTTTCCCATGCCTCCTATGCTCTCTGTTCTGTTTCCTAATGCATATCAACTTTGACTGTTTTTACATGCCTGTTTATTGGGCTGGAACTATGGCTCAGCACAGAGAGAGCCCTTACCTAGAATGTGTGAGGGCCTAAGTTCAATTCCTGGCACCAGGGGTGGAAAAACCCTAGTTTAAAACTGGCTTTTATTCCCCTGATCCTGCCTTCTGCTATGAGATCACCTGTTGAATCCTTAATTTCAGATGGAATACTTGTCTTTTCTACAATGGCCTGTTGATTTTTTTTTCCCTTTGCCTGTTTCTATTTACTAGTCATAGTGACTTTAAAATCCAAGTGGGGACAGAAAGAAGGCTCAGTGGGTTATATTTAATCCCAGAACCCGTATGATAGAAGAACAGAACTGATTCCCACAGTTACCATTGTACTTCTACATATATACATGTGTGCACACACACATGTAAGTATAATTAATCATATATACACGTGTGCATATATACACACAAGTATATAAATATAATTAATAAGTATAAATCCAACTGTATAAACTCCAATATCAGATCTATCTGTGGGTCTTTTTCTATTGTCTGTTCTGTCTCTTTGGTGTGCCAATTAATTTTTGATTCAGTGTCAGTTATCCTGAGTCTCCAGATGACTTGGCCTTCCTCTAGAAAGGATTTATCCTTTACCGGGAAGACTGAGCAGAAACTAAGCGTCCTAAACCAGGCAAGCACAGCACTAGCTTCGGATTGGGTTGCGCCTTAAATAAAGTTCTGTTACTTTTGGTTTTCCTCTTTGCTATGGAATCGTACACTAGAGCTTTGTGTTGTGAAAGCCATATCTTTATGGAAACTCCTTTAGTTAATCCCATTTTAGCTTCTTAAATATCCCAGTTAGGGATTCTGGTAAATTCAGCTTTGTTGGGTTACTAGAATGGGCGTAGGCATCCATTCCAAAGACACTACTGGCTTGACTGTCCCTCTGAGCACGTATTGGCTATTGTGCAAGTCTACACAGAACTGCCACCGATCCCCCAGGGATGATGACCACAGGCCATTGGTTCACCATGCAGTAGCTCGTCCCTTTCCAGAATCTTCACCCCTTAGTTGTCTTTGTATCAGCCCCTCTCTGATACTTTGAAGCAAACACTCTTTTGTAGTTTAGCCAGCTTGTCTAGTTGTTCTTGGCAGGAGTGTGGAGTCTACCACAGACTTGAAAGCAGAAGTCCTGTGAGTCTAATTCCTCTTAATTCGTATAGTTTTCATTTCCGGAAGTTACAGCCTGTTCATTTCCAACTCCACTTGGTACTTTTTATAGCCTTTCTAATCATCTCATTTTTTATCCTTTTTTTTTTTCCTCTCATATGTTTTAAGGCATGTATTTGTTGCCTGTTTTCTGGTCATTTGAGTATCTCAAGTACTCATGCTCTGGTTTTGCTGTTACTCCTACACTCAGTTACTTCTCCTATAGGCTGCACTTTCTGGTGCCTCTTTAATGTGAGCTTGAACTTGTAAATATTCTCTGTGCTTTATTTCTAGTGCTGTGTTAACAGCAGATTCCTGCCCAGACACCTGGAAACCTGTGTAAGCCTTGGAGCACTTCTAAAGCTTGATTTGAAATTTATGGGGTTACTCAGATGATACTAATTTTTGTAGAAAAACCACATGGGAGCTCATTTTTTATTGTAAAATTTGTAAGGAAAATTTTTTTGTCCCATTGATAGCTTGAATTCTAGTTTTCTGTCCTTGGGCATATCCCAGCTTTGTCTCCTATACCCTGATACCATGATAAACAAACTTAACCTTACCCCACCAACCCTTTGTGCTTTGCTTCACTGCTCAGGACTCCTGCTTCTTAGACTGGGGCTTTTAATGTTCTGTTGGTGGTGAATTTGAAAAAAAAAAAATGATTGTCATTTTCTGTCCAATATTTGTAGTTTACTATAGGAGGGAATAAGTAAATCATAATGGGAAACCATGGTCGGGCTCAAACATGAGAGAGAGAGAGAGAGAGAGAGAGAGAGAGAGAGAGAGAGAGAGAGAGAGAGAGAGAGACAGACGTTGCAATGCTCTGAATTTAGTATTACTTGTATACATGAGTAAAAGGAGCAATAATTATTTACCTTCTGAGAACAATAACTGTAACTCTGGCTCTACCAATAACTACAAACAGCTTTTCATTAAAAAGGAGAAAGTGATTGAATACCCCAAATTAGCCCTGGCAAGAAAAATAACAGCTGCCTAAAATGAAGTGTTTGAGTTATGAGCCATGTGCCACTTTGGTTTCTCTGTAGCCAAAAAGCTTCGAAATCCTTATTCAATTAGCCATGTTGCTGGGGAGAGCCCGGTTGCCCCGAACAAGAGCTGCCTGGTGGTGACTAAGAGGTATCTCTGACACACAAGTTCAGACCTTGCAACTCTGTTTCTGTTGTTTGAACTTTCTTCTCTGGTGTAGCTAGGGATCCGGCCTGGAATTTAAACACTTGTGTGGTAACTCCATCCCTTCAGCCATTGTGCTGTTAAGCTCCAGCTAACGAACTTTAACACTGGCTCTAGTCAGGCAAGACTTAGAAACCAGCAGCCATCAACAGTTCTAGTTTTACAACTAAAACTATGTGGTTTATCTGTCTTTGTGACATCTAGATGTTCTTGCCTGCCCAGTCCAGCCACTCCATAAAATGTCCTCAAAAATATACATATGGAAATAGATAAACCAAGATACACACACACACACACACACACACACACACACACACACCCTTAGGAAGTGGGTTTCATTTACAGAAGTTTATTTGCTCTAACAGAAGCTTCATAATGTGTGCCTGTGTTAAAAGTTAGGTAGTCAGCTAAAGTGCAGAGACCAAAATTCCATAGCGTTTGGAAGAAGAGGACTGCAAGGTACAGCAGGCGCATTTGCTGTCTCGTGTGCACTTTCCTTCCCCGACAATGTTTTTAGTTGCTTAGGGATCCTCTTGACCATGTCACAAAGAATGTCTCAGGGCCGTGTGGATTATACACACATTGGATTGCTAAGAACAAGTGCTGTGTTGAAATCTCTGGGCTACATTTTCCTTCCAAACATATTTTAAGTCTAAAACCTCAGTGCCTGAAAAGGTGAAAGATGGCTTCTTCTGTAATTCATACAATGTAGTTCTGAAGACAGTGCTGAGAAATTCAAGTATGCTTGGAACGTTTCCATAGTGATTTGATATCAAGCACATTGGTGTTTCTGCTTTAAAGAATTGTGCTTTAGTTAAATGTACGTTGATCACTAATCATTAGTTAGGGCCTTATTACAACATAGTTTGATCGCTTTGCAAAAGTAAAATGGTTTTGCATCTTAATCACGGTCATCTCATAAAGAATGGCCGAATACTTTATTAGGTGACTAGAGGGGTGGGAACATATAATCTTGTTTGCCAATAGGGCTGTCAGGGGAAGCTTTTAAGGTCAGAGTTGCCTTTCAGTTAAAGCTCCAAGAATAATCACTTTATTTCTACTTTTATAAAAACTGCACAAACATATCATATTACAGGCTGTAAGTTTAAATATCACATATATTATTGTCTAAATTTTAAGAAGATTTTCTGAGGCTGTTATACTGGGTTTTCTCATGAGCCAGCTGTCTAGGCCGTCTCTAGAAGTTCTCAGCTACATTGCTTTATTTTCATATGTATGGCAAGAAAACCAATAAAAGTTGGCGTCTGTGCTCCCAGCACGTCTTCCCTTCCAGTGAGTTCCAATCCTGAACTTCTATTGTTTGATTCATTTACTTACCATTTTAATTACAACTAAATCTACCTTCATTCATTTAAATCTAATTCATCCTTCAAAAACACTTATTGCTACCCCTACAAGAAGCAGTCCCTAATTCCCCACCCACACAGTCAAGTTACTCTCTGCTCCATGTGCCTGGTGACAGGGTCTGGGGCTCTCTATTAGAACCCTTGTTAACCTTTCTCTCGCCTCCTTATTGCAGCCCTGTCTCCCATTAGAATGCAAGTTTCTGGGGACCAGAGCTTCCCTCTTGTTCATTTCTTTGTGCAGGTAAATACTTGGGTATTCTTCTTCAATGGTGAAACTTATATTTTCAAACTACATTCGTTTTTGCAACATTTGTATGATGGCTCTCTAAAAAAAAAAAAATTAAAAGATTAAGAGTAAACTTTTTTGTCTATAATTGTGTTAAAATAGATTTATCACATCAGCTTGTCTGGCACCGGGACAACAGGGTAGACGCGGTGCCTGCCTGAAGCTCTTCATTGTGTGACGACACCAATTTCAAGTCAAAGGCTGCAGAACATTGTTGCAGCTGATGATGCTAGTCGTTAGGGGAGTTGTTTAGCTGGTTCATTATAACACTGTTGCAGATGACGATGCTAGTGTTTAGAGGAGTTGTTTAGCTGGTTCATTATAACACTGTTGCAGATGACGATGCTAGTGTTTAGGGGAGTTGTTTAGCTGGTTCATTATAACACTGTTGCAGCTGATGATGCTAGTGTTTAGGGGAGTTGTTTAGCTGGTTCATTATAACTCAGAGTTTCTTGTGTAGTTGTTAAGATGTAGTCTCAACAGTCAGAAGTTTGAAAGTCTCCTCTGGTAAAGTGAAGTCACGGCTTCCTTTTGCTGCCTCTGAAGTTCATACAAAGTTTCCACACCACTGAGCAGTCCAGTTACATCCTCGCTAAAGAAAAGCAAGAGCTAAGCTGCTTTCCAGAACCAAGAACATCCAAATCGGTGAATAAAATCCAAATTTCAGTCAGTGTGGTGTTCTGGGCTGCTTTCCAATGCTGCTTCATCTGCTTTCAATTCCAATGTCACTCAATTCCCATAAAATACCTGGGGTTTTGTGAACACAGATCGGGTTCACACACTTTCTTAGTCTTTCAGTTATATATTATTCTTTCAAACCCTGAGCTCTATTTGCAGATATTTGAGAGGAAAAGCAAATTGTGCATGAATATTGCTCCCCAAGCTATGACTCCAAAAGTGAATATTTAATTGTCATTTTATATTTCTATATAGTCTCCACAAGTTGCTGTCATAAAGCACGTTGAAGATCCTCAGGCTTAAGGTGTGAGCTGTTCTGCAGAAGCAAATCTGTTGTGTCAAAGGCTTTCTGAAATATTGAAGCATGGACTATTACTCCTTGTGGCTATGACATCACCACACTGAAAACCTTAAGTTGCTTTAAAAGTGTTTTCTTCTCCTAAATATACCCTTAACTGCATCTAACTAAATACACTTCTCAGTATAGTGTGTGCTTGGAGACTGTTTCTAGTGTGGACCTTGCAAAGCTAACCTTCATTATGATTGACTGCCTGCTGAGTGATTCATTTCAGGAGTGTTCTGTTTGTAATTTTCTAGGAAATGTTGCTTCTTTACTCCTCAAGGAAGAGCAAACCAGAAATGCCAGCATTGTTTACCATGTGGAAAATTAAAATTATCTTAATGAAGAGTGTCCACATGCTGGCACATGGCCATGTTTGTCTTAAAGTTGTAAAAAGGTTAGGACACTAACTGTATTCATTCTCAACTTGGAATTCATCAGACACAAAGTGCTATTGATTCTTAGTTTTTATATTAAACATCTAAAATTCTCTTGGCTAATAATTTTTCACCTGGGATTATCTTCTCAATTTTAGGATCTCCCATCTCTTCGAAGCCACATATGTAAAACACAGTCTTCTTTTAGGATTTTCACATTGAGTAAAATAAGAACATGGGAACTGAAGAATCTGAATATGTGCCATCAGCAGACATTTTCAAAGCTGGAAAGGGACAGCCATTCCTACTGCCCAGCTTCTCAGCTGCACTGTCTCCCTGTCTGCTGCTAAGAGCTGAAACCTGTGCCATCATGGTTAATGTTTTGACAGATTTTATTGTAAATTCTCTTTGAGCCAAAATTTAACATGTTAAACGCTCACAAATGACTTTTATTGTTTGTGATCCAGAAAAAGGAAATAATCTGAAATGCTATTTTAAATGATAGGAGTGGACAGTTTTAACTCTCAGTGTTACAAATCAAGTTTTGGAAAAATTCTCATTCTCTGCATTATTCTATGTTATCAATGGAACCCTGTGTATATATTTTTTGTGACTAGGGCATTAGAAAAAGATACCAAAGGGAACATTATATGATTTATGTGTTCTCAGTAAATTTTATAATCAAAATAATTCCTTCTTAAGTTCAAATGTAACACACCAAAATATGACCCACTTAAAACTCTGGAGCAAACCCTTTGTTTATAGGTAGCTTCTCAGAGCTCATATTAGGGAGACCTCATGATGACTTGTATCTGTTCTAACCTCTCAGGGCATTTAAAAAACATGATCCCAGTCATTGCTGTTCCTAGAGACTGCCGATCAAGATTTTTGTCTCTCTCTCTAAAACATCTTCAATGACCATGACCATTAATATTTACCTATAAATGCGTTTGTACACAAGCTCAACCGTAGCACATTAGTAACGACAAAAAGAGTTTGTTACTCAGTTCTTTACCCTAGAATAACTCAAATCAACAAATATTTATTGAATATCTGCTGTGTGCAAATAACCCTGGGCTGGGCAAGTTTTAAAAGCCACCCAACTTTTCAAATTGGCAAATCAAAGCATTATGTTTTTTTTTTCAAGCATTGCAGAAGCCACTTTTGTGTCCTTAAGGACACAGTGTATGAGAACGGCAAAGAAGAGAAGGTTAATTCACAGCATGAAAACAGGAGAGAGGATACCCTGAAATACCATCGATGGACTGCATCGTCTGTTATGTATGTATGTGTGTATGTGATGGTGTGCACGAGATTATATCATGTATGTATGCATACATGCCCAATACATATCTATATATTTATTCCAGAAAACTATGAGTGTTACTCATAGTTTTAAAAGTATTTAAAAGAAATGGTCTGTGCTATAGTGACATTAGAATAAATATTAACATTTGAATATATGAATATATAAATAATGATGTATAATATTAATATTTAAATCCAGAGATTTGCTTTTAAAATAGTCTTTACAGTTTGATTAGTGTTAAGTCCTATGATGCCAACCATCAAACCAAAATTGTTATTATATTACAGAGCAAATATTCATCCTAGAGTCTGCAGTTCTACAGACCAGCTTCCACTAAAATCTATTATGGCATGACCTCGTCAATGGCAGATTTCTAATCAAAAAACTTGACTTCTACATTGTTACCACAGAAGTTACTGAGGAAGGCTTATTAAGAAAATCACTCATAGTAAAAGAAGCCACCTCAAAGCTAAATTTAAAGGCTCTAATTGACGTGAGAAAATAAATATAAAACTACCAGTAAGAAGAAAACATCAAGAACTTTGTTGTCCTGTTCCAATCTCTGGATTTCATTTTGTTAATTTTTGTAAAGAGTACAGTCTCTGTGATCATATCAAGTAACTGAATACATTGTCTTAGTGAGGTGTTAAAGGAAGGCTGACATACCATCCATTATTCCTGAACGGTATTGTTTCTGGATGTTTTACATAGGAGATGTGTGCCTAGGTTGGCTGTAGAAGGTATTATTGAGATTTTTACTAGGGATATCTTATGCCAACTTAAAAATATTTATTGAGGGGACTTATTTTTAAGGAGGCAATTTTTGCCATCTATTGGTAGGCTAATGTTATGTTCTAATGACAATCGAAACAGACTCTAAATAACTTTCATTACCCAGAAGTTTTTCTCTCTTAAAATGTCTGAAATTAATTCCTTAGTAATCTGTTGGGAAGCTGCTGTTAAAGTTCTTAAAATCTTGCATTTGCCTAACGAAATTGTTCAGTGTTAGGGTGACCGCCTCTTCACAGCTTGTCTTAGTTACTTGACACACCAATCTGGTTTGTTATTTTCAAAGACCACTGCTGGCTCGGTTGTTCTCTCGAGGTATCCAAATGACCTTCTTAAACACCGTAAGCACGTCCCATGTGTGACAATTTTGTACTGTAGTTTCGTGTCTTCCGTTTTTATTCTTGATTGCATTATAAGTAAAGTCTTTAGATATATTTTAAATAAAGTCTCACATGTGTGAAATCAAATGCTTGTATTCAAGAAGAAATATGTCTCTAGAGTTAGTTGTAATTTCCACTTAAGTCTCTCCTCCACCTCCTCTGACCAAAGTCCTTTAATGTCGGGGACCCTCTTACCTTGGACCTAGCCTGGATTCACCTGCCCCCTTGTGGTGTTTTTATCCAAAAAGTTAATTAATTTCTGAAACTTGACATGACACAATCTGAGCCAAGAAACTCATTCTTACTGTTTGGCATTCAGAGGCAGCAAAGTTCTCTTCTATTAGTCAGTCGGTGGCTGACATAACGAGACAAAGAAAATCATTTAAGCTTTTTACTTAACCCAGAGCCTAAGAAGGAATTGAGCACACAAGAAAGAAATGTCGTGGAATAACCTGGAGCGACTTAATTTTCTCTGCAATTTTTGTTAATGACCGGAAGTTTGAGAACTAGAATTATTTCAAATGTTTTTAAAAATGCAACCTAAAATTTGTTCTACGTTGATATCTCCCTTTTTTTTCCCCATGAGTGAAGAGGCTGCTACTCTACCTAAATTTTCAGTAAAATTTTCAAGCCTCCTGTCAAAAATACACTTATAACTATAAAAATAAGCTAACTATTATACAATATATAATCACATATTTTATATGCTTGACACACATATGCTATTTGTCCTTCTCCAGCTGCCCTAAGACTAATTATGACCCCTTTCATTGAAGGTGACAGGTTTTGTAGATGGGGAAAAGATGTGTGTGTTTAATGAGCCAACTTACCTTGTCACAAAATCAGAGTCATTTTTCTAGATGTAAGACTTTAGGATTATGCCTCTGGTTAATAACTAATAATGTAACAAAAAGGAGAAGGGAAGAAAAGCACTATTCACATGCATACATGATTTGTCTTTCTTTAAGATGGTAATAAATTATTGTTATCAACAAGACCCCAGATAGCATTCTAATGACTTCTATTTCTGTTTACAGCGGGACATTCCTAGCAGAAAAGAACTGTTTTTTTCCACCCTACTTCATCCCCTTCAGACCCCTACCCATGGCTGGCTGGGTGGAGCTACAGAGAGATGCTGACTTCCAGTCATCTCACCTGAGGACTGGAAGAAACAGAATGGAGTTCTACACAGCCCTGTGTGGGCCCCCATTTCTACTGTCTACCACTGCTTCTTGGTTTCTCTTAAATTTTTAACAGTTGACCTACTAACAGGTTCCCAGAAACAGGTTCAGATTTTGGCAGGCAAACCCAACCTCTTTGTCCTTCCAAAGTACATAAATGCTAAACTGAGCTCACGGTGAGAGAAAAGCACAGCAAGGTTAAAACCCAAGTCTCTCTCTGTTCCCCAGCAGCTTGCTGCCATTTCTCCCCTGAGGAATAGTTCGTGGGTACGCCCTTGGCATCATTTCTTCGGCCTGGATTAAGCACAGGTGACTGAGAGTCTGCCTTATCTTCACAAGGCATTAGTCACTCTATAAAAGTTAAATTTATTATGAAATGCCTTGTTTGTCTTAGCATATATCTTCTCTGGGAAGTTGGAAACAAAGGCATGTCCTCTAAGGCTCCGCGTGGGGAAAGCACATCCTCCTTTGGAATTTAACCTTAATTTGAACCAAGATCTGTGAAAGAAAAGCACTTTGGTGCATTGTTTCGGAGCTCCACCCTTCTCTCCCCTTATCTAAACGCAGCTACTTTTGCTTTGTGGTTTTTCTGACTTCTTCTTCTTCTTCTTCTTCTTCTTCTTCTTCTTCTTCTTCTTCTTCTTCTTCTTCTTCTTCTTCTTCTTCTTCTTCTTCTTTTTAAGTTCTCCTAATTCCAAAGCATAGTGCTCTCTCTGAGTTTAAAATTTATCCTTAAAAAGAAGTTAAGATAAATGTAAAATTATACTTTGAAAGTGAGCCATTTTATGTAGCCTTAGTCCTGATGTTCTCAAAGCTGCATAAATTCTTGAACACTTGTTCGTCTTTCTTGATCATCTATTATTTTAAGGTACACTATGCTTTAGGAGTGGGGCACACAACTCAGTGGCAGATGCTGCCCTTGGTTTGATCCTTAGCACAAGAAAGAAAGAAAGAAAGAAAGAAAGAAAGAAAGAAAGAAAGAAAGAAAGAAAGGAAGGAAGAGTAAAAATGTTCTTATTTCAGAAAAATTTATTTTTCTGAGTCTTTTCTAAGGCACTGGCAAATATTATAAGATATCCACAATTCATTCTTTGTTAAAAGTAAAGGGAGAACAATTACATGTAAAAAAATATATTAGGAGGTACAGGGTTGTTTTTAATAGTGAAAAGCAAGAGTGAGGTATGATCTGGAAGACCCTGTGGCTTCTTGTTTCCGCTTCACTCTGTTGACAAATCCCTTGCAGTGCTCCCCATGCCTCTGACATCACAGGTACCACACTCCTTCCAAGTCCAAAACTCCATCTCTGCTGCCCCTCTCTAGCAACTGTCTACAAACTGTAAGGGAACGATTTTAGTACCAACAACTACCGTGTAGGTAATGATCAGTTTCCTTCACGTCACTAACATTTATCGCTAAGCCTAAAGTCATCCAAGTGATTGTCCTTTCTTGACTCTTTTTACACGAAAGAAAAATCACTAATGAAAATTCTAATGGAAGTTTAGATAGTCATTTATTCTAAAGTGCTGATTTTTAAGTATGCCTGTATAATGTCCCCATCAAATATCTATCTTCAACATTACCAATATAGAATGTTCCTAGCAAAAAAAAAAAAAAAAGACAAAACATCTATAAATTCCTTTGACCACCTGCTTTATTTTATTATATTATATTATTATATATTTCACTTAACTGGTAATGCTGAAATTATTTGAGTAGTCATGTTTTTGTTTTAATTTGGAAAGGATGGAAAGTTAAAAGTATAGAATGTATGCCTAATACAGTTAGAGGTTATGTAATATCAAATCAGAGGATCATTGTTCCCCACCCAAGCCCACCACTAGCTCAGCCTCAACCAACTCTTTTTTTAAAATTAACACCAGTTTAATAATATTCAACAATGCAACTCTTATAAGTATACAGGCAAGGTCATAGAACCACCATAAACAGTATTCCTATGAACAGCTAACAGCCAGGAGAACCTTGGCCTTTCTCTGAGACACCTGAGCTCACTGGTGGACTGAACTCTGCTTCCAGGTTCTCTTACAAAAGCCAGCAGGATCTCAGTCAGAGGAGAATGCACACCATACAGCATTCACAGCAGTTGACAGGGCGGGAGGGAAGTACAAGAATCTTTTAATCATTTAATGCATTCAACTAAAGTGGGTTTTCTAAGATCAAAACTCAAAATCTTCCAGCAGATGTGGATATCTTCCAGCAGATGTGGATATCCTTTGATGCAAAAACATTCTTACATTATTTGCTGTCGTTACTCTCTCACTAAAGCCACAGAATTGGGTGGCAAGCATATCTCGTGTGTGTGTGTGCGTGTGCGTGTGCGTGTGTGTATATGTACATAACACACACACACACATTCTGTACCATGAAGTCTCTGCATGCTCTTTCTTCCTTTTCTCAAGCCTTCCGTGACTCAGAACCTCCAACAATCCCACACAGGGTTCCAAAAGTACAAACAGCCTTCTTGTTTCTTGATCCATAGCACAGCCATAGTGTTGATGTGACCCCATGGAATGAAGAACAGTGGCTAAAAGTGGAACCGAACCGTCAAAAGCCGCAGCCTGCGCTGTGTAGTGATGGTTCCTTCCATGAGAAAGCATGTAGACAGAGAAAGCAGTCGTCTGGCAGAGTGTTCACAGCAGTGCATTCAATAAAGTGCTGCTTCCACAAACATTTGAAGTGAGATGAGCTGCACATTGAATGAAGGCTTCATATTGTACTTTAGCACATGAAAGAAGACTCAAGTTAAAAAAAAAAAAAAAAACAAAAAAAAAAACAAAAAAAACAAACTAAACTAAAGGAACCAAACACCCTAAACCTCTCTAAAGGAGAGTTTCCCAAGGAAAAAGCCTGTGGTGTGGGATTCAAGTTAAAATAAGGCAGGTCTAGCCAATGGTTTCTACCTTTAAGCCTTCAAGGAACTCTCTTATGTCTGATGATAGAGCATCAAGGAGAATGTTGGTTATTTCCCAGACAGACAGACAGCAGCCACTTTCAGCCACTCACTCACTCTATTAGCCCCCTGTGTAATAAAACTTACAATTTTTCTTTAGCTTTTTCCTCCTTTAAAAAAAAGAAAACTGTCAAGAAATACCACTGAATATTCTCCACACTGACAAAAAAAATTGAAAATATTTAGTACATATATATTCTTCAATATGTTTACCACCGGCTTAGAAAAGTTTCTCACCATATCTAACAAACAAGCCAACCGACCAACCAAATCCCACTGTTTATATCCCCCAGAAAGGATTTGGAATCCATGCTTGAACCAAACCACTAAAACCACTGCCTGACCCTGCATTTGACGTTGGCCCCTACCAAATGGGGCATCAAAATTATAACCACTGTAGGAGCTGGTTCCAGAGCTGAAAGCCCGATTTGGCCCCTTCAGCCTGCTGCCCTGGCTTTGGGCCTGACTGGTTCAGCTGGCAGGCTAAAAGGCCCATCATACCCCAACTGCTCTGCAGCCTCCTGGGGGGGCAACCATCTCTGCTGGGTTAATACCAAAGACTCCAAAGCTCATCTGTCCGTCCGTGCCACCACCATGGCTGTTTCTCATGCCAGCTCTGCCCCTTCTAGTGTTACCAAACCCTCTTAGACTCTCAAAACCACCTGGATTACCACCAAATCTTCTACTTCTCTTTAACTGTCTGTTGCTATTGTGCTTGGGTTCCGCATTGGATATATGCACATTGATTTCTTTGCTGATCAAACCCTCTCCACAAACAGACTGGACAACCTAGGCATTTGTAAATGTAGCAAAATCAAAAGCCCTGAATAATTTAGAAATAAAGACACCTACAACTTTCTCCTGCTGACAGAGGAACTGTTGAAGCTCTTTGGCTTGATGTCCTGCATGTAATGCCCAATAAACACCTTTCTGCTTCTCAGATGCTCATCTGGGCTTTGCTTAGAATCCAGAAGTTTACAGTCACACCATCAACTGCCTATCAAGTGTCCCTGTGATATTCTTTCACTTGGGTTTTATATTCCAAACAGCCAAACTCTTTCAGTTTTAGGATCTCTCTCTTTCTGTCTCTCTCTTTTTACATTTTTTTATTGCTTATTTTATTTATTTACGTTTCAAATGTTATCCCCCTTTCTGGTTTCCTCTCTGAAAACCCCCTATCCCACCCTCTCCCCCTGCTTCTATGAGGGTGCTCCCCCACTCACCCACCCACTCCTGCCTCACTGCTCCAGCAACACCTACTCTGGGACATCAAGTCTTCACAGGACCAAAGGCCTCCCCTCCCACTGATGCCAGACAAGGCCATCTTCTGCTACATGTGCCGCTGGAGCCATGGGTCCCTCCATGTGTACTCTCTGGTTGGTGATTTAGTCTCTGGGAGCTCTGGGGGGGTCTGGTTGTTTCATATTTTTGTTCTTCCTGTGGGGTTGCAAATCCCTTCAGCTCCTTCAGTCCTTCCCCTAATTTAGGATCTCTCTTGACCTGCACCATAAGACCCTCTCCAAAGCACTCGAATAATCTGTAAAATCCTGTTTGGTTGTTTTCCATGGGAAATCCAATGCTATTAAACCAGATGTTCTCTTGCTGCTATCATTGCTGAAGGAGCACCTTTCTCTTTCATTTTCCTTTTGTTATCTTGGAGACGGTTGACGATACAGACTAGCTTTCCCCATCCAGCCTCAGGGGATGCAGAATTCTCTCCACCAGTCAGTAATCACTCTTCTATGGAGACACAGGGCTCCTGTCGTGCAGGCCACATGCCCTGGACTGTGCACAGCAATCCTGCTCCACGGCCTTTTTGATGATATTTCAATGTGCTCATCGTTAAATGGATATGTATAGACATCTTTACTCAGTTCTCTGCTAGCTTCTAGGAAGCACAATGAGGAAACTGAGGCAGCAAGAGAGCAGAGATTAGCCAAGCTACTGCTTTGTGCCCACCCCAGCCAACACCACGTGTCTATTATTATACATCATCTCTACCATTTGTCTGCACTTGATTGTATTCTGCTGTTATTTAAATTCACAGTATAGAACAGGTTTCTTCATGGACATTACAAATTAACAGTGAACAGTAAGCGCAGTTTGAATGCTTTTATATCTTAAACTCTAACTTACTGGTTTTCTTGGTTTGCATGGCATCCGTATATATTTATTACAAACTTTCTGAAAAGAGAATGCTCATATACAACTATTGCCTCACTGTTCTAAAGTCTCCCCAAGGTTAGTTTTAGGCGACTGTCTTTACAGCTTATTTACGTGCTTATATATAGTGCATCTTTTGGGAATTGTTCAACGATAAGTGGGATCAAAAGCATTTTGTAATAACACAATTGTTCGAATAAGCCAGCTATAGTGGAACACACCTATAAACACAGCAGTAAACATGCAGAAACAAGAGTATCATTAGTTCAAGGACAGCCTGGGCTACTTAGCAATTCCTTGTTGAAAAAAAGAAAGGAAAGAAGGAAGGAAGGAAGGAAGAAAGAAAGAAAGAAAGAGAAGAGAAGAGAAAAATCAAGCACTAGGAAAGTATCTCAGAGGCACAGTGCTTACCCCTCCACACACACACCCCGAATATAAGGTTCTCAGTTTATAAGCATAATGACAGACAGCAAGCAAGATTGAAGGGAAGAAGAGGAAAGAACAGGCTTTGTGGATGTGAGAAGACAGCAGCTTGGCAGTTGCTGAAATAAGGAAATATATGGGACAGAAGGCATGAAGGGTGATTCTGAATGCCATGTGCATCACTGTAGTAAATGCTACAGAGTTTGCAAAACTGTAGCTACAAACAGACAAATAACAACCAAGATCTAGAGTGTAGGGCGTATAGCTCACTGGCAAAGCAATCTCCTGTGCACACAGGCTGGAGTCTAATCCCAGGACCACAGGAAAAAAAAAAGTGCATGTGAGTGTATGCAGAAAAATCTCAAAATCTTGTAGAAATCCAAATATATAAAGATGTACAAACCAGTTAGAATAATCAAACATCAGACTACTCTATTAGTTGAGTGGTATTGCTAGCTACGGCCATTAGGTAAAACTATTAAGAAAATTGTATGAGGTATTTATTTCATTGCTATTCATATGTTTCTTAACCACAGAAGAGTCATATAAAATAACAAAGACAAACATAGTCCTTAGCTAATAAAATCACAATCTGATAGAATTATAAGAAATTTGGGGCTGAGAATAAGTGATACATGCCTTTAATTTCAGTACTCAGGAGGCAGAACCAGGCAGAGTCTTATGAGTTAGAGATTAGCCTGGTCTACTTAGTGAGTTATAGGACACCTGGAGCTACATAGTAAGACCTTGAAGAAGACCCCCACCTCCAAAAAAGAAGTTTTTTGTTGACCTGAGGTGATGGGAGACGCCAAAAGATAAGGAAACCAACTGTAAAGCATCCAGGATTTAACCAATATATTAATCACTTAATAGTTACAAAATAACTCAGTATAAGAAATGCACAGTATAAGAAGAAAAGCACATTCTCAGAGGAAATATCTATTCCATTTTTGTTTTGAACAGCTTTTGGTTTTGTTATATTTAGAATTTTAAAATTGTTTTTCTACTTCTATTGATGTGGCAAAACACCATGACCAAGACAACTTACAAAAGAAAGTATTTAATTGGGCTATGGCTTCAGAGGGTTAAAGTCTACAGTGGCAGGAAAAGCTGAGAGCTAACATCTTGATCCAAAGCAGGAAGCAAAGACAAAGCGCTATTTGTCTTCGGAAACTTCAAAGTCCACCACAGTGACACAGAGCCCCCAACAAGACCACATCTCCTAATCCTTTCCTAAAAGTTCCACCAACTGAGGACCAAGCATTCAATTACGTGAGCCTGGGGGGTGGGATGGGGGGGAGGGGGTTCTCATCCAGAAAGCCACAGGCGTGGGAGTGATTAGTGATAATTAAGTCAGTATCATACCTGATTAAATAACACAATGTCTCACCTCATACTACCCAGTCCTGAAAGAGTTGTAAATAGTTTTAAGGCAGTAGGGGATGGGGGTGGAGACCATTGTAGTAACAGGTTCAGGAAGTCTTGGTAGAACAGGGGAGATGGGATCTTACTGTGCTTAAGAAAGGCTTCCCCTAAATTCCTATGGAGTTTGCAATAAGAGTCCTTGGTAACTTTCATAAGAATAATTTCTAGCCTGGCAGTGGTGGCGCACGCCTTTAATCCCAGCACTTGGGAGGCAGAGGCAGGCAGATTTCTGAGGTCAAGGCCAGCCTGGTCTACAGAGTGAGTTCCAGGACTGCCAGGGCTACACGGAGAAACCCTGTCAAAAAAAAAAAAAAAAAGAATAATTTCTAATTTTTGAGAAACAAGATCCAAATGCAGAGAGCCAGGAGGCAGATGTAGACATTGAGTCAGTGGATAGAGACCATTTTCCCCAGGAAATTACTTTCTAACCATCCAGAAAAGATTTAATAATGAATTTCATATTGCATAGTACAATTACCAGCCGATGGTAGCAATGCTTCCTCTTTTTCTCTTGGGTGTTTGTGAATAATTGCTTTCCATTTGCACAGTGTCAAGGACATGAATCCTTTCAGCAAGCGCTCATCCCTAGAAGGAGGCTCCTAGCCGCACCTTTGTGTTAGCCATGCCTTTGGTTCCCACTGATCTCTTCACGTCCTGGAATTTCATCATCATCTCTGATCCCAAGTGCCCTCCCCTCCCCCATACCTGGTGGCTCTGCTATAGCTTCTCCTTAAAAATGATCCACTAAGCTCCAGTAACCTGAATTTTCAGCCCATGCTGCACATGCCACCTCTGAACACACACTCCTGTCAACACCGCTTTTCTATTCTCTCTTCTCCTGAGGGACATAATAAACCCTTAACACTAACATACTAACATACTTCCAAATCTCCTTTACGTTTCCAACAGCTTCTTAAGTATTTACCAACGACTTTCATCTTAAACTGTTTCTCTGGCCAGGGAAATGGCTGAGTGAGTAAAGGTGCCTGTCGGCAACCCTAATAACCTGGTAACATCCCTGGAACCCTTGTGGAGGAGGAGAGAGAACAGACCATGCATGTACTATCGCATGTTCACAGTCACATATATGGACACACAAAATAAATAAACAAATTAATTTTAGAATCCTAACATATCTTACCACTAGAACATTCTACTTTTTCACTTTCTATAGTATAGTTTACCATAATCACTCCAGCTCTCTAAAATCCACTTTCAGAAAGGGTTTTGATGCTATATCAAATCTAGGTCATTTCCCATATATTTTCAACTACTATATTAATTTGACTCAAATGCATATTTCTCTTTTTCCTTTCTGTGAGACCCCTCATTTCCCCCCTTTTGTTGAAGATAGATTTTTTTCTCACATAATATCTCCCAATTTGTTTCCCCCCCTTCCTCTCCTCCCTGTTCCTCCTCTCCTCCCCCTCCCACCCAGATTCTGTTCCATTCTGTCTCTCATTAGAAAACAGACCGGATTCTAAGGAATAATGATGTAATGGAATAAGATGAAACAAAAATTATCACATAGGAGTTGGACAAGACAAAAAAAGTAAATAAACAAATAAATAAAACGGAAAAGAGCCCAAGAGAAGGCACAAGAATCAAAGACCCACTCGTTCAAACACTCAAGACTCCCATAAAAAAACACTAAACCGGAAGCCATAAAATATATGCAGAAGACCTGCTTCAGACTTGCACAGGCTCTGTGCATACCCCCTCAGTCTGTGAGTCTGTAGGAGCTTTGGCGATCTTCCTATTTTTAACATTGTCTAACTCAAACTGTAGACTAATTGTGCAGTGAGCTGCACTGTTTATGTGGGTGCTTATTCATATGATGATATTAATATGTGGTTTTCTACCCTTTAGGAACCCAGATATACCAGATTAAAAAGACGTTACTCCTCAGGCTGGAGAGACGGCTCAGGGGTTAAGAGCACTGTCTGCTCTTCCAGAGGTCCTGGGTTCAATTCCCAGCAACCACATGGTGGCTCACAACCATCTGTAATGGGATCTAATGCCCTCTTCTGGTGTGTCTGAAGAGAGCAATAAAACATAAAAATAATAAATAGGTCTTCGAAAAAAATATATGTTACTCTAGAGTCACAACAAACTACCAGATGGTCTTTACTGAATAATTAACCAAAATTTACAGAAAATAAAATGGTACTATAATAAATAAAATACAGAGTAAAAAGCTGAATGTGAAATAAGCAAGAGGACCTCATAGAAATAGCCAAGACTTCCTGACTTGAGAGAATATCCTGGAGCTGCTATTTGCTTCTGGTGATAACACATTTGCAGAATCAGCATGACTCAGCCTCTGAAAACAGCTATAAAACTCAGAAATGACACAAAGTGGAATACAGCAAAGCCTGAAGCTCTGGGATAGGGAGATCCTGCCAGAGACTGAAGACACTACACACACATGTGGGGTGTGAGGGGCTGAGGTCTCCTGCAGAGGTGTTTGCTGATTGGAGGATTGGGTTGCACAAAATTCTTTAGTTTGTGGCAACCCCTAGGCTGGGTTCCTAGAAACACGAGTTCAGGTTTAAATTCAGCAGCTATAACATGAGGGAAAACATTAAAAGTATTGTAGCCATCATTTCACATACAATTTTCTTTCTAGACCACCAACTGATTTCTGAGAGGCTAAGACTCCTTAGAAAGCTCAGAGAAACAGACACCAAGAAAGAAAAAGCTAAGAAAGTATTATTAGTCCCGTGGAACAAAGGAAGAGGAAAACTGGAAGTCTAGTGAAGAGAAACACAGCATTTTATTTTTATCTTGAAATAGCTGTGGTCTGTGAGTAGGGCTGAATTAATTCTAAAGAGGCCAGCCTGAACTGTGTCTGAGACACATCCGCAGCAAATTTAAATCTCCTTAGGCAATATCACCTAAAACCCCTACTGCTGTTCCACAGCCCGCATTTTTCATTCGATTAAGTATCCAAAAATGCCAGGAAATAAATGTCTCCAGTAAAAGTCAAGAGAAAATAAAAGAGAAGCAGAAATAGACTCGGGTACAAATATCGCGATGCTCGGATGCACAAGGACCAAGGGTGACAGCTACAGCTCAGGAGGTACACTGTGTGTCTACTGGGCGTGAGGTCCCGGGTTCAACTCAGAGCACATCATAAATGGAGCACAGTGGCACACACTGTAATACCAGCACTTGGGAGATAGAAGCAGGAGGATTAGGAGTTCAGAGTTATTCTTGCTACACAGAGAGTTCGAGGCCAAACAGTGCTATCTGAGATCCCACCTCAGAAATGTATGTACCTCAGGGCTACAGAGACAACTCAGCAGTTAAGAGCATGTACAGCTCTTTCCAAGGACTTGACTTCAGTTCCTAGCACCTGCATTTGGTGTCATACATCTGCATGTAACTCCAGCTCCAGAGGATTTGATAAATCTGGCCTGCATGTGTTCACATTCGTGCATGTGCACACACATGCTCTACACACACACACACATACACACACACACACACACACACACACACACACACACACTGAAGTTAACAATTCTTCTAGACATTGTGGTGTACACCCTCAATCTCAGCATTTGATAATCTGAGACAAAAGGAACCTGAGTTTCAGGCCAGTGTGAGGGTATTTCAGACACTAAATCACAAGGAGAAATCTGAGACTTTGATAGATAGTTTTAGTAGCAGCTTAGAATCAGTGAAAATGTGCCCTCGAGAACTGAGAAAGGCCATTGGTGCTAACCAAAATCAAAGAGAAGAAAGAGCATGGGAAGATCTATGAAACTGTGAAGACATGTGGGGTGTGACATGAAGTTTATCGTGTGCGTGCGCATGCGTGTGTGTGTGTGTGTGTGTGTGTGTATGTGTGTGTGTGACTGTGTGTCTGTGTGTATCTGTGTGTGTACGTGTGGGGGGGGGAGGGGCTGAAGTCTGAATTCAGAAAAATTTAGCTAACCCCCGTGTGTGAGGTGATACTACCTAGAACATTTCTAAATCAATGAAAGATGTACTTCTAGTTCAAGACACTAGAAAACACAGAACATATTCCGGCAAAACAGCTCCTAAAAACAAGTATAAACATATGCATCTTTCAGCTAATAGAACTGAGGGCGGGCAGGGAGGTCACCTGTGTCCTGGGCTGTGAAGAGAGGCAGGGACTGCCTGGCACCGGAGGAGAGATGCACATGCCTGCATCTCTCACTAAGCCCAAAATGCAATGCAGCCTCTCTCCTGTTTCCCACCAGTAATCTTGTACCTAGCACCTGGTAACAGCCATAACTGCTGTGGGAGGAGCAGAAACAGGAAAACAAACCCCTGCTCTGTTGTCCTGGAGAACCTGCTAGAATCTGAGGGAGGAGCTGAGACACTGAGGAAAAAAAAAACTTCAGCATTCCAGAGCTCACACTAAGTACATAGTGACAGCTCAGGCCACCTCTGGAGGGTTTCAAGTGTGCTGGGCGCTGAAAATGACTAGGGTAACAATAAAAACTCATTCTCCTCAAATACTGACCGGATCGAGTAAGAGTCCACACACTAAGAGCCCGATAGAAAGGAATCCATATCTGAGGTATTTATCTGAGATATTTACCTCGGGCTTTAATTTGTATTATATACAAAATGTGGCATTTATTGTTTGAAGAAATGGAGATACATTAAAAGAAAACAAAAGTACATGCAAAAACTTAAGTGAAGTAGTCAACAGAAGTGGATCCAGAGACGACTAAAATGTTGAGAATACCAGCAATTTGAACTACAGGGGAAAAACTTAAGGATACAAATACAAGATAGGAAGACTAAGACTGATAAACAGGAATCAGAAACAACAAATAACACCTTTCAAGCTCTATAAATAAAAAGACACCAACAACTTGGGATTTTTTTGGCCCAGGCTCCGTCGGAATCATGAAGCTACAAGGACTGATTCAGGGCTACACAAAGAAATGGGGGTGGGGGGATGTGGAGGGGGTGAGGGGTGGGGGTAGGGGTAAGGGGAGGTGGAGGGGAGAGAAAAGAGGAGAAAAGAAAAAGTCACGTGGTGGGATCAAAGGCGATATGCGGTAACTTGAGGGAAATGCTTGTCTAATGCGGGCGTTGAGATGCCCACTATTTCCTGAAGCAAGAACTCAGTCTATGGCCTCATGTAGATTGTCACCTGCAACCCACGAATATCTACCCTTTGCACTCATCTTGTCCTCTGTAAACAAAGGAAGCTTGTCTCTCACCCAAGCTAGAAGTAACTATGTGATTCTCCAACTTAACAGCAATGCTTTATTCTCTGGCAAACATTCCCAGGCTAATGTATCCTTCTGAAACCATGGTTTAGATCCTAACTAGATCGCGGATCTTCTAAGTATACCTTACTTTATTTTTCTTAACCAAGTCCTGTGGTCTTGTGGGGACCTGTATGTTCTCATCTTGTGTTGCAACGTAAAAGGGCATTTTTTTTTCTCTTTTATGGAGGGAACTCTTACTGTTTACTCAGTTATTACTGTAGAACTCCAGCCTTGAGAGAGTAGGTCTTGTTTGTATTCACTGAAAGCTTTTATTCTGAATATTAGGCTAGAAATGACGTGCCGGCCCTGACAAGAGTTGAAAAAAAAAAAAGAACTGGAGGTTCGTTTAAAAAATAGCGAGCAGTCATAGGGTCAAAACCCATGATCTTTGACAAAGTAATTAAGGTGTGATTGCCAGTGGAGTAATGGGGGACATTGACAAGAACACACTAATTAATTGCAGGTACATGAGGGGTGACTCAGGGGTGAAAATTATTACTGTACATGAATGACTAAGACAAGAAAAATATATGAACATTAAGGGAGCCTTGTGATTGAAGAATGCTTTAACTTAATATGTGGAATATCCACCAAGAACCATGTAGACAAGTTTAAAAATCAATTGAAGTTCTTGTTTTAAAAAAGAACGAGTATGAACTGTCAGCCAGTGGTGGCTTTGGTGGCACAAGCCATGAAACAAAGGAGCAAAGACCTTACCAGTGTCCCCTGGCAGAGACTACCAGACACGGACAGCTGAGTGTGTTGGGTTTGCTGCTTGTTGAAAATAAGAGGGCTCACGCACCAAGGGAACCGGGCATTTCCATTTAAGGTTATTAATACAGGATCCTGGTTCATGGTAGGTGATTGGTGGATACTTCAGAACATAGACTTTGAATTGGAAGCTGTTGGGATGTGGGGGTTGGGTATCTTCCTAAACCTTAACCTGAAAAAGAAAAATCAAAAATGAAGCTAAAACTATAATTTGTGAAAATAAGGAATTCTGTTACTTGGGGTGGTGGAATGTTTACTGTGCTGTGGGTTTTCCAGATACCTTGTTCTTATGTGGGCTTAGGAAAAAACTACAAAGTAGTCTTGATTTTGTCTGAGTCTTGTGGTTACAGAGTGGCCTCATCTAGTACTAGTGCTTGGTAAAAAATTATTTGTTGCGTAAGTTTGTCTCCTACAGAGGAGACAGGACACCCCCTACCAGATCTAATGAAGCTTATGCTGATTTAGAAGTAGAAATAGCAAGTTGAAACAGGTATCCTGTGGTCACAGGTGAAACCATCCTTTATATTAAGATGCTAACTAGAACAGGAGATGAAAAAGTGCAGAGGTTTATGTAGGCTAAGAAACTGTTAGGTGTTTCCACAAAAATGCTGTCTTTTACTAAGTCTGTTGTATTAAATTAGAAAGTGTCACTTTTGCTGTGTGTCATGAATTTGCCAAGGATTTAGGAGTGTGCATCCTTTAGCCTCTGGAAAATGGGATACCTTGCCATCCTTTTCTGGGTGATACAAATTCTTTCTCCAAATACTTACGCTGGTTTAAATATTACTCAATGTAAATAATTTGTAACCTTTATTTTGGCTTTTGAACTGCATCTCTCATGGGGAAAAAATATTGTCATTTTCCAAATCTAAATAGAACATCAGCCAGGGACAATACCCATCCAAAAGACCTCCTTCTGTATCCAGAGCAAAAAAAAAAAAATCAACACTCCCAGCCACCACCAGGAAAAAAAAAAAAAAAAAAGACTCCCTAGTCCTCTGGAATTCTGTTTACGTGTGTCTAAATTACTGGATACTTGTCTCGTTCCTGGCATTAGGTGTGATAAAGAGACAACTCACTCAGCAGTAGCAGCAGCAGCAGCAGCAGCAGCAACAACAGATTCTGTGCGTGCCACATAGCACAAGCTCTTGGAGCATCAAAAGGAGATGAAGCCTGATTAACCATTTTGAAACCTATCGGATGAGGAGAAGTCCTTACAAAACAACTTTTATACGCTTTAATTAAAAACGTGTTCCGGCAGCTCAGAGCTGAATGGACTTCAGGGGGAGCAGGGCTGAGCCGGTTGCTATGACGACACCAAATCTTTTCCTGCCAGGCCCCTCCTCAACTGCACTGACTAGCTCTCCCGCGCCATTAATTTGCTTCTGTGCCATCTTTCACTCCCTGGGTCTGTCCCCTAGCTAGGGAGGCTGTGGAAGGCTGGACGCCTCCTGATGCCTCTGGGGCCTGACTCGCTCTTTTTGGTTCTCACTTATCCCTAGTGACCTCTGTGATCTGTATTCCTTTTAAAACAAGTTACTTTCCTGAGCTTAAAAATACTTTATTATTTTAATGACAATCTAGTAGTTACTGTTTACTACCCCTTGTTGCAAATCCAATTTACCGAATCATGAATATGGCTGAAAAGAATTTTATGAAGTTCAACAGCTGGCTGCCGGTATCTCCAGGGATGCTTTGCTCATGCCTAGTACTCCTCTGTGTTGCTCAGGATGCCCTAAAGAGAAGAGTTCTGTCCTACTCCATAAAGTCAAATCGTGCTTTCTCTTTCTTAAAAAAACGATTTTGTACGTGTTTTAGTATTTGCCTGCATGTGTATTTGAGCACTTCGTGGGTGGTGCTAGGAACCAAACCCTGGTCATCTGCAAGAACAACAGGTGCTCTTTAACCCCTGAGTTCTCTCCCCAGACTCAAGTCGTGTATACCCTTCAAATCTTAGCCTATTTCACAAACAGCACAATCTGGCAACAATGTAAGAGAGGCCAGACATGGTGACACATATCTATAATCCCAGTGTCTGTGTGTGTTTGTGTGTGTCAGGAGAATTGTGAGTTTGAGGCCATCCCGAGCTACATAGTGAGACTGCATCTCAAAAAGGGTAAGTAAAAAGAACACTGTAAAGTGTATGGTTAGAACAGATGCTAGAGGCTGAGGCATGAGGTGACCTTACTTTATCTTAAAAGGCTTTAAAGAATATCTTCCAAAATTGTGCTTGACATACAGGGAATTCAATAGCATGTCACCATTCCAGTGGCAGAACCAAGAACTGGGTAGGACCGACCCCCCCCCCTTAGGGGTTAGCAGCCACCTTGAGGAAGCTGTCTTTGTATTTGTATACTCAATGGATGTCTATAGATGGTGTTGCTACTATACAGTGTCCTAAGGTTGCTCTTTGAATCATCAGAGGCCTCATAACCTTTCACTTTGATTGTGATTCCAATTTAATGTTTCATCCATTCCATTATATATGATGGATGAGGTGAATGGAGATTTCTCTGTATTCCTCTTTTCCTCTACAACTTAATTGTATTATTATTATGACTATGACTACTGTGAACTAGTTGTTAGCATTCCCTCTCTGTATGCCTGACTCAGCAGAGATATTGCGACTCAGAAGTCAGGTATAGCCTGGGAAGTCAATCCTTGGTCTGCATGGCCCATTGGTCTCTACTATACAGAGAGGGTGTGAATATTTCCATGTGTTGGGGATCTCTACAAACCACAGAGAAGTATTATCTCTCTCAGGAAGTTTCATAACAAACTGCCTTGAACCACTTACTATATAAAACTATGCCTGAGAGGGCATGTGTAAATCACAATAACAAATATTATGAAAGAGTGGGGGGTCATCCTATGACTGACCAACATAAACCTTTCTTTAAAAGTAGATAGGCAGCAATGACTAGCTTTTGGTGGTTAATCTCATAAAGGGACTGAATCTGTTATCGAGAATAATGGTACCATTGGAAGGAATTTGACATTTAACTTCCCTTTTCTCCTGTCAGTATATACAGTTGGAAAGCGATGCTTCTCAACATTATGGGTGTTTCCCTCTGTAGGATGCTCTGTCTGGATCAGTCTTAGGTAAGGACTAAAGAAAGTGCCTTTAAATTGTCTGGATAAGTAGTTGGAGACAAGGTTTCAGGTACCCGAAGCAAGCTTGAGATAATGAGAATGAGTACTCAAAAGAGGCCCACATGAAATGTTAGCCAACTGCATTTTAATACGAGAGAGAGGTGGGGATTGCTTGGCAAAGGTGCCCTATACCATAAATGCAGAGCTATTAATCACACACATGAACTCAAGAAGCGCCAGTCGCCCATCCGTACCATTTAGATCTATTCCAGATCAGGTTTGGAAACATTCTGAGGAGAAGTGATCTTACAGGATGAGTGGACTGAAGACAGAAGGGGTCTTTCCCATTACTGTATCCATGGCTGCGTAATTGATTGATTTTCCAGGCTGAGCTGTGCTTTGGGGCTGTGCTTTACACAGTAGTAAATTCTCAGCTTTCTTGGAATGTCTTATGTCTCCTCCCTTGCCTAATCCTGCTCCATGGCCAAAGATATCTACATAGAAATTGGAATATGTTTTGTTTAGTAATTCTTCCATCCTGGGATGGCTGGCTCATGTGAAGTCACATAATCCTGCATGTGTGCTCTGGCACTAGACAAATTGTTTATGTGAGAAAACCACAGGGCAGTCCTGTTGCTTCTGCGGAAGGAGCACAGCAGTCTCCCACATGTGCAAACTACATGCCAGCATTCAAGGCAAAGGTTAAACCTTCACAAAAACAGTTTATCAAGGGTGACTGAAGGAAGTCATTTGCACCACATGCAAATGAGCCTGTCACCAAGATTCAAACCTAGTTTCAATATGAAAAGAAAGGTGGGTTTCCAGAAGTCACTTTTTCTTTATAACCTCTAATGTCTGAAGTTTAAAACTCAGATAGAAAATAGAACTTGAGCCAGGTATAAGCCACAGCCTGGGATGGCTGACTCAGGAAGATTGTGAGAGCTGAAGGCCAGCCTAGGCTGCATGGCAGGACTGTGTCTCAGAAATTAGAGAAAATGTTCTATGCACTTCTTCACTAAATACACGGGAATATCGGCAGAGGTGGGTGTTTTGCATGATTTTTGGAGTAAATGAAAAACACAAAGACTACACTCTGCAAGAGTTAATACATTCTCTTCCCCAAGTGTTTTGACCTAAAAAATGAAGGGTGATGTGAGGTCCATGAAAATAAATTTGTATAGGTTTCTCCGAGTGGAAAGGAATTAAATAACTAAAGCCCCGTGTCTCCTGATGAGGCTAATACCTGTCTGGAAGCCTTAAAGAAGCTGCACTTTCCAATGCTTACCCCAACCCAGCAGATCTGCTTCACGGCCTCCTTGCTGCGGGTACTGACCTGAAGATGCAAGGGTCTCCTGGATTTGCCTCAATACAGCCACGTTCTGTGGTGTGCTTGCGTGTTGGGATAACCATGATCAATTGGTAAGAAACAACCTGTCTGCACCCCAGAGTATTGTCACTTAAAACGGACAGAAGCACCTGTTTTAAAATTTAAAATTTAAAAAAGCACCCTGTTTTAAAGTTATTCTTTATCTAGCAAAACAAACTTCAGTGCATTCTTTCCCCAACTGAGAGAATGAGCTCCTGTTGGAAGCTTAGTCGTGACCACACCAAACTAAAATGATGTAGACATCTTTGACGGGGTTTCAAAGTCAGTCTCTCTGTTTCTGTCTCTCTGTCTCTTTCTGTGTCTCTCTATGTGTCTCTGTCACACACACACACACACACACACACACACACACACACACACACACCGCCGAGGAATTGATGATGCCTGTTTTAACTTCCATGCACTAGAAAAGCAGCAAAGCAAAGCAATGTTGGAGGGTGCTGACTCAGGAGAACCTTGCAGCAGTGGGCACCTGCACCAGGTTGTGGGCAGTGTCCCAGGGAGGTGATGTCCGCAGAAGACATCTGTAACCTGCAGGGGGGGGGGGAGGACACACACACAGAGTTTAGCCACCTCGCCCACTTCCTTGGTGTCCTTTCGGGATACCTAGCGTGAAAGCCAATGGGGAACTCCTCAACTGGGGGCAGGGAGGGATGGCTGCCTACTCTGGGCTCCGGGGTGGAGCAGCACTGCCAGGACGGAGGGGGCCGGTAGCTAGGGCCACTTGGGCGGCCTCCTGCCCGGCGCGCCCCGGATGCCTGGAGCTGGCTAGTGGCCTCGGGAGGCCGCGATGGAGCAGAGTAAACACAGCGCTGCGGGGCCCGCCCCACCTCTGCCTGCTCCGGGTCCTGCAGCGTCGCCGAGCCCGAGACCCCGCCCTGGGGTGCCCCAGGCTGGACTGGCGGGCTGGGACCGCGCCCTGGTGCGGATCCTCTGGAGCAAGCCTGGCTGTCCCGCCCCGCCTGGCCGGTCCCCTTGGACAGGCTAGAGCCCTGCTTTGCTCTTTTCGTTGGCCAAGCACAATTGTGTTATTGGAGATAATGAATTCAATCCCCATCAAAGGGCATTAGGCTTGCCCGGGCTCTGGAGTTGCTGGTGCCTTTTTTTTTTTTTTTTTTTTTAAACTAGAAATGAAAGGCTGAGGAGGAGAAGAAAAAAAATTCTCTGGGGGAGCCTTTCCCCTGATCGCTGCTTTTGAAGTGAAGGGGCCCGGGCATTGTTGTTCACCTCGTGGCCCATAAGGCTGAAGAAAGCCCGGGCTTTTGATGGGCTGAGAACCGCCTCGGCAATGAGCACCACGTCGGGCCGCAGGCCTGCAGGCAGCATATGTCTCAGGGCATCCGGGCTCCGTCTGGCGCGCAGGACCGTGGGCCTGGCGGGAAGGAGGCTCGTCCCAGAGGAACTGGGACTGGACCTAAGGCCAGAATCCAGAGGCGAGGACCCTGGGGCCTGCCCAGGGCTGAGACCCTATTTGAAGCATCCCACGGATTTGGTGGAGTGGCGCAGGGGGTCCCTTAGGGTATTCTTTAGGAACCTCCCTTCCTTCGGGCAAGTAGAGGTCTTTGTGAGGGCCACAGGTCCATCTGATCAGAATCATTGTTTCCGCACCCTGGCCCCCCAGCATTGTTGGTTAAGTCAGACTGCAAAAGTGTGCACCTCAAAAAGGGACGGCTGAAGGTCTTCCATGGGGAGTGACGGCCACTTGACCCCGGGAGCGTGCAGTTTTCTCACACAGCGGAGGGCACTGGGTCACCTTTTCTAAAAACTTGTTGAAGGCATTTATTTTCATTGCCCCAACGCGAACTTACCTCACCTGGATCATCCACCTCTCATCCTTCCAACCCCTCACCCACTCCTCTGAACTCTTTGGTCCCAGGGTTGGCCACCGAAACCAGACTGCTCCTTTCAGGACCCTCCCCATCACCGACCTCCTCCCTCTGCCCGAAGGATCCGGGTTATCCGACCCATTAATATATTAGCCAGGCATAACACAAAGGAAGCGCGTGTCGGCAGAAGGCCTTGCGATTCCTGGGAGGAAACCTGGACAATGCCCTGCCCACGTCACCGCTCACTGCAGACCTAGCCAGTGTATCCGCCTCTACCTGGAAAAAGCCAAGGAGGACACCGCGGGAGCGAGAGCTCATAGCTCAGCTCAGCCTCTGTGGGCTTGGAGTTCACAACTGGGCGCCTAGGCGGGAAGCTCAAAGCTCCAACGTGGAACCCCAAGCTAGACACATGTTTCCCAAAACGTCCCAGACACCTAGTTAGTGCAGAGAAAAATCAGTGTTGGAGAGCACAGAAGACGCAAGACATTTATTTCCTTCTTCCTGCGTAAAGGACTCTTAAAATTACATCTCTAAACGAAACAAACTTCCACAGAGATCCTTACAGTTTTCTCATTCGATTGACGTTTTAAAAACAACTCCTGGATGTCAGAGGAAGGGAAAGAAAGAAGAAAAAGAGAATCTCAGCTGAGGACGTGATTAGACAAGCAATAGGCTAACAAACTTCAGAGGAGCCGGGAAATAAGCCCAGCCTTCCATTTTCTTTGACTGTTCCCTATTTTCAGTCAATGTTTTGGAGTGGAGGGGAGAATTTCCAGGTGGTTTCTCTAAGGTTCAGGGGCTTCTGCATCCACCCAACCCCGCCCCCAATGTGTAATCAATCCCTAAAAAGAGTTTGGGAAAATACCGACTAGCATCTCACCTGGAGTCTAAAGTCTGGAACACAGCACCTTCCTTCCCAGATTTTAAAGGATGATACCCTGCCTCAAAATTCCAAGTCGATTGCTGTTTTAGCGCACTCCAACTTATCCTGAGGTGGCATTTCTAAGCCTCCGCTCCCAGGGCTGCAGAGGCAAAGTGGACATTACTCTCTCGGTGTGTGATTTTAGTGATTGGAGAGGTTAGGGGGAAGTTGGGGCAAGAAAGTCAGTAGGAGTGAATCCCCTTTTGGTTAGGTTTTAAATTGTTTGGAATGAAAATGTGTTTTACAGGTGACAACTGAACTTCTTAGGTATTCTCCAGTCCCACAATGCTTCCTAAAAGGGCTGGAGGAAAGGGGGCGGGGGCGAGGGTTACAAACCCAGCTGTGCAAAGTTCAGTGAATGGAGCTGGCTTGGGAGGGGGAAAGAGAAATACCAATGGAATCATTATGTCCCACAGTTAACTATTTGGAAGGAAGAGGAGACTTAGAGAAGTCTGTGGTTAAATGTATTTGGACACACTAAATATTAGCCTTAGTTAGAAATAAAGCTTGCTAACGTAGCTACTTTTTAAAGTGCTCTCTCTCTCTCTCTCTCTCTCTCTCTCTCTCTCTCTCTCTCTCTGCCGTGGATTGATTCTAACGACGCTCTGAGCTTTGCTATGATGTTTTGCCCTTACATTCTTAGTCTCCTGAGACTCTTTTGAGGTATAATTACACTTTCAATTTGAGTAAATTTTATACCTAAATTTCAACATAATTTGATTACCTATTTAGGTCAGGTTGGCTTGTAATAATCTCTTCTCGCACTCAATTATCTGGAAACAGGGAGCATTCTCCAACTGCATTTGGTTGCAAAAACACATCCACAATTCAAGCAAATCGTTAATTTTCAAGACAATTTTTAAAACTTTATTAAACACATACTACATCATTCAAGCAATTTTATTTTCAATGAGGTTTTCTTCTCTTGACATATTGAAGTGTCACATTAAAATACATTATAGCTAAATGTTCTATGATATTACTGCTAAATCAACAGAAAACCAATTGATCTTGGGGAAAGGTTAATTAATTTGGGCTACAGGTCTCCTACTTTCGTCTGCAATGAAAAGAATTTCTATTGATCACGGCAGGATTTTTTTTTGTAAAGAAACTTAATAAGCATTTTCCTGGAACTGAGATCAATATTTTAAATGCCAAAACAACGGAATTTTATAATTTTATCATTCTTAGAATTCTCTCCTGTTGTGGCTCATTCAAAAAGGTTAAACTCGAGGGGAAAAAATGTTTAACAGTTTCAGTGAAATCCTCCTTCTGAAAAAAAAAAAACACAGAAGTTAAGAACTTCACTAGCATACGCTTATTTTCACTGCTTATTATTTCCCATCCGTCTTTCTGCGGTGCGGGAGGCCACGAAGGGACAATAGGAATTGAATTTATCTTTGAGATGTGAAGGTGATCTCGGCCGATCTCAAAGAAATCTGCTTGGGAACGCTTCGGAGTTGTTTAGTTACTCTGAATAGAACTTCCGTATCTATCTTGGGCTCTTTTTTGTTTTATATTTTTCAGTCATTGTTTTAAAAGGTTTCAGAGCCGAGCTTGCAAACACAAGGTGAAAGTAATTATTGAGACTCCGCTCCCAGGCACGCACTGCACTCACTGCTCAAAGGCTTTTCTGTGTTACTGTTTACTCCGCGGCGTGCTGGATCCCACGGCCCCTGGAGCTTTCCACTTGGGTCAGTTGGAAGCTTTTTCCCTCCTCGCTGCCCCCGCTTCCGGCCCCTCCCCCATCCCGAGCAAAATTCCTAAAAAAAAAAAATCTCAGCTCTGGGCGTTTACTGAGGCCCGTGCGTGCACTTTCTGGAGGATGAAGCATCGGTGAAGAAATCAGGGGCACGGGGACTAAAACGGGGTGGGGGCGGAGGATGCCGGGGGTCACTCGCGGGCGGCGCTCTCGGGAGGGTCCCTGCGCGCCGCTGGAAGCACAGATGTTTTCTTCCTGGCCCCGACGCGGCGCCCTGGTCGGGCGATCCGGCGTTTGTGTGTCGGGGTTTCCGAGGAAGGGATTACGCAGCGGGAGCGACTCGGCCAGGCAGGCCGCGGGGTGGGCCGGAGACCCGGCGCCCGGCCTCCTTTGTTGACTTTTAGGTCTGTGGCTCAACAGAAGATTTATTCGCTAGGAGGGGAAAATGCCCAAACAATGAAGAACTAACTGCATTTGTCACCTCGGGATGCTTGCGCGGTCCGCTCTGCCCCCTCTTCCCCAGCAACCATCTGTCCCGGGCCCCCAGCCTGTGTGCGTCCACAGGCGCGCGTTGTCCCGAGGTGGCAGAGAGCACAGACGCAGAACCCGGGGCGAAGCCCACGGGGCGGGAGCACAGCCCGCAGGCGCCTGTGAGTCAAGACGGACTCGCCGCTCTGGCTTCCCGCATCCCGCATCCCCTGTCCTTAGGGCGGCCTGGACCACAGGCACCTCTCCTCTGCAAACCCAAGAAACTTCACCAAGAGTCAAGGAGCAAGAACTAAGACCTACACAAACCTGGAGGAGAAAGGGACGGTACCCGAAGTTAGACTTTGGTTTCAGGGCAACACGAGCAAAGCAAAGGCCGAAGATCACACGCTTTTGTTTTACATAAGAGTTTGAATTTGCTGGCATTTATTTATTTATTATTTGTATGTGTAACTGTTGTAATCGAAAGCATTTTCGTTTTGAGGATATGCTTGATATCCTTAGAGGATTTGGAATTAAGTTTTGAAATTACTCACGCCAGCAATTTCTCTTCCCTCCTTTCATTAGTCGCAGAGAGCAAAGCAGGGATTTCTGGATTTTTCTCAAGTGGCTACGTGGCACCCCCTTCTCTCATCCGGGGAGGTAATTACGCGATAATTAAGCGACTGGCACGGCTTTTTATCTTGTCTGTAGTGTGGAGTGCTGTGATCACAGTACAGGCTGCCCAAGTTCAAGCCTGGTGAGGAGGTGAAGATGGAGTTCACACACGAGGGCTCAGGCAGGCCAGCCTCTGCTTCAGCTTGTGCTGTTATTGTTGGTGTCAATCCGAACAAGCCTTACAAAGAAATAGGTGGACTGGAAAGTGAGCCTACTATCAAAGGAGATTAATGATTTTGTGATCTCAAGCAACTATGGGGTGTGAAGTTGCATTTCAAAGCTTCTTACAAGGCAAACAAGCCATCAGCTTTAAGTTCTTAGAAACAATATTTTAAAAATATCTTCACAAAACACAAAACAGCAGCTACCCTGAAATACTCACAAAGCTTCCCCGGCAGGAATGAATTAACTGCTCTCCTCCCCACCCTCCAAACTATGGTAGCTGAGGTTTGTTTCTCTGTAAATGTGAGGGTTCAGAGTCTGTGGTAGATAACTCAATTTTAGCAACCATAGTTGCTATTTTATTCTTATTCAAATACTTCTTGGATTAGGAAAAATAGGGAAATGATCATTTAATTTCAAACCAGGAAAAAAAAAAGAATAAAAAGAGACACAGATGGCTTACACGCCCCCTCCAAAAAAAAACAAAAAAACAAAACAAAAAAAAAAAACAAAAACGACAACAACAAAAAAAACCTCAAGTAAACATTACCGGTAATATTTTTTTTTTTAAATCTCAGTTCTTGGAATAGTGTCAAGTTACCTACCTGCTTTAATTAAATTTCTTTTGCCACATTTTACTAGTTACACATTCATTTACGTTGTAAATGAAACCATTTTAATTTATTTATACCCGTTTTTCTTTGATATTAAATTTCAGAATTTGAAAAATATTCAGAAGACCTATTTTGGATTCTAATTAAAGATCTATTTTGGATTTCGAGTGAAAGAGAAAACCAGAAATTCATTGTCGTTAACATGTGATTTATTTAAATTCCTTAACTGCAAATGATCAGGAACATATTCCACAGATTAAAATCTTGTATTATTTTTGTTACTGAAATCAAAATATCTTAATTACAAATCACATCAATAAAAATTAACATTTTAACTTGTCATTTTAACCATCACTTAAAGCAATTTCGGCTGTAAAGAAAAGGAATAGACCATGCAATAAATTAACATTGAGAAGGCAAAGAGGAATAATAATGAAACCCGTTCGTCTAAAACTAACACCACGTCCAACTGTGGAAAGTGCATTAACACTGGATGAACCAAGAATAGGATGGCAATAACTAAAATGGCCACAATTGGGATTTTGGAACTCTGGACCAAATTTTGAAATGCATTTCTTATAACTTCTCTCTCCTCAAATGTATGATACTTCCTTTCCCCCTGGGGTTGGGGGGATCCTTTCAATGGTATACATACACAAAAGCTAATTTTATACATGTGACCTCAGAATGACATGACCATGATGGCTCTCTGCAAAGCAAGGAGCAGAATCAGGGAGGGAGGCAGTTCCTGAAGAACTGGATTTCCAGGGTAGGTGGGTAGAGAGGACAAGTGTGGAGAGGCGTCCTTGTAACTCGGTCAGGCAATTTTTGAAAATGTAGCACGTCTATCACCTAGCGATTACCTCTACGTGTTATGCAAAAGTGAACAAGGTCTTCATATCTGGGCGCGATATTAAGTCCATAGACATATATATGCATTTCATTTAAAGACGTCCGCTATGTGAATGCATCCGAAATGTAAACTGAAAACAAATGGCTCTGATGTACTAACTGGTTTATACCCTTCCTGCATAATGGCAGCACTACCTTTCAATACTCTCAAGAGCCCCTACTGTCTGCTTGTTTTCCTCACCACTTCCGTCTTTACTGAGTTAAGAGTATTGCCACAGACCTGTAAACTCGTGTGGTGGGCCTAAGGAAGGGGCAGCAACAACAACAACAAAAAAGCACGAACAAATATTTTACAGACTTGACCAACTTCTTTTTAAATAAGCCCTGCACGGACTAGAATGTGTCCACAGGGGAAGGAGTGAAAGGGGGAAAGGGGAGGGCGATTTTCTGTATATACATTTATGGATCATTAAACGCTGCCGGAAAAAATTGTTGGTATGGAGTCGGTAGTATTTGTAGTAATACACACAATGAGTGTTGAATACAGTAATAAAGTAACAGTCCTTTGAGCTGGGGAAAATTGTGCATGAAAAATAAAACTATTTGGAATTTTACTATGCGGTTGGTGTGTGTGTGTGTGTGTGTGTGTGTGTGTGTGTGGTTTTGTTTATTTGCTGTTGGTTTTCCTCTCCTGCTACCAGGTTGGCTATATGTAGACAAACTCTCAGTTCTGGGAGCTAGGAAGTATTTAGCACGGGTCTGGAATACACACCTTGGTAGTAGGCCGGTTCCAGGGCTGAGGGCTCGATGGGGCTCCTCGTGGCCACTGAGGCGCTGCCAAGGGGCAGACTGGCGGGCAAGGTAGCGCCATAAGGAGAGTACTGCAGTGCCTGCTCATATGCCTTGAAGTCCAGCTTGTGCTGCTGCTCAGAGGAGGACATGAGGTTGTTGATGGAGAAGGGGTGGTTAAAGGAGTAGTGGGGGTCCCCTTTCAGGTGCAGCTGAGATTCGTGGGGTGCCAGGCCGTGCGCCGGGTGAGAGGGGGGTACAGATGCCAGCGCCCCTGGCCCGGAGCTTATGGGGGGCGCAGATGAAGACGCTGGAGACTTCAACTCCGAAGCGCCCCCTGTCGCCGTGGCCCCACTGTGGTCCAGAGTCTGGGGGCTGGCGGCGGGCCCGGGGGCCGGCGCGCCCTCTAGCTGGCTAGCCTTTCCGTGCACACCCCGGTGAAGGGGTGACTCGGCGCTGGGGTTACCCGGGCCTGAGGGGTCCTTGCGGCTTTCTGGGACCCCCTTGGAGCTGCCGCCCCCGCTCCCACCTCCGGCCCCTGGCTGCTTCTCACACTTGAAGCGCTTTTGACGGCGCAAGTAGCAGCCGTTCTCGAACATGTTGCCGGAGTCCGGGTGCAGCGTCCAGTAGGAGCCCTTGCCCGGCTTGTCCGGGGATCGCGCCACCTTGACGAAACAGTCGTTAAAAGACAGCGAGTGGCGGATGGAGTTCTGCCAGCGCTGCTGGTTCTGGCGGTAATAGGGGAAGAGGTCCATGATCCACTGGTAGATCTCGCTCAGCGTGAGCATCTTGCTGGGCGCCTGCTGGATGGCCATGGTGATGAGCGAGATGTAGGAGTAGGGCGGCTTGGCGTGAGGGTAGCTGCGCTTGAAAGTCTTGGCGTCGCCGCCGCCCCCCGCGCGGCTGCGGCCCAGGTTGGACGGCGCGTACGCCATGGGGCTCATGCACGGGTTCATGGCGGCAGCGTAGGGACCCAGGCCGTTCATGGAGGCCGCGGGCTGCGCGCCCATGGAGCCCATGCCTCCCGGGCTCAGTGCCGCACCCATGGCCGTGACGCCCGCCGCAGTCATGCTGTTCATAGCTCCTGCAGAGCCTCCGGGCATGCCGGCCACAGCCCCGGGACTGAGGCCGGCCCCTAAGCCCGGGTTGGCATAGGACATGTTGAAGGAAGCCGGAGTCATGTTGCCGCTCGTGGTCATGGTGTTCATGGTCATGTAGGTGTTCATGGAGTTCATGGAGCCCAGGCCGGAGTTCATGTTGCTGACCGGGACAGAGGAGTAGGCCTGGAGCGGAGACAACGAGGAAAGAGGCCCCGAAGGGCGGGGTTAGTAGTGTGCCCCAGAGTTTGGCTGGCCAGGGCTGAGCCCGGGGCTAGCTAACAGCGTTTCTGCAAAACTCCGGAACTCCCCAGCCAGGGCAAAGTGTTAGGTGCCCTTTCCTGACCACGCAAAGATGGCTTACACTGCGGGGCGGGGGGGGGGGGGAGTCCTAGCGCTGCAAGCAGGAAAGATTAATGCTCAAAGAAAATATGTCCCCGGGAAGATGCATAATCGCCTTACAAGCTTGGATCAGGGGCTGGCTTCTAAGGTCCCTTCATTTCATCCACGACAGACTATATCCAAGTATCCACCCCAGACCAGCCTAGATAATTTGCCTTTTGGCCAGGTCAATTTTGAAATTCCGAAAATAGGATTTATGTCTGAGCTCTTACTTCTTCACTTCACCCCACCAGGGATGTAGGTTCCACACAGGCCTGCTTGGGTGATCAACTAGGCACCAGCTAGGCGCCCACCCTGCACCGCTGATCGCACAGCGGGATGCACCGTGCTGGCAGCTGTTAAACTCCCAGCCATATTGGCCTATTTGCCAATATGACCCCCCCCCCAATTACTCATCTCCCAGCAACTGGCTTTGTCTTAAGAGTTGGTGCCAAAAGATGCCTTTCTGTTATTATATTTAGAAGTAATGCTTTCCATCTACTTGTAACAAGGATAATATTTTAAAGGAAGCAAACTTATCAGTTAAATAAAGTTCTGGAAAAAAAATAAAATGAAAAAGTAAGATGCACACCAGAACAGCTCGGCGCATATAATTAACTTTAGCGTGACTTTACATGTACCGCTCTTCACGCTATACAAAACCTCGCATTAATTCTGTTACCTGCTTGTAGTCCTCTGGCAACTGAAAACTTTGGTAACACAATTTACACACACACACACACACACACACACACACACACACACACACACACACACACCCTGTAACTGATCGTTGCTGTTGTTCACATCAAAGCCCAGGCTTTGAAACTACACGAGTAGAGTAGTTCGGAACAATTTCAAATTCCCAAGCGAAACTCCACTTACTCTCTGTTAATGCTATTCTGCTTTCTAATGCTCAGCTTTGAGATGTAAGAAAGCTCTTTCCATAGGGGTCTTCTCTGGTGGGCCGAGGTGACTGCATCAAAATTAACCCCCCCCCCCCCCAAAGCGGTCCGAGCTCCTACTCAAATCACCAGCAAGCGAAATCTCCATCAATTGCAATCGAGAGAATAACTAGGTAGTTTAAAAAACACAGACTCCTGACATATAACTGCCTATTCGGTAATCTAACAGACAATATTGAGGTCCTTAAATTTATGTTCATCAGCAAATGTAACTCCGTTTGAAAACATAAGAGATGGCTAGATTTCAAGAAGAAGACTCAAAAAGATATGGTTCCCAACGAAACACAGAAACGAATACATAAATCGTCATGAAGGTCTTTTCGGATTCTGTATAGATCTTAAAGTACTTTGGGATTTATTTCTAGCTCTCTCTCCAAGATCTCGCAAGAGGCTTTCTCAGTAAGTGCTTTCGATAACGGTAATTACACTTTTGAAGGTAATCCGCAGCTGTTTCTAGAAAAGTACTTTTAATAGGTAGTGGCCCTGCCTGTACCTGATTTTCCTCGCAATGCTTTTGTGCACAATGTAAAATAAACCCAGTGAACATGCCACCAAGGGGACAATGAAGAGAAACAGGTTCTTGGCCCCGAGTTCTGGAAAAACATTCTGTTCGCACTAGCGCCACCCCGCGGCCCTAGAGACGAACGACTATACACTTTTCTACAAACGGCTTTTGAAGAATAAGTTTTATAAAATGTAGAAATCACTCATGACGGAAAAACTCCAACTTCTGCGGCAGATCATTTTTATCCAAAGACGTCGGCTAATTAAGTGGCGGCGTGACCGAGAGGCCGCCCCGTAAACAAGCACCAACTCTCTTAGTTGCTCTTAACTCAAACCAGAGCCCGCCGGCCAACCCGTGGCTCCCGGGGCCGGGCTCCGGCTCCCGCTCTCCACCGGGCAAAGACGAGTGCTTCCCGGAGCCGGTGTTTTCAAAGCCCAGAGTTTCCTAAAACTCTCCGCCCGTTGCAAGCGCCACGACCCAGCGGGCAGAGGGCTGGCAGAGAGGCCGGGTGGGGGCCACACTGGGAGCCGCGCCTCGGGCGAGCCGCCCCCACCCCGCCCGCCCCAGTCCCGGCAGGAGCCCACCTCGCCCGGGTCTCTCCGGACACCGACTCTGGGGACGGCCCGCCGCCTCCCCGCCGCTCACCTCCTGCGTGTCCGCGTAGTAGCTGTTCCAGTCGTTGCTCTCATGCCCTTCCATCTTCACAGTCCCTAACATCCTGGAGCCACCCTGGCCGACACAACCATCCAACCCTGTGCGGAGCGACGGGCGGGTGCGCTGCTCGGGGCGGGGGAGGGGCGCGGTGGCGCTGCAGTCACCGGAGCGCTCGAGGGCCCAGCGCCACCCGGGCGAGGAGGAAGCCGGGCGCTGCGGGGCGCGGCGTGCGCGGCGGCGGCGCGGCGGGAGGGGGCAGCGCCGGGGACGGGAGGCGGCCGCGGAGCGCGGCGCCCGGCAGCGCCTCCGCGGGAAGTGAGCGGGCGGCCTGTGCGAAGCGAGTGCAGTTGAGCTGATGTGGATCTTACGTCGCCGGAGTGCCCACCTCCTCGTCCTCTCCCCATTTGTCCGCCGCACAAAGACGCTCGCACCTACAAAGCCGGAGGTGCACCTGTGAGGCGGCCGCCCGCCAGTCCAGCCGCCGCGCCTCCCGCTCCGCCGCGCCAGCGCCGCGCGCCCCCCGCGCCCCTCCCGCCATCCCCCTCCCCCAAACCTGGCCCTCGCTCTGTTTACAAAGCAATGTAATTGGTTTAAGCCTCGCGGCTAGGGAAAGAGGAAAATGGGGCGGGTGTGTGTGTGTGTGACCCCTCTTTGGAAAAGGAAAAAAAAAAAAAAAAGAAAGAAAGAAAGAAAACGAAAAAAGAAAAAGAAAAATAGGCGGTGCCTGGAGAACAGGCCAGGGCTATAGACCCGAGCTGTGCTGCCGGAGAAGGACCGGGGTGGTGGCGTCAGAGCCCCAGCGCAAGGATCGTGCTCGCTGAATGACCCCGACTTCTCTCCTAGAGGTGCTCACCACCCTTGGTCCACCCGGCTCCTCTGCTATCCCCCATCCCGATTCTTGACCCAAAGTTTAACCCTGGGAGACCACCCCCACTTCCCGGGCTTCGAGCTTGGAAAGGGGAAAAGCCCCACTTTTGCCTCGTCACTAGAAACCCAGTCTTCTGAGTCAGCCGAGCAGAGTGACGTTAGGCCGACCTGGGCTCCTGGCTAGCAGACCGGAGGCGCTGCCACGAAACTCGTACCTGCGGCTAAGAGCAGGTGAGTCACGGCACCGTTTTATATTTTTATGACATAACTTTTTTTTTTTCCGCCTCAGTCCACTCCACTCCCCTTGTCATCCGCAGCGATCAGAAAGAGGAAGAAACTGAGCGCAGATGTTTCTGTGATAAGGCAGGCGGATCCTAGTCAAGCCTGCCTCTCTCTGACGGGCTCCTCCTCCTCCCCCCCTATGCAGCCTCCGGGACCGAGCTGGAGGCGACCGTCTGGTTTCTGATAGAGAAAGGTCAGGGGGAGGGGACATCTCCCTAAACACCAGCATAAACTGGGAGTGTATGGGCCTGGGTGCTGGAACGCATCTGCCAATCTAAACGAGGAGCCAGCCTGAAGCTAGAGTCAGTCCACAGTAGTGCCTGGTCGTTTCTTTTCTTTTCTTTTCTTTTCTTTTCTCTTCTCTTCTCTTCTCTTCTCTTCTCTTCTCTTCTCTTCTCTTCTCTTCTCTTCTTTTCTCTTTCTTTCTTTCTTTCTTTCTTTCTTTCTTTCTTTCTTTCTTTCTTTCTTTCTTTTTTTTGTGTGTGTGTATTTTCGAGACAGGGTCTCTCTGTGTAGCCCTGGCTGTCCTGAAACTCACTCTGTAGACCAGGCCGGCCTCGAACTCAGAAATCCGCCTGCCTCTGCCTCCCAAGTGCTGGGATTAAAGGCGTGCGCCACCACCGCCGGGCGTGCCTGGTCGTTTCTAAGCTGGAAAAGCCGGCTAGGGTATATCCAAGGTTCTGGCGACTGCGGAAAATTCTCCTCCACTCAAAGTCTCTCGCTCCCTTCCAGTTCTTCCCAGGTAGTGGCTTGTCCTGGTATCCAGCGGAAAGAGACTAACCAAAGCGATTAGGCTACAGTTTGTGATAGGTTTGGAGCAGGTGCCTACTTCCAAGTGACTGGAAGTGTTTGTGAACGAATAATACCCACATTTCGAAGTAAATGTGACCTTGTGACCCTCCCTGTGAGTGCTGCTCCAGCCTGTAGGTGTACTAGACTTCCTTTAGAAGCAATAAAATAAACGTTAAAGTCACCAAGAGACTAAAATATTCTTGTTTTGCAAATCTTTTTTTTAAAAAAAGGTAATTAATCTCATTTGAAGGAATGTGTTTTTACTTGTCTTCCAAATAGATACCCCCCACTCCACCCCGTGCTTTGTTCTTTTAAATCTTTCTTCCTTGAAATCTGGCAAGAGAATCAGGTTAAATCCTTGAACCAAATAAATCTCTAAGATCAGCAGGAGAGCAGAGAAAGTGAAGATGTGTAGTTAAGGAAATAAAAAAGATAAAAGCATTGGATTACAATTCCTTTTTGAACAGAAAGTGTGTGTGTGTGTGTGTGTGTGTGTGTGTGTACATCACATTATAAGCAAAAGAATGAGAGTGAAATTAAATCCTCCTGGAACACAGCAGAGCAGACAACCCTCCCCAACTGCAATTTGCCCCCGTGACTAGAAGTCACTCCCATCGGCTGTGTAAATGTACCTGTGGATCTATGTCAGAAACGAATTCTTTTTTGCAAAGTTCCCACCTACAGCAGGATCTCCGTTTCATTTGTAAAGCACAGCGATGCTTAGCTTCGTCAGTCTGGTCCTGGGGACTTCCAGGGCTAAGACGCTTCCTTGTTCCTTCTCTGATTCTCTGATGCTCTCTTGGCTTTTCTACAGCAGCTAACAGGACTTGGACGTTTCCTGTGGGTAGTAACAACTTAGAAATGGCTATATATAGTGTATAACAAGTTGACGACTTTTGGGGGGGGGGCCTGTCACGTGGAAGGAGTTAATTAAAATATCACATGTCCTTTCAGCCCGTTTTCCAAATCTACTTTGCCCCCCTTTCAAATCTACTTAAAAGGCGAAGGGGGCCATTCATAGCGTGAGACTACATTGAAGTTTCTCAAAAGCATCGCCCAAATCCGACAGTGGTGGTACAGAATGGGTTCTGCTGGCTTTAAAGCCTTGATCCCGGTGTTCTTGGGTCTGTGGCCCAACAACACAGCCCCTCCTGTGTGTACGTTCCCGCAACACCGCCGGGCTAGACTGGATTGAACCGAGGAAGGCGCTAGGCAGTCAGCTGGGGGTTTTGATTCTGAGTTGACTGAAGCCACGAAAAGGGAAAAGCAGTACTTCGGTTACTTCTCTGCAGTCAGTGAAGACTTTTGTGGACACCTAACAAATTCAGCTGGTGAAGTTGTTTAGTGTACCAACAGGCCAGTTTCCCCCAGGTTTAAAAGTGAAAGGGGTCACTTCTTTCTAAATCATTGACTTGGCACATCCCCCACCTCCGGTAGCGGGGGCGGGGGGTAGAGGGTGAGTGAAGGGCTATTGCCTCCGCTTTCTGGCTAGTTGGTACCCAGATAAAGCGTTCCAAGCATCTTAAACCAGGTACGCATCTAGCATTTTTCCACCAGTAGGCCCCATAGTAAAACAGGGCAATTAAACCTGCCTTCAGCTGGGGGGGAGGGGTTGGGGGCGGCGCTGGGAGGGACTGAGAGAACTGAGAGAACTCAAGAGAAGGGAGCCACGTGGTCTCTGCGATGCCCAGGCCGAACTTGCCAGGGTCAGGATACTCAGCCACAGCCTTGGGCGCTCCAGGTAGCCTAAAGCCTAAAGTAAGTCGAGGAAGCCAGGGCAGTCGGGAAGGTGGGCTGCGCTGGTATATTGAGTCAGTTTCAACAGAGGAAGAGGCTCTGTCATTCCCGGAAGGTGATCTAGCTATGGCCTTAGGATTTGCTCAATGCTCCACCGGTAGCACAAGATCCCCTGTCTGACTCTGCCTTAGCCTACCCTTCCCAGAGTGATCTGGGAATCCCGCAGGTAATCACAGGACAGAAGGACACGGAAGAAGTGGCATGAAAGGGGGATAAAAGGCCATAGGATCCTGAGACCAGATGGTGCCTCTTCTGATGCTAGTGACCTTCGCTGTGTAGCTGACCTAAGACGCGGACAGGGAGTAGGACTTGGAGCCTGGACCTCCCCTGTAGTGCCCGCTGGAGTCTCTAGAGAGCTCCCCACCTGGATCTCCCTAGTCTGCCCCCCTTTCCTCACCGACTCTACCTCCCATCTCAGGGCTGTGGCCAGGTCAAGGCCGCTGTGGCTCCAGTCACGCTGGGTTCCGGGTGGTCCGAGTTCCTCCGCTGGGCCCCACCCCTCACCAGATAAGAAGCTTAAGTCCTCCTCCCGCGGGGAGAATTAGACTCGAAGCAACTAAGACCTGTGGTCTTTAACTGGGTTCAAAGCCAGCTCAGACTGAGACCAGCTTAAGGCTGCACCCAGAGGGCTGCGCTGGAAGCATCCCCTTGGCACTTGCTGTGCGGCGCCCTGAGGGTTCGAGGTGCGCAAGTCTGGGGAGGTAGCTCGGGTGCTTGCCCAGGGTGCAGCCAGCTCTGGTCACCCGTGTCCCGGCGGGCGGCCTTAACCAGCAGGCGCCACTACTAGCCAAACCAGCCTGATACCAACTCAGGGCAAGCGTTCGGGTTCCTGCTCTTTCGCTGTTCCTTTTTCGGTTCTGCCCTCACACAATCTTTTTACTCTTTTTTTCTGCCATTAAATCTTCATTAAGAAATCGGTTCACCGCCTGCAAGAAGTCCAGTCTCCAGTAGGTGAGAGCCCTGGAGCCACCTGACAGGCCAAATCATCTACTGTTCTGGGCCCGCACACCTATTCAGGTGTGCTTTTGTGCCACACATATGCACATTCAGGGCTTTCGGTTATTTTGTTAAAAAACGAACAAAAACAGGCATTGAGTTTGTTGTTCTCTCGTTCCTTGAGCTGCCGCCAGGTTTCACAAAGTCCCGGGAGTCCGTGATCCAGGCTCGTCCGCAGCCGGATGTCCAAGCCGGAGCTGCTCCCCACCTGGCCTCGCCCCGCGGGCGACAAAACCGTCAGTCAGGCGTGAGAGAGCGTCACCTTGCCAAGATCAACTCACATTTTCATGTATTCAAATGAGAAATGTTGGGAAGAACTACTTGCCTCTCTGGGCAATTCACAGCCTTGGAAGGAAAAATTAAGTCTCCCATCTTCCCTGGAGAAAAATATTACCTCCATCCCTCCAGGAGCGCTCACCGTTCCTCTCCTGCACCTCCCCCATCCCCGGGCCGCATCTGGAGTCCCACAGTCCTCTTGAGATGCTTGTCCTGAAAGTAAGCTACAACTTCTATCATCTGAGCTAGTTGGAAGATTTGCTCAGTCAGTGCCTCTTTCCTAAGCTCAAGAGCGGGGATAGGTGGGGTACATCGGCCATAGTATTCCTCTAATTAAAACCCAAGAGGGTTCTGAAGCAAGATGGACAAAGATCGTTTCACGGAAAGAGCTGGAAAATAAAGGTTTTTTGTTTGTTTGTTTCCGAGAACAGAAAAAGGGCCAAGGAGGCAGTCTGTGTGCCACAGACTGAACGGAGGGTTTTGAGATCCCTTTGAGGGAGGGCGTTTTCCACCTGCTACCCAAGTGTTTGGTCGGGGCTTGACCCTTCACGGGGACAACAGTCCAGTCCACGCTAAGGGGACCCAGCCACAGAAGCTGAGGTCTCCGAAAAGTCAATGAATTTCACCTTTTGCGTCGAGGGTTGCAGCTTAAGTGGAATCCTTCCTTAGGGCGGAAAGCAGCCAAGTCTTTAGCTTCCTCTGCTGGCCACCCAGCCCTTCCAATCCACAGGAGCCTCCCCCCCCCCCTTTCCACACACCCAGCAGCTTTCCCACATCCTTCAGTACCCTCTGGTGGTTTAACTTTGCTTATTCAAATGTGATTATCCTCACATTTACATAGTTCTATATAACTGATGATTTTGAAACGATCAACTAAATCATATCATTCATTTACAAAAACAATAAAAAGCATTTCATTTTCCCATTGTATTCGTGTCTTACCACCCCACCCCTCCACCCAGCTAATTTTGAGACTAAATTACAGACACAAGTAGGGGAGGTTTTATTCTTTGTCAAAAAAAAATATTGTTGGTGGACAATTTGGGTTTGCAGTTTCTGCTGTCTCCAGTAGCTATACTGGAGCCAGATGTTTATCATGGGGACAGATAGATATTTGGACTTTTAGGTTTTTTTTTTTTTTTTTTTATTATGGGTCACAGAGCAAGGCCTAGGCTCATCTTGCTTTTTTCAGTTCAACTTGTTTCTGAACAGGTAGAGTTGTCCTTGGAGCCATTGGCTTACCGTGAGATACTAGTGAGATCTCAGGGACTGCCAGTACTTCCCAAATAGTGTGATTTGGGTTCCACGGTGTTCCTGGTTAAGAGTAAGGAAATGTTTGCCCACTGTTGGACATTAGGAGTGGTAGCAAGCCCAAAGCAGCTCCCCAGAGTGAGAACTTAGATTTCCCCCAACTTACGGAGGATTAAGCCTCTAGCTTCATAGTCTTGCTACAGGGACCTGCTATGCCCTTAACATTCCTGTACAACAGATTGCCCTAACCCCATTCTCTCTTGTTTGTTTCCGCTAATGGTCACAAGTAGCTCCCAGAACTTCTTCTGAGTAGATCTTGGAGCAGAATTGACTAGGCCTGGCTGGCTTCAGGCAGGGAGAGATTCCTGAATTTGGAAAAGAGATCCAGAATGGTCAGAGGGAAAGCCTCAGACCTCTAGCTTCAAGCCTCTCGAATCTGGGTCTCAAAATAAACCATCAGGCAATATCAAACTGTTCCCTTGTCTAGCTCTCTGGACATGGATAGAATCATAGCTGATACAGGTTGGTCAATGTATGGCCCAAACAAATATTTCACATTTCCTCACTGTGAAAAGGCGGTGGCAACAGCGTATACCAATAGAAGATACTGATTAAAAGTTAACCCCATCAATTTCCCATCAAGCAAAAACGTTTTACCCAGAACAGTACAGGAAAATGTCGGGGTTTAAATAATGTGTTTAAACTGGCAAATAAAGAAAGCAGAACAGACCTCTGAGGTTGAGGTCACACAAGGTGTAGAGCTTGCTTGCTCCCTGCTGGGTCCCACCCTGCACTGGCTGGTGCCTGGGGCCCTAAGGCTGCCTAACTAAGTTTGCTTAGTGACAGTCACCTTCAAGATCCCTCCCTAGTTCCTTTTTCTCAGTGGGCCTTGGTAGAGGGAGTAGGCATTATCAGACATTGGCCTCCACACTCCCTCCACCCCTAGAATACAAAGTATTGTGTTCTATCCATCTTCCTTGAGTCCCGTGATGACTTTTCTTAAAGAAACACCAATCTAAAACCTGTGGTGTGTTATAATGCACCAGCCAGAGAGTCCTCAACTTACTTTTTCCACACCAAATTTTATTTGCCATGCAAATAGGCATCTGGGGAGTCATGATGAGAGTATGGTTCCGTCTCCTCTTCTGAGGGTCCTGCCACTCCCCTGGACACATCTGGCTTTCCGTGTCCCCTCTTGGTATCTGTGACACTCATTCAAGGAAGAGCTGCTTGAAGCTCAGGCAGAGCCAGAGTCACTATACACTGATGGGGTCTAGCAGGTCTGATGTAAAGTTGTTTTTATCTGCAAATGCTTTGGAAGATGCAGTCAGTTTGCTGGTTGTACTCAGCTTACCCACTTCCCCTCCTCTCACCAAGCTAAAAGAAGAAGAAGAGGAGGAGGAGGAGGAGGAGGAGGAGGAGGAGGAGGAGGAGGAGGAGGAGGAGGAGGAGGAGGAGGAGGAGAAAGAAATACCTTCTATTGTGAATCTTGGATTCCCTCTGACCTCCTCATGACCACCCCAAAACCCCCTGCCGAGAGAAATGGTTTCAATAAATAAGCCCAGTGATGGGGTTGAAGGTCAGTTTACACTGGAGCTGGGGCTTCTAAAACCCCTGCAGGTGCTGGAATGGGGATGAGGCAGGAAAGAGACCAGGGAAGAACTGAGGGCTAGAGCGTGTGCCTGAAGATTCCGGCTGATGTCTGAACACGTGCAGGGGTGAAGTCTGGATCTGAGCACCCTGCTGCTATCTCAAGTCTGCTGGGATGCAGACAGACACATTTGTCCTCCTCCAAATGAGGCTCTGGGTCACAGTGCCCGGATTTGGCAGTGCCTGGCAGGGAACAAAGCCTTGAGGACTGGTGTGACAAAGCCAGACCAGTTCCTATTCCAGGAATGAGGGCCTTTGTGAACGTGGGAGGGACCAACTGTTGTGGGCGGGGCGAAGTAGGTTGATGAAGAGCACCTGTATGAGAAGAGAAGTCCTAGAAGCACTGGTACCTGAAGATTTTCCTCCTTCCTGCTGAATATTTAGCTTTGTGGTCCCTGTCTTCTGGTAAATTCCTAGCAAAATGTCTTCTGCTTTTCACTTTTCACTGTCACTATCATCAAAGGTAGCAACTGAAACAAGAGAGAGACCAAAGGCTGGAATCAGACATAAATTCTAATGTAGATTCTGCAGGAGGCTGGCTCTCTCTGAGCCTCAGTTTTCCCAGTTGTCAAAATGGGCATATTAAAGTTCACCCCATAGCATCTGAAAGCAGAGCAAAACCGAAGATACAAAGGTAGGAGAGAGCTTCACAGAGTTCTAAGGGCACAAGCAGGCTAGGAAGTTGGGCTGGGCAGCAGGTGGGGAGGCCTTGCCATCCAAGTATACCTTTCCTTCTCCCTCCAAGTATTTTGTTTGTGGTGACCAGCCTGGACTATCCCTGCCAGCCACCCCAGTGGCATTCCTGTGTAGGAACTGGACAGCAGGTCCTTCATGTTTCCTGAATCTTCCTTGACTTTGCTCTTCTTTCAAGTTGCCAGGGACCTTTTGGGGAAAGAGGCTGAAGGGAAGAAGATACCTTGGAAATCATGTCTCTCCCTCTCTGGACTGAACAGAACTCAACTAGGAAAGTGAAACACATTTATGCTTCCCCTTCAGAAAGGGGAAGATATTTCTCAAGAGCTGTGCTCTAGCTACCTTGGGTTCTAGAAATTGTTGTCCCAGGCCAACAGCAGTTAGTGGGGAGTCTCAGCATGCTTCCCTCCTGGGCTCTTCCCATCACCTGGGCTCTTGAAAGCCCTGGAGAAAGCCTGATGGGGGGTTAGATTCAGGGGCACCCCTTCAAGGAAAGAGGGCCAATGGGAGAGAAGCTGGGTTCCTCCAGGACCTGAACTTAGAGAGAACTGAGATGAGAATACCATTGATCTTTCCTCCTGACTTTCGGCTCACCCCACTCCCCTTCCAGTGGGCAGAGCTAGAAGGAACCATTTACAATTCATTTAGAGAAGCGCCACTTAGATATTTTCTAAAATCCCCAAACCCAAGATGTCATTATAACAAGGTATCTTTATTTGCTGTCTTTAAGACTATTTGATTTAAATTCCCTAAAAAAAAGAGGTTCCTTCCTGGGAGTGTAAGTCCATCAGAAATGAAGCAGGAACACTGGACTCACGGTGGATCCTTCAAATACTTAAGATTATAAATATTACCTTGTGTGTACAAAAGGCTTAGTGGGGTCCTAAAGCTTAATTAAGAAAAACAATACAGTGTGTGGAAAGAACAAATCGCAAGAGGGTCTCCTCAGGCATAGACTCATCTGCTGGGTGAAGATTCATGAATGCTTAGCCCCTCCCACTGAGGGAATTTGGAAGGGCTGGAGTTCGGTTGTGGATGGAGGGGCTCTCATGAATAATGTCACACAAATTTTAGACAGTGCTTGGGTGGGCTAAGAGGGTCCTGTGTGCAGGCTCTAATAAGTTTTTGACTTCTGCTTCTCTGAGTGATCGGAATGGGGACAGATAAAATATTTCTTTTATTTTAAACACATCTTCAAAGTTTTAAACAACACATCTTCAAAGTTTATTAATTTTTCTTGGTCGGTACTAGGGGAGGTGAATTGGAGACACTGGGCCAGCACACAGAAGTCTCCAGCAGTTGATCTCTGGTTAAATGCAGGTTCTGTTTTTACAGCTTACTTGGGGAGAGCTGTTAGTTTTTCTAAGCACAAACCGGGCATTGGTTCTCTAAGCTCAATGTTTAGGCTACAAAGCAACTGTCTTACATACCTACCTTCAGAAAAAGAATGGTTCTGACCTCCAACTCAGTAAAATTCCCACCGCATTTCCATGCTCGGAACTATCTCGTCAAAGCCCGGCGGAGGACTGCAGTGTACGGAATGCTAGATGGCGGCTCCTACCTCCAAGAAAAATAAACCCTTAATTCTCAGCCAAGTACACCTGCTTCCGTGTATCTTTTCTTTTCAATGGGTCGCTTTACTCAGAGTTTTCCCTCTGCTCCATGCTTGCTATTTTTATCTTACCTAAGAACACTGAGATCAGACCAGGCGCCAGACTTCTGAGGCACCCTGGGGAAGAGGTGGCTGGCTTGCTAAGGTCTGTTGTTAGAACCACCTCAGAGTTCAAGATCTAGGGAAGGACTCATCACCATAGAGTAAGAGTGGTGACCAGTATTGTTGGAGAAGACTGGAGGCAGCCAATCTAGGATGAACCTTAGGGAGCAGAAATTGTCTCAGGATATACGCATTTATTTCCATGGGGGTTGGGGGTGGGAGGTAACAGTATAGGAAACGTTTGTGCAGAGATTCTTCTGGATGTTGCCCCAGGACACTGACCTCAATGGAGGATGCTATGTGGTTTTCCTATCTTTTGGGTTCCCAGTTGGATTTGGCCAATGAGGGGCTATGGTTACTTCTGTGGCTTTGCCCTTCTGTCCTCTCTGGACTGGGAAACCTTCCTTTTAGTTTAGCTCTCACTGGGTTCTGCTGACCCCTAATGTTTGTAGACATCGGGTGACCCTCTCTAATTCCGTTCACAGTCATGCAAAGAATTCTTTGACTCTTGTCTTCCCCCGTCTCATCTACAGGATTATTTTATGGCACTAGGAATTGACCGTAGGGACTTGGGTCTGCTAGAGAAATGCTTTGTCACTGACCTATGCCTCACAGACTCATCTGTGATTTCATTTCTGCCATGAAAGTTATAGATTTTCACCAGATTCTTATTTGCATCATAATTTTGTTTATTTAACTACATAGAATTAGAACCGCAAGGTTTCTGTGACTTAATGTTTACAAGTCTTCACTGCACAAATCAAAATCTTTCATCCAGTTGAATTGTGTGTGTGTGCAGAATATAAAGATACGCCTTCATTTTCCAAATCTTTTCAACTTTGGGCAGACTCTAATTATGAAGAACCTTGTATTGTGCCTGGAGAACTGCACTTGGACTTCCTTTTGTTGATGCACTTTGGAGGTCTGGAAGCTGAGATGTGGTGGAAATGAGTTGTCTTAGTTAGGGTTTTACTGCTGTGAAGAGACACCATGACCAAGGTAACTACTATAAGGACAACATTTAATTGGGGCTGGCTACAGGTTCCAAGGTTCAGTCCATTATCATCAAGACAGGAACATGGCAGTGTCTAGGCAGGCATGGAGCTGGAGGAGCCGAGAGTTCCACCTCTTGGCTTCCAGGCAGCTAGGATTAGGGTCTCAAAGCCCATAACCACAGTGGCACACCTACTCCAACAAGGCCACACTTCCTAATAATGCCACTCTCTGGGCCAAGCATACACAAACCATCATATTCCACTCCCTGGCCCTCATAGGATTGTTCAACCACATGAGTCTATGGGGGTCATATCTAGCCATGACATAAAAAAAAAAAAGTACAGTTAGTCCAACCTCTAAAACCCCCACAATCACTGGTCGGTGGTGGTGCATGCCTTTAATCCCAGCACTTAGGAGGCAGAGGCAGGCAGATTTCTGAGTCCGAGGCCAGCCTTGTCTACAGATACAGAGTGAGTTCCAGGACAGCCAGGGCTACACAGAGAAACCCTGTCTTGAAAAACCAAAAACAAACAAACAAACAAACAAACAAAAAAACAAAAAAAGCCAAACCCACAGTCTCAACAATGTTAAAAGTCCAAAGTTCAGAGTCTCTTCTGAGATTCATTCAGTCACTTCACTGTAATCCCCAAAGCAAGACTGGAAACCAGCTGGACAAACTCCAAACTCTGCATCTCCATGTCTGATGTCAAAGTGGTCTTCAGACCTCCAGCTCCTTTTTCATCTTTGTTGACCACAACAATCTTTCTTCTTCTGAGTTAGTTCCACGCCCTGTTAGCAACTTTTCTCAGCAGACGGCTCACAGTTCTGGCATCTTGAACATCTTGGGGGTCTCCAAGGCAACTTCAGTGTTACAGCTTCTGGTTTCAATGTGTGGGATCCACAGTGATATTGTGGGCTCCTTCAATGTGCTGGTGTCACTTCTCCAGCTCTGCCCTCTGTAGCAGTCTAAGCTCAAGTTGATCCATTCCACTGCCACTGCTGTTCTTGGTGGTCATCCTATGGTACTGGCATCTCCAATACATTGGGGTCTTCTGCTGCATCTAGGCATCATCAGTAACCTCCCATAGGCTCTCTTCATCGTGCCACGCCTCGATTCCTTTGCATGACTCCTTCAGTTCTGAACTGTCAACTGCAACTGAGGGCTACACCTTCACCAATGGCCTTCCATGACCCCTCACAGTGCCGAGCCTCAGCTGTTCTTCATGATGCCTTCATGTCTTCAAAGCCAGTAACACCTGGGTGACTCTTACACAGTACCAAGTCCAGCTGCAGCAGGAGGTGTAGCCTTGGCTATCTCTGGAAGACAGCTTCTTTGTGCTCTCAGAGAACATTTCCCAGAAGATTTTGCCTCAGTGATGTAGGTCTCTTCTTAATCACTCCTAATTTCTTAGCTCCAGCTGACCAGTATCAATTTTTCCCAGTGGTCCCTTCCATTCTGGACTCTAAAGTCAGAGCCAAATGGCCAAAACTGCCTAGTTCTGCTGCTTTGCCGGGGTTGGAACAACACCCCCCACCCACCTCACATGTTAATCACTTTCTCTGTCTCTTGAATGCTGGGATTAAAGGTGTGCCTGGACTTCACCTAGAACTTTCTCTGTTCTAGGTTGGCCTTGAACTCAGAGAACTGCTTGCCTTTGCCTCCTGGGATTAAAGGATTGTACTAGCATGCCTGGACCTAAATTTAGCTAGGTGGGATCTTGCCCCAAGGTCACCACTCTCTTAATTTAATTTAATACATGTGAACACAGTCAGCTCCATTTCACCTCCTGGTGCCCCCTTTGTATTTTTCCTTTTTAAGCTTGCTTGTTGTGAGCAAGAAGACTGGCTTCCAGGCAGATAGGACGTGGGTCTCAAAGCCCATGCCCACAGTGACACACCTGCTCCAGCAAGGTTACACCTCCTAATAGTGCCACTCGCTGGGCCAAGCACATACAAATCATCACGTGAGTTAGCATTACTTCCTGTGTATGAACCAGAGGTGACTCCAAAAGTCACGGCAAGAGAACTAGTGGGTAGACATTGGTGAGTCACAAGGATTTGGTAATATGATAGAATTTCATTGCCTGCTTGAATAATTTTTTTCTGCTCTGCTGAGTCAAATTCCTTCTCGTTTAGATAAATCCACATTTATTTTACTTTGAAATACCACAGAATGAATATGAAATGGCTTTGGACTTTAGATCAATAACCAACATTACTGTGATTGTTTAAATGAGAATAGACCCCATGGGCTCAGATATTTGAATGCTTGGTCCCCAGTTGATAGAATTGTTTTGGGAGGTGTCTCCTGGAATTGCAGAAGGTGTGTCCCTGGAAGTGGGCTTTGGGATTTGGGAGCCCAGTGTCTCTCTCTCTCTCTCTCTCTCTCTCTGTCTGCCTCTGTTTCTGTCTCTGTCTCTCTTTCTCTCTCTCTGCCTCTAACCTGTGGATGAGATATAAACTCTCAGCTACTTCTCCAGCAGCCTACCTGCCTGTTGTCATGTTTCCTACCATGATGGTCATGGTTTCCCCCTCTGAAATTGTAAGCAAGCCCTTAAGTAAATGCTGCCTTTTATAAGTTGCCTTGATCGTGACATCTTTTTAGCAATATAAAAGTAACTATGGCAAAATAACTAACTCTCCTATCTGTCTATCTTTCTTTTGGCAAAAGTGGACTTGGAATAGACCTTCCTAGCACAGAACCAGATGAGGACCTCCAGTGAAACCGTTATCTCTTTGAATGTCAATGCCTTACTTACTAAATGAAAGTGATAGTACTTAGCCCATGGATTACGGTCTGACCACCCGTATACTTGGGAGGTGGCATGAAAGCCAAGATGCTAAGTACAGAAAGACGCTTTACTGGTGTCCTAGAGGAGCTACTTCTCCACCCACAGTGAAGCTGTCCCCAGGGAGCCTTCCCAGGGCATTCGGATTCAAATGACCAGTCTGACGAAGCCTCAAGAATGCTGAGCCATTCTCTGCAGAGTGCTTTCCACTTGTGAACATTCAGCAACCATTTTGAATGTGTCCTGTTAGGGAGTGAAACAAACCTGCAAGATAAAATTATTATCCCATTTTATAGGTGAGGATGAAGAAACACAGCCTGCTTTTATGAAATGGAGGTTTCTCTCCAAAGTCCTGGGAATGCCAGAGAACACTTGTGTGATTAGGCTGTTTCTGGGCTTGACTCACATAGTTGTAACAGATAGAACATTCTTCTCTCCAAGCATCTAACAGCTTGGTGTAGCCTCCTTCCAGGGCCTGGAGCTTCATCAAGGATCTTTAGAAGAGAGCATCTGGGATGATTTTATGATTTTGAAGTCACTTGAGCATCTGAAGTGGGCAGGTTGGTAGAGAGTATCGGGGTAACAAGCACTGGTGAGTCTTTATAAATGGCAGGAATTAAAACACTTCAGTTCACACTGTTGAATTGTCTTTTCTTTTTCTTCCTTTAAAAGTAAGCGGAAAAAAAATCACAATACAAAGCTTATTTATCACACACACACACACACACACACACACACACACACACCCCAAAGAGGTACCCACTAGCCTAAAACCAGAACAGTACAACCGCACCTCTCCCCAAGGCTCCCTAAGGTACTGCTCACTTATTTGAAGTCACTTTCTCACTCCCAAGATGATTACTGTCTTAGGGATTCCATTGCTGTGATGAAACACCACAACCAAGGCGACCTGGGAGGAAAGGGTTCATTTGGCTTACTCTTTCCACATCACTGCTGGTCATAAAAGGAAGACAGGACAGGAACTCAAACAGGGCAGGAACCTGGGGACAGGAGCTGATGCAGAAGTCATGGAGGGATGCTGCTTACTGGCCTGCTCATCGTGGCTTGTTCAGCCTTCTTTCTTATAGAACCCAGGACCACCCTTCCACATTAATCACTAATTAAGAAAATGCCCTACAGCCTGCAGCCAGCCCTATTTCTTGGAGGCATTTTCTCAACTGAGCCTTTCTCATCTCCAGTGACTCTAGCGTGTGTCAAACAGACATAAAACTAGCCAGCACAGAGACTATATGGGCTTCTGTGGAGACTACTTTTTTGTGGTTGTTTGTAGTACATCAACTGAGGGTGCATCCGTAAGTGGCATAGTTTATACTGATCTGGAATTTGAGCTCTATGTAACAGACTCAGACCACATGGGGCACTCTGTCTAGCTTCTTTGCCCCACATTGCATGTGTGAGAGATTCTGTGTTGATGTCCTCCAATGTGGAACGTAATCCACTTCCTTTGTATAAGCTGTTATGACTTATGACCACACATTTTGTGAATTTTGCTTTTGATGAACATTTGGGTTGTTTTCAAGATTTTAGCCAGATAGACAAAATGGCTACTTTTTTTTAAAAAAAAATTCAAATATAAATGTTTACAATTTGCTCTTTTCCTAAAAATCTCTATATTCTGTATGTGTCTCTTGCTCTACTTAGCAGAGCTGGTGGATATTAAGTATGTGTACGTTCAACTTTAATAGACAAGGCCAATTATTGTTTCTTAGATCACACCAGGAAAACTGAATAGTGCAGCATTTAAGATTATTCTGTGTGTCCCATAAACTTCGATCTCATGCCTCAGAGATCGTATCTCTTTAGAGCTGAGCTCATGGTAGGAAACATGGCAACACACTGACAGGCAGTATAGACATACTCCTTTATTTTTTCTTTTTTTGACAGGGTTTCTCTGTGTAGTCCTGGCTGTCCTGGACTCACGAGCTGTAGACCAGGCTGGCCTTGAACTCAGAAATCCACCTGCCTCTGCCTCCCAAGTGCTGGGATTAAAGGCATGCGCCACCACTGCCCTGCAGACATACTCCTTTAAAAACAAATGATTGCATGTCTGTATAAGGTAAGGTGTTATAAATGGTTCATTAAGCTGGGCGGTTGGCCATTCTGAGAAAAGCAACTGTTATAGGTCATGGGTGACCAGGCTGTCCCTTGGGACCCATTTCCACCATGCATTGAACTGAGACCTCTCATGAAGGGTTTAAGCTGCTGGAACCAGGGCCTGGAACTGATTTCTGAACTCTAAGCCTTAGGCAATCCACTGTGACAGGGGTTGGGAGTGGAGCATGTGCGGGGCTCAAATGTTGGAACCGGAACCTCCTCGAGGCGAGGCTTGTTGCCGGGCAACAAGGGAGCCGGTCCTTTCTTTTCTATTTAGTTGGTAGAGCCTGCCTGGGTCTCCTTGGGTGTTGGCAGTCTCTGGGGTATCTGGTCCATCATCATCAGCTGGGAGACGTTCTGGACCTCCTGAACCGGCCAGGTAAGCAGAGGCTGTGGACGGGGGTGGGGGGGTCGGGGGGGGGCAGGTAAATTCCTTTAAACTCTGGTGAGACTGATAATTGGCCGAGTCAGTTGTTCCCGCTCTCTCGTCCACTTTAGTGGGTTCCAGTTTCACAAAAGTCTTGTCAAATACAGGGCTGACGATGAGAAGTGATAGAGGCTGGAGTGGTAGTGGGCTTCTGAAGGCTGTAAGCTTGAACTAAAGGAAAATTTCTGTGGGGAAACGAGCCTGGATTGAAGCAGAGCTAGAAAAAAACACCAGTAGAGGTAGGTAGAGTAGGCTTCGGGGAATCGGAATTGAAGGGGCATAGATGAAAACGAGGGTGAGAAATTTAGATAGTTGTGGGGAGGGGGAAAGCTCAGAGTGCAGGGAATTAATGTCATCGCTGACCATCTCAGCAGTCCTGAGCCAGGACAGCTTGTTTCAGACAAGCCTTAACCACGATTAGGTAAGAACATGCATTGGAATCTGTCTAATTTCAGAATAGAGAGCTGTTGGTCTTGAGTTTGGGAACAAATGAGGTATTACGGAGCTTGCTGTAAGGGTTACTTGTTACCGAAGGCTTCAGACAAGTAAATCCTTTTGCAGATTTGTGTTAGGTGAACTTAAGGGGATAGTCTTTATTTTTTTTTTTAAGCATTCAAATATAAATGTTTACAACTTGCTCTTTTCCAGTTTACACCTTTGAGTAGTGGCATGATTTATAAGCAGTAAGCTGCACAAAGGTACAGTCTATCCACTGTGGAATATGCACAGGTATACAGTTTAAGGAGTTCTGACAGATAGTCACTTGCTACAATCAAGAAAACCCCTTTCTGCTCACTCTGCCATCCACACCTACTCTCTCCCTCTCCCTCTCTCCCTCTCCCCCTCTCCCCCTCTCCCCTCTCCCCTCTCCCCCTCTCCCCCTCTCTTTCCCTCTCCCCCTCTCTCCCTCTCCCCCTCTCTCCCTCTCCCCCTCCCCCTCTCCCCCTTTCCCCTTCTTCCCCTCTCCCTCTCCCTTTCTCCCCCTCTCCCTCTCCCTTTCTCCCCCTCTCCCTCTCCCCCTCTCCCTCTCTCCCTCTCCCCCTCTCCTCCTCTCCATCTCCCTTTCTCTCCCTCTCCCTTTCCCCCCTCCCTCTCCCTTTCTCCCCCTCTCCCTCTCCCCTCTCCCTCTCCTCCCTCTCCCTCTCCCCTCTCTCCTTTTCCCCCTCTCTCCTCCCCTCCCCCCTTCTCTCTCCTCTTTCATTTCCCAGCAGCCACTGTGGTCTGCTGTGTGACATTACAGAGGCAGCTGTGTGCTCTATAGGTTTAAGGAGATAGTGTATTCATGTTTGTCAGCCTTCATTTACTTAGGATGGTGGCTTGCCAAGACCCCTTTTCTACTTACCTAGTTTACTGTAGTCATGTGGGTTTTGTTTCTTTGTGTTTGTGTTTAAGACAGGGTCTCACTATCTAGCCTGGACTAACCTGACTGTGACCCCTGTCTTTGTCTCCCAAGGGCAGGCTCACAGGCATGTTTCATCATGCTTGGCCCTGTAATAAGTTTTGAAACCGGATAAGGTAAATTGTCTAGATTTGTCTTTCCTTTTGAAATTATTTTGATGACTTTAGGGCATTTGAAAATATTTTAGAATTATCTTGTTACTTCTGTTAAAAAAAATATCTGCTGGGGATTTATTTTTGCAGTCCATAGATAACAAGCCAGCATAGTCTGCTACAATCTCCAGAGAATAAACTGGGGAAAGTTTGATGAATATTATCAGAATAGGTGGCTGACGGCCAAACATTTCTAGTTTAATATCAAAGCAAAATAGAAACTGTTTCAAAGCAGAACAGAAAAAAAAATCTGGAGTGTATCCTGGAGGAGTTGGTATGGTCTAGGGATCTCTCCCTTCCCAGAGACAGGAAGTGACCAGGTGACAGACAGCTTCAGAAGTTCTTTCTCTCTCTCTCTACTCTACTCTCAGTAACAGACATTTTAAAGAGAGGAAGGAAAAGAAAAATGAGGGAAGAAGGGAGACAGTTCGGCTGTAAATGGAAATCTCCAGCATTCTGCCTGAATAGCAAGCAACAAGATGCCATTAAAAAAAAAAATCAAGCAAATAAACAGGGCCACAGTGAGAAACTATTTTAACAAATCCATATTGGCCCCAGATCCCCAGTGCACTGCACTCTTAGGAAACCCAGAACAAATGTCACTATTATATGCTAAAACCTGACCAGAATACCTCTAAATTATGGGGAAGAAACTGTGCAGTATTCAGTGAGGCAGAAACCTGGATGGAGCTAGCATCGTTTGGAGAACATAGATACAGGTTCCCAGTAGTGCACCTGACACCAGAAAGGATTGCCCAATGGGTAGAAAATAGTGGTACAGATTTCCACTTTAAATCTGTAAAGAAAGATAGTGCAGCGTTTGTGACCCAGCCTTGCAAAGGACTGCCTATCATGGAGAACAGTATTCACAATCCAATATCTTGAAGGATACCCATGAAAGATCTGGGCAAAAGACTGCCCAGGGGTGTGACGGGCATCTGGGAGCCATGGAAGGAATAGGTGGAGTTGTGTCTGGAGCAGCAAGAAGATAGACCATCCAGACAGTGTCCCTCCACTCAGCTCTCCCCTCTGCACAGTTATTCTATTTAGTATTCATTGCTAGTGCTACTGGCCAGCTCTGTCCTGTCCTGTTCTCCTTGTCTCCCCTCTTCTTTACCTTTTCATGATTCACAAATTCATTCTTTTCTTTCCTCCTTTGATAAGCTTTTCTCCAGAACATGAGCTAGTTTGGTCTGTGGTGTCCATGTGTTGCTGACGTCTCAGAGCTGGGACTGTTTTAGGCTATTTGAATGCATTTCCCACTCCTCATTCAACCTTTGGTCAAAGTTACCTCCTCTCTCCCTCTTTTTTCCCTACTGTTTTCCACCTTCTGTTCATTTTCCCCCACTCTCTACTCACTGGCCTCACTCTTTTTTCCTTCACACTAGTACCTTAGGACAGTGGTTGTCAATCTTCCTAGTGCTGCGTGGCCCTTTAAGACTGTTCTTCATGTTGTGGTCACAACTGCACCCATAAAGTTATTTAGTTGCTACTTCAGAACTGTAACTTGCTCCTGTGTGAATTGAAATGTCAGTGTCTGTGTTTTCTGAGGGTCTTAGGTGGCCCCTGTGAAAGGGTCATTCAACCCCCAAAGATGTTTCCACCCACAGGTTGAAACCACTGCCTTAGGCTCTTATTGCGCAAGGTTCTGTCACTTTTCCTTGACTTCTTAAAATGATGAGTACTTAAAAGGGGGATTGTTTTGATTTGAGTAACACTGCATTTTTATGGAGGCCCAATTTTGATAGCATTTTACTCTCAGGAGAGTACTAGGAATGGAGTCTGGCGTCCTAGTCTGGTGTCCTGACAGAGGATGGCCAAGATGGGTGTTACCTCAACCTTACCTCAACACAATCTGTCCTGAGCATTGTCACTAAAATAATTATAAGTAAAAAAATCATCCAGTGGTCAACAACAGGTGTGCAAGTCTCAATACAACACATACACACACAGGCACATACAAACACACTCACACACACACACAGGCACACACACACAAACACACACAGGTACACACACAAACACACATACACAAACACACACACACCAACCCCCCCAAAAAATAAAAACAAAAACAAAAAAAACCAAACAAGCAAAAACCAAGGTAATCTGACTGTTCCAGAAATTATCAATCCCATTAAATTGCCTCCCAATGAAAGAAAATTAGATTACATCCCAGACAAGAAATTCAAAGATTGATTATAAATGTTCAAAGAAATCAAAAAGGACACAAACTCCTAAGTAAATCCCAGATAACACAAAAGGCTGAATGAAATAAGGAAATCAATATAGGATATGAAAGTAGAATTCAATAAAGAGATAAAAACAGTAAAACAAACAAACTGGAAATGAAAAATTCAAGAAGTTAAGTAAAAATCTTTGAATCTTTGGGAAGACAGACTATCAGGGCTTGAAAACAACATATGGGAGATAGAGCATTCAGTTAACTACAAAGATAAATTAATAAAACTACATGAACGAAACGTGAGATCCATAAGGCATCATGAAAACCAACCTGTGATTCATGCCATGTGATTCTTTTTAAGAGACTTGAATCCATGCCTACGCACTCCAGGCAGGGCACTGTAGAACAAAGAAATGTTTCCACCACAGTCTTGCTTAGTGAGCCAGTTAGTTTACCAGGGTCACTTACAGAAAAACCGATGACTCAAGGGCAGCTGAGTCACCAAGAAGCCTATTCTGCTTGGGCAATGACCCATGAAAGCTGCATCCCTGGGGCTCCCTGCACAACTCATGGGCAATGGAAGGGCCCTTCTCTAGCAGGTGTTACTGCTTGTATCATAGAGGGCAGGAGCCTTGGGATCTCGCAAGATCCATCGGTTCTGAGACCTGTAAGTTTCTGTTTACTTCCTAAGCCTTATGAACTTCCTTTCTTCCCTCCAAGAGGGAACATTACAATTTGGATGAAATTGCTACAGAGCACAGTGACTTAGAAGAACAGCAATTTCATGTTAAAGGCTTAGAAAACATTTTCTATAAAAAAAATGATTAGCAGAACATTGCCCAGATCTAGAGGAAGAGATGTCTATTCAGGCAACATGTAGAAAATATAATAGACAAGACCAGAAAAGAGCCTTCCCACATAATATTAAAATTAAAATACTAAATATACAGAACAAAGAAAATATCTAAACTTTCAAGTGAGAAACACCAGCTGATAGATAAAGTCTGAGGCAGGGGAGAGATCATATTCTTAAGAGTTTCTCATCAGAAACATTGATTTTCAAGCTCAAAAAGAAAACAAGAATCAACCCTGCTTACTATACCCAACACAACTGTCATAATTTAAGGAGTAACAAAAAACAATCCAAAGTATAAAAAGGAAAAGAAATTCATGACCCTTAAGCTAGCTCAATACAATTCATGTGAAAGAAACTTTTGTTCTGAAAGAAAGGTAGACACGTGTGATTACGACACTACAGTAAAGAACAAACTGTTCCAGCAGCAGGTAAGGAAATGATGGAAATAAAAACACCAACTACTACAAATCAACAAATGTCAAGAAACATATTACACATCTTTCAGAAACAAGTCTGAATATCAGTGATGTCCAGTTTCCACTTAAAAGACACAGAGTAGTAGATTGGTTTAAAAAACAGGACCCATCTATTTGTGCCTCCAGGAAATGAGCCTCCCCACGTGTAAGGCAGACTCAACTTCACGTTGAAAGATGGTACATGTGTTTCAAGCAAGAGGAATGAGGAAGCAAAAAGGTGTCACTGTCCTAATATCTGATAACACAGTCTTGAAATAGAAGTGGTGTATTTCAACTGTCAACCAAGATACCTAGCAAGGTTATTTTAATGGAGAAATTTATGGGTAAATAACATATTTGAAGACAAACACAAGTTAATGCAACAATAAGTTAGTGCAGAAAATTTTTGAAGGAACACCACACACAGAATAAAAACAAATTTTGTCCACAAGAATACAGGTGTTGTCTTAGAGTTACTATAACTGTGATGAAACACCATGACCAAAAGCAAGTTGGGAGAAAAGGGTTTATCTGACTTACACTTCCATATCACAGTTCATCTGCAAAGAAACTCAGGATATGAACTCAAATGGGGCAAGGATGTGGAGGCAAGGTCTGATGCAGAAGCCATAGAGAGGTACTGCTTATTGGCTTGTTCCTCATGGTTGTTCAGTCTGCTTTCTTATAGAGTCCAGGACTACCCTCCCAGGGATAGCCCCACCCACAATGGTCTGATCCCTCCCCCATCAATCACTAATTAAGAAAATACTCTACAGGCTTGCCTGCTTACAGCCTGATCTTAACATAAAACTAGCCAGCACAACAGGAAGGAATGCATTTCTTGAAGGGAAGAGATCAACAGAGAACTATGAAAGAATCGGTCATCTACAATGCCACAAATCTGCAAAAATCCTATATCAGCAGAAGAGGGAGAAAGGATCTCCTAACAGACAAGTGGATCAGAGAAATGACCAACAAAATCATCAGAAAGCACAAAACCTTATCAATAATAACCTAAAATATAAATGGTCTTAATTCACCAACTATAGACACAGGCTGGCTGACTGACTGGATGAAAAGATCCAACTACCTTTTGTCACCAAGAAACTCGCAAAACTAGGAAAGATCTAAAATATGAGGGTCAGAGTTGGAAGTAAATTCACCAAACAAATGGAACCTGCAAACAACATGGAATAGCCGTTCTCGTATCTGATAAAGTAGACTTCAAACCAAAGCCAGTTAGACAAGACACGGAAGGGCACTACATATGAATAGAGGGACAGTTCTTCCAGAGAATGTGTCTATTGCAGATACGTATGCACCGAATCTTAGGCACCTTGGCTTCATAAAACACACAGTAAAAAGCATAAATGACCATATTGGGTTTGATGCAATAATACCAGCACACTCCGCTCTCACATCTAGATAGAACTTCCAAAATAAAAATCAGCAAGGAAACATTAAAGCTAAATTGACATGCGTGCCATATACTGAATATTCCACTTCTGATCCGGAACACACATTCTTAGCAGTGCTTAGAACCATCTCTAAAATTAGTCAAATTACTGCCTACAAATAGTCTTTACAAATACAAAAATTGTGATAATTTCCTCATTTTATCATACAATAATGGATCAAAGGATGAATCAATAAATAGCAAGACTAAACCCAGAAAATACACAAATATTTGGAGACTGAATACTACATAAAAATTATTATTATGTATAATTTTTTCCCAACTAAGGAATTATTGCTTCATTTTAATTAAATTTTTAGGTTAGTATGCAAAGTACTGTGTTTCATCAAGGTATATTTTAAAATTGCATTTACATGTAATTTAATGTAATGTAAATGTAAAAATTACATTTATTTATTCATTGGGAGAGGGGCATGTATGTGCCACAGTGCACATATACAAGTAAGAGGATACTTGCGTGGGTCCATTCTTGCCTAACATTGGGTTCTGGGGTATTCAAATCTTGGTGGCTCTGCCCTTCATGTAAAATTGTGTGTGTGTGTGTGTACGCGTGTGTAAACATGTGTTCTAAGTTTGATTTTAGGAGTTGGTTCTGTCTTCATCAAGGCTTCAAGTATTATGGAAAATGTAAAAAGAAGGAAAAAGTTATCTCATTCTAAGAATTATTCATATGTTAGAATATATTCTTTTAGATCAAGGAAATTCCAATCAAAGCACAAATAGGTCTTCTTCTTACTACTGAGTTTTCAAAAGCAAACATTTTATTTTCAAAGAAGTTTTAATTTTTTTGTTGGAGATGGGGGTTTTGCCAGCTGAGATAAGCTGTCCACGGGCTTAGGAGTTTCTGATGAAAATTTTGTAGAAGCCCATTAGAAGTTTACAGTGACATGAGTTTAGGAAATAGAGATGATATGTAGCTATGGGCCTAAGAGACAGCCTGAATCCCGAATCTTGTTCTTAATCACTTCTGCCATCCAGGTGCCCTTACTGTATTAGAGAGGACAAGCCAAGCAAACTGTGGGCTTTGTGAGGAGCGAGGCCCAACATGCAGGGCTTCTCTCCTTGTGCTTCAGGGTGTCCTGCAGCATAGGCCCAGGTCATCTGGGAAGTGCTTGGTGTAGTTTTACTTCACTTAGAGTCTGGAGCATAATACTGAGTGTGGGATTACACACCTGTAATCTCAGTGCTTGTCAAGCAGAGGCTTGTCAAGGATCACCAGAAGGCCAGCCTGTGTACACAGCAACTTCCAGGCTTCTCAGGGATGTATTGCAAGAGCTTTTCTCAAAGGAAAAAAAAAAAAACCCAAAACTAAAAACCACCACCACCACCACCACCACCACCACCACCACCACCACCACCATCACCACCACCACCACCATCACCACCACCACCACCACCATGGGTCCGGAGCACTGTTTGGCTTTTTTGTTCCAATAGGTTCCTAAGAACCAGAGATCAGCTTGTATCAAAGTATAGAGTGCATGCAGGAAGCACTCTGGGAGCCTGTTGCACCTAGAGAGTCTAACTAGTTCTGGCCAGAGTTTCTTCCTGATACCTTACCTGGCTGGTGGGAAAGGAACACAGGCTAGATGCTGGCCCCTTGGCTGCCTACTACTGTGAACTTCCAGTTCAAGAGACAGGAAAAGGGATGCACTTTCAAATTTGGAGAGGATGGGACAGTGAAGTCATCACTTGTTTTCCAAGGATTTTAAGACACACTGTGCCACCTCAAAGTGTGCTTACAGTAGACTTGGCATGGATCATAAGCAGAAAAGCCAACCCTTCCCTGCATGTCTTACTTGGGGACACCTGTGTTAGTTTTCTTTGAGTGTCTCCAAACTAGAACCAGCCTATCTTTGTAAGTTGCCCTCAAGAAAAAGAAAGTGTTCTAATTTCCCTGGAGGCTGAATCTTTAAAAAGTGATTTCCTTCTTCGGTGGTGTTAGGAGAGGATGGGGAGATACAGGCGCTACACTCTGATAATCGGTCCAGTAAGCCTTAGGATACCACACAACTGGAGTGCTAGACTGGAAACTCCAGGCCATCTAATCTGAAAGTCCTAATCTTTATTTGTTTATATATATATTTTTGCCATTAAAAAAGAAAACATTTTTCTATTCAGATTTCAAGGGGATGTACATAGCAGTGTTAGACAATGGACATTTGTTTAAATTTCAGGAACAAACTAAGGGCCCAGAAGTTGGGAAGGGCACCCAGAACAGGAAGAGAGAAGAGGGAAGTGCACAGGAATGGGAAGCCAGTCTCTCACCAGGCACCTCTCCTTGTGCCTCCTGCCACTTAATACTTTTCAGCCACTTGCAGCTGGTAACCCTCTGGGCACACTGTCACCTGTGCAAACAATGAGAGCAGAAGGCCTGTGAGGAGTTTTTAAAGGAGGAAACTTCCTTAAAGGCTCTAGAACCCATGTCTAATGCTCACATGTTATGGGGTAGGCAACAGACAACAGAGTTTCTCCACTTTTACTCCCTGTCCCCTTTTTTTTGAGACAGGGTCTCATTATGTAGAGCAGGTTGGCCTAAAATTCAACGGAGAGGTGCCTGTCTCTGCCACCTAGGAACGGGGATTAATGGTATGTGACACCACATCCATTTAATTTTTACTTTGTAATATGAACCTCTAGTGTACACAGAACTGAACTGTCTGTAGGGCCAGTCACTGGTGGAGCTGGGTGCAGAAGGAAAGCTTAGTAGTTCCCAGAGGAGAGCTCTGTCCCATTGTAAAGGTCTTCAGTTTAGGATTCAGCAGGGTGTGTTTCAGACATGGATAAACAAGGCCATTTTTTTTTCATAATTTTCCAAGCTAGACACTTAATGACTTCTACAAGGAAAACAACTGTTTTGTATATTGATATGAGTCTAATCAATACAGTTAGTGGTAAGCAAATGAATGCTTTAAATATTTAATTGTTACATATCTTAAGTAGATCTTGACTTACTGTTGGTAAGTCAAAGCATAATTCTTTCCCAAGTAGTCAACCTTGACCCTGGCATGATTTATTGAACGTTTTCCCTTCCTTCCATCATCAATCAAATTCTGCCTTTTTAATATACTTCATATTATCTCCAAAAATTTTTTCTCAGTCTACCTACTGATTCTATCAGCAGTGTTTGAGTTCCATGGAATCTGTGCAAGTCTTAATTATCTTGTCAACCCTCTTCCCCGAGAAAGGGCAGATGCACCAACCTCCTTTTCTTCTTTCATAGTGTTTAGTAATCCTATTTATTATTTCAAACAACTTAAAACATTTAAAATACCCTTTTTTTTTTTTTTTTTTTTTGGTTTTTTGAGACAGGGTTTCTCTGTGTAGCCCTGGCTGTCCTGGAACTCACTCTGTAGACCAGGCTGGCCTCGAACTCAAGAAATCCGCCTGCCTCTGCCTCCCAAGTGCTGGGATTAAAGGCGTGCGCCACCACCACCCGGCTTAAAATACCATTGTTAGATTTTTGTGTGTGTGTAACATGAAATCAATACTGTATCCTGAGATGACCTGACATAATTAAAGCTACTGGTTTATCACCAAAGAACAGTTGCTGCCTATTCAAACTTTTATGCCTTTCAATTAAAACAATTATTCATGTGGTGTTACTCTTCGAACTACTATGAAGACTCGCCGTTATGTTTTAAGTGAGAGCATTTGCTATATCTATGCACTTGGAGGACACTTACAGTCTAAGTAGTTCTTTACCACTTATGTTCTCCAGCTGAATAGTCTCTGTCTCCCCACGGTCCTGTCTCTGCCTCCTGGGTGCTGGCAGTACAGATGCTTGTCACTGTGCTGCCTTTAAAACCTCTGCTCTGGTTCATTCTTTTCTGTTTTTATTTTCATAGCTTTAGTTCTGTGCCTCTAACTACTCTTCTTGGCTTTTGGGAAGCCATGTGCACTCCATTTCCTGGCTCCCCTGCTCTCCCTCCTTTTAGCATTCACAGATAAGTACATTGCAGCCTCTCAGGGGACTTCCTCTGCAGTCCCTCCTAGAGTGCAATAATGATCTCAGCGCTTTCAGGATCCCAAAGTTCACTCAGGACCATGGGCATCATACAAGGGCCTGTCGAAAATCGGAGACTGGCATTTAAAAATTATAGTAAATACACTACATGAAAACTACCTTATTGGCCACTTGGAAATGTACATTTGGGTGAATAGCACATTTTATTATGCATCAGTGATGTAAGGTCTGCCTTTATTTTTCAGCTAGGATGAAACCCAGGTTCACACCGAGCTGCCTTCCTAAACTATAAAATTATCAGGTTTTTTTTTTTGGAATGCACTTTCAGTTTCTCTCATTTACTTTTTTTTTTTTTTTGGTATTTAAATTTTATATTATGTTTTTTATTTTATTTTTTATTGGATATTTTATTTACATTTCAGATGCCATCCCCTTTCCTCATTCCCCCCCCGCCTAGAAACCCCCTATCCCATGCCCCCTTTTCCTTTTTGCTTTTATACACTTTTTTAAAAATGTTAATCAAAGGCTTTATAAGTTTGGTAATGCTCAATCAGAAGTGTAACCCAGTACCCAGCCTAGATATATCAACTATCTTTGACTGGTGGAGACACGTGAACATCTGCCTCCATGTCCCCCCCCTCTCTTTCTCTCTCTCATCACCTAGCTTCTCCTCTCCTTCTTCTCCTCCTCTCCTTACTCCTTCTCTTCCTCTTGGTACTGCTTCCCCCTTAGCTCCTCCTACATATCACCCTTCCTGTTAAAATAAAACTTTTCTCTCAAAATACTGGTTTTTATTTTATTTTTTGATTTATTTATTTAATGTATATAAGCACACTGTCCTTGAAACACCAGAAGAGGGCATCAGATCCCATTACAGATGGTTATGAGCCACCATGTGGTTGCTGGGAATTGAACTCAGGACCTTTGGAAGAGCAGCCAGTGCTCTTAACCATTGAGCCATCTCTCCAGACCTGGTTTTTATTTTTAAATTTTAATTTTCTAGGCAGGATATTGCTGTGTAGCCTTGACTCAGTATGTAGGTCAGCCTTGGCTCGGAATTGCCCTGATCCTCCTGCCTCTACCTCCCCGAGGGCTGGGATTACAGGATTGCACACCACACCCAGATCCTACCCATTCTGAGTTGTTGACGAGGTGCTACCGTTTCTTACCAGTTGTGTCTGTTTTCCTTCTGCTTGATTAGCAATTACAGGCCTCAGGGTAAAGCTAAGGAGCTGCTTGGTCCCCCCTTCCCTTGGTACAATATCATCCCCAAGTACTAATTTTTTTCAAGCCACATTTCTTTCTTAAAAGTTTCAAGTGGTTACCAGTAGCTCACAGATTAAGTACAAATGTCCGAGCACCCGTGGCTTTGTGAGTAAGCCGCAGCCCCTGTCTTAGAGACTGGCCTCCTCTCTCTCTTCCTGTGCTATTCCACAGTTCAGGTGACCCTTGGAGTAGTAAGCAGAGTGGCTGGATGAATCGGGTGAGGGCGGGGAGACACCTAGGACTATGTGGAGAAGCAATGGGTGATAGCAGCTATAGGGTAAGGGCAGAGATTTGATCCTTACGTTCCCAGAGCCCCCACTTTTCTCCCAAGAGAAATTTGTATGTGTAAAGGTCCCAATTTTAACTTGTCCGTTTTAATTTTACATTTTTGAGAACCTTCCAAATTATTGAAAAACATGTTTGCTGTCCCAGTCCAAGCCACGGGACATGGAGGTACAGTTGGAGATTCTTCTTCTCTATTACCCTCGCTACCTTAGGTTTTCTGTGCCTAGGTAGACTTACGGGAGTCTTGCTTGATTGGAAGCAGGGCACAACAAACGTTAAAGCGAATGTTAAAATAGGTCCTCAGGGGCTTAGGAATTATCACTGGAAAAAAATTAGCTAGTTTAGAGTAGTAGTTCTCAGCCTTCCTAATGCTGCCACCTTTTAATACAGTTCCTCATGTCGTGAGGACCCCATCCATAACATTTTTCTCGTTGCTACTTTATAATTGTAATTTTGCTATTGTTATAAATAGTAATGTAAATATCCGTATTTTCTTATGGTTTCAGACGACCAGTGCGAAAGGCTGTTTCGTCCCCAGAGGGGTTTCAATACATAGAGGGGTGGCAACCTACTGATTTATAGAAGGCTTTCATGGATCATGGGAAAGGCCACAGACATAAATTTACTTGAGCACAACACGTTCTATCCTGAGACATTTTGCAGAACTGGAATTTTATTAACTTACGTTTTGTTAAATATCTGTTTTAATATATAACTTTTTTTTTTCTGGGGTGGCGTATTTTACAGGTCCAGTTCGTCAAGATGTCCACCATCCCAAAGCACTTCGGCCTGACAGCCAGAGAAGAATCGTACATGTTCAAAGAGCTCGAGAAGATTCGCCAGAAGACCAAGAAGGACTGTGAACAACTCAGGCAGAGGCTGGCTGCCAGGCCGGCTTTGAATGCAGCAGGCTTTGATGATGATGATCTGGACAGGGAGAAGGGAGAACGCGCGGGCACAGCGGGCAGCAGTCAGGCGAAGAAGGGGCACGTGTCCTGGGAGGCCAAGCCGTCGTCTGGGGCGCCGAGCGGGGAGCGCCCCGCCGCGGCCGACCTGCAGGGGGCGCCGCACAGCGCGCGAGGCAGCCCCGGGAAGCCGCCGCCGTTCCGCCCGCGGGACTTCTACATGCGGAGCTCTGCGTTCCGCCGGCACCGGCCCTTCAAGGAGGCTCCGGCCATCGCCCCGCAGGTTGGCACCACCCGACCCGTGATCCTGCTGCGGCCGCGCTCGCGCCGGAAGAGGCTGCGCGGGAAGGCTCGGGAGGCGCCGGTGACCAAGCGGGTGTCCAAGAGCCCGGCGCACGGATCGCCCTTGCTCGACATGGGCCACACCCGGTATAGGCACCCCAGCTCCTTGTCCAGCCTGAGCAGCGAGGCCGAGGATAACGCGCGCTTGCGCAGGCTGCGGATTCGCACCCACTTCCAGCGCGAGATCATGCGGTGGCACCACAAGCCCCCGTCCAGGTCCGGGCGCGAGGGGAGCTCCACGAGCCAGGGAACCGGGCCTCTGCAGGGGGGGCGCTACATGCCCATGAACATAGATGAGATCATCGCCTCTCTGCAGTCCGAAGCCCAGCAGGCCTCAGACCAGACCATCAAGGAGCTCATACAGAGCATCCTGGGCCAGAACTACGACATCGCAATGGAAGTAGGTGAACTAGACGAGTGCTTCTGGGTGTCCGAACTGTAGGAGATTATTCATACGCATAACACACATATCTGTATACGTTTAGTGTATGTATGTATGCATGCATGCAGGTATGCACACGTAACATTTCATTGTACATATTTCGGTCTGCATGATGAGACAACGAGTCCCAAGGAATTTTGAATATTTGAAACTTTCCTTATGGGATTGATCGTACATTGCTTTTGGCGTCAGAGAAATGGAGAGGTTATTTCAAAAAAAATGGATTCAACGACAACCAGCATACTACATTACTACTAGTGGCTAGTGGCCTTTCCTTTCAACGACTGTCATTACTTAATACTGAAAGATACTAAAAAAAAAAAAAAAAAAAAAAAAAAAAAAAAGTACTAAAAAAAAGTACTGAATTGGCATGCTTTGGAAAATTTTACTTTTTTTTTGAGTTTAGCCTAATTAGTCACGATTTACAGAATAATGAATTTACAGGCCAAGAAAACCATCATCACTATTACATTGAGCTTACATGAACTTATATTAAGTTTTTTTACTGGGTGCTATTCTCTTAAAACATTTTCTTAGTCATTCCTAAGTTTAGACACTTGTTAAGTGCATACTGTATGCCAAGCACCATGACACATGTCACACAAATATTTTTCTATTTTTCATGTGTATGCGTATTTGTGTGGGTGCGCACATGCGTATCTGGACACCTGAGGTTGATATCCAGAATGACGTCAGGTAGGTGGATACCAATAGAAGATTTGCTTTATGTAGAAAAAGAAGGGAGATTTTCCATGTCAAATGGTTGTTCCCCAGGACACAGCCAGAACTAATGTATGGTAGAGTTGAGGTTTTAACCCCAGTCATCTTATCCCAGAAATTGGGTTATAATTATGTCTAGAACACCACTTATTAAATATATGTCTCTCATAGGAAACAAGCTATAGAATCATATGCAAGACATTTTCTTTGTGATATACACTTTGCTTTGGTGGTGATTCTCAAAAATATTAATAAGGGAACTTGAGTCCTACCTGCCAGATGAAGGAGAGAAGAAGGAGGGGAAGGGAAACCTGCCTGTGAAGAATTATCTCGATTAAGTTCCTCTCTGAGCTGTTTCCATTAGGTTGAGGTGGGACAAGCTATCCTAAAGTGGCGGCACCATTCCCTGGGCTTGGGCCCTAGACTGCATAGAAAGGAGAAAGCTGGGTGAGCACCCCAGCTTCTGCTCTTCCTCACTGCTGACACGATGTGAGCAGCTTCCTCCCGCTCTGGCCGTGTTTGTTGCTGTGATGAAATGTACCTTCAGACTGTGAGCCAAAATAAACTTTTCTGCTCTTAAGTTGCTTTCATCAGCTTATTTTTGTCATAGCAACAAGAAAAGTACTAATACACCACTACACCATATATATGTATATACACACATACATATATAAAGGAAAATAAAACACTAAGACAGGAGACTTAAACTGTAATGTACCACTAAGTGTGTGTGGGCTTTTTTGTTTGTTTGTTTGTTTTTTTGTTTTTTGAGACAGTGTTTCTCTGTGTAGCCCTGGCTGTTCTGGAACTCACTCTGTAGACCAGGCTGGCCTTGTATTTAGAAATCCGCCTGCCTCTGCCTCCCAAGTGCTGGGATTAAAGGCGTGTGCCACCACCTCCCGGCGTGTATGTGGTCTTAATACATCAGCTGAAAGTCAAGAATTGAACTGATGTTAATAAGAAGTGATCTCTGAAATGAACATATATGTAGATAAAAGTGAAGATGAAGATACATCGTTCACTTACTAAAACGGAAGCAGACACGTTTGTATTACTATCAGAGAAGGTAGACATCGAAGCTTCTCAAATAACTAATATAGGCTTCCAAAAAAGAATCATCCTGCCGAGAAGACAAAGGATCCTGAATGTATATGTATTAAGTAAGAGAGTTATAAAATATAAGAAGAAAAACCAAATAGGAAAGTCTGAAATTATAACTGAAGCCTCTTAACATTCCTCTTTTAAGAACTGATTAAGAAAACTAGGCAGAGATCTCCTCAGCCATAGCCAAACACCCGATTTGTCCCTGCCAAAGGGATCATACAGTAAAATGAACCATATAATGAAATGAACCATAAAATAATCCCAGTAAGAGTGAAATAATTAAAGTGATTGCAGTGTTTTCTGTAGCCATATGGGAATCCAACTAGAAATCCACAGACAAAAACATCATCAAACAGTAGGAAACTAGACAGTGTAATTTGGAGTAAGTTCTAGGTCGAAGAGGACGTGCCACAGAGAGAAAAACAATACACTGAACTGCATTTTGATACCAACAAAATGTCAAAAGTGTATGGGTCACAGCTGAAGTAAAGCAGAGGGGGAAATTGTAGCATTACATTTGTACACCAGCAAAGGAAAAAGTGCCAAATCACTACCAAGAGTTGTGCCGTGTTGGTGTTTGATCTGATTCATAGGCATCATAGCTGGATAGGACTGAGGCTGCCTTTCTCCTTTGGAAGCGAGGGGACAGTCAGGTCAGTTCCTTTGTGTGTTCCTTCCTTCCTTCCTTCCTTCCTTCCTTCCTTCCTTCCTTCCTTCCTTCCTTCCTCCCTCCCTCCCTCCCTCCCTCCCTCCCTCCCCTTCATTCCTTCCTCTTAAAGATGTATTTATTTTATTTATATGAGTACATTGTAGCTGTCTTCAGACACACCAGAAGAGGGCATCAGATCCCATTACAGATGGTTGTGAGCCACCATGTGGCTGTTAGGAATTGAATTCAGGATCTCTCAGGTCAGTTCCTTAACCGTTTCTTAACCAACAGGCATGGTGTCTTTAGGAATAAGGACTTAACTTCTACCTCTCAAAAGAGGGCCCCTCATTTCTGATTTTTTTTTTTGTCAGACGGCCATTTGTTCTTGGAAGGAGCAATGCCAGCCCAAATGAGAAAAGTTCATTGGAAGAAGATATGTATATTCATACACTGAGTTATGTGCACGATAGGGGTTCTAAAAGGCACATAGTTAATAAATAGCATGATTTCTTGCTATTTTCAGACTTCCTTGTTCCTACTTTACTACCCCCTTTTCTGTATTAACCACCCTCCCGCTTCCCTCAGGAGCCCCTTCCCTTTCCATTTCTCTGCACTGATTGCTGGTACCCTGCTTTTCCTCTCTTTATTATCCCCTCCCTCCTCCCACCCCCCACCCCCACCTGTTGGTGCGATGGTTGAATAGAAATGGCTTATATTTGAATGCTTAGTCATCAGGGGGTGGCAGTACTTGAGGAGAACTACAAGGTGTGGCCTTGTCCTGGGAGTGGGCTTTGAAGTATCATAAACCTAAGCTAGTCACAGCTTCTCTTTCCTGTTGCCTGTGGCTCTGGGTGTAAAACGCTTCAGCTGCTCCTCCAGCACCATGTCTCCCTGCACACTGCCATGCTCCTGCCATGATGATGATGGGCTGAACCTCTGAACCTGTAAGCCAGCCCCAGTGAAATGCTTTCTTTTATAAAGCGTTGCCTTGGTCCTGGTGTCTGTTCACAGAGACAGAGCAGTGACTAAGACAACTGCCAGTGGCCCTGTTTTACCTTCCTAGTTTCCGTAGTTACTACAGGCTCTGTGTTCACATCTGAAGATTTGGAGCTAGGATTCTCCAATAAGAGATAACACGTGACCTTTGTCTTGCCGAGTCTGGATCACTTCACTCAAAATGGTCTTTCCTAGTCCTATTCATTAACTGCAAAGTTAATGATTTCATTTTTCTTCAGAGCTGAATAATATTCCACAGTGTATATGCACATTCTTCACCTCTCAGCTGTAGGGTGTACAGTCTGTCTCTGTTTCCTAGCTATTGGGAAAAGAGCAACATGAACACAACTGAGCGAGTATCTGTAGAGTAGGCTGTCGAGTCCTCTGGGCATACGCCTAGGAGTGGTGTGGCTGGGCCATACGTATGGTGGGTTTATTGTTAGCGTTTTAAAAAGTCTCCACACTGATTTCACAGTGGCTGCACCCGTTTGCCATCCACCAACAGTGAATGAGGGCTCCTTTCCCTGCACCTGTCCCAGCCTGTGCTGTCAGCTGTTCCATTGATCTGTGCCATTCTGACTTGGGTAAGTAAGGAGGAATCTCAGAAGTCTTCATTTCCCTAATTGCTAGAGACAATGAAAAGAACATTTTTTTTTTTTTGTTTCTTTAAGGTATTTCATGGCATTATTTTTTTTCTCTTAAGAATTCTCTGTTCAAGTCTCAGACCCATTTTTAAAAATGGGTCTTTTTTAAAAAAATTCTTTGCTTTTTTGAGTTCTTGGTATATTCTGGATATTGACCCTCTGTTAGATGTATAGTAAATATTCTCTGCCACCTGCGGGGTTCACTTTCACTTGGTCAGTTGTTTCTTCAGCTGTGCAGACACACTTCTTCATTTCATGAGGTACCACCTATCTATCAGTGGTTGGCCTTAATTCTTGGACTAATGAAGTCTTATTCAGGAGGCTCTTTCCCAGACCTCTATCAGGTAGGGCGCTTGCCTTTTATTTTTCTTCTAGTAGTTTCAGTGCTTTATATTTTTGTTTAATTATTTAAGCCCATTTGGAGTTAGTTTAGTGCACGGTGATAGCTACGGGTCTAATTTCATCTTCTGCAGGTGGACATCCAATTTTCCCAGCACCGTTGGTTAAAGATGCTTTCTTTTTTTGCAGCATATGTTCTGAGTGCCTTTGTCAAATATAAAGTACCCAATGTTATTTGTGCTTGTGTTTGGCTCCTGGTGTTGTCCCATTGTTCTACGTGTCTTTTTTTATGCCCATGCCATATTGTTTTTTTTTTTTTTCCCCCTATGGCTCTGTAATATGTCTTAAGATCTGGAAATTCAATCCCTCTGGCCTTGTTCTTTTGCTCAGGATTGTTTTGGTAATCTGGGGTTTTTGTGGCTCCCTATAAATTTTGGGATAGTTTTTTTCTATTGGTGTGAAGAATGAGATGGGGCTTTTTATTAGAATCACACTGAACTTGTAAATAGCTTTTGGTAAAATTGCCATTTTAGCAACGTTAATTCTATCAGATGAGCTTAGGATGCCTTTCCATTTTCTGGTGTCTTTATCTCTTTCTTCAGAAGTGTAAAGGCTTTGTTGTATAGGTCCTTTATGCCCTTGGTTAGGGTTGGTTTATAACTAGATTTTTTGTTTGCTTGTCTGAGGTTATTGTGAACGGTGTCCCGGAACACTGATGGATTTGTTTATCATTTCTAGAAGTTTTCTAGTGATTTCTGTTTTGGATCTCTAATGTATAGATGCATGTCATCTGTTAATAGGGACAGTCTGACTTCTTCCCTGTTTATTTCCCTTTCATTTCCTTCTCTTTCCTTGTTGCTCCAGCTAGTTCTTCAAGGGGATAATATTGGCTGTGTGTTTCTTGCATATTTTTATTATGTTGATATATGCTTTCTCTAGTCTTACATTCTCTTGGACATTTATTGTGAAGGCATGCTAGAATTTTTCAAAGGCCCGTTCTTCACTTATTACAATGACCATGGGTTTTTTTCTTTAAATCTATCTATATAGTTTATTATATTTATTGACTTACATCTGTTGAACCATCCCTGTTATTTAGAAAGAATGCTAACTTGGTCATGGTGTATAATCTTTATGATGTACATGTGTATTTCTGTTTGCAAGTATTTTAGAAAATTTTAAGCCTATATTCATCAGAGATATTGGCCTGTAGTTTGTTGTTGTTGTTACCTGGTTGGTTGTGGTATCAGAGTGACACTGACTTTGTAGAAGGAGTTTGAGAGTGTGGCTTCTGTTTCTCTGTCTGTCTGCCTGCCTGCCTGTCTCTCTTCTCCCTCTCCCTTTCCCTCTCCCCCTTTGTCTCTGTCTTTCTCTGTCTCCATCTCTGTCTCTCTCTGTGTAATAGTTTAGGAAGGACTGGCTGTAGATCTTTGAACGTCTGATGGGATTCTGCACTTATTCTTAGCACTTTGACAAATTAGGAGTCCCTGCATTGCCTGCTACGCACTGTACAAAGAAGCTCCTCTCACCAAGTTTGAGAGCATCACTAATCTATATTAAACATAATAATTAGAAGGCATGTGCCTCTAGCAAAACAGTAGTAGATTGCCCTACTAGGGCATCTGACCTCCCCAGACATATGCTTTTGACCAGGTTTACAGTGCCAGGCATGAATCACCTCCTGTGGAGCAGGCTTTGAATCTGTTCAGAAAACAATTGGTTATCCTAGTAACAGTCACTGCACCTGTGGGCATATCTGGCCAGGTAGGCTGATTTTATAGCACAGGTTGCACCACTGTGTACGTAAATTGATGGGTTCTTGTTCCTTTTGTCACCAAGAACCTATCCTGCAGGGAGAAAGTTTTCACATCAGTTCCAGTTTGATTTCTCTATGTCCTACAATCAAAACATGGTGTGTCGACAATAAAATCTTACCATCTAGTTATGGCGGGAAATTAGGAAGAATGGCGATAGAACCTGTGTTGCTTAGCAGGGATACAGATCAATGGTAGCAGGTTTCTGTTTAAAGCTTAGTGTTAATTATTAAATATTTTCCAATTTTAATTATGCAGTACTTGGCAAAAAACAAAATCACCACCACCAACAAACTCAACAAAACTGAAGTTATTTAAAGCCAAGTTATACGCTATATAAGAGTTGGTAGTTTTATTATTTTGCCATGTGAGCAGACGAGGTTCTAGAAAGATGGGACTGGTTTATAATTATTTTTGTAATGTGTACTACAAAAGTGAATGGTTATTTAAGGTTACAAGTGTGTTAAATATCGGTAAGGGGGAGGATAATTTCAGAAGAAAATCAGTTCATATTTTCCCCCAAATGGTTGGAGGAGCAGGTGAAATTTATGCATGAGCTTCAAAATCCTGTCTGTGAAGGGTCAGAGATAGCCTCACTGAGAAGGCTGCTGCCGAGGAGGGAGGTGGCTTGCCCTGTTGTCTAGTCACATGTTCCCCAGATGGAAAATGAAAAATGGAAAGTTTACTTACTGTCCTTTAAATTTATGTATTTAAATTAGCTTGTACTGGGTTTCTATAACTCTTTCTCTTCCATCCTTCCCATTGGTTAATTCATCCCTCAACCCCCCTTCTCTCCAAGCATCTGCTCTCCAGCCTTTTACAAGGCTATCTTGTTGATACCCTCAAGTGATGATTTTTATTTACTCTGAGTGAAACCAGAGGGGGGAAAATAGCTTGTACAAGTGAAAACACTGGAGTAGCGTAAAAGGTTGATACAAGGCTAAGAGCAATCTGGCTGCCTTGACAGCAGTTTGAATCAACTAAAAAGCCTAGGTAAGTTACACATCAACTTACTATACAAGAGAAACTTTCTTATTACTGAAAAGTACAGTATTTGGTTGCCCTTGAAGACAGCCATACTGTAGCTCTAAACCGCCTGAAGCTGGGCAGCTGTAGTTTTTACTGTGTTTGTTTTGAAGCAGGATAAGTAAACATGTGGGTTTTCAGGATGGGTAGGTAAACAGTTTTGACAGTAAAATCAAAATCTTGAAAACTAGCCAATTACAGTCGTGGTTAAGCGTCTCTTATCCCAAATGAAAACAGTCTAATGACTACCCAGTGCATTTTATAATTGTTTTGGATACATATTTCATCTTAGGCATGACATTCTAAGGTTCTTTCATCATTTCCAACTGTGTTGAATGTTGGATCGTTGTCTCACCAAAGTGGGGAGGAATGGCTTGATGGAATTAGTCATCCATGTTTTCATTGCGTGCTTCTTATGATCACAGTAGAATGAAAGATTAAATCCCGTCAAAATGAAACACCTCCCCACTGAGCACGCTGCTTCGGATGTATTTTACTTTGTGCTGTTATTACATAGGAAAGAATTTTCAGAGTTCTGGTGAGTAATTACTCTTAGCGTTTCTTGACCCCGTTTTGCCCTAAAATAATATGTTGATCTGGAAGCTGGAAGTTCCTCTCTCTCTCTCTCTCTCTCTCTCTCTCTCTCTCTCTCTCTTACAATAAGAAGACTGAGACCCCAGAGAGAAGAGTGACTGTTGCTAGGCCCAGTTGTTGGAAGTATTATTTGGGATTGGACTATTGAGTATCTCTGACAGGCAGTGCAGAATAGCTGAGAGGTGTTTTATGCCACATTGATTGGCCTCCCCACTCTCTCCTTCCCTTTGTCCTCCTCTCCCCTTCCCCTACAGTACCTTAAGACCCAGACATCAAATACTGAGATTATTTCTCACTATAACCCTCTGCTTTTAGGTCTCTGTGTGGTTAGAAGACCTTCCCATGGTGGGTTGGCCATGCAACTTCTTCATGATCACTTCTGGGACTAAACCAAGACGCAGAGAAAGTCAGCACAGATTGGGATGGTTCTCCTAGCGTCCTGCTGTTAGTGAACATTGGTATGAGAGGAAATTTGGTCTGTGGACCTAAGCTATTCCACTCATTGTCATCAGTTGAAAAGATACAGATAGGAAGAATGCCACTTGTCACACCAGAAGTTGTTTATATGACCACTACTAGCCTGTCACATTCATTCAAATACTCCCAATTCTGCTAACCTATGCTGGTTTTAGTTTTCATGAAAGGTTAAATGTTTCATGTTGAACAGGGCTGAGTAACAGACCTGATAATGTTTTCACCTTAGTAGTCATATTTGTTGGAAAGCCTTCATCTGTTTTCAAAGCGAATACCTGTATTTTCTCTTCTTGGCTGGGAGTTATGAGTCCCCATTTTTTTTAAGGTGAGGAAAAGCTATTTTGATTGATATACATAAAGTCTTTTTCTTATTATATATGGTGAGTTAGGGCCTTGTTGGATATTCTTAGCAAGATGAGATGTGTAATTAGCCCTTACCAAGAATTCCCTCATGCCAGGAGGGGAAATCCAGTGCAATAGATATTATTTACGTGGGGCTATAGGCTTATTGTGGTAACTCTCCCCCACATCCATCAACACATTGGTAACTGGGCTTATTCTGTCATGTTAATAACCTAAATCTATCACTCACCCACCTTGTAAAGATGTAGTCTATCATCTCTCACCTTTGTAGATAATGTAATCAATGAAATTCTTGCTCTCTTTCTCTGCTTGGCTCACTACAAATTTATTAGGCACACAGGAACAGATCATAATGGAGCCCAGACCTTATCATTTCATCTAGATTCCCCCTCAAGAACATTTCAAGGCGTAAGCTCTTCATCTCTTAATCCTTAGAAATGGGGTTATGAAGAATTGAAAGCCCGAGTCAGCTGAGAGACTTTCATGTGTTTATTACGTTATTGCGAACACCTCATTGCATGGTCTCTGGCAGTTGGTTATTCTGGGCAGTGATTATTGAATATTATTCTAATAGTGGATATTTTATGTATGACTGTCTTGTTGCTCTTTGGGGCTAAGAGAAGAGACAGTAAATGCACATTTAAAAGGGGGAATTTCTGAGAATGCTAAATGAAATGCATAATTCATAGAAATTGGTACTAGGATAAAGTAACTCAGTTTAGCCAAACCCTATGTTAAGAAGAAACAAAGAGTAAGTAACAGGTCTTACACAACTTGTTGTGGTTAGCACACAGATCCAGATAACCAAGGAACCCAAAGTAACAGTGGCTTAGACTACATCAAAGTTTATTTCTTCCTCGTTCAAAAAAAAAAAAAAAAAAAGTCTTGTAAAGGCAGTGTAGAAGAGATATGGCACCTGGCACGGCCAAGGTCTAGATTCCTGTCAGCTCATAGCCCCACCTCCTGTGATCCTCATTCCCACGGTCAGGTCATCTTAAGGTCCAGTATGGCCACCACAGATATCTGTCACATCTGCATTCTTGTTAGTAGGAAGCCACTGAATAAGAGAAACACATGCCCCGAGTTGCTTATAATTTTGGCTTATATTATTTTGATATGCAAGCACATTTAGCTCCCGAAGAAGAAAAATAAAATCATTGTGTAGGAAGCACATGTAACGTTTATATTTTATTATTCTGAAAAATCGGAGACAAGTCATTGTGGCAGTTTATTAACTTGTGGTGCCTCAGTTTTCTCATCTATACAAGGGAGCTAGTAGTACTCCTTCCCAGTTCTTCCTATGGACATTCTTTCAAGTATCTGGGATATATATATATATATATATATATATATATATATATATATATATATGGCACATCTCTAGCTCCAAGATTATCACAAGTGTGGAAACACATGGTAAAAACCTGCATTGCACTCAAAGGCTTTTAGTCCATACTGCTGCTTCAAACCCTGTAAAGTCCAATGAGCTGCACTCCCCTCAACAGGCAGTGCCAGCGTGTCTGTCCCTCCACCAGCCTCACATACTATTGTGCCTTTGAGTTTTTGCTAATTTGAAAGTTCAAAGGCCTTCCTTCCAGTACTTTTTATTAGTGGGAACTGTTTTCAGAGAAGACCTCTGATGTAAGTTCAATGTCCCAGATACTTGATAACATGTCTGCAGAGCCTCAGTTGGGAAGGAGGGTCAGGAATATAATTCATCAGCTCAGACTCCTACTAGTGCACTGTCTATAACAGAAAGTTTTTTTTTTTTTTTTTTTTTTTTTTTTTTTTTTGCCTAAAATCTAGAAGGAGTAGAAAGAGTAGACACCTTGGTGAAGCACTGTGTTAAGTACATTAAGGAAAAATAATTTTAGGATATGAGAGGCAGAGAATGATGGAAATTGAGACTCGTTTAAATAAAATAGTCAGGAAAGGGTCTTAAGAGCCCAAGTTGTTTGAGCCTGTCTGAAGGAAATACGGGGGGTGGGAGTTTGGGGGTGGGCCAGGCATGTGGTTTATGAATGGGAGAGGATTGTTCCAGGTGCTGGGATGGGCAACTTCGGAATCCTAAGGCAGAGTTGCCCTGAGGTATTTGAGGGGTGGAGGACTTTGGATGTGGAGATGACGTCTCAGAGGTAGCCAGTGTAGCTTTCTCTTCTTATTTGATATATATTATCCCATTTACTGTCATGAAATAAAGTTCATACTTATCTTTTTCTCTATCTGTATAATGATGTCAAGGTTAATATTACTTATTTGTAACATATGGGGGAAACGAGAGTAATTTGTAATGAAATTCCATCATGCAGCTCTCACAAGCTCTTACTGATAATAAATACATTTGAGTCATGGATGTAAGGAACTCTAGTGTGCAAGAAGGACCAGAGAATGAAAGAACAAAGCAGACAATGCAGTCAGTACCAGAACACATGGCAGACTAATGTGTGTGCAGAAAGAGAAGCAGCCTGTATGCTAAGACCGGTTAAGGACTCTTGAAATGGAACAAATGATACTCTCCTTAAACCGAGCATCAAAGCCGTATTGTGACACCGGACAGGGTGACAAAGTGCGTTAAAATACAACAAACAGGTCTCATAGACTGGAAGCTTAACACATCAGGGCACAATCAGTTTCTGGTAAGAAAAATAACTTAGTAATAGATGGTAACAGTATAGAAAGGGTTGGAAAATACAGTGATACAAGACGTCATGGGAGAAATAGACCCTCATGGGCACTTTTACAGAGAAGAGCAGGCCACTCAAAATTCAGTGCACAGCGTTAGCATGTAGGTGTTGAAAAAAATCATTAACATTTTGTTGAAAATCGTATCAACAATACGATAATGTTATAGTACCGCTTCCTTATTAACAAAAATCCATTCATCTGTTTCATTTGACTGCTAATCTCAGTACGCTTGGTGCTATGTTTGCAGAATGGACTTCTTTATTCAGTGTGTATATTTGTGTAATTGCAGGGGGCGCAGGGGGGGGGGTCAAAGTGCTGTTAACAGAGAGGCTACAACTGACATAGTAGTTCCATTCCTGGATAATAATACAGTGTGGCTAAATGGGGAAAACTTTTGTGCTCACACACATAAAATGGCATCGGGTTCTGGCCTCATATATTCATAAACTATTATATTTTACTGGCATGTCTTCCAGGACATGTGGAAACTATGCAGGAGGTGAAGGAAGACTTTGGTGTTTGTTTTTTGCTTGTTATCGTTGTTATTATTATTAGGGGTAGCTGGTTTATGAAACAGTCTGGGTTCATGTTAAGTATACTTCCAAGTGGGTGGGTTGACGAGATACTGGGATACCTTTTCGCTGTGCCATAGGCTACACTAAGCACTTCTGCTGAGGCATCCCATCTTTGTCCAAAACGTTCCAATACGTATCTACCTGTGGGGCACACAGAAGTAATTTGTCATTCCCAGGCTGTGCTGGGCCTTAGTAAGAGCTATGGGATTACACGCTGCCCCAGTGCGTTTGCATATCACACACACTTCCTTTTCTTCCCCAGAAGCTTCTGCTTTTTGATTCTCCTTGGGAAGTGGTCCTGGGTCATTTCTGTTTTCCATTCTTCATGAATACATGTCCCTGTTGTTTCTTTATTCTGGACTTAGCCCTGAGTGTGGGTAGGAAACCTCATCCCAACAGCATCTATGCATCTAATACTTCCCTGCCAGCTTACTCTGGCCAAGGAAGTCAGTTCAGAGAGGCGAGGAAGCTCAAAAGATGACTCAAGCTCATGGCTTTCCCATCTGAAATCAGCAGTGGTTTTTCTCCTCTTCTTTCCATTCTGCCAAGTTCCCTTGAAACCCTTAGCCAGGAAGAACCTCTTTTCTACTGGTCAGATTCCATGGTCGCTCCTGTGGTTGTACCATGTAGCCATGTGCTCACAGTGAGCCATCCAGGCAAAGGCAGAATTGCAGCGGAGGGGTTGTAGGGAACCATCACTTCACAACTGTCTCTTAGAGTCCTCAGAGGCAAAAAATGAAGACAGAACTTCAGAGGAGCAGCCAATGTGCCAGGATCACATGCACTTATCCGTGGGGCAGACCCCAGACCCCAGATACCCAGCGCTGCTCTGGGACTCCTTCCAGTTCTGTGCCATTGAGCAGGGACTCAAAGCTCCTCTACAGCTAAGGTCAGCAGCTAGAACAGTGTCTGCAACCGGATTGGAAAGTTTATTCTCTTTGCTGGCTGTGGATCCCTCACCGCCAAGTCATCATGATGGGTGCCGAGTTTCTTTCTCTCTTTGTTTTAGATACATTCCTTTAATACAGTTGCCTGTCGAGGTAGCATTAACGTTGCACAGATGGTAAAGGATAGCCGAAGATGTTTCTTAAAGATAGAAAAACCAATGTTGGGAATCTAGTTCTTACTTCTTTTTTTTTTTTTCCACAAAAGATTATCTAGCTTCTGTTATATTTTAGATTTCTCCTCCTGTGTGGACATGTACCGAAATGACTTACTCATGTAAACCATTTCCAGGAAAAGACAATAAAGAGATGATTGACACACCAGGAACTGGATGAAGTTATTATTTTACATCCTGACTGTAGTCCCCCACCCTCCACTCCTCTTCCCCTCAGTCCTTCCTCCTACCTTCCCTTTGCCCCCCACCCTCATCCTCCTCCATTTCTCTTCAGTAAAGGGCAGGATATCAACCAGCCATGGAATAAGGCTGGACAAGACAACCCAGTATGAGGGAAAGGGTTCTAAAAGCTGGTACAAGAATCAGAGACAGTCCCTGCTCCCAGTTAGGAGCCCCACAAGGAGACCCAGCTGCACAACTGTGCATATACACAGAGGGCCTAGGTCAGTCCCATGCAGGCTCCCTGGTTGGTGGTTCAGTCTCTGTGGGCCCTATGAGCCCAGGTTGGTTCTTTACGTCGTGTTCTTATGGTGCCCTTGACCCTTCTGGTTCCTGTAATCCTCCCCCTCCCCCAACCCCCTGTTTCTCAGGATTCCTCAAGCTCCAACTAACATTGGCTGTAGGTCTCTGCATCTGATTTTATCAGTTGCTGGATGAAGCCTCTTGGTGACAACTGGGCTAGGCAGCAATCTGTGAATGTGCCTTTTCTCTTTGCTCAATTGACTGCATCCTTTTCTCCCTCACCTCCTTCCCTTTACCTCTATGAATGTGTCCCAGCAGGAGTGCTGGGACAATCCTTCCCTTGAGAATGGCGGACCCTATTGTTTGGTTATCACTTCTTTTGGTTTTTCGAGACAGGGTTTCTCTGTGTAGCCCTGGCTGTCCTGGAACTCACTCAGTAGACCAGGCTGGCCTCAAACTCAGAAATCTGCCTGCCTCTGCCTCCCAAGTGCTGGGATTAAAGGCGTGTGCCACACTGCCCGAGGTTATCACTTCTTTATGCTAGTCTACAGTATGGAGTGATACTCCAGGGTCTTATTGGAGAGTAACATGTGGTGTATGTGTGTGTCTCTGTGTGTGTGTGCCTCACCCCTTCATTCAGCTGTGCTTCGAATTCTTTTGTTTCCTCTCTCTTTAAAAAAAAAAAATCTGTTTCCTCCTTCCCATTATGATTCAGTATGCTGCAAGTAGCTCGTCTCCCACAGCTTCTCCTCCTAATATCTTATTTCTGTTCTGCCCCAGGCGTAGAAGCTAGATAAATAAATCTGGCAATATTATTTGTAAAGTGAGGGTAAATAGCCTCAGAGCCAGGGCCCTGGAAGCCGTCCTATGGGAAAGTTGGAGCTCCCCTCCAACCTCAGGCCGAGGCTGACAAGGCTTCAGGCCTCTTTGCTTAGCTTCTGCTTCCCCAACTCCTCGCCAGGCCCTGAGATCAGAAGATACCTGCACAGTGAATGGGCAGGAATAACTGCTTTTTCCATGTTCTGTTCTTATTGGCTCAGATGCTGTGAAAATATTTTTGTATTTGAATAAGGCATATTTGGGGCATAGAGCTATAGACTAGTTCCTTTGCAAATCAAAATGAAGAATAACAACCTCAGAACCACAGAAAACCTTTAGGCCATTTGATTATTTTAAGATGCAAACTCTAATGATGACCTTGGGGGATTTTTTGAACCACAGCTGTCAGTTTAAACAAAGATCCAAAACTAATTAAGCGTTTGTTGGAAGGGGCACAGGTTTGAGAACTGGTTGGACAACTTTTAAAAGTTAATGACAGTTCTTCAGAAAACAAATAGAAGTGCTAATATTGTGTCCACACATCCTCTAAGATCAGCTTTAAAGGCCAGCCCTAGCCATTTTTTCTTCTTCTTGTGGAAAATGGAGACTGGTTTTCTGCCCACAGATTCATTGTATTTTGCGAAGCTAATTTCCTCCAGACCCTCTTCTCCCTGCTTCTCACCTGTTCTTTCTCTGTTGTCATTACGGTTTATAACCCGGCTAGAGTTTACTGTCATTGTCCCATCTGAAACTTAAGTTAACATTGTCAGCTTTTTGGCGTAGAAAACCCTGAACATCATGATTAATTTCTGGATCATTGTTAAAAATATTGAAATTTCCTACAATTAGTGGTTATTAGATGCTTTGAAGGTGTGACCATTAGAGGGGTGTGATCTCTCATATGTACGTCGAGGTAGGAGAAACATCTCTATAGATTTAGATTGAAACAGTGCTGGGTTCAGGCCAAGTGTGCAGAAGCTGGAGGGAGGTGGCATGGGTAGCACACGGTAGTGGGAAGGAAGTCCGTCTTGGTTCTGACAGTGCTCTGAGAGACAGTAGGACTCGTATTGTAGAAGGGGCACTCTGGAGGCATTACCTCTATTGGCTGGTGGGAACAATGCCACAGCTGCACATCTGAACTACATCAGGGGGCTGTGGCTACAGAGCAGGCTGCAAAATACAGGACAGCAAGAGACATTTGAGTGACGGCCTCAGAATCTGGGAGTGATGACGGCAAGCCATTAAGTCGAGCCACATATGAAGTTACCGAGTTTGCAGGTTATAAAATGAATTTGTTCGTATGGTTCAAACTTAACGTGTATTAGCAGATTGAGGATTGACAGAGGACCAGCTCACAGAATACATCAGAGCTACTCTGGCTGTGTTAGAAAAATTTCAGAGGAACAAGATGAAGGAGATTGCTTTTCCCTTATCATTCATTATTTTGAGAGTTAGTGTATGAAGCGTATGGACCTCCTGATGGCATTCTTATCTATACTTTGCTTTTATGATCTTCTTGTCTTCCTGGTTCCTCCTGCCGGTCTCCCATTCCACTTCTATGTGCTGTGGGAAAGAAAACCTACAGAGGGAGGAGAGAATGATTGGAGACACCATGAGCGGCAGTAGACTTAATGTTCCTAATGTTTTCGTGGTGTTTATGTTTTGTTATATTTTATATTCTAATCTTGGTCAAAGTAATACATAAACATTGTTTGGACAGTTGATATAGTACTTGGTGTATACAAACAGCTCCTTGTTAAACTCCTTGTTAAATTTCCCCTCTTCCTGTTGCCTCTTGCCTCCTGTAGATAGCTGCTTTTCTAAAGGTTAGCTGTTGCAATTTATATATCACTTCATATTTCTGTGTCATATACTGTTGCTGATAGGTTTTTCATTCCCATCCTTTTCTTTCTGGGAACATGTTGAGGCAAGGTCTCATTGTGTATCCTGAGCTGGCCTTAAGCTGGTGATTCTCCTCCTCAGCCTCCTGTGCTGGGCTTGCAGGTATGCAACACCACATGCCGGGGCTGCTAGCTTCTCTTTCTGCACCAGTCTATTGTTCTCCCATTATGGAGTCTGACAGTTTGTCATCTTTGCTCCAGCTCAACCCCTTTGCCAGGGTGCACAGACTTTCTCACCTTTCAAATATAGTGAGTTTGAATTTTTTGAGTTTGAGGTATTGTAGTTAGGCAGATGTTGTGGGGAACTTTTAATTTCTCAAACAATTGCTTTTCCTTCTGGATCCATGATTGCAAAGTTTTTCTTCTGTTATTTGGTTTCTTATGTGCACATCACTGATTTGTCACTGAAGGCAAGTGTAACTGTCTTCTGAGCGCATCTGGATATATTAGGCAATCTCTCCTGTTCTTTCTTAGACATTTTTTTCTAGAGCCTTTGGTCTCAGTCAGGTTTGAATGTTCTCTGGCCTCTGCTACTTAGTTAGCTTGGGTCTAGTATCTGACTTCATGTGTTAATTATCTCTGTATCTTCCTCATTTCCAATCTACTGGGAAGGCAGGAGATATGGGAAGTGTGTGTGTGTATGTGTGTGTGTGTTGTATATAGGTGTGTTAGATTTTCATATCTGAAAATTTTATTATTTAATTTCTCTTAAAATAATAGCTTGGCTGGTGGTAGAATTCTAGAATGTTAATCACTTTACCTGAATTTTGAAAATTCTGTCTTCTGATGTCTGTGGCTGCATGTATAAAATTTAGTAATGTTTTAGGGGAGGTCTCATTTTTAGCTTCTTGCTTTATGTCAAAGTATTGGTTCCTGTTCTGGGGCGGGAGAGAAACTACTTGGTTGCTCAGAGGGGACAATGATGGAGGCTGTTTCCTGGTCCTGGTTGCCCACTCATCCTTGGAGTTTGGGGTCTCTGATTCCTAAACCTTTCTGAGGTTTTATACAAGGAACTATAAGGCCTGTTTTTCTTCTGGCTTTTTAGTTGTTTTTTGGTAAGAAATAGTTACTTTTCAGAGTTGTTGGTAAAAATAATAAGAAAATATTTACATGACACTCTCTTGTCAGCTTAGCCATGTTTGTTGTTATTTTTAATGGGCCCTTTTATTTATTCATTTATACACTGGTGACTCACTACATGAATTGCAATAGTAAGTCGCAAAAATAAATAATTGTCTTGTAGAATACATCTTGAGGTTCTTATTAAATCTCATCCAAAGTAAACTTCCTTTCATGCATTTGTTCACAATGGGAGGAGCATTGTCTTCTTACGGTTAAAACTGGTTAAGACACTTAGACACGTTTCTTCTACATGTGCTTTTTCAGATTCTCTTTTAACCCAGAGACTATTAAGCACTAGACTAGGAAAATAAATTTGGCACCGAAACTTGTTATACAAGGTACAGCAACTCTGGAATTTTTCTTTTTAAATTTTACCTCATAACATTTAATCCCATGAACTTACAAAATAGGTAGTTGGAATACAGAGACAAGTTAAATTTGTCTAAATTATACTCTTTCTAGAAATATAGCTACACCACAGGCTTGCATCTTTGAAATGTTTTCTGGTTCACAGGGAATAGTTTTAGGTTTTATCATTGATTATGATCCGTTGATTTTCCTAGGGCCTTTGTTTGCTAGGGAGGCAGTCTGTCACAGAGCCAGCTTCCCAGACATGGAGTTTTCCATTTTAACTTCTTCCTTCAGCGATCTCTGAACTGTATGACTTTCTTGCCACATGAATAAGTGTGACAATGTGATATTCTGATTGTTCTTAAATTTTCGAGACAGGGTTTCTCTGTGTAGCCCTGGCTGTCCTGGAACTCACTGTGTAGACCAGGCTGGCCTCGAACTCAGAAATCCGCCTGCCTCTGCCTCCCAAGTGCTGGGATTAAAGGCGTGTGCCACCACCGCCCGGCGTTCTTAAATTTTCTTGGTCTTGTCTCTTAAATTTTCTTGGTTGGTTTGTTTTACTATGTAAGATGAGACTAATAGTGACCACTACCATGTGGCTTTATTGAGAAATTGTCATAAAATGTTCACTTAGGCCTGGCATACAGGGGTGTAATATTTGACAGCTTTCATAGTGTGTCTGCTCTCTCTCTTATCAAGTAACATTAAATGTTACTGCCACTGTCACCCTGGTCCCCACTAAATGCTAAAACACTTGCTTCTGTGCCGTATCAGTCTCATATTTAGCCAGGAAAAGCAAGAATAATGTTCAGATAGATTTGTGAATTGTGATACTGTGAAGACAGACCCTTAAAAAACATAAGATGATAAATATATCACCAGAGTGGGAAAGCTGAGTGCTCCAGAGAGCAAAGAACAACACACACAAATATAAAAAAAATGATGTCTCCTATTACCTGGCACTTAATTTTAAATTTGAATTTTCAGCTATTTCTAGCACTTTAAAAAGCATGCCGTGGCGTTTCACTTTTGTGTTGCTGTTTTGCTATGGTGCCATAATGAGGTGCCTTCAGTGTTCGACTTTATAAGCACGACATCAGTCCGTTCTGTCTTTCCTGACAGAACTGCCTTTGTGCCACATTGAAATGAGTGTTTGTTTCCTTGAACTTTCTGCTATATTGGTAATAAAGGCATGCAATATCCCTGTTCTCAATTTTTATTTTCCTAATTACTAACGCTGATTAATTCATCATGACTCATGTGCACAGAGGTCCCCGAAGACTTTAAACAGGGAACAGCAAAGGATAATGGAATAAGACTACAGATTCCCAAGGAACACAAAACACTCAGAAACACTGGAGTGACACTTCCTACCTCCAATATTTTATGCATGAGCATTGATGAGGGACTTGGCTATGTAATTGGTTCTCTTTGTAGTCGGTAACTGAAGGCCATGACTCCTTCTCCTTGCCCACCTCTCTTAAATTTTCTTGGTTGGTTTGTTTTACTATGTAAGATGAGACTAATAGTGACCACTACCATGTGGCTTTATTGAGAAATTGTCATAAAATGTTCACTTAGGCCTGGCATACAGGGGTGTAATATTTGACAGCTTTCATAGTGTATCTTCTCTCTTTCATCAGGTATCTAACCTTTGAGAGTGAGTTAAATTTTTTTTGGAAATAGACAATATCACTTATTTTTTTCTGTTTGTTTGTTTTGTTTTTGGAGACAGGGTTTCTCCGTGTAGCCCTGGCTGTCCTGGAACTCACTCTGTAGACCAGGCTGGCCTGGGACTCAGAAATCCTCCTGCCTCTGCCTCCTAAGTGCTGGTCTGGTGATGAGTGAGACCTGGGAGGCAAGAAGAGAGGAGCGATCCTGAGGGGAGATGCTTCCTTCTGGTGTTTGCAGCTGGCTCCTCGGGACTCCAGAGAAGAACATCAGAGTGAGCCAGCTTACTGAAGTCTGTGAATAACTAGGGTGGGTGATCCTAGAAGCACATTTCACAGTGTGAGTGCTAACCTCATAAATGCTAAGTAGAAATGCTGTGGGAAGAAGGCCGTGGGAGCGACTGCTGAAGAGCTGTCCCACTGTCTCCTTTGCTATGACCCAGGCTTCCTTGTGAGGGTCTCTCATCATGACTAATTCCTCTATTCTCTGGAATGTCAACCAAGTGGTCCTCAATATTCTTGAAAATAAGATTTAGGGAGTTCTGTTCCATCAAACTTTTCCAGATATTCCTCTGTCTCTCTCTCTCTCTCTCTCTCTCTCTCTCTCTCTCTCTCTCTCTCTCTCTCTCTCTCTCTCTTGTTTTTTGAGACAGGGTTTTTCTGCGTAGCCCTGGCTGTCCTGGAACTCACTCTGTAGACCAGGCTGGCCTCGAACTCAGAAATCCGCCTGCCTCTGCCTCCCAAATGCTGGGATTAAAGGCGTGCGCCACAACCGCCCGGCCAGATATTTCTCAACACCCCTAAATTCCAGTTTATTGAAGATGGATTCTCCCTTATATTTAAAAACTTGAAATTTATTTTAATTAAATATTTCTCTTTATGACAACCCTTAAACAATGATGAATAGGGACTATTGAGGAATATTCTTTGAGTCCTTATTTCTGTTATTTGTGTCTTAGGTTAGGCCTTCATCAGCATTTGCCTATATCCTATGCCTTACCCCTAGTAAAACTATTTTTTTTTTTTTTACCAGACACTTATAATTTGCTTTACACAAGATCTCTATTGATACAGGGTAACATTTAAATCCAAACCACAGATAGCACAGAGTACAGAATGACCCTCATAATTTGATTTTGTCATTTTATTATCTTGTCTTTTGTCTTCCTTCAGTAGTTACATAAGCCAGCTAATACTATATAACAAAAGAACTCCCAAAGCCCAGTGGCTTTAAATAGCATTTCTCACATCATAGATTGACTGGTACCCTAGTTCTATTGCTGCTACTACTGTTGAGGATGAAATACCCTGACAAAAAGTGCCTTAGGGGAGAAAGCAATTTGTTTTACTTTACAATTCTAGTTACAGTTTGTCATTGTAGGTGAGTCAAGGCATGAACTTAAAATAGCAGAGAATGGCATTGCTTCCTTTTCTTGTACTTGATTACTCTACTCTCAGATAGTTCAGAACCCCTTTCCTAGGGAATGGTGCCACCCACACTGGACTGGGTCCTCCCACGTCAGTTAACAAAATTAAAACCATTCACAGGCCAACCCAATTAGGCAATCCCTCATTAAGACTCTTTTTTCCCAAATGACTCTACTGTGTCAAGTTGTTAATTAAAGCTAAGCATATAGTTAGTATCAGCTAATTTAGAGTGCTTTATCATGCCTCTTTGCTCACTTGTCTTATTTGTGCATAGTGAATCAGTTAAAGACTATTATGGCTCCATCACGTTTGTTTAATATATTCCCCCGGGACCAACATATGACTAGGATCATCCATATATGTTTCCTTCCTGAAACCTATGATTTCAAAAGCCTGTATTTATCATGGTGGCACATAAGCTGGCTTGATCTTAAGACTCAGAAATAGCACATTGTTACCTCTGTATCTATTTGGAAAACAAGTGGAAACACATTCCTTCAAGTGAGATTAATTACCTTTCAAAAAAGCTGTGCAATACAGGATTATTCTAGTCTCTTGGTGACTTTAAAGTTTATCTTATTGCTTCTAAAGGAAATCTAACACCTACAGGATTTCCATGGGTCCCCTTTGGGCAACAATTCATTTGGTAGCATATTATTATTTATCTAACCACTAATATATATGTTCGTTTTGATGGTGACTAAGTGATCAGAGTTGAGTCTATTTTTTTTCTGTTTTTATAAGGATTAAAATATTGAATTTGTTTGTAGACCATAAAATGTGGAGGCAAGATTATTTTTCTTTTGCCTTTTTATGCTTCAAATCACTTTACATAATTCCTTGGACTTAGTAGTTCCTTTATAAATAAATATTTGTTGAACGAAGTAAACAAAAAATGTGCTTGCTTTTGGAGCTCTGAATATTATTTTTGGAGCATTTATTTATGTTATTAAATCATAGGAAGCCCAAAAGAATGTTTTAAATAAATTCTTTTCAAAATTTATCACTTATTCTCTCAACTTTGTAGGACAAAAGTTCAGAGAATATGGAACTTAGTATGCAGAAAGTAAAACTTAGTGCTGATAATTAACTTTCATGGATCTTAATTAATCTTTATCTTATCTAAGGAAGACACATACATTGCATAAAATCTCATGCACGATTCGTGTAACTGAAAGAGTAAGAATTTTGTTCTCATTTGGCTAGTTTAATAAGGTCAAGAATCATGTTCTTGGCATAGGAATGTTTTACTTCTAGTAATCTCTTGAATTCTGAAGATTTTGCAAATACTTCAGAAGTCCTTCAAGAACTGTGTTACTTAAAGGTGTTGATAAATAATGAGATATTAAGTGATCTGATTTCAGGGTCCTTGGGTCTAAGTTACGTATGAAAAGCTAGCCTAGCGTGTTACTGTCCCCTGTAGCACAGAACAACAACAGCAGGAATGACAGGAAGACTTCAAGATGTATAGATGATTTTGTAGGATGAAGGATATGTGAAATCTTTCCAAGTGTATATTGTTAACACACATACTCATTTTATCTAAAGATTCTGTCACCAACTACTTCAATAATGATGTTTCTAAACAACAACAACAACAACAACAACACACACACACACACACACACACACACACACACTTATTTTTCTTTTATATAATACATCCTGACTGAAATTTCATCTCCCTCTACTCTTCTCAGTATTTCTGAGAAATAAGTATAAACAAAGCTTAGACAGCTTAAAAAATTAAACATGTATTATTTCATGCAGGTTTTGTGGGTCATGAATCTGGAAACAGCTTAGCTGGGTGGTGGTGACCCCACACTTCTGATGGATTGGGTCTAGGTCTTGTCTGGAGTCCTTGTTATTAGAAATCTTTACTAAAACTGAAGAATCTGCTTCCAGGATATCTAAATCACAAGGCCAGAAATTTGTTGTAATTCCTCATCACAGGACTGTGTAATTGCCCTGATGACATGCCAGATGGCTCTCCCAGGAACAGGTGTTGTAAGAGAGAAAGGCGGAAGTTACCTTGAGTTTTATGGTGTAGCTGCACATCCCTGTGTCTGTTGATAGATTACATAACATAGCCTTGCTCACTTAGGCGGAGCCTACTCAGGAGTTGAGTGTCCTTGGGAACCACCTTGAATGACAGCTCCCAGAATCCTTGGGAATAAGATCTACAGGTTGTATTACAACTGTTTTTTGTTATACAGTGGTTAGCTTCTTCATGTTTAATTCAAATTTTCAGATAACTTTTTTTTGCATTAAAAAAATAGAATGTATTTAAGGGAACTAATTATATTTATTATTTGACTCAGAAATAGCAAAAACTGAATCACTTTCAGATATAGTGTTATTTTGGAAAAATATAGACATGTTTTTACCTTCCCTGTCACAAGGTTGAATTAGAACGCTGTACTACCACCCAAAAGTTACTATGTGCCAGATATATATATATATATATATATCTCCACAACCACCCAGCTAAGCTGTTTCCAGATTCATGACTCACAAAACCTACATGAAATAATACACCTCCAATTTAGACATATTTATTTATATATTTACATATATATATTTTATATATATATATATATATATATATATATATATATATATATATATATATATATAAAAGAAAGAAACTGTAAAAAGGCAATTTGTTGAATAATTTAAACTGTTACATTCTGGAAAAGACTGAAGTGTTAGGAAGACCATGGTTGGCAGCGGCTGGCACTGGGCAATATTTCACAGACCCTTTGTTCCACAAAATCATCTATGCATCCTGACATCTTCTTTGTCACTGTTGCTGCTGTTGTTTTGTGCTACTGGGGACAAGTAACAAGGGCTTCATCCCACAAAACTATCTATGTATCTTGAGACAGGGTGTTGGTAGTCCTGGGGTGGAGATAGGACCCGAGGCCTCAAACATCACCAGCAGTTCCTCAGTCACTAAGTCACAACTCCAGTTGGAAAAACCTTCACTTTCATAGAGTACTGTGACCAGGTAAGCAAGAGGTATCCGAGTTTTCAGAATTGTTAGACACACAAGTATTTTCACATGTTCTATATTAAGGTATGGAACAACAGCCATGCTCCATTTTTCTCTTCTCTCCCACTCCAAGAACCCAACTTGTCCCCAAATTAATTTTCCATTGGCACAATAGGAACAGGTACATTCTCTGTTATTTATAGTCCTCATATTTGTATATAAACTGGATTTATATGAGGATTGAACTTGGAGCCTGTGCGTAATACTTAGGCTTGATTAAATGTACTTGTGGTGCAGTCTGGAAACCATCTCGTCTGTTATTTTTATCTCTAGCTTTCCTGCTTCTTCTCAGGGGAGGAGCCTTGCCGTCTGTCCTTGTACTTCTCCTGCATTCCTCACTGAAGTGCTGTAACACAGGGCTGCTCACAGAGCTAACAGGACACCATTCCCTGAATACTTGCTACTTAATGCAAAAGGAATGCCATACTGACATAAGAAATGCCATAGCCTATGAGAGAAAGGCAGCTACCTTTGCTCAAGTTTTTTTCTTCCTTTTATTTTTTTCTTTAAGCAGATTTTATTTGTTAGTACTGTTGTATAGGACTCCCCACCTCTGCAAAGTCTGAATTATCTTAAGATGAAGGGGACTTAAGGTCAGTGCTACAGCAATTTGCTTTCATATAAATAGTGTCGATAAATTGTAATATCGAATAATTATGTAATTTTTGTTTCCAGGAAGACCTGTCTTTGCCATCCTCATTCTTTTAGCAGTTTCATTATTATTATGATTTCTTTTGTTTTTGAGTCAAATTTCTTCATAGGTTTCCGGAAGAGAAAGCCAGATGTATTGTCTTTTCCCATGCTGATGACAGTGAGCGAAGAATGGAGCTTTGCCCAGCCTGAGAAGCTGTCATATTCTTGAAATATTTTTTCTGATAATTTCTTTTTCTGGTGTCATTGACAAATACTATAATCCAAAGCAATGTAGGCCAGGCAAGGCTTTACTTCGACTCATAGGTGATAGTCTGTCATTGGGAGAGTTCAAGAACTCAAGCAGGAACCTAGAGGCAGAAATCATGGTACAATGTTGTTGGTTGGCTAGCTATCAGGCCCATGCTTAGTTAACTTTCTCAAGCAGCCTAGGCTTGTCTGTCTAGGGAATGGTGTGCCTAGGGAATAGTGCCGCCCATAGTTTGGTGGGCTCTCCCGTAACAATTAACAGTAAACTCCCACAGACCTGGTTATAGGACAGTCTGAGTTGTGTCAAGTTGACAGTTTAAGCTACTTAGGACATGCTTCAGATTTTCTGTTTTAAACAATCTGTTTTATAAAAAACTCAATATACTGTTTTTTTTCCTAAACACAGAGTATATATAATTCTGTAGTAAGGGGTACTTACCAAAGAGATATTCCATCTTATTTGAAATATAGTAGTACTGTGTTTCTAGAAATACTGAATCTTTTTTAAAAGATTTAAGGACTTAATGGAGAAGATGCCTTGTATAATTATAAACAGATACTGTAGCAGTTTAGATGTTTACACTTATGTAACAACCATTAAGTTTCTGTTTTGTTAGAAATATTTTTCAGTACTGGCAGGTCTATTGAATTTAGGGTCAAATCATTTACAATAATCATATAAAATATTTAACTAAGAAAAAAAAAAGTAAAAGTTGGGAAAACAACCAAGTGGTCCTGACACATTCCTGTGCCTTCAAGTAGAATTCTGCTGGCCAGTGCCATCAGGTTTGCACCTGCAGGAAGCAAGGGACTGTAATGCAAATCAGGGTATTTTCAAACCTGTGTGGACAAGTCCCTATTTAGGGTCATTAAGTGTCTTTTCCTCCTTTCCTGAATTCTGAACTTCAGGGTAGTTTAATTGAAGGTGGTATACTCTAGGGAAATACTGATGAGACCCTAGGAAGGCCTGGGTTAGGATTATAGCTTGGCTCACGTTGACACTGTCATTTGGAGAGAAGATGAATTTCATGGCATGGAATATGTGTCTTGGGTTTTCCTGTTTTCATACACCCTCTGGCTGATGACTGAAGAAGTACAGAGCCAGCCTCAAAGGCCAGAGCAAACTGCGGCTGCTGTGCTACTGGGCCACCTACCTGCATCAGATTACCCTGGAAGACCCTGTGCTTGCTTGATTTGCTTTGAAGACATGACACCGTTTGCGGGTGTCACGGCCTGGGACATTCAGTCATTCTTCCGACTAGCTCTCAACACTGTTGTCTACAGCCTCAGACACCGCAGGCAGCACCTTCTGTGGTGGAACAAATGGAAACCATAGCGAGGACTGTGAAGCTGGCCCTCTCTCAGTCTCGAAGGCTTTCCGTTACTTACAGAATTGTAAGGTGTGTTCAGTGCACTTCCAGACCTTGTAGATGCAGCACCACTGTCCTGGTTAGTTACAGTCAGTGACTCAGAGATGATATAAAATAAAGTTCACGCATGTTAAACAGAATGCTGCGTGTACTTAATGATTTTCTTTTGTTTTTTTCCTTTCTTGTGAGCATATACTTCCATATTTTTTTTGACTCAAGACAGTGTTTCGCAAGTGGTAGTTAAAAAGATTCCTTGTTGCCCTTGCCCTCAAAATGCCATTTCAATGAAAATTTCATTATTTCATTTCATTTTAATTTTTGTTGCTTTTTATAGCTCTTCTAGTTTTCTAAAGGGCCACATTTGGCGTCTAAGGATTCATTTAATTCCTAACCTAATCATTTTCTATAGATTATTTTTTGGGTCTAGGTTATAATTATAGCCACTGATATGTGGTTACTCCATTTTCTATACTTACATAGTTGGGTTGTTTTACATTTAAAACTTCCAGTATAAAACCAAGTATTGATAGTAATATAGGCATCTTTACTTTGATTTTTAATGTAAATGGTAACATTTATTAGCTCTCTGGCGTTCTCTGTTTGCATGTGTTGTCTGTCTCCCATAAACATGAGGTATGTATCAATATTATCCCTATGTTATAAAACTGGAGTTCAGAGAATTCAGTTATTGCTTGACTGAAGAAATATTTAAAACCCCAAACAGCGCTCACACACTCAACACTACTTTACCATACTTCCTTCCATGAGTGATTTTTTTCACTTGAGACTATAATTTATTTGACTTACAAATTAATGACTTTTTTGAGATAGGATCTCTCTGTGGAGTCCAGGCTGTCTTTCAAACTCACTCTGTAGCCCTGGGCTGGCCTTGAATTCATGATGCTCCTGCTTCAGCACTCCTATGAGGGCCGGGCTTATGGGTTTGCTATGGCTTAAAAACCAATATATTTGTATGTTCATTCTTTCGCTCTTTCTTTCTTTCTTTCTTTTTTTTTTTTTTTTTGAGCTTGATCTTAGGGCCATGTGCATCTTGTGCATGCTAGACAAGCGCTCGACACACTGACTTCTGTCCCTAATGCCCTTTCCACCTTCTGAATTTGAGACAGGGTTTTAATAAATTGCACATACTGGTCCTGAGCTCACTCTGTAGCCCAGAGAGGCCCTCCTGTCTTCCTGCCTCAGACTCTCCAGTATCTGGGATTACAGGCTCATGCTGCCTTTCAAAGCTATGCATTTCTCAGTGTTGTGTGAAACTTGCTCATTAACTTCCATTTGTGTGTTTTTATCTCTAAAATTTCCATCTATTACCAACAAAACTCTTGTGGTTAATAAATTGTTTGTTTGCTTGTTTGTTTATTGAGCCAGGATCTTACTATGTCCTCTTGCCTCGCCTGGATATATTGTTACAGTAATTTGTTACAGTAATTTTTACTGTGTTAGCAAAAACTAAACAAATCTAGGATTTAAAAAACGAAGTGTTGAACACTTCATTTGTGTATGAAATCATTTCCAAACCAGAAGACACTCAGAAGACATTTTGCATCATTAGTCATTCCCTTTCTTTTCTGTCTCCCCCATCCTCCAGCTGCCCCTTGTTGGCTTTCTGTCTCCATGTACTTACCTACTCTGGATATGCAAGTAAACAGAGCCATGCAATATATTACTTGGGATAGCTGGCATCTTTCAATTAGCAGTGTTTTTCTGGATTAAAACTTTACTGTAATGAGCTTTACATTAAAAACACAGCAAGATTGACCATATATAAAACCTGCACGTGTCAGTGCATCTCTGTACAGCTAGAATACCCATTATAAAGCTGTGGCGATTCCCATTGTATTTTACCTTCTTTTCTTTTAACTGAAAAACTATTCTTCATGCACTGATCATGTTTTCCCCTCTCCTAATTCCTCTTCATCCTCATCCACACCCAGCTTCATATTATCTTTTTCTTTCTTTAAACAAACAAACGAACAAAAACAAAAAAAAAAAGCAAAAAAAAAAAAAAAAAAAAAAAATCCCCGCAAAATGTCCCACAAAACCCACAAAAACCAAAAATCAAAATAAGCAATCAAAAGACCAATAAGACCAAAATGTGCCAAAACAAAACAAAATGTAACAATGTCATTGAGTTCACTAAGTATTATCCAGCTTCTCCTGGGCATGGCACCTGAAGCCTGTTTAATATACTCAGTGAGACTGTTGGAAAACCTGATTTCTCCTTTGCTATTGGGTGTCAGTTTTAGGTAACTTCTTGGTTAGGGTTGGGTGGGATCCTATGTCAACTTCCCCTCCTTAGTGCTTAGATGCCACCTGGCCTAAAGCCCTGCTGCCAGTCTCCACCAGTTCAACTGTACATCTATCCTGTTGTGTCTGGATGACCCTGTTTCCTTGGAGTCATCCATCACCCCGAGTCTTAAAATCTTTCTGCTTCCTCTCCCACACAGATCCCTGAGCTTTGAGGCTTCAGAGGCTTGATGAATAAATCCCATTTAGGGCCGAGTACTCCAAAGTCTCTCATTCTCTACATTGTCCAATAGTGAGTGCCTGTTAATTCCTATGCACCGCACGAAGGGTCTTCTCTGACCCTGGTCAAGTGAGGCACTGGTGTAGAGTATGTCACCAGGAGCCATTTCATTGCCATGTCCCTTTAGCAGAACAATAGTAGTAGGTTTCCTCACAGGCCCATGACCTATCTCATCTCAGGTTTTTGGCCACATTAGCAGTGTGAGGATGTTCTCCACAACTGGAGACGCACCTCATGGAGTGGGCCATAAATCCAATCAAAAAGTGGACGGTTTCTCCCATAAGATCTGTGCCACCATTGTACCCATGTATCTTGCAGACAGTTCACTGTTGTAGGTGACAGGGTTTGCATCTGGGTGATACTGATGATCCCTTTCTCCTTTGGAAGTGTGAAAAGTACCTCCTCCAAGTACACTGAATGCCAGTCAGCCAGTTAGGCACTGACTTCTCTGTTTGATGACATAGGTAAGCATTGTCTTAAATAATAGGGTCTTACCATCCAGTTGTGGAGAGCAACCAGTATCCTTTGGAGTGGTCTGTGATGTTTGGGAGTTTCTGTGGGCCCTCTTTGTTCAATGACTGAGCAAGATGCAACCCGTTTCTGGCACAGGTTTTACTTGGTGGTATAAGATGTCTGGTTGGGTCATTGTGTCCCCTATTGTTTGGTAATTCTGTTTAGATTCCTTTCAGATATGTACAGATTTTAGGAAGCTTCCACAATGCTAGGTTTCCTTATGGCTTTTCAAATGTCCTTTAGTGTTAGTTTTCTTCCCCCGTATTCCCTCCTTTACCCTTCTCACCCAATTCCTTACCATATGTCACCCTCTTATGCTGGTTTCTTTCCCTTTGCCTCTCCATAGCACTACATTCTATTGTTTGTTTCTTTTCTTTTTTTCCTTTCAAGAAAAGGTTTCTCTGTGGAGCCCTGAATGTCCTGGAACTCACCCTGTAGAACAGGCTGGCCTTGAACTCACAGGGATCCATCTGCCTCTGCCTCCCAAGTGCTGGGATTAAAGGCGTATATCACCACTTCCTGGCTTCCTATTACTGTATTCCATTTCCCCTTCCAGGAGAAAAACCTCTCCTGCCCCTAGTGGCTTTCTAGGTACCTAACCTCTGTGCTCATTCAGATTGTAGTACACATTTTGAAAACTTAAAAGTTAAATGTCTGCACATAAGAGAAAACATACACTGTCTTGATGGGTTTCAATTACCTCATTCAGGATGATTTTTTTCAATTTTTTATTATCAAATCATAATTTTTACTTTTCAACACAGGGGTTGTAAACACAAAAATGCAGGATGTGGGGAAGGGGATGACACAGGAGCATAGGTGTTCAGGGGGAGTACAGATATCTTTCAGAACAGGGTATCAACTGGGTGAAGGTTCAGGGGACAGGTTACTATGACTCTGCATATGATTCACTTGTCCTTATCTAAGTTGGTACTATCTGACAAGGCTGCCTATTTACAAGGTCTATGACTACTCAGGCTGGTAAATTTCCACAAAAGGTGCCTGTTTACAATAGCTTATAGCCATCTGTTTCAGTGTTTTTCCACAGAGATCCAAGACTTTGTGTTAGCAGGCATGTATGTCAGGCCTATTGCTGATTTTAGGCTTATGGCTGATTTTAGGCCTTCAGTGTATAAGCATGGCTGCCCCTGAAATCTCCTTCCTTCTCCAATTATAGAAGGGCCATGGCGACTCTAATCTTGATAGAGGCCTGATCTTCAGTAATTAAAGGGGACCTTGTAATGGCTCCGGTCCTCTTGTAGTTGCCCAGTGAGGCATGAGGGCCATACCCGACCTGATGTCTTTTTCCTGGAGAGGGGATACTTTTGACATCAGCCCCTATGCAGTCAGGCTTGTCCCTCAGGGAACCCAGAAATATATTTTTAACTTTTATTTATATTCCCTTGCGGTGCTTAGCCTCTCAGCATAAGCAAGAATTCAGATCGCCAATCAGAGGGGGTTCTGGGTGACCCCTCTCTGCTTGGTCTAGGGGCAGAAGTCCCCTCTTTTAGGTTGGGTGGAGATGGGATTTGGGAACACCCTGGATAGAATAACAACCTCATCTTGAGTCTCATGGTCCTCCATACCTAACTTATGATAATGTATCTGACTAGATTTTGCTATCAGATTATCTATCTGTTGTTTCACAAAGTTAGTCAACCTATTTAAGGCCCAGGGACCAAAGGAAATAAGAAAAGTAACCCAATTAATGGTCCCAAGATGGAAGGAAGTAGGGTTGACAACCATGGAGAGGTTGGAAACCAATTCTTGTACCAGCTCTCATCTTTCTCTTTCTCTCTTTGTCTTTTCTCAAGACCTTCTCTGGTTTTTTTCATGCTCTCTTTAATCATCCCTGTTTTGTCTATGTAAAAGCAACATTCTTCTTTAAGGGCTGTACACAGTCTAGAGCTGTACACAGTCTTTTCTATTGTAAAAGAGAAAATCAAGTCCTTTGCAATTTTTGAAGATCACTTCAGACAGTGAAACGAGGGATTTCTTCAGATTAGTGATGTCAGTCTCTAGCTGTTTGATGTCCTTGTCAAAGGCCCATCGAAGGTCTGAGTAGTATAAGTCTGGAGGCCAGCAACAGGATTAGAACTCCTAACAGCAGACATCATGGGTGATTCATTTTTACCTGGAAAGGAAAAAGAAGGAAATTCTCAGGGAGATTTCTCTTCCCTGGATGTCAGTTATTATTCATCTTATTTAAAATTGGGCCTGGTTTTATAGGGGTATCTATTTATTTCATTAATCTTTTTGGTGGCCATTTAGCTGTGCCTTCTGTGGTATCAAACAGGCATATCAATCCTCGGCCCCATGTGAGAACTGGGTCCTGGCCATTCCATTTAAGGGTAAGAGGGTCCTTCCACATAGCTGTGGCATAGTTTTTATTGGTCTCAGTGATGCCAGAGGCAGTCAGCGGCAGATTTGCCATGAGCTTTCAGTTTTAGAAAGTTAAAAGTGAGCAAGGCATGATGGAGAGTATTTTTGGGAAACTCATTCTGGGGGTACAGTTTCCCCTCTTTTGTTTTTAGAGCCAATTTTTCAGAGTTCTTGTAAAATCAGGGCAGAAGCGCCAACAGCCGCTCCTTCCACCTTCAGAAAGTCATGAAGACACTATTTAAAGAAATATAAATCTTTATTAATAATCTCTTTTATCAAAGGACTATTATAAAACAGCTAACAATTAATCAATCTATATAACATATCGATTAATGATAGCTTCTCCTACTTTTTGTAAAATTACTCCTCTTTTGTCAATTAATTGTTGAGGGAAATTAGGATCTGCATCTGTCTTAAGAATATTAAACAGAGACATAAATTCTTTTGTGAAGAGCTTAAAATAAGATCTTGCCAATAAGCATCTCCTGGAATCTTTTGAAAATAATTTGAAATAAGTAAACTTTTTTTTTTTTTGCCAGACCCATTATCTTTTTTTGTTTGTTTGTTTTTTTTTGTTTTTTTGTTTTTTTGTTTTTTTGTCTTTTTGTTTTTTCTGTGTAGCCCTGGCTGTCCTGGAACTCACTCTGTAGACCAGGCTGGCCTCGAACTCAGAAATCCGCCTGCCTCTGCCTCCCAAGTGCTGGGATTAAAGGCGTGTGCCACCACCACCTGGCGTCTGTTTTTTTTTTTTTTTTTATTGGATATTTTACGTATTTACCTTCCAATGTTATCTCCTCTTCCATTCTCCACCTAAACTTCTTATCCCATACCCCATCTTCCTATTTTTATGAGGGTGTGCTCCTACCATCCTCCTAATCCTGCCTCTCTGCTCTCGCATTCCCCAACACTAGGGAATCCAAATTTTTGGGGACCATGGCCCTCCACTTCCAATGATGCATAACAAGGCCACCCTCAATTACCTATACAGGTGGAGCTATGAGTCCCTCCCTTTGTGTTCTCAGGCTCCAGGTTTAGACCCTGGGAGCTCTGGTTGAGTATTTTGATACTCCTTCTAAAACAGACCAAAGCACCCATACTTTGGTCTTCCTTCCTCCTCTTGAGTTTCATGTGGTCTATGCATTGTGTCTTAGGTATTGTGAGCTTTTGGGCTAATATCCACTTTGAGTGCATACCATGTATGCTCTTTTGTGATTGGGTTACCTCACTCAGGATGATATTTTCTAGTTTCATCCATTTGCCTAAGAATTTCATGAATTTATTGTTTTTAACAGCTGATTGGTACTCCATTGTGTAAATGTGTCTTTAATTTCTTTCTTTATTTCTTCCCTGACCACATTATCATTGAGTAGAGTATTGTTCAATTTCCATGTGAGTGTGGGCTTTCCATTGTCTTTGTCGTTATTGAAGACCAGCCTTAGACCATGGTGATCTGATAGGATGCAGGGGATTATTTCAATTTTTTTTGTATCTATTGAGGTCTGTTTTGTGACCAATTATATGGTCTATTTTGGAGAAGGTACCATGAGGTGCTGAGAAGAAGGTATATTCTTTTGTTTTAGGATGAAATAATCTATAGATATCTGTTAAATATATTTGGTTCATAACTTCTGTTAGTTTCACTGTATCTCTGTTTAGTTTCTGTTTCCTTGATCTGTCCATTGCTGAGAGTGGGGTGTTGAAGTCTCCCACTATTATTGTGTGAGGTGCAATGTGTGCTTTGAGCTTTAATAAGGTTTCTTTTATGAAAGTGGGTGCTCTTGCATTTGGCACAGATATGTTCAGAATTAGAGTTCATGTTGGTTGACTTTTCCTTTGACGAGTATGAGATGTCTTTCCTTGTCCTTTTTGATAGCTTTAAGTTGAAAGTTGATTTTATTCAATATTAGAATGGCTACTCCAGCTTGTTTCTTAGGACCATTTGCTTGAAAAATTCTTCTCCAGCCTTTTACTCTAAGGTAGTGTCTGTCTTTGTTACCGAGGTGGGTTTCCTGTATGCAGCAAAATGCTGGGTCCTGTTTATGTATCCAGTCTGTTAGCCTATGTCTTTTTATTGGGGAATTGAGTCCACTGATGTTAAGAGATATTAAGGACAGTGATTGTTGCTTCCTGTTATTTTTGTTAATAGTGGAGGCATTGTTTGTGGGGTTATCTTCTTTCGGGTTCGTGGGAAGAGGATTACTTTCTTGCTCTTTCTGGGGTATAATTGCCCTCCTTGTATTGGAGCTTTCCTGCTATTATCCTTTGTAGTGCTGGGTTTGTGGAAAGATGTTGTGTAAATTTGGTTTTGTCATGGAATATCTTGGTTTCTCCATCTATGGTAATTGAAAGTTTTGCAGGGTATAGTATCTTGGGCTGGCATTTATATTCTCTTAGGGTCTGTATGACATCTGTCCAGGATCTTCTGACTTTTATAGTATCTGGTGAGAAGTCTGGTGTAATTCTAATAGGTCTGCCTTTATATGTTACTTGGCCTTTTTCCCTTAATGCTTTTAAAATTTTTCTTTGTTTTGTGCATTTGTGTGTTTTGATTATTATGTGATGGGAGGTATTTCTTTTCTGGTCTAGTCTATTTGGCATTCTGTAGGCTTCTTGTATGATTATGGGCATCTTGTTCTTTAGGTTAGGGAAGTTTTCTTCTATAATTTTGTTGAAGATATTTATTGGACTTTTAAGATGGGAATACTCACTCTCTTCTATACCTATTATCCTTAGGTTTGGTCTTCTCATTGTGTCCTGGATTTCCTGGATGTCTTTTGTTAACAAGTTTTTGCATTTTGCGTTTTCTTTGACAGTAGTGTCAATATTTTCTATGGTATCTTCTGCACCTGAGATTCTCTCTTCTATGTCTTGTATTCTGTTGGTGACACTTGCATCTATGACTCCTGATTTCTTTCCTAGGTTTTCTATCTCCAGGGTAGTCTTCCTTTGTGATTTCTTGATTGTTTCTACTTCCATTTTTAAGTCCTGGATGGTTTTGTTCAATTCCTTCACCTGTTTGTTTCTGTTCTCTTGTAATTCTTTAAGGGATTTTTGTGTTTCCTCTTTAAGGGCTTCCACCTGTTTACCTGTGTTCTCCTCAATTTCTTTGACGGTGTTATTTATGTCCTTCTTAAAGTTGTCTATCATCGTCATTAGAAGTGATTTTAGATCTGACTCATGCTTTCCTGGTGATATGAGGAATTCAGGACTTCCTAATGTGGGAGAACTAGATTCTGATGATGCCGAGTACCCTGGGTTGCTGATGCTTGTGTTCTTGTGCTTGCCTTTCGCTATCTGGATCTCCTTGGTGCTACCTGAGCTGTCTCTGACTGGAGCCTATCTTTCCTATTATCTTGGTCAGAAATGTTTGGGATGGGTGTTGCTGCTGGGGTTAGAGCTGAGGCCCAAGATTGGCTCAGTGCTTAGGCGGAGACAGGAAGGAACCAGTGCTCAGGGCCAGGAGTGAATTCCTGGGTCCCTGTGGGTCTCGGTTACTCCCTGTTTTACCTGAGATATTGCTCGGGTTAGAGCTCCTGGGAGCTCTGCCTCCTCTGGGTTTTGTGAAGTTGGGTGCAGAGCTGCCTCCTGGGATCTGCTTCGTGCTAGGGCCCAGACAGGAAGGTACCAGTGCTCCAGGCCAGGAGTGAATTCCTGGGTCCCTGTATGTCCTGGTTACTCCCTGTTTGAGGTGAGTGTTGCTGTTTCCTTACCTGAGATACTGCTAAGATTAGAGCTTCTGGGAGCCGGCTTCCTGTGGGTTTTGTGAGGTTGGGTGCAGAGCTGCCTCTGGTGATCTGCTCAGTGCTCCGGCCCAGACCGGAAGTCCGGATGATTTTTTTTTCTAGTGCTATCCATTTATCTGTGAATTTCATGAATTTCTGAATGATACTCCATTGTGTGAATGTACCACATTTTCATTACTCATTTATCAACTGATGGACATCTAGGCTGTTTCCAGTTTCTGGCTATTATGAGTAGAGCAGCGAGGAACATGGTTGGACACGGATCTGTGTAATAGGCTTTAGAGTCTCTTGGCTACACCCAAGAGTGGTGGATCTTGAAGTGGATCTATTCCTAGCTTCCTGAGGAACGGCAACATCCTCTGGGTGGATTTTTTTTCTTTGATGAGTGTGTAGTGTCCTTTCATGTATCTTCTGATTAGTTTTGATTTGAACTCAACTTTGTCAAGAGATTGAAATTGCTACACCCGCCTGCTTCTTGGGCACATTTGCTTGCAACACCTTGATCCATCCTTTTCCCAAAAGTGCTATCTTTTCCTGATAGTGAGGGGTGTTTCTTGGATGCAGCAGAAAGAAGCATTCTCTTTTCTAACCCCGATTGTTAGTCTGTGTCTCTTTATAGAGTAACTGAAACCATTAGCACTGATAACTGTCGATGAGCAATATTTATTGATTCCTGTTATTTTGTTCTTATGGTTGGTGCCCACTTTTTATTTATTATTCTCAGATTGGTTATTCACTGTGTCTTCTTGGGTGTGATTGACCTTTTCAGATTGAAGTTTTCCTTTTAGTGCCTTTTTTAGAGCTGTATTGGTAGAGAGGAATTGATTAATTTTTGGATGATTGTGACTGATAGTTAATCTAGGCTTTCTTTCTTTCTTTCTTTCTTTCTTTCTTTCTTTCTTTCTTTCTTTCTTTCTTTTGTCTTTCAGAGTCTCCATTTAAAAGTCCAGTGTTATTCTTTTGTGCCTGCCTTTATATATGACTTGGCTTTTTTTCCTTGTAGCTTTTAATCTCTCTCTCTCTCTCTGATGATTTTTTTATACTCAGTATTTTGATTATTGTGTGTCCTGGTGAATTTTTTTCTGATCTAGTGCATTTGGCGTGCCACTTGCTTCTTGTACCTTCATAGATACCTGCTTAGTTAGACTGGGGAAGTTTTCTTCTTTGATTTTTTTTTTTTTTAAATATTTTTTGTTCCTTTGAGTATGTTTATTTTTCCTCTACCTCCATCATTCATAAGTTTGTTCCTTTTCATGGTGACAAGACTTCCTGAATGTTTTGTGTCTAGAAGTTTTTAGAGTGTGCTGTTGATATTACTAAGCAAGCTAGAGGAGAAAGGGGGCCTTGAAAAGCCATATAGTTGAGTGCCTGGGCAATAAAACTGAGGTAAAAGCAAACAGACTAATTTGCCTGGTGATGTCAGATATGGGGACTTATAGTTTACACATAACCAAGGTCTCTTAATTCCTGGTTTATTGCCCTTCACTTTAATGTCTTCTTATGGCCACAGCTAACTAGAGTCCTGGTCACTGTAACAAGCATCAGTAATGGTAAAAGTGACCCTGGAAATGCCAATCAGTTGTTACTAAAATGTATTTGTATTTATTTTTGGTTTTTCTTGGGTTGAATTTTAGATTTGATTTTTAGTTTCTTATATAATGCTTCACAGTACCTGCTTAAATGGCAGTATTTTATATGTAGTTGATACAGTATTACATAATTGTCTTATTAAATTTGATCATCTATTTAAAAAGGTCAACAATTTAAAAGTCCTGAAGTGGAATAAACTTGAGTGTGTGTGTATATATGTGTGTATATATGTGTGTATAAGGTCTCACTATATAGCCCTGTATGACCTGGAACTCACTATGAAGATCAGGTTGATGTCCGACTCAGAGATCTGCCTGCCTATGCTTTCTGAGTGCTGGGATTAAGGGCATGTACCACCATGCCCATCCACACAAAAATATTTTCATGTTTTTACAAATCCTTTTCTCATTCATTGAATATTGTTACTGAATATTTTATAGTTCTCTTATGCATTTGATGTTTACTATTCTAATTGGCTAACACTGCCATATTAGATAATGCATGCATTTAAATGGTCTTATAAGCTGACATTACTTTGTTTTCTTTTGTCTTAAGGATATTTCTTTGATGGAACAAATGTACCTCAGACCATCTCAGGCACAACTTGAAGTACCCCAGGTGGAGGAAGAGAAAAAGTTCCTGACAGATATTAAGGAGCGGCCGATTGTGGTAACATCTCTAGTGTCAATCTTCTTTCCCTGAATTAAAGAAATAGTGTGTCGTTTGTTGACTGAACAATTGCAGAGGATTAACAATGGTCTCCTCTAACTTGCTTTACAGTACATTTCAGTTTCAGCACCTAACCCAAAGCTGTATGGGCCTCTGGCTCCCTTGTCCAGAAACTCCCAGCTCTCAGAAACTGTTTTGAGTGAGGCCAAACTCCCTTTTGGTGGAGAAAGAGAATGAATGAATGGCTCTCCCGAGTTACAGATGCTTAATATAGAAAGTAGCTTGAGATATAATTTAAAAGTTACTAGCCTCTAAGCAAACATCATTTTAATATACATTTATCTAGGAGAATTGCTAAAAGTGCAGTGTGGACCGTGGGTAGCAGAAGTGTTTGAGAAGCAGAGCTTCCCCTTTGTCCACCACAGGGAAAATGACTAAGGTACTTGGAGCAATTCGGATCATGTTCTCTGATAATGGGACTTAAAGTAAAACTTGAAATGGAGGAAAAGTAAATGAATTAAAGGTAAATCCACATTTACATAGGAAGACGTGATGGTCAGTTGCTTTACTTGCGAGTTTTGAAAATATGGCCCCGAACATGTGTATATACAGTGAGAACATACTCCAGGAAAACATTCAGAGAGCGGTTACAACCTTCTGTTTTTAACCCCAAGTGGTCCATCATCCCACGTAATCTCTTTTGTTTTTGTTTTTAAATTGACTGTTGAAATGTGCCCATGGGATTCCCACCCTTCCCTTGAGACTTGGTGACATAGGCCAGGGAAAAATAATTTTCTGGCCTTCAGATATTTTATAAAGTCAACTTGAACTTTTGCTTTGGAATCTGCAGAAAGAAAAACTGGCCAGATCAAGCTGAGTTTCAGACACACATCCACTCATCCATCGTGTCGCTGGGTAGAGCATGCTGACCCTTTCGTTTTTCTCCAGCCGAGCATCTATGAGGAACTCCCCGAGACAGTGTCAAGCATCTTCCAGGTGGAGCAGGAGGCGGCTCCGGAATGGGGAGCCATAGAGGAAGAACACTCAGCTTTCAAATCCCAGGAGATGTTAGGCGCTGTACCACCGCCGGAGGCCTCCAGTAAACCTCTGGACAGTGCCCTTCCCACAAGTGATGTCAAACAAACCAGGCGGCCAACTCTACAAGTAAGCAAAACAAAGCACTACTGTTTGTGTCGGGAACTGGGGCCGTGTAAGTGTGAAGGAGTTTCCCAGGCAAAGAAAGAGCAAGGCGTGGCGTATGTGGTGTGGTTGGGGGAGGGGCATCAGGAGTGTGGAAAAAAGAGGTAGACATTTTTCTGAGGGCTTCCCCGCTCCCTTGGGATAAAGGACAGATTTTCTAGGTAAGAGGCCAACTGAGCTCTCCAGAAACTGCCTACAAGTTTTCTACGTAGCACCTGAAGGGAGTCAGGATATGTAGTCCCCAGATTAGGTCTGGTTGGACTTGGTAATGCTTGTGTATGCCCCTACTTAGATTTATTTCAGCTCTGGAGTTCTTTTCTTTTGTGCCAATGCTTGCCAGAACTTTATGCTTGTTTGCTTGAATCATCTCAATGTCAGTAATTATCCATGACCTTTAACACTACACATAAGCCAGATGCTTTTTTTGTAGTGTCAGTGGTGCAGGGATGAGGAACAGTGTGCTCCAGTAAACCAGGACAAGGCTACTTTTTGACGTAGCTAATAAATACATCCTGATAACAGTGTGAGGCAGGATGTTAGCTGCTCAGACGCATGCTGGGAGAACTCCAGGCACAGAGTGCACAATTTCCGCCTTATTGGCTGTTCTCCACCCAGAAGCTCTTTGTGAGAGTAAGGGTTACAAGTATTCTGAGCTAAGTCATTACCAACGACAGAAAAAAAAATTGAGTCGATGGATAGCAACTTGGTGAAGAAATGCCTGAAACAGTAGAGACAGGACTGGGTACCTTTGTAGAAAAGAGATTGTAACAAGCATGGGTCAGGAATGCAGGGGGAAAAACTATAAGAGCTGTAAGATTCTCTAACTGCAAGCTCACAGTTATGACTGATTCCTGGTCTTCAGAGTTCTGAAAGCACACGAAAGATAAAGCACATATCACAGATGACTAGAACCATGGCACGTGACTGTTGAAAGTTATTCCTAGAGAGCTGAGATGCAGGTCAAACCCCTTGCAGTGTTAAGAACAACAGTGGCGATTTTTAATGTTATTTCGGTGCAAAGGTAGATAGAGGTGGAGGTAGGGTGGGGAGAACGACCACCCTGTCATCATGGCTGGATAATGTAATTCCAGCAGATGTCAGAGATGCTTATTTTTGAAAAGGGAATTGTGTGTGTGTGTGTGTGTGTGTTTGATGTGCACACGTGTTTAAACAGACATGTGACTGAGAAAAGGAAGCTGATGCTTCACTTTAAGAATCCGACAAGGAAAGTGATCTTTAGTTTAGAAAGAGAAACTGGGTTTTGCAAAACGGTCGACTGTGGAGATTTGATAGATTCTATGAGTTAATTCTGGTGTCTGAGCAGGTCGGCTCAGGTAGGTAGGTGCTTTTCACCTGCTCTGTTGTTTGAGCTGCAGAGTGCTGCCTGCTCCCCGTCAGTGTTAAACGACCAAAACAGAGCCTGCTTTGGAATGTAGAAGACCAGCAACTGCAAAAGCTGTAAGGGCAAAGGTTTTGATTTCTGTAGTCTCTGTGCTGTACCGGTCTTGTCGGAAGCATTAGAAGATTAAATAGCTTATTAAAAATATCGAGCCCCACCCCTCCTAACAGGAGAGGTAATCCTTTCCGCAGTGTGGGAACCTACAGACAAACATGGAAGTCCAACCTTGTTTCTTCTCTTAGAGTTGTATTAGAGAAACTATCATAGAAGTACTGAGCATGCTTCTCACTGAGTGTCCTGGATAAATCCCAAGGCTCTGGGCCCAGATTAGTCATGAACACAGTTTTTTCCTTCCCGTTAGTAGACATGAGAGCTTGGCTAATTACCAGACTATGCATGCGTTCTTTTAAATTATTTTATTCAGTTACATCCCAAATCTTGCCCTCCCCCGTCCCTATTTCCAGAGTTCTTCACCCCATTTCCCCTCCTCTTCAACTCTGAGAAGGTGCTGTCCCACCACCAGTATCTCCCTTCCCTGGGGCATCAAGCCTCTATAGTTCTAGGCACATCCTTTCCCACTGAGTCCAGACAAGGCAGTCCCCTGCCACATATGTGCAGGGGTGGGGTGGGGGTGGAGGATGGGATTGGACCAGCCTGTGTATGCTTCTCAGTTGGTGGCTTAGTCTCTGGCAGCTCCCAGGGGTCCAGGTTAGTTGACAATGCTGTTCTTCCTAGGAGGTTGCCATCTCCTTCAGTTCCTTCAGTCCTCCCCCTAACTCTTCCATAGTGGTCCCAGACCTCAGTGTAATGGCTGTAAGTATCTACATCTGTCTGAGTCAGCTACTGATATTGTCTCTCAGAGGACAGCCATGCTAATGCCGGTGTTAAGGGAGGATGATGGGGGTGTTACCTTGGTGTTGGGATACTATGCAGATGCCATACAGATGGCATTTAGTGTCACACACACAGGAGTCTTAGTATGATTAGTGATTATGGGTTACTGTGTTCTGGATCTCAACAGTCCATGTATAAGTGCCCCCAGATAGTTGCTGCAGGTGAGACAGTGTTAGAATTGCTGAATTGGCTTGTAGTTAGTTACATATCTAGATAGTGCACAGTTAGTGTGTGGAAGTCTCTAGAGGAGAGATATAGATTGTGTCCAGTTTTACATACTCCTCAATAACGTGGAGGAGAATATGGAAGATTTGCTGATTGGATTTACAGATAACGTCTAAAATTCGGCTGCTTAGGGCTCAGATTAAATCTAATGGCACAAAGCTATGTCGCGTTTTGCTTTTGGCTCTACCACCCAAGTACGAGACGGGATTTAGCAGCAAACTCGAGCAACCTCGGGGCTTTACATTGTAATGTCGTTTTGTCATCGGGAAGACAGATACAGTTGCAGCTTACATTGGTTGATGGATGCCATAGGAGGATCGTCTTTCACTTGGGTGATCTGATCATGTCACATGTCAAATATTGTGTTCATATCCGAGTATCCAGCCACAGTAGGGTTCCTGAACAAGGCTGAAGAAGGAGTGACAAAGGACACCACTTCAAAACCATTCTATGTAAGGTAGAATTGAAGGCATTGAGAGGAACGGAAGCCCGAGGCAGTAAATATATTCAAGTGCTTGGCTTTTGTGAAGTGGAAATGAGTGAGCTGCTCTCTAACCTTCCCGAGGTTTGAATCTAGACTGGTAGATGAAGGTTGTTAGACTCAGGAATAAAGAAACAGAACAAACGTGACTGAGTGGGAGTGTTTGGAAGAAGACATGGCTGGCCCTGGGTCTCCACATTCATGGTCCCTGACCTTGTTCAAGCAGATGACCAAGACAGGTGGAGGCACCGTAGGCAGACTTCAGATCCGAATGTGAGAATGGAGAGATCTTCCATGACTCACTAATTTCTCACCTAAGTAACTGCAAGAGGGAACTGTTTTTTTCTGAGCTAAGACCAAATCCTGCAGCTAACTGTAATAACCCCCTTGCATCTAGCCTTCTACTTATCCAGCCTTAACTCTGCCTTGACTAGGAAAGCCTTCCTGCTTTCTCCCTTGAATCTAGTCTCAAAACAAAGCACAGAGCATCCCAAGAGGAAAACTCTTATGTGTAAATTATTACAATCACATAGTCTGAAACATTTCTAGGAGATCTGAGAAAACAATATTTTCAACATAAATTATTAAGAGGGAACTATTTGTGAGACAGAATGTATTTGGGTGTGCCAGGCAGTAGAAATGCAACACGTGTAACTCTAAGAAGTACAGTCTGATATATATAGCTCAGAATTATACTTTAAAACATTAGAGCTTCTTTTAGCTGTGCTTATAATCAGAACTCTTACAAACTTTCAGAAACGCAGGGCGAGTTCTGTTAAAACAGTAAATCAAGGCGTGGGGGAGGCATCTGTTAAGAAGAGTAGGAGGAGAGCTGGGTCCAGACACAATCCCTTTAACTCACTTAAATGCCAGGTGGATAATGTAGCCTGCTTTTAAAAAAATGTATATACACATATATTATATTTATATTATATATTATATGTGTATATATACATATTTTTGTTTCTTCTTTTAAAAAACATCTCAACAGTGTTTCCCTTCCCTCTTCTTCCCCCCAAGTCCCTTTTCCCCACTTCCTCTCTGCCCCCCACTCCCCCAATCCACTCCTCTTTCAGAAAAGTGCCAGCCTCCCATGGATAGAAACCAACCATGGCATATCACGTTTCAGTAAGACGAGGCACCTCCCCTCAGACTGAGGCTAAATGAGGCAACCTAGTAGGAGGAAAGGGTCCCTAAAACAGGTAAAAGAGTCTGAGATAGCCCATGCTCCTTCTGTTAGGAGTCCCACATGTACACAACTATAACATATATCCAGAGGAGGTAGGTCTGTCCTATGTAGGCTTACAAGGAGGAAGACAGGGCATCCCTGGAACAAGCTGGCTAGCAAGACTAACTGAAACGGTGAGCTGTGGGTTCAATCAAGAAACTGTACCCCCTGTGAGTAAGGTAGAGCGTGATGGAGGATTTGTCAGAACCAGCCTCGGACCTCCACACGCACACAAACATACACGTGAGCATACACATGAACATACACTTCATATATAAAAAAAGAGTAGATTGGGCTGGGGGCATAGCTTAATGGTAGAGTGTTTGCTTAGCATGCTTGAGACCCAGGGTTCATCTTATAAATAAAATACTAACTTTTAAAAATTTTCATCAATATATGTACATAAAATTAGGAATGTTTTAGAAATAGTAACTTACCTTTGGTATTTATATTCTGGTATACAACAGAAATCAGGAGTTTAAATATGAGACAGCATTAAATATGAGAGAAAAGTTTAACTCTTCATATTCTAACTTTTTTTTAACAGCATGTTTTGTGTGTTTTTAAAGGAGGAATCAACAGGAATCATGCAAATCAGAGGAAAAGGAGTTAAGCCAACATGTAAAAGTAAACCAACTAAGCCGTCAAAACCAAGAATATCTGTAAGATCTGAGGAGGATAAAAAACTAATTAAAAAGTAACTTCCTTGAATTTATATATTTTCTGCTTTCTTTTTAAATATTTATTTTTATTTTATATGTGTGAGTGTTTGCTTGCATACATGTGTGAGTACCAAATGCATGCCTGGTGTTTGGAGCGGCCAGCAGAGGGCGCTGGAACACTTGGAACCAGAGTTAAGGATGGTGTGGGTGCTGGGAATCCAGTCCTCCACAAGAGCATCAAGTGCTGTTAACTGCTGAGCCGTCTCTCCAGCCTCTTTACACACTTTCTTATCCAAAGACTAGTCATTCAGTGGCTTGACGTGTAAAAGTGCATTTTTTAAAAGGAAAAACTAAATGCCTCATATGGAGATCCAAGTGGAAATTTCTCAGAGGAAAAGTTTGTGGTGGGCTTTCTATGTGGGACAGGCGTGTTTCCCTCCACACTCTCTGTTTCTGTTTTTGAAGAGTAGTTTTATAACAGTAGTCGGAATAAAAAGAAAGCATGTTAGAGATCTTTGCTTTGGTCATGGTTTGGTTGTCTGTTTTGATGGTATTGTGTAATTTTACTATGATAAAATAAAAACCCAACTCAACGTGGTCACAGGCTAGTCAGTGTAGTAACTTAGGTTTCTCTCCACTGTCCATTCAAGTTTCCCTCTTCCCTGGCTGCACCTTTAATGAAGTTGTTTTTATTATTATTGAGAGAAATTTTTATATAATATATTTTGATCATGTCTTCCCCTCCCACAATTGGCTCCCAGATTCTCCCTAACCTGATACCCACCTAACTTTATATCCATTCTCTCTCTCTAAAACACAAATGAACAGAGGAACAAAGCCCAAAACAAACAGAAAAGAAGAAACACACACACACACACACACACACACACACACACAACCAGAAACCAAAATATACCATCAGATGACCAATCTGATAAAAATTGTTCAAAGTGAAATGACACACACACACACACACAAAAATCTATGAAAATATTATTTAATGGAGCTTAGGTATCACACAAGAACACAGCACTGGTTTCAATAGCGCCCCGTGAGTGTGATTCAGATGCCACTTTACCCTTTGCTGCTCAACCTTGTTGAAACCGGTTTTCTCTTCCTTTCACTTCTATTTTCTTTTCTTTTTTTATGGGCTGCTTTATTCTAGATTAGCCTCCATTTACCTCTTTATAGAGGTTTAAAGAAACTTTAATTATTGGCTTTTATTGTTGCTTTGGATACAGGGAAAGTCCAGACATGGAAGACAACCTGTTTTATTTTTTTTTCTTAACTGCCAGCTGAAACTTTGTAGATGGACATCACTCACGGTTTAGCAGTGGAGAGTAGATTCATGGGCACAGAATTCCGAAGCTGATAAAACAGTGAAATTGGCATCTAAGTGACCCTGTGCATGCCGTTGCTTATCTGCATTGCTCTAAGCTCATTTAGTTAGCAAGATTATGTATTAAAACAAACAGTGACAGCAGGCAGCAAGTATTTTACCTTCAATAAATAGTTACTGTCAGATTATCAACGGAGCAGAAACTTCTTGATTTTTTTTTTTGTCCCTAAAAATCCTTGCATTTAGTGCATTAACCAAAGTAGCATGACCACACACAGAGTCAAGGTCTTTTCTTATGTCTTAGTGTTTCAAAGAATGACAAATAGTCCTGTTTAAAGAGACTGTGCTGTAAAAACACACAGGCTTTCTCGAGAATGCCAAAAATATTTGTAGGCCTTATTGACATATATTTGTTATTTTAATTCATGAAAGCCGAGTTTCAGAAATTTACATTATAGAGAAACAAGACAGAAATGCAGGAGAAGAAATAAAAGGCATTGAAGAAAGTTTTTTTTTTTTTTTTTTTTTTTTTTTGTAGGAAGTCACTTATAAAAGCAAGTCTTGGAAAAATCATGTCGAAGCCTTTAGTACACTGGTTCTTTGTCCTTAGCCAATCTGTCTTTTCTCATCAGTGATTAGTCCTCAGAGTATGTGGTCACGTGATCGCCCTGGAACATAGTTCCTCATCGCAGCACACTGCTCTTTCACTCAGTATACCAAGAGAGTCGTCTGCTAACCTGTTTTGTTAGACTGATGGAAGCACAGGGAAGCACAGGAATCCAGATGGGTTGCAATGCTTCTACATGAAAACAATCAGTTGTATGATCTGAAGCACACTCTACTAGCCAGGACCTGTCTGAAGCAGGATGATGACTCAAGTAGGCTTGACATGGAAGGTTACCCCTTTGTCCCCCCCCCCCCCCATCTCCATTTCCTAGGAAGGGTGAACCTATAGCCCTGCCTTCCTGGTCACTACTTTTCACTCTCCCAGTGAGGTTTCTTGCCTCAGACACTTCCTTGCCTTTAGGTGTGCTGCTGTTCCTCCCACACAGTGCTCACACATGTTATACCTTGCCCTTAGCAGACTCTATGCTGTTTTGGAAAAGTCATAGACTGCTTTGTGTGTGACTGAATAATACACATAGTATGCCTACCAATAGGCAAAATGCCACACGGTGTGATTCAGTAACAATAAAAATAAAACGAGTAATTCTACAGCCTGAGAACACTCATTTTTTAAAAACCAGTTCTCACAAATGTAGAAAGCTGGATATTTTATTCCATTCTTTTTCTAAAGATGTTTAGAGAAGCCGATAATGTAACTTGTAAGCTCAAGATCTAAGGTTCTGATCCTGTCCCAGACCATGTCAAAGTCTGTATTCTATATACAATGCTGCTAACTGAGGTTTTCTCGACACAGCTAGCATACAGAGAAGCACTGACCACTGGGAAAAGGGTCAAACCAAACCAGACCCAAACAAACCAGCAACCAAACAACCCCCAGCTCCAAACCACAGAACTAATACAGTGTCTGGGAAGAGACATTTATAAAATATAACCCCCCTCCCACCATCTTCAAAGGGAAAGAGAGTAAAGCAGAAAATGAAGGAGAGAGGATAAAAAAACCTCTGCAGAGGCATCTGTCATCAGGATATTGTCTGAAGGATGTTTAGACATGAACAGAATGTTAGACAGCAGTCTGTCTTTGTGTCTTGTCCTTCAAGCTGGTAACAGTTGACATCTGTTATGTGAGAAGATGTTATGTGAGAAGATTGCATTTACTCTTTTTAAGTCAAGGCCTATGGCCAGATGAGAAGGTTAAAAGTATTTAAGTGCAGGCAGTCCAACCCCAGAACTACACTCTTACCTTGGGTTCTAAACGCCAGGCAGGTGCAGTAAGCAATGGAACCACTGTACTGAGGAAAGGGGCTAAGATGGACCTGCAGATGGGACTTTCCACAGTGCCCAGCTCACAGCCTTGCTTGTGAAGAGGCAAGTCTGGAGTGTGCTGGTGATGCTGGCAGAGAAGGGACAGACTTCTGCTTTGCATTGGATTTGCAAGTGAAGGAGAGAGATGTTAGATATTTTGCATCTTGAGCATGAGGAATCTAGGTTGTTGTGATGACAGGAGGAGATTTGGGAGCATTGAGCAGAGGTAAAGAAGTCGCCATGGAGAGGATTTTACCTATGTTCAAAGAGATGTTCAAACCTAGAAGGCACACCTAATTGGGGAGCTAAAGACTTCAAACTAAGACAAATTTAAAAGATGGAAATCTGGGATAGGGTCTGCGCTAAAAAGCTCATGGGGAAAGCCAATTTCAAGAAGGATCAACACAGTTATCTGTACCCTGAAGATCTTATAGAATGTGGTCTACAAGTACCAAGCTCCTTCAAGTTGGTGGTTGTGTTGAGGCTGAGCAGCGTCAGAGGAAGAATGCTTGTCAAGGATTCTCAGTCTGGATTAATTGGAAAGGCACTGGGTTTATGGACAGCAGTACTGTGCTTGGAACCCAGTAGCTGATAATTTGGTGAATTAATCAAACTAGGCCAGCTCCAAAGAAAGGGTGATCTCTTCAATATATATATATATATATATATATATATATATATATATATATCTCCAATATATAATATATATATATACGTATATATATATATATGTATATATACATATATATATACACGTATATATATATTATATATTATATATATGAGATATCTAGTGTATATATTTGAGAGTTATCTTGTAAGGGTTAGAATGTGTAAAGCACTCAGTACACAGGCTGGCACATAGTAGGTACTTAAAAGGTTGGCTGGATAGCAGATGGCATACAGCATCACTAAAGCAGCCCATGGTGACTTTTCTGTACTCCCGTCACCTATAGACAAGAGAGAGGCACAATTCAGGAGTGGGAAGGGGTGTAACACCCACAACACTGTTGTACTGACAAGTTTCTGTAGTATGGGTATTGTTTCGTTCCTAGGAAGAAATGCTAGACTGAGTTACAGAGTTCAAGAGAGGAAAGAGGAGTTTGTTTTAGACATATTTGTTGTGTGGTGTGTGTAAGACCTGCAGCTTGGTGCAAACTTAAAGCTCTGGGCATTTCCCAAATGCTGCAATATTAAGTTTGTCATAAGGCATTATTATAGTTTTCTGTCTGATCCCTGTATTTCACTGACTTTTTAGAGCCTGCACTGAACTGTCAGTATCAATGTATTTCCTATCTAACACCCATAAAATGATAAAATAAAGAGGCTTTCTTTGTTTCCTCTTACAGAATCCCAGAGGCTCATCTCCTTCCCCATCTTCATGACCTGTGCACCACAGTCCCAAGCATGGAATTGCCTGTGGATCTGCGCCTGGCTTCTCGACTGTACCACACTGCCGACAGGAAAGGCCACAAGGCTGCACTTGAACTATTGGGGTCGTCTCTTTTAGGTGGTCACTGTATTGATGAACAGAGAGAAAGGTAACAGTTTTCTGGTTATTTCGTTTTAAACTGTCAAAACCATTCAAAGAAGAGGAGAGACTATAAGACAGACAGACAGACAGACAGACAGACAGACAGACAGACACACACACACACACACACACACACACACACACACACACAGAGAGAGAGAGAGAGAGAGAGAGAGAGAGAGAGAGAGAGAGAGAGAGAGAGAGAGAGAGCCTTCTAATTAATCCATTAATGGCAGAGGCTTCATGATGTACTTTTCTATGTCCTTTAAAATGGTTTCATTGGAAATTAAGTTTTTAAGACAGAACATTGAGAGGCACCTTTACCCACAGCAGTAATTTATCATAAGGAAATTTGATTGATTAATCCAGATCTACAAGTATATTAGATACTTTCTCTTCTTTTTCTAACTTCATGACAACTCTGGGCTACAAATGTAGAACGAGACACATGGGAGTTAATCTCATTCTATGCTGTTAAAAGCATCGAGGTTTGGGAAGAGAATACCAGGAGGTGTTTGACTAGAGTCCACTGACACACTTTGATCCTGGATAGTGATCAGAAGCCATGGTTTTGGAAATCATTCCAGCTGTGTTTCCTTCCTGTGGAATCCACACACTGTTCTGTGAGCAGTGTATGATCCACACCATCCTCACAAGAGGAGAGACAGGGGAAGCGAACCGGTATTGGCTTGGTAGTGAAAATACTGTGAGCATAGTGTTACCTGCTTTTGCATATGTTTTCTGTTTGAATTTTCAACTATTAAGGGAAGAAGTCATAATTTCTGTTTAATTCACTTAGAGATTGGGGCTTTATCATATCAAGTTACTTGCCCAAGTTATCTCTGAGGAGTGGATAGAATCCAGGAGTGTCTAACTTGGTTTTACCCTCAGCCATTTTTTTCCTATCTTTTTCTCTGTGTAAAATATATATTTAAGACATTTGTGTCCTGATCACCCCTCCTGATTAAATTTTAACATCACAGGCTCCAGACACACTGTGTATCTACTTATGTACTTTAGTATGGAATATATTCTCACACCTATGCAAATAAGGAAAAAAGCTTTTATTATCCGACCCTCCTGTTCCCCAAAGGGTGAGTTTTCACGTCTGTAAGTCAGTGTCCCACCATCAACACCATCTTGTCTCTCACCTTTGAAAAGATTGTGTAGGACTCAGAAAAAAAAATATCCATTACCTACATTAAGAAAAATAAAAAATTAGACATTAAATTAAATTGGACCCTTTTCAGAATTAACATTTATGCTACACATGCAAGAATAAGGTCTTAAAAGATCACCTTTAGCTGTGTTCACACACATCTAATGCTTACCCACTCTTCATAGCATGCTCTGAACCAGCCTCCTCAGGGTGATTGTTTTTTTTGTAAAAATGAGAGCATTGTATCCATTCTTTTACAGTTTAAAAAGAACCCATTGGTGTTCAGCAGCCATAATGAATTTTAATTTGACTCCTTACAAGAAAGAATTCAAACCATTATCATACTTAGTTCTTTTATTATTTATTTATTTATTTATTTATTTATTTATTTATTTATTTACACTCCAGATTTTACCCCCTCTCCATCCACCCTCTGACTTTTCCACATCCCATACCTCCAACCCAACCCCCTGTCTCCACGAGGCTGTTCCCACCTTCCACCCCTGACCCCACCAGACCTCTAAACTCTCTGGGGCCTCCAGTCTCTTGAGCGTTAGGTGCATCATCTGATTGAACACAGACCCGGCAGTCCTCTGCTATATATGTTTTGGGGGCCTCATAACAGCTGGTGTATGCTGCCTGGTTGGTGGTCCAGTGTCTGAGAGATCTCAGGGATACAGGTTAACTGAGACTGCTGGTCCTCCTACAGGGTCACCCTCCTCCTCCTCACCTTCTTCCAGCTTTTCCCAATTCAACCACAGGGTCAGCAGCTTTGTCCATTGGTTGGGTGCAAATATCTGCATCTGACTCAGCTAGCTGCTTGTTGGGTCTTCTGGAGTGCAGACATGATAGGTCCCTTTTTGAGAGCACACCATAGCCTCAGTAATAGTGCCAGGCCCTGAGACCTCCTCTTGACCTGGATCCTACTTTACGCCTGTCCCTGGACCTTCTTTTCCTCAGGCTCCTCTCCATTTCCATCTCTGCAGTTTTTTCAGACAGGAACAATTATGGCTCAGAGTTTTGACTGTGGGTTGGCAACCCTCTCCCTCATTTGATGCCCCGTCTTCCTGCTGGAAGTGGGCTTTGTAAGTTCCTGCTTCCTACTCTCGGACTTTTCATCTAAGACCCTTTGAGTCCTGATAGTCTTCCACCTCCCAGGTCTCTGGTGCATTCTGGAGCGTCCCTCCAACCTCCCACCTCCCTAGGTTGCCTGTTTCCATTCTTTCTGCTGGCCCTCAGGGCTTCAGTCCTTTTCCCTCACCCAATACCAGATCATGTTCCTCTTTTCCTCAGTCCCACTGGATAGGGAGAAGAAAGCAATCACAAGTGGGGAGGGAGGGAAAGTGGACAATGATCTGGAATTGGGTGAGGGAAAAGGACTGAAGCCCTGAGGGCCAGCATACTTAATTCTTATGGAAACAAACTGTACTTTCAGGATGCACTCACAACATAAACCTGAAATCTCTCAGTGTTGTCAAGTCACTGATAACATTTTGTGAGTCAATGCATGGGGTTTGGAAGTTTGGAAACTGTTTCAACATACCTGATAAAAAGATAACAGCCTAAAGTTGGGAGTACAAAATAAAGATCATGTGATCATGTGTAATCCAGCAGCCATAAGATTCTATGCTGCCCCTACCCCACTTTAGTACTGAAGATTGAACCCAAGCCTGGAGCATGCCAGGCAAACTCTCTGCCACTGAGCTAGACAGCATGACACTATACACAGCGCATATTGTTCAGCAATGTGTTAAAACAGCTGCTTTCTTTCCAATTCTTTTTATTTTCCCAAGTAGATCTATCTTTCCTTTTTCTAAGAGAGTGAGTAAATGCTCTACTTGATACTGATAATTCTTGGCTATTTGTTCCTCAGTACCAAATAAGAAGTTAATTTAAGTATTGAATCTTTAATTTTTAGCATGCATATGTGAAAGATTACCTTGCTAAACACAATTTTACCTTTTTAAAACACGTGTCTGCAAAGCCTAAAAGTTCAGAGAAATGTCTATTTTTTTCCTGAATAATAAGAGTTCTGAAGAAAAGTAACTGTAAACACAAAACAAGTACCTCTCACTTCATAGATTTGCTTTTGCTGTAATAAGAATAGTGAACTCTAACTCATAATAATACCCATGGTTAGGAAACCTTAGTGCTTTGCTATTTCTACACATAGAATTGTTATTTGTGAGAAATACCAAGAATATTTTAGTAGACTGGTAAGGATATATGTTCAGTTTATTCAGAATAGCAAAGGTACTAGTCAAATGTACATTTATATTGTTAAATATTTCATGATAATTCTCTACTTTAAAATATATTTTGTGATTGTAGAGATATTTATAGACATTTATGCCAATGTATTAGTATGAAATTTTTATTTTTGCGTGCTATGATTTAAACCTAGGGCCTTGTGCATGCTCGGTAATTGTTATACCCCTAAGCATTAGTATGGACTTTTATTGTGGTTTTGGAGGCAGTTCATTGTTATGTAGCCCAGGCTATCCTAAATTTTGCTATACATACCAGGCTGATTTCAAAGTTGTACCTGTCTTCCTGAAGTAAGGTTTCAAAGCAAGAGAACAATCAGTAAAAGTATTAAGACATTGGAGTTGTTAGTTAGTAAGCACCTGCTCAGATATTTCTTGTTAATGTGCTGAAACAATACATGACACTCTATAGTGTTAGCTTTTCTCCCTAAGTTATGTGTGAACAGAGAATTTATTTAATCTATTCTCTAATTTACTAAGCTCTGGTGGTGTTGTTCATGAAAATTCATGACACTGATCCATCTCTTACCATCCTTGTAAGTGTAGCTTGAGTTTTGTAAATTAACATTTTTCCCACTAATCTGGTGAGGAGACAAACACCCACACAGATGAGATACTCACTTGTGTGTGTGTGTGTGTGTGTGTACATGTATATATATGTATATATACATATGTATATATACATAGATATATATGTGTATATATATATACATAGACATATATATATATATGTATGTGTGTGTACATGTATATATATGTATATATACATATGTATATATATAGAGATATATATGTGTATATATATACATAGACATATATATATGTGTGTGTATATATGTATATATACATATGTATATATACATAGATATATATGTGTATATATACATAGACATATATATATGTGTGTGTGTATATATGTATATCTATGTATATATACATAGATATATATGTGTATATATATACATAGACATATATATGTGTGTGTGTATATATACATGTATATATATGTATATATACATATGTATATATACATAGATATATATGTGTATATATACATAGACATATATATGTGTGTGTGTATATATGTATATATATGTATATATACATATGTATATATACATAGATATATATGTGTATATATATGCATAGACATATATATGTGTGTGTGTATATATGTATATATATGTATATATATGTATATATACATATGTATATATACATAGATATATATGTGTATATATATACATAGACATATATATGTATGTGTGTGTATATATATATGTGTGTGTGTGTATATATATATATATATATATATACACATATATCTACATATGTCTGTATGTGTCTTAGGATTTTTATTGCTGTAAAGAGATACCATACAACCAAGGCAGCCCTTTTTTCCCCCTCTTTTATTGGATATTATATTTACATTTCAAATTTTATCCCCTTACCGCATTCCCCCAACCTCCCAGGAACCCCTTATCCCATCCCCCCTCCTCCTGCTTCTATGAAGGTGTTTACCCACCTACCCCCCAATCCCCCTCCCCACCCTCAGATTACCCCCCCCCCACTCAGTGCTCAGCCTTCAAGGTGCCATTGACCTCATCTCCCACCTATGCCCAACAAGGCCATCCTCCCCTATATGTACAGCTGGAGTCATGTGGCTCTCCATATGTGCTCCTAGGCTGGTGGTTTAGACCCTGGGGAGCTCTGGCTGGCTGGTATTGTTGCTCTCTTCATAAAGCCACCAACCCTTTAGGCTCCTTCAGTTTACTCTCTAACTTCTCCATTGGGAACCTTTGATCAGATTAATGGTTAGCTGTGAGTATCTGCCTCTGGGTATGTCAGACTCTGGGGGACCCCTAATGAGACAGCCTTATCAGGCTGCTGTCGGCTATCTCTTCCTGACATCCATATCAGCGTCAATTTTTGGTGACTGCACATGGAATGAATACCCAGGTGGAATGGTCTCCATATAACCTCTCCTTCAGATTCTGTCCCACACTTTGTCTCCATATTTGCTCCCTTGAGTATTTAGTTACTCCTTCTAAGAAAGACCTAGGCATCCTCACTTGTTCTTTCTTCTTCATGAGCTTCATGTCGTCTGGTAGTTGAATCTTTGTTGTTTCAAAATTTGGGCTAATCTCCGCTTATCAGTGAGTAAATACCATGTGTGTTCTTTTGTGATTGAGTTACCTCACTCAGGATGATATTTTCTAGTTCCATCCATTTACCTAAGAATTTCTCAAATTCATTATTTTTAATAGCTGCATAATATTCCATTGTGTAAATGTACCACATTTTTTGTATCCATTCCTCTGTTGAAGGGCATCTGGGATCTTTCCAGCTTTTGGCTATTATAAATAAGGCTGCTATGAACATAGTGGAGCATATGTCTTTGTTATATGTTGGGGCATTTTCTGGGTATATGCCCAGGAGTGGTATAGCTGGGTCCTCAGGTAGTGCTATGTCCAATTTTCTGAGTAACCGCCAGACTGACTTCCAGAGTGGTTGTACCAGTTTGCAACCCCACCAACAATGAAGGAGTGTTCCTCTTTCTTCACATCCTCGCCAGCATCTACTATCACCTGACTTTTTGATCTTAGCTATTCTGACTGGTGTCAGGTAGTATCTCAGTGTTGTTTTGATTTGCATTTCCCTGATGACTAAGGATGTTGAGCATTTCTTAAGGTGCTTCTCGGCCATTCGTGTTTCCTCAGTTGAGAATTCTTTGTTTAGCTCTGTACCCCATTTTTTAATGGAGTTATTTTGTTGTTTGGTGTCTAATTTCTTGAGTTCTTTGTATATATTTGATATTAGTCCTCTATCGGATGTAGGATTGGTAATGATCTTTTCCAAATCTGTTGGTTGCCGTTTTGTCTTGTTGACAGTGTCTTTTGCCTTACAGAAGCTTTGCAATTTGATGAGATCCCATTTGTCGATTCTTGATCTTAAAGCATAAGCCATTGGTGTTCTGTTCAGGAACTTTTCCCCTGTGCCTAGGTATTTGAGGGTCTTCCCCAACTTCTCTTCTATTAATTTCAGTGTATCTGGCTTTATATGAAGGTCCTTTATCCACTTGGAGTTGAGCTTTGTACAAGGGGATAAGAATGGATTAATTTGAATCCTTCTACATGTTGACCTCCAGTTGAGCCAGCACTACTTGTTGAAAATGCTGTCCTTTTTCCACTGAATGGTTTTAGCTCCCTTGTCAAAGATCAAGTGACCATAGGTGTGCGGGTTCATTTCTGGGTCTTCAATTCTATTCCATTGATCTTCTTGTCTGTCTCTGTACCAATACCATGCAGTTTTTATCACTACTGCTCTGTAGTACAGTTTGAGGTCAGGGATGGTGATTCCCCCAGAAGTTCTTTTATTGTTGAGAATAGTTCTCACTATCCTGGGTTTTTTGTTATTTCAAATGATTTTGCAAATTCCTTTTTCTATCTCTATGAAGAATTGATTTGGAATTTTGATGGAGATTGCATTGAATCTGTAGATTGCTTTTGGCAGGATGGCCATTTTTACTGAGTTAACCCTGCCTATCCAGGAGCATGGGAGATCTTTCCATCTTCTGAGATCTTCTTCAATTTCTTTCTTCAGAGACGAAGTTCTTGTCATACAGATCTTTCACTTGCTTGGTTAGATTCACTCCAAGATATTTTATTTTATTTTATTTGTGGCTATTGTGAAGGGTGTCATTTCCCTAATTTCTTTCTCAGCCTGTTTATCCTTTGAATAGAGGAAGGCTACTGATTTGTTTGAGTTGATTTTATATCCAGCCACGTTGCTAAAGTTGTTTATCAGGTTTAGGAGTTCTCTGGTGGAAGTTTTAGGGTCACTTAAGTATACTATCATATCATCTGCAAATAGTGAAATTTTGACTTCTTCCTTTCCTATTTGTATCCCTTTGACTTCCATTTGTTGTCTAATTGCTCTAGCTAGGACTTCCAGTACTATATTGAATAGGTAAGGTGAGAGTGGGCAGCCTTGTCTAGTCCCTGATCTTAGTGGGATTGCTTCAAGTTTCTCTCCATTTAGTTTGATGTTGGGCAGCCCTTTTTTTATTGACTATTTTATTTATTTATAATACAGATGTCATTCCCTTTCCCCATTTCTCCTCCCTAGAAGCCCCCTATTCTATACCCCCTCTTCTTTTATGCTTTTATACCATTTTGATTACATGCATGTAATAAGGTCAGTTCTAGGTTGAGGGTCTAGCAATACAATAGATGCAAGTAGTCGAGGAACAAGCAATACAATAAACACAAATAGTCAAAGAGAAAGCAGGGCATTAAATCCAGTTACATGAACACTCCTGTGGTCACTGTTTCTAAAGGCTTATCAGGATGACCAAAGTATCTGAGCCTACTTCCCTATCCTAGCCCAAGGTCATTTTTATGTCTGAATCCTACTTCCTTGTTCTAGCCTAAAATTTAGAATCCTGTCTGAAATTACTTCTTTGTTCTGGCCTAATATTTAGATTCCTGCCTGAGATTACTTCTTTCTTGTAGCCTACAATTTAGACTCCTGCCTGAAATTACTTCTTTGTTCTAGTCTAATGTCAGATTCCTGCTTGAAGTCTTGTCCTTGGCCATGTCATATTCCTGTCAAGCAGCCCCTTTCCTTGTCCTTGGCCTATGTCAGCTTCTTGCCAAGTAGCCCCAAAGGCTCTCTACCTCTCCTTCTTTTTTATTTTATTAACAAGACTGAGTCTGTCTTAGGTAGTTCTGACAAGAATGCCTTCCTTACCCATCATGGAATATGCATTATCAAAGGCAATGCATTTCTGTCTTAGGTTGGTAAGGCTCTGTGCAGAATCTTTACCCATCCTTGGCTTGCCAAGTTAATTTAATAACTTTGCCTGGGGTCCATTTTCAGGTTTAAGCCATGTACTTTGGCTGCCAACATGTTGATGTTGTTAAAGATAAGCTTTAACACAATGGGCAGGAATAAGAGTATTCTCAGGACAAGAAAGCCTAGCCTGATCAAGCTATATATGCCATTCCTGAGGTTTGTCCAAAAAGGACATACTGAGCTCAGGCCATGGATAATTTTATTGGCATCATGTGCAGCATCAAAGATCAACAGAGCAGCATTCTTTAAATTCATAATCTCATTATGCAAAGTTAAGACACCCAGAGAGGTGTTAGGATTATGCCAGTTATCCTACAGGTGTCTTCAAACTTTTTTCTAATTATAATGGCAATCATTGTGAATTTTAAAAGCACCACTACTCTAATAATTTTGTTTTGTCGTGGTGGAATATCTTGGTTTCTCCATCTATGGTAATTGAGAGTTTTGCTGGGTAGCCTGGGCTGGCATTTGTGTTCTCTTAGGGTCTGCATGACATCTGTCCAGCATCTTCTAGCTTTTATAGTATCTGGTGAGAAGTCTGGTGTAATTTTGATAGTTCTCCTTTATATGTTACTTGGCCTTTTTCCGTTACTGCATTTAATATTCTTTCTTTTTTCTAGTGCACTTGGTGTTTTGATTATTATGTGACGGGAGGTATTTCTTTTCTGGTCTAGTCTATTTGGCGTTCTATAGGCTTCTTGTATGTTTATGGGCATCTCATTCTTTAGGTTAGAGAAGTTTTCTTCTACAATTTTGTTGAAGATATTTATTGGCCCTTTAAGTTGGGAATCTTCACTCTCATCTATACCTATTATCCTTAGGTTTGGTCTTCTCATTGTGTCCTGGATTTCCTGGATGTTTTGGGTTAGTAGCTTTTTGCATTTTGCATTTTCTTTGACAGTTGTGTCAATATTTTTTATGGTATCTTCTGCACTTGAGATTCTCTCTTCTATCTCTTGTATTCTGTTGGTGATGCTTGTGTCTATGACTCCTGATTTTTTTCCCTAGGTTTTCTATTTTGAGGGTAGTTTCCCCTTTGTGATTTCTTGATTGTTTCTACTTCCACTTTAATGTCCTGGATGGTTTTGTTCAATTCCTTCACCTGTTTGTTTGTGCTCTCTCATAATTCTTTAAGGGATTTTTGTGTTTTTTCCTTAAGGGCTGCTACCTGTTTACCTGTGTTCTCTTGAAATTCTTTGAGAGTGTTATTTATGTTCATCTTAAAGTCCTCTATCATCATCATTAGAAGTGATTTTAAATCTGAATCTTGCTTTCCTAGTGATATGGTGAATTCAGGACTTTCTTATGTGGAAGAACTAGGTTCTAATGATGCCAAGTACCCTGGGTTGCTGATGCTTATGTTCTTGTGCTTGCCTTTCACACACATGTGCCAAGTTGCTGCAGACAGAAAGACATATACATGAATAAAAACAACATCTCTAAAAACATTGTTCCTGACTTCATTTTGCAGTGGTATTTGGAAGTCAGTTACTCTTCTGTGAAGCTGTTCTTTCCCTTGCTTTTTTTTTTTTTTTAAATTTTATATTTTATTTACATTTCAGATGCTATCCCTTCTCCCCATTTCCCCTCCCTAGAAAACCCCTATCCCATACCCCCCCTTTCCTTTTCGCTTTTATACAATTTTTTAAAGTGTTAATCAAAGGCTTTATATGTTTGGTAGTGCTCAATCAGAAGTGTAACCCAATACCCAACCTAGATATATAAACTGTCTTTGACTGCTTGCTCTTAGGGATGCACACAGAGCTCTGTGTCTCATTCTCTGCCCTCTATTCCCTCCCTCCCTCTGTCTCTCTCTCTTTGTGTGTGTTCACATGAGTGCAGGTACCTGAAGATGTTGCATCCCCTTGGAGTTGAGTTATAGGTTGTGAGCCATCCAAGTGGGGGCTGAAAGCTGAACTTGGCTCCTTTGCAAGAGCAGTGTTTGCTAACAGGTGAGCCATCCTTTTAGCTCCCCACCTCCATTCGTGTCTCCCCACCTCTTGAGTGAAGTGTCTAGGGTTTAAACTGGCTTTTTTTCACATCTGTTTATAGTCTCAAAGTGAGTGTCTCAAGGTCCATGGTTCTAAGTGCCGTTTACCTGCTGCTGAGTATTAATTACTCAGGTAGTGTACAGCGATGCTCCTAGTGGCACTTTGTGTGTAATTACACTGCCTACACTTAGGATGGGCCTTTTCACTTCAATTAGCCCAGGCTAGAAACTCTCAGTGGCATCCCAGAAGTTTGCCTCCTAGGTGATTCTAGACATGGTTAATTTGATCAGGATCTAGCATCTCACTTATTCTTGTTACTTATTGTTAACACAAGAGAAGAACTTGAATCAAGCCTGTGGTTTTATTTGTATGTAACCTGCTACTCCCAGATCTTTAGAGGAATTTAAATTTTGTTTTAATTTCACTAGCATATGTTTGGGGGGGGTGGACTGCTTTCTAATTAACTCTTTCTTGTACATACAAATCCCTCCTAATATGCTACAATATCTCCTCGGGTGAGGATTTTTCTATTTTGTTTGAATAATGTTTGCATTATATTTATTTTATGCATTTCTTTAAAAATACTGATTAGCTATACACTGGACTTTAATTTTGCATTCTTCATGTACATCACTTATTTTGTTATGTTTATCTCTCAAACTTCTGCTCATTAGTGGTTTTATGTTTTGAGGTGTGAGGTTCAAAAATAACAATCCCTCCTCCAATAGTTATAGAATCATTTTTCTTAGTCGCCTAAGGGCTGTATAAGTCTTTATTACCTATTTCATTCCGCTTTTTGTGTCGACCATATGAATCTTTTAGTGATATTTTTGTTTTCCCCTGACATTATTCATTGGGCTCCTCGACTGTATTTCTTTGTAATACATTGGAGGTTCTCCTCATAGAACTGCTATTGGATTTTTCTGTATGCTCATAGTTGAAGGAAGAGGTCTTTTCTGGATACCCAAAATAATACAGGACAGGTTTCCATGACAATGTTTACACTTTCCAGTTTGGAAGTACTAAAATACTTCTTTAAGATTTGAAGTAGGATAGCAAGAGGCAAAGGTTTGTATTCCTCTCATCCAGAACACTGAAGTATTGAGGAATATGAAGCAGGGTCTAAAAATTTACCTGTTTTCTTTCAGTGATAGGTGAGAGTACATTAAAGATGATCTTTTCCTCTTGGGTTTTCTATATTATAATGGCTATTATAGGCCTCTCTGTGAAACATATATTGCACATCCTTTATAAGAATGACACTGCGTTAATTTGAAAGCTTCTACTCTTTGGAGAGATATGAGCTGTGTTGTGCAGACACAGATGTGTAATTGTCTGAACACTGTTCCCTCTATATCATATGACTTACAAATGAATGCCCGTGCTTGGAAGACTTCATCCAACTCCTTCAAGGAAGTTAGTGATATTTGGTAATAAAATAGGAAGTTATATAATAGAGACTGAGGAGAGTTGTCTGTACTAATGCCTATGTAGCATATAAGATATTTATTTCCCAAGTGAAGAACCTGCAGTGTGGCATTTAGAAAACTAGTTCATCTGTACATAGGTGGTAAAAGCAGGGACTCAGACTCAGGGGGCTCTACTTTCAGGTGGTTTGTATTGTATCTCACGACCTCTGTGACTCATGGCCTCCTGCATCTGGGACGCCCTTTCTCTTTATGTTTTGCCCTGAGTTTGCATTCTCCCCAGTTTTCAGTACCTGGCTGCATAGGAGGTGGCATGCTCACTCCCCCTTGGTAGTTCATCTTTGTTCCATCACCATCTAATTACAGTCCCAGAGTCTTTGCTTTCAGTGTGTGGGGAACTGTATCTTACAATTTGATTTTACTAGTGCTTGTTCCCTCCGAGGCGTCTAGACAAAGGATGTCTCTAACTGTGGGGGACTTCCCCATGCTAATTATGTAAGTTCATAAGGCTTTGGGATTTCTGAATGTTGCTTTTTTTTTAATTCCCCATTTCTTAGAGCACTTTCCTCCCTGCTAAAATGTGCCACTTTTAAATGGCTTCTGCTAGCACGTTCTGATGCTACCTGTAGAATACCATTGTCTGTGGTCTCTGGTACTTCATTGTTAATGTGTCTCATTCTTTATGTCCTTTCAGCATGGGTATCAGGGACTGTCTTTCTTTCTCCTTATTGTCTGCCATCTCTCAGTAGTCAGGCTGTTTCTGGCCCAATTTTAATCCTTAACTTTGTTCCTTGCTGTATAATCTAGGTAATAACCTGAGGTATATGGGAGATTCTAAGACTTAATCCTTGTCTGAAGTTTAGTTGGTGGTATGTGTCATAGAAGAATGTACATCAGGGTTATATTATCTTAGCTCTCTTACCCTAACTCTTGTGTGGATAAAGAGACAAAGGCAAAGTTCTGTATTCCCAAATACATGGGAAACTTAGAACCAGAATCAGTTCTGACCTCAGTTAAATTTCTGTTACAGACACATTTAGTACATATTTTCATTACTATACCTTTTGTGTCCTTTTTCTTGGTATTATCATATGTTTAGGTATTTGGCCTACATGTATGTCTGTGCATTGTGTCCATGCCTGGTATTCATGGGGGGCAGGAGATGGTGTCAGATCTCCCGGAAATGGAGTTACAGACTGTTGTGAGCCACCGTGTAGGTACTGAAGATCAAAACTTCGATTTCTAGAACTGCAAGTGCTCTTAACTGTTGAGCCCCACTTTTTGTGTCTTTTTAACAGCACAGAGATAACAACAAAAAGCTGTTTCAGTTTACATCTCAGTATTTGATGAGACACTTGACCAGTGTACATCTCAGTGTTGGATGAGACACTTGATTGTATGTTTTTATCTTTCGGTGTACATATCAATGTTTGATAAGACACTTGACAAGTATGTTTTTGTATGGAAAGACATAAAAAAGAAATTATTTGCAATTTTAGCCTGTAACTCTAACTTACATATTTCTGGAAGATATATATATATATATATATATATATATATATATATATACACACACACACACATATATATATATATATATATATATATATATATATATATAATTTTTTTTGAAAGTAAAACAGTGTCATTCCACCAGATGTCACTGTTTGCATGTAGCAACGAACTTACAGTGGTTAAAAAGAACACACACCCCCAACTATATTTTGTAAAAATAAAAATTTATATAGCTACACAGATATTTTCCTACAGGCTTATAATTTTGAGACTCTATTACTTGCTTTCAAAAAAGGCATGTAAAATTTTCATGCATCTCTGCTGCACATTTAAAAGAAAAATTACAGAAAGATGGAGAAACTTGGTGTGTAGCTGAGCATCTAAGATGAAAGTACCTCCAGTCCTAGAGTCTACTTTTTAAACAATATAGTCACAGTTTTTCAAATTGTGGAGTGAGACCCTGTAAGTGGGTTGTAAAAATCAATTTAGTAACTACTAAACTGAAGCTATGAATGTTTTGAAACTGATATATAGAACAGCCTAGTGCATATAAATAAAATCTTGATAAGTTTTTCATAAGTGAATATCCTTAGTTTTCCTATGCACAAATTCTGTGAATTACCTGAAATTGACAATGGGCTCCTGAGGACATTCCCTCAGATTTTGTACATTGTGCAGCAAGGTTCTCTTCCTAAGGAAAAGAGAGTGAAGCTGTGATGGAGAGTTTCTCTCCACAGGGTCTTCCTAAGGCAGAGGAGGGCTGCCAGAGGGAGAAACTTCTGTTTAGTAGGATGTGATTCATAGTTACTTACATGTAAGTTAGAGTTCTTACAACTTAGAGCAAGATGTCTTCTAAGCTTATGTTGTTAGCAACTTACAGAAAGAAATATTTTATATCCTGGTCTGATGGTAGAAAGCAATGGTTTTTAAGAGGTGTAGCTCCTGTACTGGTAGAGAAAGGGGCTTGTTTTTTTCCGTTAGCCTCTTCCTTGATAGAACAATACAGATTGTAATTTCAACCATTTACTGAGCATATACTGTTTGCATACATTATTCCTAAGCAGTAGATATAAGAGCCAATCATTGTTGCCATTAACAAATTAAGGAAGGAAAAGTATCTGAGTTGAGTGTCTTAGTCTGTTTTTTTTTGGTCTAATAGAATACCCAAACCCGGGTAATTTATTAACAACCAACACACCAGATTTACACTAGAGTCTCAGGAGTCCCAGAGTGGCCAGCCGCATCTGTTTAGGGACTCATGTTTCTTTAGCTCATGGTGGAAAGTGAAAGCACAAGAAGGCAGGTAAGAAAAACATAAATGAAGATGAATTCCTGTCCATCAGAACTAACTCATTCCTGCAAACATGGCATTGGTTAATTTATCAGAGCTGTAGCCTTATGACACAGATGCCTCTCATTAGGCCCCACCTCTCACTAGGCCCTACCTCTCACTAGGCCCCACCTCTCACCATTGCTACTTTTTGGGAACAAGACTCAACATGAGTTTTTGGTGAATACAAACCATATCCAAATCATAACACCAACATAATCGTAAGTGGCCAACTTAGGGTTAAAGCCCAGGCTATGGCCTCATCACAGAGTCTCAGTCTTTTCCCAGTGTCTGTGATGTTTAGACTTTTTGAGCATAAAGGCCATTTGTTATGCTTGACTAGTGTATTAATTTGCAAGCCTACTGAATTAGAATCTCCAAAGGAGGTGTGGGAAGCTGTATTTTTGATACTCTCCTCAGGGTGTCTTATGATTAAGCAGTTTTAGAAAAGCTAGTGGTAATCAGAGCTCTCAGACAATATCAGAATCACCTACCCAGAGGGTGAAAACATGGATAACTGCCTACATAGTTCCAGTTTTTGATTCATTGGGTGTCTGGCAAGTGTCAATGATTTGCAAAGTACATACAAGAGACTTGTTCCAGTGAGGTGGACCTGTGTAGAACCTCTACAGCATCCTAGGCTGGGCTTTGATTTTCCAGGGTCTACTTTTGGTCATGAGACTCTTTTTTTTCTCTAACCAAAGCTCACCATTTATCTCATAACTACTACATTCATGTCCTCTGGAAGCAGAAAATTATTTTTGTCCTCCCCCACCCCCAGCCCTGGGCTATTTTCTATTAAGAGAAATATATAAGACAAGATGGACGATGTTCTAAAATGAAAGAACAGATCAAACATAGTAGGAAGATTATGGAGGAAAAATGAGTTTTCACTGGTAGAGGGAGATGTATAAAGATCCTGGAGCCCTTGCTGTTCCATTTTCAGAGCCACCAGAAGCCACAGTTGTATTCTGACTTGTCTACCCCTATAGTGATATATACTTAGTACCCAGTATCTGCCCAGTTCCTAGTCCACCTTTTTCATATTAGATATAGATCAAATGGAGGGTTGGGAAGTGACATAAGATTGGCAGGATAGAGAGACTCCATGGTATGGAGGAACCTGGCTGCACGGTGCCACAGTTCAGGCCCTATTATATCTTAATCATTGGAGTGTTTGGAGAGGAAGTGATTGACACCTGTTAATAGACTCTGTCATAGGTATGTAACATGAATTGGAGGAGGGAGAGTCGGCAGGGGCAGGAAAAGGACCAGAAATACTGACAGCACAGGACTCAGATGAGAGAAGATATGATGGACAGGAGAGAACAGAGTGGCCAGTTACACTTGGAAGTGGGGCAAGGGATGTTGGAGATTTTTCAGTCTGAACTCATAAGATGATGGTGTTCCCTAAAGATGAGAACTTTAGGAAGGAAGATAGGATTCTCTTAGAAAGAGGGAACATGGAAAATGAAGAGAGAAATTTCCAAATAATTAACTCATGTCTGACATGTAAGAAACATTGCTAACCTTGGATGGCCATGGCTCTGGGTGTGTCTGACAGAATAGACATCTGTAGCACTGCAGAAAGTCATGTCAGTGGCTCCTTCCACATTCACTTGACCACCTAAAACACATAATTGTGCTTTTGGAAACTGAAAGACAGTAAATGTAAGTGATTATTGCTACTGCATTTATGGCTTCCAGCTAAATAAATAGAACAACATTACTGTAAGGTAGTTGATATATTTTATGTCACCTTACCCCTATTCACTGTCCCCTTTTCCCCACAGTGATGTTAAAACTACTTTATCTTGACCAGAAGTCAAGCTTGACTAGGTCTTTATTCAGACCTAGAAGTCAAGATTGAGTTGCAGAAAACAGAAATATTTTAGTTATTTGAAGTAAAAAGGAATCGAGCAATGGTTGTTTAGTGGAGGGCTTGAAATCAACGGGCCTGTGAAGACTTGCAGACATACCCACCCAGCACTTGAACTGGCTGCTGAGGGAGCGCCTCCTTCTGGCTCAGGAAGGCTCAGAACTGGAAGCCCATTTTGGTAACATAGCCCCTTACTTAAGAGTCAAGGAATCAAGAATCCGTGACTGTCTCAGAATTTCACTCTTATTTGATCCTCTCATTGGCAAAATAAAAATTAAAACTAACAAAAGCAGTAACTTTGGAACACTACTGTGGAGGAACTCAGCATGTCCCGACTATGCCAGCAGGCACACCAGAAGCTTCTTCCTTCTAAATGGTACATGTGTGAGTGCACAGTGAGAGTGGTCCTGAGTCACATCTAGAGCACACCAGCTCCAGGGGAGGTCTCATGTCACTGTCCTCACCACCATCAGGAGGAGGACAGACTTTCTATGTATTTGTATTCAGCTTGCTGGGGGTTGGTTATACTTTCTCTCTGAATCCAGGTATTTGACGAGGTAAGATAAGAGGTGGCTGTGATGGAAGAGTTAGCTTTCCTCAGGAAGAGCTGGTAGGATGGGCTTTGAGAGTTCAGCATATTATTAAATGACAAGTCAACTGGGTTTGTGTATGTTTATCCTTGACAGTTGATGACACACAAAGCTATTTCTGTTTCTACAATGGAATGTCCAAAACCAGAGGCACCAGTAGCCCTTTCTTGTGTGATTACTGCCGCCATATGAGTTAGCCCGACTTACGCTCATTCTAAACTTATTACAGCACCTTTACATGCAACATCAACATGTTCTAAGTCTCTTAGGTAATTTAGTATTGATACATTCTTCTTTCAAACTTCAAGTCTTATATTATATATGCATGCATACTATAGACATTTGTAGCTCTAAGCCTGTATTGTTGACGAGGGAAGATCCAGTTGTTTCAGTGAGGGTTTTTTTTTTTTTTTTTTTTTTTCTACATTGCTTGCTTTGTTCTCCTGGCAGATTCACACTTTCAGCCACCTGCCCAGCAGCTCTTTGGATTTGGGAATGAAAGACACACACACACACACACACACACACACACACACACACACACACACACAAGCTTATTTTTAAAGTGCTTTTGCTAAGTCAGTGACTAGGCAAAACTTCTAATCCTCCACCTGCTTCCCTAGGCCCAATTGAGGAAGTGGCCAGTGGCTACTAGCCCAGAATCTCATATGGCCCATTGCCTTATCTCCTGCTGCTCCTGTGCCCCATACTTCTTCCTGAGTCCTGGCAATTCTCTCTGTTCCTCTGTGCATCCTAGCCCAAGCAACTCTGTGTCTGTGCCCAGCCATTGGCTGTTGGCATCTTTATTGATCATTCAAAAACCAGCTGGGGACAAGGACCTTTAGCGTTTGTACATGCAGATTACCTACTGACTTAAAGCATTCAAACCAATCTCCAACACCTCACCTTTTCTGTCCAAATAAACATTTTTATTTTGACAAGATGTAAATTCAAAAGGGGAAGCCACAAGCATCTTGGCAGTTTTATTTAGGCTGGTGATTTGGCCCCAGTCTAAGAAATGAATATTTGGTTGTAAATTTGGAGTGGAGAAGAAATTTAGAAATGTGTTATAAAAATTATTTTGTTTTCTGGGTATCAGTGTTTTGCCTGCATGTATGTCTATGAACCACATGCATATCTTGTGCCAATAGATGCCAGAAGAGGTTTTTGGATCCACTGGAACTAGAGACTGTCAAGAGCTGCCATTGTGGGTTTTAAGAATTGAACTCAGGTCCTCTGGAAGAACAGCTATTACTCTTTATCAACTGAGCCATTTCTGTAGCCCCAAATAAAGTTTTTAAAATGTGTTTTGTTATTTTTATAAAGCAAACATACTTTTATCATATAGTGAATCTGAACCATTCCTCAACTGTGTTCAGAGCCAGATTTTTCTTTTATTTTGAATTGTCTTCTTCATGATAGCTTCCAAGTTCCGAGAGTAAATGCCAGTGCATTGACTTAAGCAGAGGTAAGCAAAAAGAGGGTGGTCCTTGTTGCTTCACCATTAACTTTAAAAACAAATCTATTGTTTTTGTTACATTGTAGACTGATATATGGTGTTCCTGTTATGAGTGAGAAGCAGAAATATACTGGTGTTACTCCAGTGCCAGCAAAAAAATTCCCTGAATCAGAACAGACAAATCAGTGGGAAGCCAGCAAAGCAAGTCTGCAGCTCTCAGGAGAAGAAGTGAGCAGTACTTTTAACTACTTCATTTATTTATTTATTTATTTATTTATTTATTTATTTATTTATTTATTTACATTGGTGTGAGGGTATCAGATGCCCTGGAACTGGAGTTACAGACAGCTGTGAGCTGTCATGTGGGTGCTGAGAATTGAACCTGGGTGCTAGAGAAAGAAAAGCCAGTGGTCTTAACCACTGACATATCTCTTCAGCCCCCGAACCTTGCTTTTACTGTTTTAGGTGTTTTCTCCACCTAAGGTGCTCTTAAACATATTGGTTAAGGCTCTCTTGACATCCTTGAACATTATTGAGGACTTCGATATTTGGTAATGTGAACTATGTCTTTGAACACTTACACTTTTAAAATGTAAATCAGAAAATGGTAAGTAATAAAACCACAGGTGTTAAATGTGACCCTGTAAAATCATATTTACCTTGTTTCGTGTATGTCATCATCTTGCTGTGTGGCCCAGGTTATGTTGGCATCTATGTGGAGATCCTTCTTTGTTAGTCTCCTGAGTGCTGGGATTCCAGCTCACACCACCATGATTCCTGGGAATATGGTCTCTAAACTCAAATAGAGTGAGAGAACTAGGATTTTCTTTTTAATTTAACTCATTTGACAAACCTCTTTACATATTGAATTCTTAGACATGATGTATCAATATTTTGGCTATTTGCTTTGGTTAAAATATATTAGAAAAATTCTGGCCTTAAACAGATATATAGCTGGAAAAGAATATTTTGGTAATAATTCCAATGTAATTGTGGGTATTCTTTGATAGCATACCAACATTTGATAAGTGATAGTCTCCTGAGAGTTGGTTTTAAGACTCTCACTTTTCCCTGTGCTTCTTGCTAAGATTCTGAAAACTTTGGATATCACAAGCTCAATACAACTCTAAAAGTGGAGAGAAGGAAGCACAATAACTAGAAATGTCAGGACACAAAAACTGACATGATACTTCATAAGTGCCTGGGGTTTCTTTTTACTGCATATGTTTTGAACTTGACCCATAAAACTTGGAAATCTGGAAACACCAATACACACACACACATACACACACACACACACACACACACACACTACAGCAGTATATACGCTAACACATGCAAACATGCCCCAGTGAAAACATGCTATTTTATTATATTAGCTACAAAACAAACCATTTTTATTTAGAAAGTAATTACTGACACTGCAGAAACACAGTATGCTTCCACTCCCCGCCTTTACCAGGAAAGGTCTAGTGACCTTTCCAGATCGGTCCTTGCCAGACTGTCTCAAAACACGCCAGCATCCTTGTCAGATTGTTGCTAAGGCAGGCTGAGTATGGAGCTGTATTGTGACTTGGATATAAAATGTTTGCTGAAGGCTTATGTTTTGAAGACTTGATTTCCAATGCAAAGTTGAGGTATAGGGCTTTGGGGAAGTGACTGTGTTGTGAGTGCTCTGATCTAACCCACTGACATAGGGCTCTACCTAAATGCATAGATGGGAAATGGTAGATGCTGTGGAAGAAAATGCACTGGGTAGGAAGGAGCCGGGAAATAGGATGCGTCTTTGAAGGGCACTGCTCATCTCTGGCTTCTCCCTTTTCTCTGCCTCTCGGCTTCCTGGCTTCCATGAAGCAGTACCTTTGCTGTGCCACCTGTTTCTGACCACAGTGGTGGAGCAGTAAGGTGTGGGTTAATTCTCCGAGACCAAGAGCCAAAAAGATAATTTTTCAGTCTTATTAGTTTCAAAACTGAAAAGTTGCTTTTTCCATCCACTTTGCCATGGTGAAAAAAAGTAACGAAAGCATGCCAAGGCTTTTATCTCAATGGAGTAGCAAGTAGATTTTCAGTTTACGTCATCAGCTGAAACCACATGGGAATTTCATCCCCATCCCATGAGCTACGCCTGTAGTGGAGTGTCAGCTAGCCAGAAGGTTTAAGATACGACCCTGATGACATAATACCCAGATTTAAAAATACCCATATTTTAAAAAAATTAGGAGAAATTTCAGACTAAACAGAAAAGGGTGTGGGCTGGAGAGATGACTTAGTGGATGCTTAAGACCGGAGTTCAGTCCCCAGCACCCGTGCTGGGAAGTTCACAGCTACCTTCTGTCTTATGTCTTCTGGCCTCTATAGGTACCTGCGCTCATGTGCGTAGACCCCTCTCCATATGCACATAACTAAAAATAAGAAAATGTTTCAAAATAAAGAAAAATAGCTATAGAAAAGCATTTAATAGATGTTATCAACGAGATAACATGCTAAACGTTTTTGGGAAAAAAATCATAAAATGATTCATTAAAAAACTGTGAGCACTTTTGCAATAAAGAATAAAAGACTCAGAAAGGAATTAGAAAGTCTAAGTATAGAAATAGAAGATACTGAGGAGAAACATTAGTTTCAGCCTGAAAAATTACTGTAAATGAAATAAAATCTAAAATGGATGGCTTGATTCAGAGATGAGTGAAGTTTAAGACAGAACACAAAACTGACCCAGTCTAAACACTAAAGGGAAAACACACTGAAATATTAATAGGAATTAATGAAATATTTCATATTTATGCTGTGATAACCCAGAAGGAGAATAAAAAGAGGGAGGGATTGTAAGGAGTAATGGTAGAGGACTTAGCAGTTTGACAAAATCCTGTGTATCTATAAATTCAGTAATCTGTGGAAACTCTAAACATAAAGTACAAAGAAATCGATAGCAAACCACATGTTAGCTAAACTAGAAACCAAAGTCTAGGAAAGTCCTGAAAGCAACAAGAGAGGAACAGTATTTCATTCTTGGAGAAACAACGTGTAGAATGGGACTTCTTATGAAAACCAGTGAGAAGGAAAATGACTCAAACTCAGCCCTTCAATCCTGAGACAAACACTCAAGAATGAAGTGGGATCAAGACCTTCTCAGATGAAAGGAAACCAAGAGAATGCGTTGCCACCTGAGTTAGCCATAAATACAAGAGGAGAACGACAGAAATCTCAGAGTATCTAGAAGTCGAGAGCACAGGAGAAAAGCAGGCACTGCCTCGGAGTCTCCCTGTCTCCGTGCTTCCACAGTGTGTTTTCCAGTCAAATCTGGTCCCATTATAAGTGTATATAAATGTATGTAAAAAGAAACACTTAAAACAGGTATGTCATAAATGGGGAATGACATATTACTTGGACAAGTAGGATAAAGACATCGGTAGACATAAATTGATTGTTGTATTATACCTGGGCCAATAAATTAAATCCATACAAAGAGATATGCCTAAAACAACAGAAAGTAGGAGTAGAATTCAAAATATGTTCAAATAACACAAATGAAAAACAGAAAAAAGAGAAACAGAGGAAACTAGAGAATACAAAAAAGAAAGCAACAACACCATAAACAAAATGGCCCTTAGTTAAGTGCAGATGCTCTGAAGCCACTCAGTGACGGCGAATGCCAGAAAGACCTAAAGTGTCCATCAGACAACTCTGCTTAAGTACTCAGTGGTTAAAGAGAACATTTCCGGGGACTGAAAGTCTACCAAACTGATGAAATGCAACGTAGTAGAAATTGTGGGGGCCAACCGGAAGACTGCAAACAAGAAAATTTTGTAGGATTAAATATTACAATAGAAAAGAGAAAATTCCAAATCAGTAACTTGAACTCCCACCTCAAGAATCAAGAAATGGAGGTACAAAACTGCCCGGCGTGGCCAGAGAGGAGTCAAAGGAGCAGAATTTGGTAAAATCAAACAAGGGGAGCAGAGCATCCGGTTCTTCGAATGCATCACTAAGTTAATCTCTAGGGAAGGCGAGGAAAGAAAGTCACAAATTAGGGGTACTAGAGAGGAAAGTATCTGCAGACCCTGGAAGAGAGCAGAAGACAATGGCATGGCAGTGATGTCGTAAGCGACTCTCTGTACATAGCTTGGAGATCTCTTTCACAGAGAACTACAACTTACCCAACATGAAAAACAGAAGATTTGAATAGCCCCATAACTAGTAAGGAAACAGAAAGATTAAGAAACACCCTCCTTCTCCTGCATATTTCCAAGCCCATTTATTGGACAGAGTTCTATCAAGTACGTAAGGAAGAATTAACACTACTGCTGTAAAATCTCTTCCACAAAAGAGAAGACGACACAACACTTTAAAATTTTGTTTGGAAGGATAGAGAATTGAAAAGTACATATAAGGAATTACATGACCTCGGCTAAGAGGACTATTTTAGAGATTTAAAGATATGTGTGTGTTAATTTTGTGTCTAGACACTTTACTGAAAGTGTTTATCAGCTGTAGAGTTCCCTGGTGGAATTTTTAGTCATTTATGTATACTATGTTTTTATTGTTTTAACTGAATGGGGTGACATACACCTTAATTAATTAATTAATTAATTCCTTTACTCTCTATCTTGATCTCTGACCCCCACCCCTGGGTATTCCCCTACCCTGGCACATTAAGTCTCTGGAGGGCTAGGTTTATCCTCTCCCACTGAGGCCAAACAAGTCAGCCCAGTTAGGGGGACAGGATCCACACATAGGGAACAGCTTTAGTGAGAGACCCTGCTCCAGTTTTTGGAGGACCTGCATGAAGACTGAGCTGCACATCTGCTACATATGTGTGGGGGTCCTAGGTCCAGCCCATGTGTGCTTTTTGGTTGGTGGTTCAGTCTCTGAGAGCCCGCAAGCTCCAGGCTTGCCTCTGTTGATCTTCCAGTGGAGTTCCTATCCCTTTCAGAGCCCTCAGTGCTTCTCTCAGTTCTCCCATGAGGTTCCCCCAGGTCTATCCAGTATTTGGCTGTGGGCCTTTGTAGGTGGAGCCTCTCAGAGGACAGTTATGCTAGGCTCTGGTCTGCAAACATAATAGAGTAGCATTAATAGTGTCAGGGATTGGTGCTTGCCCTTGACATGGGTCTAAAGGTGGGCCAGATAATGGGTGGCTAGTCTCTCAGTCTCTCTTCCATCTTTGTCCCTGCAATTCGTGTAGACAGAGCACATTTTGGGTCAAAAGTTTTGTGAGTGAGTTGGTGTCCTTGTCCCTACACTGGGGGCCATGCCTGGCTACAGGAGGTGGCCACTTCAGGTTCCATATGCTCACTGCTAGGAGTCTTAGTTGAAGTCACCTCATAGACTCCTGGGAGCCTCTTCCATCCCAGGACTTTGCCACGTCCTAGAGATGCCCCTCACCCTTCCTTCCCCATCATTTATTCCCCTGACCCTCTCTCCTGTCTCTCCTCATACTTAATCATGAACCCCTCCCCATTCTTTTTCCCAACCAGTTCCCTCCCTCCATCTGCCTCCTATTACTATTTTATTCCCCTTCTAAGTGAGATCCAAGCATCCTCACTTGGACCATCCTTCATGTTTAGCTTCTTTGAATCTGTGGAATGTAGAATGGGTATCCTGTATTTTATGGCTAATATCTACTTATAAGTGAGTTTATACTATACATGTCCTTTTGGAACTAGGTTTCCTCACTCAGGTTGCTGTTATCTTATCCCATTCATTTGCCTGCAAAATTCACCCTTTAAAAAAAAAAATGATTGTTGGTGCCCTTACATTTGTGGCATATATGTTCTGAATTGAGAAGTCATCTTGGTGGATTTTTCTTTTGATGAGCATGAAATGTGCTTTTCAATCTCTTTTGATTATTTTTGGTCAAAAGTTTATTTTATTAGATGTTAGAATGGCTACTCCAGCTTGGGTTCATTTGCTTGGACAGTTCTTTATACCGAGGTAGTGTCCATCTTTGTTGCTTAGTTGTATTTCTTGTATGTAGTTGATTGATGGATCCTGTTTAATTATTTAGTCTTTTAGCCCGTGTTGTTTTATTGGTGAATTGAGTTTATTGAAATTGAGAGATATTAATGACCAATGATTGTTATTTTCTATTATTTCAATGTTGTGTGTGTATGCTTGTCTGTGTGTGTGTGTGTGGTGTGTGTGTGTTTCTCTTGATTTTGCTGTAAAATTTATTAATTTCTCATGTTTTCTTGGGTGTATTTACCTTTCTTATATTGCAGTTTTCCTTCTAGTATCCTCTGTAAGATTTGATTAGTTGAAAGATATTGTTTAAATTTGATTTTGTTGTGGAATTTTGTGGTTTCATCATCAATGGTAATTCAAAGTTTTGTTGGTTGACATCTGTGTTCTCTTATGGTGAGGCCCTTCTGGCTTTTAGAGTCTCTGTTGAGAAGTCAGGTGCAATTCTAATAGGTCTGCATTTATATGTTACTTGGCCTTTCTCCCTTGCAACTTTTAATATTTTTCTTCATTCTGTACATTTATTGTTTTGATTATTATGTAGTGGGAATATTTTCTTTTCTGGTCCAGTCTATTTGATGTTCTGTAGGCTTCTTGTATGTTTATAGCCATCTCTTTCTTTATGTTAGGAAAGTTTTTTTCTATAATTTTGTTGAAGATGTTTTCTGGGCCTCAAACTTGGGAGTCTTCTCCTTCTTCTAATTCTATTATTCTTAGGTTTGGTCTTTTCATCATGTCCCAAACTTCCTGAATGTTTTGTGCTAGAAGTTTTTTTTAGATTCGGGATTTTCTTTAACCAAAGTATTAATTTTTCCTATTTTATCTCCTATGCCTGAGATTCTCTCTTTCATCTCCTGTATTCTGTTGGTGATGCTTGCATCTGTAGTTCCTGTTCTTTTTTCTTGGTTTTTCATCTCCAGGGTTGCCTTTGTTTGTATTTCCTTTATTGCTTTTATTTCTGTTTTCAGGTCTTGAACAGTTTTATTCATTTCTTTTTCCTGTCTGATTATATTTTCCTATATTTCTTTATATTTATTCATTTCTTCTTTAATGGCCTCTATCTGTTTGATTGTATTTCCCTGTATTTCTTTAAGGTATTTACTTATTTACTCTTTAAAGGCCTCTAGTTCTTCATAAGATTTGGTTTAAGGTCGTTGTCCTGCTCTTCAGCTCTGTTAAGATACCGAGGGCTTTCTATAGTAGCAGATCTGGGTTCTGATGGTGCCACATTGCTCTGGCTTTTGTTGATTGCATTCTTCCACTGGTCTTTAGCCATCTGCTTGTCTCTAGTGTTGGCTGGCCTGGTAGTCTCTGGTGGCAGCATGTCTCTGGGGTTATAGGTAGAACTGGTAGTTCCTAATGGCAGTAGGCCTCTGGTTGTCCCAGGTGGCAACGGGGCTCCTGGGAAGCAGGTAGAGCTGGTTGTCCTGGTTATCCTGGATGGCAGCAGGCCTCCAGTCAGGCTGGCTGAGCTGGTTGATCAGGGTGACAGGCCTCAAGGGAGGCAGGCTGAGCTGTGGCCCAGGGAGTGGAGTACAAATCTGGGATTGCAGTTAGAGGTGTGGGTCTGATGATGGAGCACAGAGGCAATGGGACAAATCTCAAAGCTGCTGGGTTTGCAGGGTCAGGGAGCAGCAGGGGCTGGGGTATGGGTAGCTCACCTGGTTGTCCCAAGTGGGAGCAGGACTCCTGGGAGGTAGGCTGAGCTGTGGCTCTGGTAGTGGAGTGCCTTGTGTATACTATCTTATCATCTGCAAATAATGACACTTCAACCTCTTTCTTTCTAATTTGTATCTATTTGATCTCCTGTAGCTAGACCTTCAAGTACTGAATAGACACAGAGAGAGTGGACAGCCTTGTCTTGTTCCTCATTCTAGTGGAATTGCTTTGAGTTTCTCTCCATTTAATTTGATGTGGGTATAGACTTGTTGTAAGCTACCCTTATTATGTTTAGATATGTCCCTCGTATCCTTAAACTCCCCAGGTCTTTTATCATGAAGGCCTGTTGGATTTTGTCAAAGGCATTTTTCTACATTCAATGAGATGATCCTGTGGAACAACCCCATTTTTATATTGCCAAAATCTTTTCCGATGGAGATGTGACAATTGTCATAGAGAGTGCCACAGCTTTCTAAAGTTCTAGTGATTGGCCAGAAGCCCCTTTCTGTTGGCTGACGTTCTGGCACCGACAGGTTCACATCTTTTTCTTTTCTTTTCTTTTTTTTTTTTTTTGAAAACACTGGCCATATAACCAATTTCTCACTAACCATAGTTAGCTTTTTATTCGTTTTAGGTAAAGACTGGCTACTCTAGTTCACAACTCAAATAGCTGTACCTATGCTTCTCCTCATAAACCACCTTTGTGCCTCCCTTGAGGTCTTCTCACCTCATCACAGTGAACACGAAGAAGATGTGTACCTATGTGTACCGAGTGGTTGAGATTTAGAAAACATGACCATGTTTTGTGTTTCTTAAAGTTGACTTGTCTGGGTTCATGGTGGCACCATCCCAGGTCCATGGTGACATCATCCCTTTTGCTATTTATGTTTGTTCCACCGTCAGTGCAAATGTCAACATAGTAAAAAAGCAAAATGACCTTTTCCTGTATATCAGAATATATTTTGTTTCTTTCCTCCCACATAACATTTTTATTGATTCTGTGGGAGTTTCACATCATGCACCCAAATCACAATTTCTTCCTCGTCCTTCCAGGTCCACCCCCTTGTGACACCCCAAAAAGGTAAAAATAAATAAATAAATAAATAAATAAATAAAAATAAGAAAAATGAACTCTCCACTTCATGTTATCGATATACTTTCTGGAGCATGGTTACACTCTCAGTGGCCCACTCCTTAAATAGACCCGAGTCTTTCCCCTCCCACACCTCTGCTAGAAGCCATCAGTTGTGGAGACCTAACCTCAATATCCCCATCACACACACTTTTTAAGAGTTCTCTTCAGTAGCTTCCTGTCCAGGCTGTTACTTTGGAGGGTGGGCTATTGGGGTGGCAGGGTTTGTTATGGAAGCCTTCCCTGACCCTCCTTTCAACTGTGCATCTGCAGTCATAGATAGTACACTTCTTCTTGCAGCAGAAGTAGTTTCCTTGCTCTTCAGAATCAGTGGTAACATGGATCGTGGGCCTCTACATGGTTTCTGGTAACAGCACAGACCATGAACACGGCCCTCCACTGCAGGAGAACCATAGAGCCAGACAAAGCTCTTGGAGGCTGTCCTGACTACAGGCATCACCATGGCCTCAAGTGGCAGTTCAGGCCACTCACATCAATGTGTAGCTCCTCTATCCCTGGCCCCCATAAAGCCTGTGGTTTCAGGCTGCAATACAGGCCATGGCAGTCTGCATGACCCTCTGGGGCAAATTGTGCCACCAACATCATCCCAGCCCCTGGCTGGGCACATCCAGGAGAGCCTGACTAGCTCACCCAGCTGCTAGCTCTACTTCTGAGGGCACAGTCTGGCTGCTGGCTCTTCCCAGAATAGATTTTGAAAACTGGTATTTTACCTTAAGTTTCATTTATATGGGGTTTTAATACCCTGAAACAAATTCACACCTGTCTCCCCCAATGAACAGAATGTTCTGACTTTAGGTCATCAGCGTGAATATGAGTTATTAATATTAGGCTCTAATACTAATTTGTATAAGTTTATAGCCATATATGTGTACCTATTTATATTTCCATAACCATACCGGTTCTGTTAGACAGTAAGTGGAAGTCTAGTGTTTTTTAATTAGTGGTTCAGTTCCTATGTGTTCTCTCCCTTCCTCTCAAATTCTAGTGCTGCTAGCCAAGCTAGTTAAACTCCTAGATCCCTAGAATATTTAGAGCACTGCAGAGTACTTTCCCATGATTATCATTGCTTTACTGGTTTAATTTGAGAAAACTCTCCTGGAGGGACAGCCTTAACCTTTCCTTAAAAGCAGAGTACTGTTGATCAGCTTCCTTCTTAGAGGTTTGCATCTTGCTCACATCCAGAATGATAACCTTCTAGGTGTCCAAGCTGCACCAACTCTATCTACTCCATAGGAGGAAAAGACTGTACTGTATCATGACATATCATTTGCATGCCTGGGTTTCTCTTAATTTCTAGATATTCTTTGGCAAAAATCACTGCCTTCTTCGGGATGAGTTTATCCATTTTTAGCAAGCACTTCTGGGCTATAGGCCTGTGCATCTTACTTGCAGTATGACTAGAAAGACCGAAGACAATTGAGGCCAGACACTTAAATTGGAAAAATTAACCTGGCACTTGTAAAGTCTGCCTTTCTTTACTTAAGAATTCTTTGGGTAGATAGGAAATATTCATCAAATATATGGGGTGGTAGAGGCATGTATTTGACTAGAAATACAAATATTCTTTTTTCAACATGTAAAAGATTTATTTATTTGTTTGTATATTTTGTTTATTTACATTTCAGATGTCATCCCTTTTCCCCATTTCCCCCTCTTAGAACCACCTGACCCATGCCTTCCTCCTCCTTTTTGCTTTTATACCATTTAAATTACATGCAAGTATTCAGGTCAGTTCTAGGTTGAGGAACTAGCAATGCCATAGATGCAAATAATCAAGCAACAAGCAAAACAATAAACACAAATAGTCAAAGAACAAGAAGGCAATAAACAGAATTCCATGAACACTCCCATGATCACTGTTTCTAAGGGCTTATCAGGATGACCAAAATATCTGAGCCAACTTCTCAGTCCTAGCCCAAAGTCATTTTCATGTCTGAAGCCTACTTCCTTGTTCTAGCCTAAAATTTAGATTCCTGCCTGAAATTACTTCTTTGTTCTGGCCTAATATTTAGATTCCTTCCTGAAATTAATTCTTAATACAAATATTCTTAAACAATATCATTGTGACTTTTTCTTTGCCTGACATTGGACCTTCATATGTTCATCTATAATTCAGAAAACTTTACTGTCAAGAGTTTGTAGCTAATGTGACAATTGACGCTTTACAGTCCTTTCTGCCCATTTGTCTTTGACATGTACAGATAGTCCACTTAAATGGTTTCATAAATCAACAAATGTAAAGAAAATAAAATTTCCATTAATATTGAGCTTTCAGAGAGCTATTATTTCAAAATAATGCCAAAATTTCTCAACATCTCTTTATGAATGCCTAAATAATTTCTCCCATACAAGCTCTTTTGAAACTACTTTTATTTATTGTTTTATTATATCTTTACAAACACAGTATGGGGATTTTTTCATGCTTTGTACCCTACTGCCTCTGTCAGTAATACAGTAGTAATTGAACAGGTTTCTCCAGAAGACATGTCTAAGTCCCAGCCCTTGGTACTGCGCACATGCTCTTAGTTTACAAACAAGGACTTTGCAGACATAATTAAAAGTTTAGGGTACGATTATTCTGACTGTAGGGTAGGGCTTAAATCCAGCAGTATTGATATGTTTTGAAAAGCAGAGTGCCTCTAGTCACCAAATGTAGCCTCCAGTTCTAAGAATGGGTTATATATAATCAGGTTGTTGGCCAGAGGACCCCCATGGAACCCCAAACAACCTAGGGTATTGCCAAATATCCTATTGCTATTGGTTGTTTTCCTCCAACTGACAGCAAAGCCCCAACTTTTTTTTTTTTAATTTTTAAATTTTTATTTATTTATTTATTTATTTTATTTTTTATTGGATGTTTTATTTACATTTCTGATACTATCCCCTTTCCCCATTTCCCCTCCTTAGAAAACCCCTATCCCATACCCCCTTCTCCTTTTTGCTTTTATACAATTTTTTTTTAATGTTAACCAAAAGGCTTTATAAGTTTGGTAATGCTCAATATCAATCAGAAGTGTAACCTGATACCCAACCTAGATATATCAACTATCTTTGACTGGCTGAGACATATGAACATCCACTTCCATGTCCCCCGCCCATTTTTCTCTTTCTCATTACCTAGATCCTCCTCTCCTTCTCCTTACTCCTCTCCTTACGCCTTCCACCTTAGCTCCTCCTACATATCACACTTCCTGTTAAAACTTTTCTCTCAAGATACAGTTAGAGCATAAGTATACCAATTTATGTCAGTAAGGTGCAAGAGAGACCTAATACCCAGCCCATCATTTTGTTGACTAAGCAGAACCACTGTCATCTCTCTTAAATAAAAGACTTAGTTCTGAACCTGGAAGCCCCAACCTTTAAGACAACAGCTATACTACCTTTCCAACAGAAAGAAGTTACACTGTTGCCTTGCTAGCACCTTCTTTACTCATGGCTAGTGTTGCTGGTATTAGAAGGTACTCAGTACACTATCAGAAACAAAGGTAAACACCAACCCAGCTGCAAACCCTTTGATCCACAATGGTGAACTGTCTCTAAAACATGCTAGTACAAAAGAGGCACAAAGTTGTGGGAGTAACCAACCGATATCTGGTTGAATTTCACTCCATGAGATAGATGGAGCCCATCCCTGATACTGCTCACTAGTCAAGAACATGAGACACGATAGGCCACAGAAATAGGGGAAAACCAAGTGCTACTCTCCTGCTGAGGGACCGGATGAATAAAATGACTCCTAATGCTATAACTATACTCAGTTAGAAGCCACAGCTGGACAGTGTGCATAGAGCGCCGAGAGACCTTGGAACAGTTGGTCCTGAGTCACCATCACATCCTTCCCCTCAGGGCTCAGGGATCCTGAAGAAGAGTAGGAAAAAAATGTAAGAGCCAGAAGAGATGGAGGACACCAAGGAAAAAAACAAGCCTTCTAAACACAGGAGGACTTGACACACAAGGAGCTCACAGAGACTGTGGTAACATGCATAGGGTGTACACAGGTTTAAGCCAGATGGGCTCCCAGTCTGAGAGGGGAAGTGGATACAAGTCCCCATGTGTAACTCAGAAGCTGACTAACTCCAATTGGTACCCTCTTGGGAAGGAAGAATTAGTTTGCTTCCACAGAGTCTCACTGGGTGCACACATCACTCTTAGGGCAGTCCCCATGCCCAGTAGTAGGTGGCCAACTCAAAACAAGTTCAGTGGTGTTTTTGAAGTATCATTGTCTCATAGTCTTTTATCTGGGCATTTTCTTTTACCTTTCAGATCTTTTGCTCTTGATACATTTTTCAGTTTTGTGTTTTGTGGGATTTCTGTGTGGGTAAATATGAGCGTCTCTGTGTCTGTGTTTTTGTGTGTGTTTTTTTTTCTGTCTCTGTCTCTCTCTTCAGTTTGCTTTCTTTGTTTTATTCTATTTTGGTTTGCTTGCTTGTTTTTTTTTAAATTGTATCTTAGTTTATTTTATTACTATTTTTTAGATGACCATGTTTTCTAATGAGAGCAAGAAAGGATATGGATTTGGGTGGGTGCAAAATGGGGGAGGATCTAGAGAGAGTTGAGGGAGGGGAAGCATAATCAGAATTTATTATATGAAAATGTATTTTCAATAAAAGAAAGATGAAAAAAATAAAGAAAAGTGCAATGCTATGTAAATTCAGAGTTCCCAGGGACAATGGTCATGTGCTGTTGAGGGGTGAGGTGGAGAAATGGTAGAGAAATGCAAACTTTGCTAATTTGCCTCTAACTGCTAGTGGGAGTCCAGGAGGAACTCTTCCCTTGAGTCTCTAGAGGAAGCATGTGCCTCTATTCTGGAGCTTGGAAAGAACTCTTTTCTCTTTATTTAGACTAGCAGGAGATGTTCAGTATGGCAGCCCCCAGGGACCTCTGTGTCAGGTGGGAAGTTTCTCACTAAGCTTCACGCTCTCTTTGGAGTTCCCTGGCTTTGCACATCACTCACTAATTGTACTTTTGTGTCTTGGGATTCTGTTTGGACGCACACATTTTTCATCCAAACCATGACAGTTTTTCAAGATCTCCTCATTTCAATGATTGAAAACTTTAGGGATTAATGTTCAAGTATTTTTGTAAACCACATCCCAGTTGAGAGTTGGCTGGTGCTGTGGTTTGATTGGTTTATGAAACTTCAGGAGGAAGAGTTCTGAAAGAGAAAGTCTTCTCACCGCATCTCTTGCCAGTCATAAGCTGTCAACAGGACTTTCCAGCATTCTCTTGACCTTTGTCATCCAGTGAGACAGTGCTGAAATTTCCTCCTTATAAACGTTTTTGTCATCTGTGTTATCCTTTTTAAAGGAAATCAATATGTATGATCATATTTAAAAAGTAGGGATCCCCACCCCCAAAAGCCCCTTATCCCATTCCCCCTCCTCATTTTTGCTTTTATACCATTTTAATTACATGCAAGTATTAAGGTCAGTTCTAGGTTAAGAAACTAACAATACAGTAGATGCAAATAGTCAAGGTACAAGCAAGTTAATAAACACAAATAGTCAAAGAACAAGCAAGGCAGTAAATAAAGTCCCATGATCACTGTTCCTAAGGGCTTATCAGGATGACCAAAGTATCTGAGCCAACTTCCCTGTCTTAGCCCAAAGTCATTTTTATGCCTGAAGCCTACTTCTTTGTTCTAGCCTAAGATTTAGATTCCTGCCTGAAATTACCTCTTTGTTAGTTCTTCTCTGTAGGGAAAATTGCTTCATTCATTCATTCATTCATTCACTCACTCCTTCATCTGTTGAAATAAGAATTACTGATAGACAATATATTACACTTTATAATCCAGTGCAACTTTATTATTCCTACTACCATTGCTAAAATGGTTTACTTCTATTTTTTGTCTTTAAAGGCACTGTAATTTTCTATAGTACAAAATGTTCCAGAATCATATATTTTCTGGTTTGTTGTGTGATGCATCCTGGTTCCATTTATGTGATTGGAAACTCAGCAAGATCTGTACAGTATGTATGCGTGCGCAACGGAGGCACTGTTTCTTCTAGGCCTTGCCAACCAACAAAGCAAGAACATACTGTAAGACTCTGGCCAGCCTTAGCTTACCGGGGACCCCCTGACTGAACCACATGGAGCCAGGAATAGATGCAACAAGCAAGAGAAATTTATTGTTCCAACGCATTAGGGTCATCCTACACAGGAGGTGAAGTGGCGACCCTGCACAGCTCATTCAGTGAGCTTTTTATACAGTTTTCAGGGCAGCAGCCATTAGGTACCATGTGATTGGCAGAACAGTGTGACTTTTTAAATTGATTGGTCTTTAGGGAATGAGGTGGCAATGACTTCCTTTGTTTGTAGGTGGCCAGTGGTCTGTCTTGTGGAATGTGTCTCCACCAGCAGGTCAGTTCCCTCCCCTGTGGTCTGAGGAATGTTAATTAGCCTCGCCCTTCTGGAAGGGCGAGTATTCCATGACCTTTCCAAAGTTCCTGAGCTGACCTTGTCAATACTTGTCTCCAGTGGGGCATTAGCACACATGAACTCACAAGACCCATGTAAGTTTAAGGTAGACAAAATCCCAGTGTGGAAGTAGGGAGGTGAGCAGCACCAGCCTTGGAGCCTTGAGGAGTTGATAGCAGCTGGGAGAAAAAAGCTGGTTTTCTTTAACATTGTGACCTCTGGCTGGCTAGCTACTCCCATGAGTGGCATATCCCACTCCCAAGAGTGGTAGGGCAATACAAACTGAACTTGATGTGGACAAAAAGAAGAGGAAGAGGAAGAGGAAGAGGAGGAGGAGGAGGAGGAGGAGGAAGAAGGAGAGGAAGAGGAAGAGGAAGAGGAAGAAGAAGAAGAGGAGGAGGAGGAGGAGGAGGAGGAGGAGGAGGAGGAGGAGGAGGAGGAGACAACCCAGTGTTTACTTAGGTAGATAGGGCAGTAAGGGTAAAAAAGGCTACTCTTTTTACAGGGGTAGTGGGAGTGGATATGACCACAATATGCTTATGGAATTCATAAAGATTAATAAAAATAATATTTATAAATCATGTGTGTCTGTGTGTACTAACTCATGTAAATATGTGTACCTGTAAGTGTTGCTATATGTAAGCATCCATGTCTATACTAGACTAAACGTGAGTTCATAATCCACTGTGATAAGGAACATCCTAGCTACCCCTCCATTACCTTTAAACTCTCACTCTGACAGTGGCAAACTGACTCCTACCATCCGCCACTCTTGTATTCAGTAGTCCAGTACGTATGGATGGAAGTGTCAGACTCGCTAGTGCGGAGTCCTGTGGGTGCGTCAGCAGCTGAAGCCCAGTGCCACACGGACTGTTCTGTTTCTTTTCCTTTAGCTTCCCAGTCACTGAGCTCAGCATCCCCCTAGAGTACAAGATTGTTCCGCATATTGACAACACAGTTAGAATGTGTTGTTATGTTTTGCATTCCGCCCCGGACTCCTCTTTACTCCCAGAATGAGTTCTAAAGCTCTGCATTGTGCTAAACGTCAGTTTTTGTTATTCAAAGTCATTCAAACGCTACCACAGTTCTGGCAGCACCCCTGATAGGCTTACTTTTCTAAAACACATCTCTTTTTAGTTTATGACTTAATAACTTAATAACTCGACATATGATCCTAAGTAATCTCTTTCTCTCTGTGTATGTTCTAGTACATTTATATAAATAGCATTTTGCATGAATTTTTCTGAAATAATTTCAGTACTGTTTGTCAGTCCAATCTATGGGGTGTAATTTTTGTATCTGAATAGCTTTATAATAATGTTTTCTTATCTGTTTCTCTCCTAAGGACACTTACACTGGACTTTATTTTCTAATTTAGTATGCTCTGTGAATGACCTATACATATTTCCCCATGCACATATGTAAGAACTTGGTCAGCACATGTAGCAAGAAGTGACATTTCTGAAAGAGATGGCATGTGTACCTCCTGTTTCACTGGTCAATTTTCCTCCAGTGTGGCTCTCCACTTCCTCATGTCACCAAGTCACCACTGCTGGCTTTACTTGATGTCCTTTAAGCTGACAGCTTGCAAAGTCATCTTCCCTTGACATTCAGACGCTGTGTAACAAATCAAGCCACATTCTCAACAATTAGAAACAATTTGACAGGAACTTGGGTTTTTGGTTTTAGAGGATATTTGTTACAGTGTGTCATAGTTTTGTTTTGTTTTGTTTTGTTTTTTATAACATTTTCAAAGGTGTCTGCATATCCTGGAACTTCAAAGATGTTTTGGAATCTTACTGCACCCAAATTTGCTATTCCAGAATCAATCATGAGAGAAACATTATATCCAAAATATGAGGTAATAAATGTATTTTCTGTATTTTATTTTTTGCTATAATTTAATAATAAACTTGTATAATTGCTTCTGATATAAAATTGGCTAGACAATTGTTATATAATTTGTCAAGCAATTATTGTTACAGTCGGGATTGGTTGGATGATACCATAGAGATATTTATATATGTAAATAGTTGTTACACATACATATGACTGTATATATTTTATAAAATTATGGTAAATATATATGTATGTATTTATCCTGCAATTTAACTTCTTTAAATTATATACTTACTGTAGCTTGACATGAATAACCTGTTTTCTTTTTGGAAGCGTATTTTATTTGAGGATTAAGTTATAAAGTCATTCAGATTATGGAGAGGATCTCAGGTATTTTCATTTACTTTTTTGGTACATGAAGACAATGATCATTAATTATCAAATTTAAGATAATAATTAAGAATCCTTATTAAATTTGCTGGCAGTGATAATAGTATTGTTGATATGTGCCTCACAGTTAAGACTTTATAGTTCTTTTACACTTTGTTGGAAAAGCAAACTTTATTTCAAACCAGCCTAGAAGAGTGACCAGACTGGTAGAAGCCAGCACATGGCCACATGGCCAGTTGGCACAGGCTCGAGTGGGAGTCGCTCCAGGTCCTCCTCATCACCAAGCACCTGCTGCAATGTCCCCTCAGGTTGAAACTAAAATGCTGCCTTGCCAGGTGTCGACAATGTCTCTGTTTTTCAAACGTACTCATTTTGCAGAAGAAAATAGTTGATTCCTTTTTGAAGCTCTGTAGAATTCTGACCTAAATCCATCTGTCCCTGGAATTTTGTTACTTGGGCCATTTTAAATCATGGCTTCATCTCAAAATAACATTTGTTGGGTATGCCAGGGCCATTGCACACATGAAGTTACAGAATCTGTGACTACATGCTTAAGACTTAAGTGAGATCTAATCAGCCAAAATCCCAGCGTGGAAAACGGAAGGGCCATGAAGCCCCGCCCACGCTTCCACCTGAAGAGCTATAGGAAACTGATGGAGTGAGAGTCAGGTTCTCTAGGGATATTTTTCCAAAAAGGCTACCTGTGTTCCAGGTGGATCTTCATCCAGGTTCAAACAGGCAGCACTAAATGAAATCAGTGGATTTTTAAAAACAAAACACAACAAAATAATGGTGGCTGTGGTGGGGATGTGTGTGTGTGTGTGTGTGTGTGTGTAGCAAGTGGGTAAGAAGTAATGGAGCAAGGGATCGAGGGTATATTTGATTGAAACACATTTGTATGCATGTATGGAGTGTGCATTGGGCAGTAGCTCCGCTCACCCCAAAGCAGGAAGAAAGGGATTAATATGCGAGCCAATCAAAGGCGGCCTGCTGCCAAATGGAATGTACCCCGGCTTTCTGAAAAACGATTATCACGTTTAAATGTCAGATAGGACACAGCGCAGGTGTCAGTGGCCAGCACGACATGCTCTACTGACTTGCTCTAACAACTTTTTTTCCTATAGGGTTTGGCATGTGTGCCCAGCCACCTGCTGGACAAAATGGCAGTCATGACCAAGATGGCTGTCATCACACTGAGTGGCTGCCTGAGTGAATTGTTTCCTGCACTGATTTTGTTACCAGTTATTTTCGTTTACATATTTCAAAAGAAAATACTAGAGTTGATACAGATAGGAGGAATCTTCTTGGGATTTTGAAAGAATTCATTGTTTCTTCAGAAATGAATGATTTGGGAAAGTTTCCAATAATTTAAATGTCTTCTTTACTAATTTTTGAGTTATTTATACCTAGTAGCTTTTAAGTCAGCTGTTAACTCATTACAGAAGCCACGTGTTTTATGAGGTACATGTTATATGTAGAGTTGACCATGTTTTTTCTGTCAGTTTTAAGCTCTGTTTGTAATGTTACAATTTCCTTCCCATTTCTACAATTTTTATATCTATAATAGGATTTTTAGAAAGCAATTTAATTTCTTGTTTCTTTGTTCTCAGTTGTAAACTTTACCCTTTATCAAACTACTATATTTGCACAAGTGAAGACCAACCACCACTGGTACATTTTTAGTAAGATTTATGATACTCAGTGTGCAAACTATTTATCGTGGCCTGCCAGCAGGAAAAGAAAGAAGTTCAGTGTATCTGCTTTGATTAAAAATATTTTGGATTAATTATTACATCATTGTGACATTGTGAAAATTTACTTCTTTATTTTGATTTTTTTACTTTACCACTTATTACACAATGCTTATATTTTATTTAATCATTTTAGTATCTTCTACTGAAATTTAATTATTTTCTTTTTGTTTTAAAGTAATAGAAATATAACTTATGGCTTTTGTATAAAGCTTTGAGTTTATTGCACCAATTCTTACTTAGTATATTCATTTATTTTTAAAATAGTTTTTTTTTGATGGGGGGATAGTTTTTATTTTCTTTTGCACATACTATTTAGGTGGGAAGAGGTTTTAAAAGCTCAACAAATTATTGATACTGTTTTCTGTAAAGTTTATTCTTAATCCTTAATAACATACAGTATGTTCTTTAGACTATATGTTTTTTTGAAATTGGTTGCTATTTATATTGTGGTTTATTTAATATTCCAGTACTTGTTGACTAAGCCAGTGGCATTGTTTGTAAGTTCCTTGTTAGCACTGAGCCAGACTAAGCTGAACATAGGTTGTGGAATCAGAGTCTGGGATTTGGATCTAATGAGGCATCATACTGTGTAGATAAACTGAAGTACCAAGTTAGCATTATACTTAGTTATTACGTTGTGATATGACTTCTTTTCTATGTGGTTCAGTTTCTCTTTTTTTTTCATTTGACCTAACGAAGGCTGATTAATTAGAGGTTTTCAGTGTTTGCATGTGTTGGTTCATGCTTTTCTTGTGTTGCTAACAATTTTTATTTCATGTGGTATGAAAACTCTATATTTATTAAAAACTTGCAATTTGTGAATTTTATCTCCTGTTAGTTTTAAAGGACTCAATTTGACCCAGTTAATATTTAAATTCTACTATAATATGTAGAATTTGCATGTTGTTTTGTGTGTCCAGGCATATTTTCATCTTATTCTTTTGTTATTTTTCTTTGTTTCTGCTCAGTTCATAATCGCTTGGCAGCACACATTTAAGGAGAGCATCGCAGTCTTGGGAGGTGTGTGGTGGGAAAGGTTCTTCACTTCATAGTAGCCAGGAAGCAGAGTGGGAAGAGAAAACTGGGCAGGCACAGCCTTTCTAGAGCCACACCTCCCATCCCTTCCCAATGCTGGCCACTTGACCCTATTAGACAGTATCTCACAGTGCTCCCAAGCCTCCCAAGAGAGTACCAGCAGCTGGAGACAAGTGTTGAGTCTAGGAGGGGAACATCTCATATTCAAACAGCAACAGCAGTTCTTACTCTATCTGCACCCTAACTCCAGTTTTAACAGCATCACTGGAGAGAATCAGGAGGGTTTTCCAACAGGGCATCACATAAACGGTACTATAATTGCTCTGCGAGGTGCCTTAGTTTGGGAAATATTTTGTCTGTTTCTGAGGCTTCAGTGTATGAGCCGTGCTATGTTTTTGTTGTTGTTTGTTTCTTGTTTGTTTTTTTCACAGTAAACAATCACTGGTTGCTAACAGGTCCTTCTATTTTGACATAAACTACAGTGTGAAAGTTTTTGCCTTTGTTAAAAGGGTTTTCCATTAAATATATAATACCTGGCATTCCAATATATTTTGAATATCTTATGTAAGCATGGGGCAAAACATTCTCAAAAGTTCTTTTCTATATCAGGAAGTTAGTCTGTGAAGAATAGTAATGTCCAAGTGTCTTTCTGCTATGGCTAGTAATCATTTTGCTACAGGTATTTTGTAAAAATACACTGACCTGACTAGTTTTATGTCAAGTTGACATAAGCTAAAGTATAATCTGAGAGAAAGGGATTTCAGTTGTTAAAATGCCCCCAGAAGATGCAGACACACTTGTACAGCATTTTCTTAATTAGTGCTTGATGAGGGAGGGCCCAGTCTATTGTGGGTGGTGCCATCCTTGGGCTGGAGGTCCTGGGTTCTATAAGAAAGCAGGCTGAGCAAGCCATGGGGAGCAAGCCAGTAAGCAGCACCCTCCATGGCCTCTGCAACAGTTCCTGCCTTCAGGCTCCTGCCCTGTGTGAGTTCCTGCCTTAAATAGTGAAATATCAGTGTGAGTGAAGTCAACCCTTTCTTTCCTCCCCAAGCTGAGCTTTGTTAGGATGTTTCATGATGGCAATAGAACCCCTAAGATGTACAGCACAAAAGGATGTTCAAAATCCAGTGGGTCGGATTCCTGAATCCTTGGTTTTCTTCCACTTTTAATGACAATAGCATTAATACTTGTAAAAACTTATTTTTAAATTTCAGTATTTTTCAACCATAAAGTTAGAACCTCATCAGATAAATAAAGAACAGCATGGATCAGCTAATTATAAAACTGTCAGCTTGTCAAATTTGCCTCCTAGTTGTTTTTGAATACCAGAATTCCTGACTATAAGATTAAGAAGTAACACATTTAGCGAGTATAATTTGTATAGCTCTTTGGTCTTATAAGAACACATATATATTGGAACTTTATTGGGTGATAAACTCCAAAGCTTAAGTTATTTAAGAAAAATTCCACTCCTGTTTACATTTAGAGTACTTGCTTGTACTTGAAAATGAAGACACTCAATTAATAGTTTGGCCTGATTATGTGTTTTGCTAATAATTCTAGTGTTGATGTGAAAGACATAGTGTACTAATCTATGAGAATGTAGCGTCACTGATAACTCCTAAGATCTCACATTGTAGAAGTCACATGCGTGTTCCCATTTGATTAAAGGCATGAGTTGTAGTGTGGATTTTGTATTAATATGAAGTCTCTAGTTAGACTTTCATGCATCACTGGAAGTAATTTCTTTTGCAGCAGGTCTTTTATTTATTTTGCTAACAATATTGTTCAATGAAACAGTGACTATAAAATATTTCATGAAATTAATTCATATGTAATGTAATCCCTTTTTTAAATTAACACAGAGTGTTCAGACAAGCAGACTCTTAACTGAGAAATTATCTGAAACCAAGGAGAGTGAGACTATTTTAGATACCTACACCAAAAGAAGTTTTAAGGTACTTACGGCGTTTACTCTGAATTTAAGTTGATTGCTATATCTTCCTTTGGCTCGGAAATTGTTTCTAGCTATTATAGAAATCATTTTTATAGTGCATGCACATGACAATTTTTGCTCAAAGGGGAAGCTGTTTGCAGCCTGAGGAAGTGGTGATGGGGTGCCCCCGTGATTTCAGGGTTCGGCCAGAGCACTCACGGCTACTCCGTAAGACATAAACAGGACTGAAAGAGATATGCAGTTTATATTGTGAATATAGTTATTAATTATATTAGTGTCTTATTAATGTCCTGAAATTTAAGTTTAGAGTAAGAAAGCACTGTCACGATAGAGTAGAAAGCGAGTATATTTGATGTTCCCAGATGAATAAAACACAGTATCTATAAACTACTATGACAGTTTTCTTTTTATTAGGGCCTTCAGCTTGGTGTTCCACCTTGACACCTTGGGCTGCTGAACACCATATAGCACTGAGATTCAGTGCCCTGAGCCAGGTCACACCCCATTTCTGGTTAGCTATCTAAGCTGACTGTATTTCTGCCCCTGTCCCCCATATTTCCAGGAAGCACATGTGGCCTACTGTCGTGACCCCCAGTCAGTGTTTTGCTATCTCTCTGCCGCCATTTATTGGCTACTTGTCCTGATGTGAACTGGATCTTTCCATTTCTCACTGGCCTGGGGTGTCTTTACCTATACCACAGCTATATCTCCAGCACCTAGAACAGGAGTTGTCCTTTAAAAATAACCAGATCACCCAATTATCCTCTGGGTCGGGAAGCCATTTTCATTTCTAGGTTGTGGCAATGACACCTCTCCTCCCTTCCTGTCATCCTGTCTCATCTTTAGCAGCTGCTGCTTTACCCCCATTCTGCTGTAGCTGGAGGACATAGATATGATTACATCACTGATATCTGAGCTAAGAGTAGCTCCGCCTCCCGCATAAGTGTGTGTGGCCTATGTGCTTCTACATCCGTCAGCATTCACGTGTGACCAACACGCTGCTTCCACTACAGTCCTTGTGAACTGAAAAGGCTGGCGCATTTCTCTATGTTTGTTGAGGCCTGGGATGTTCGTAGTATCTTTACAATCCATGGGAATACCTTTGCCCTTCTCTGGCAGCTGTGCTGTATCCAGGTTCTTGCCTATCCCAAACTGACCCATCCCTGTTCTCTTTGTACCCAAACTATACTCTGTTTACAGTACACTAGTTTTGGGTTATAGATACTGCTTTTTATTTGTCTAGGAACATCAAATATACTTGTTTTCTGCTCTACCTTGACAGTACTTTCTTACTCTAAATGTAATAGTAGAATAGTACCCATCTTGGTGATACTTATATGATTACCTCCCCGGAAGTGAAAGGTTGAGGCTTCTTATGATTAAAAGGGACTTTCCAGCATGCACGAGACTTGCAGAATATTGGTCCAGACAAAATACCAACGTGGGGTGCGAGCAGACTCGTGAGATTCTACCCTTAGCTGACGAGTAATTGGCAATTTATGACTGCTGTGGAGGGAGAGTCAGAGTCAGTTTTCTTTGGGGCTGAAGGACATCAGAGGCTACTGTGTTTCAGTAGATAGCTCCAAACTATGCACATGTGAGACTCAGTAGATCTCAAAAACTAGAGCCCATGAAGATGGGAAGGAAAAGTGGTTGAAGACATATAGGAAGAATTGCAGGGAAGGGGACTAAGGGTTGCATTAGGTCAAAACACGTTATATGCATACCAGCAGGGAAGCTTCGCCCCAGAGCACAGGTCCATATACACCAGCAGGGAAGCTTCACCCCAGAGCATCTGCACACCACAGGTTCTTCAGTTTTGCTGTCTTAGGCTTAAAACAATTTAAATTTAAAACAAACAATTTTTATTTCTATAATTTCTTGACTAAATGAAGTGACAGGTCTTAAGTCCTGCTCTGCTCAATTAAGAGAATGACTTAATAAGTCAGAACATATATACATATTTTAATTAGTGCTAGTACTTTTCACTTACAAGAATTATAACTCAACTGTCATATGAGCTTGCTTTGCTTTAGTTTGCTGAACAGTAACTATGGTTAATGTAGTTTTCCCCTGATTATTTTACAGTCATTAATAATAAAAAAATCTGCATCATATGAGAATATCCAAAAACATTCCAGTGCACCATATAGACGGTTAAAGGTATTGTAACTTTTTTTTGGCTGTTATATCTCAAAAATGTTTGTATTTATAGCAACAAAAATCATGCATTTTCCCTAAAGTTTGAAGAGATACGCTGTTTCTTATTATTATACTTTGAGTTAGCTGTAGTCTCATAAGTTAGGAAGCATAGTTAATAATGCAGGGCCACAATCTCTTTGGGTATGCTTTAAATACATAAATAGTTTTTGTGAAATTATTCTTGTGGATTTTTGATAAAAACCAACTAGTACAAAATCTAACAAGAGAAGTGAAAGATCTTTGCAATGAAAACTATAAAACACAAGAAGAATATTTTGAGGACACCAGAAGATGGAAACACCTCCCGTGTTCATGGTTGGCCATCTTAATATTATGAATATGGCCATCTTACCAAAAGTTATCTATAAGCTCATTACAATGAGTATCAAAATTCCAGTGAAATCCTTCGAAGAAATGAAAAGTAGTCCTGTTCAAACAGAAAGACGGATGAACCAGATCAGCTCCAAGCGCAAAGTGCCATGCTGGAATTATTGTAGGACCTGCTTTAAAATGATGCTACTGTCATGATAATAAAGACAGCAGTGTAATAGCACAAACAGACGAAAAAACAGTGTAATGGAAAACTCATACAGCTACAGTCATTAGATTCTCAGCAGCTGCCAAAAGCATAATACAAACAAACAAACAAACAAACAATAGCCTCTTTAGCAAGTGTGGGAAAACTGGGCACCCACCCCTAGAAGGGTAAAAGTGGATCCTTATATCCAAAGCCCAGTTCAGACGGCTTCATGTACTTTAGTGTAAGATATGTAATTTTGAAATTATTGAAGAAAAGCACTCTAAAATAGCATGCGCAACAACTTTCTGAATATTACCCCTGTAACTCAGCACATAATAATAATAATAAAAAAAACCTGAAAACTGGGATTGCATCAAATTCCAGGGCTTCTGTTCAGAAAGGGATCAGAGAGACAGCCTACAAAATGTAAAAATAATCTTTGCTGGATATTTGTATGATAGGAATTAATATACGGAGTATAGAAAGAGCTCCAAATAATAACAAAATAAAATAAAAAACAAAAAAACCAAACCAAAACAATCAAGCCAAGCAAGCAAGCAAGCAAACAAAAACCAAATTAAAAAAAAAAAAAAAACAAAAAGGAAGAAAGGAAGAAGACTCTAATCACTAAATGGACAAATAAACTAAACATTTTTCAAGACTTGAAGTCCAAACGATTGATAAATCCATGGGAAAATGTCAACATTCATAGCCATCAGGTAAGTACAAATCAAATCTACCTCAATAGTTTGTCTCATCCTCGTTAGGACAGCCATTACCAAGAAAACAAGTGACAGCAGATGCTGGTGAGGATGTGGCCAAAGGGAATCTGTTTGCAGTACCAGTGGGGACATAAATCAGTGCAGCCACTGGGAAATCAGAGCGGAGGTTGGTCAGGAAACTAAAAATAGAGCTATGATCCAGCCTAACCGCCCCCATGTCCATTCCTGAGTGAATCGACAGTCAGTGCGCAGCGAACACATCTGCACATCCGTGTCTGCTGGGGCTTTATCCACAGCAAACAAGTTATCATCAGGGTAGAGGCCATTAGTGGCAGATACAGGAATGCAGAAAGACTATGTGGCATGCACACAACTGAACAGTATTCACCCAGAAAGAAGGGTGGTGTTCCGTTTGAAGGGAAATGAATATAGCCTGGAGGCCATCATAGGATGTGGAAGAGGTCAGATGGAGAAAGAAAAATATGGTATTTTCTATCTAGATCTAGATTTTTAAAAATCATAAAAGTAGAAGGGAGACTGTTTGAGAAAAGGAAGGACATTAGGGTCAGGGATAAGAAAAGGACAGAGATCTTTGAGAGAAAAGATCTGAGTAGATGGCTTTCAGCTGACATTCATTCTAAAGCCAAAAAGCCAGGATCAAAAGTAAGTGTTTTAGTTAGAAGAGATGACAGAGGTTCTGGTTAGTCAACAGAATGATGGACTGGGTATTAGGACTATCTTGTACCTCACTGGTACAATTAGGAATAAGTATGCTCTAATTGTATTTTGAGAGAAAAGTTTTACTTTAACAGGAAGAGTGATATGTAGGAGGAGCTAAGTGGGAAGGAGTACTGAGAGGAAGAGATGGAACAAGGAGAGAAGATGAAGAAGAGGAGAAGCTAGGTGATGAGAGAGAGAAAGAGAGAGGGGGCATGGAGGCAGATGTTCACATGTCTCCACCAGTCAAAGATAGTTTTTATGTCTAGGTTAGGTATTGGGTTATGCTTCTGATTGAACATTACCAAACTTATAAATCCTTTGATTAACATTTTAAAAAAATCGTATAAAAGCAAAAAGGAAAGGGGGGGCATGGGACAGGGGTGTTCTAGGGAGGGGAAATGTGGAAAGGGGATGGCATATTAAATGTAAATAAAATATAAAATAAAAAATAAAAAAATAAAAAAAACTTAAAAAAAAAAAAAAAGAAAAGGACAGAGATGAAAGTGGTCAAAGTACACTGCACACATGTCTGAGAATATGTTGTGATGAAAAAGGTTACTTCATACAGCTTGGACACACTGGTGACAACTTTAAGAGTATATTATTTAATGTTTACTCAATCAAGCCAAACCACATCAATTGCCATTGTGATTGTATTCGTTTTAAATGTAGAACAACTAAACTGATTATATATATATTTCCATCTCTGTTTTCTTATTAAGAGATCGAAGTCTACAGTTGAGTTGAGCAAAGAAGGGACCCCACCACCATTTATAATGAAGGATGACATAGACAGCAACCTGGAACAGCTGATGTACCAGAAGAAGAAGGAGGTGGAGCGCCAGGTGGCCAAGCAAAGGGCGTTGCTTGACCTCACCGTAAAAGGCAGCCTGGAAAGCTTTCCTGAGTCAGACAGCTTAAAATGCCTGTCTTTTTCTCTCATTGAAGCATCAAGAAAAGCTGGCATCAGCTACATTGTATTTCCTATTAAAAAGAAAAAACTGTTGAAGAAAGGTTCTAAGTTCCAGAAGGCTGCACAAGTGTATGAACAGCTCTCCAGGCCTCCGAAAAAATTAGAAAGGTTCTGTTCAAGTAGTACATTTTTATGGCTTGACGGGGATATTATGTTATCGTTTAGGGAATTAATTTTATGATTTGATCCAGAATTGCTACTTCTTATTCTTCATGGGGAATATGCTAGCTAGAGAGTAAAGCTCCAATTTAAAAATTGTAGGTATTTCATAGTACAAGTATATGGATTATTTAACTTCCGGTTTTAAGACTGAATCCATTTTATGTCTCTTTATTTAAAGAAAAAAATGTTAACAATGTATTTGCTAAAATGGCTTGATACACAGATCCAATATTTTTTCTAAACCAATATCATCTATTCCAAAATCAAAACAGATTGCTGATATTTAACTGTTTAAAGATCTTAGCCGGGTTGTGTAATAAACACAGTAAGCCTATCTTCAAGGATCAATACACAAAAATAATTATGTTTTCACTTCAGCTAATAGTAGCTGGCCTATTTTCACAATGTGGAGGGCCTGAAATTGAAAGAGCAGAAAGGCCTGGCACATGCATACTTACTGTTGAAGACATAGATGCTGCTTGTAACCAAGGCATCTATGGAAGTTTCTAGAAATTTTTCTCTAGACATTCTCAGAATATAGAGTCTGATACTTAAGTCTAATTGAAATGCAAGGACTTTCCTGGTGATAAGGGGGCAGAAATGTTTTGTTATTTTTAAGACATGCTGGCTCCTTGGTGTGGCTGCTGACATTATCTTAAGAGTTTGGGATTTAAAACTTTGTAGGTGACAGCAGGGACAGAGGGCAACTGTAGTATGGAGTGCTACCCAGACTTGTGCTGTGTAGTCTCTACTGCTGCAGTGTATCAGCAGGTGCACTGTGTAGTGTCCACGGCTGCAGTGTATCAGCAGGTGCTCTGTGTAGTCTCCAGTGCTCCAGTGTATCAGCAGGTGCTCTGTGTAGTCTCCAGTGCTCCAGTGTATCAGCAGGTGCTCTGTGTAGTCTCCAGTGCTCCAGTGTATCAGCAGGTGCTCTGTGTAGTCTCCACTGCTGCAGTGTATCAGCAGGTGCTGTGTAGTCTCCACAGCTCCAGTGTATCAGCAGGTGCGCTGTGTGGTCTCCACGGCTGCAGTGTATCAGCAGGCTTTTCCTTCAGCTCATCTTCAGGAGGTTTCCAACAGATTTCTCTCAGTTGAAAAATCTCTTACGGAGCAATCAGATATTTTCTATGTACTTTTGGTACATTTGTTGATTTCAAGGTATAGACCTTTGTCCTCCTAGTAAAAAGACAACACCATACCATTTTGACTACTCCTGGAGTGACTCCTATCTAAAATAGTTGCAGATTAAATGTTTTCTGGGAGGTTTTGCAATGCCTACATAGCTCTTGTCATTTCATCTCACCATTTAAAAAAAATCTGTTTAAAAATTTATTATAAAAAAAGTAGAAGAAAATGAAAACCCTCACATTGAAATTAAGCAGAGCCAAAGACTGTACAAATCAGTGAACTTGGTTAAAGTAGACAGTGGGAACAGACACTGGAGCTTCACACTGGAGTTTATACTTTTGCTCCCAAATCTATTCTTATACACTTATCCACCACAGCAAACACATAATCCATGAGAAAGTTAGAACTAGAAATTAGCTGTATATTCTTTTTTCATGACTCATGTCTATTACCTGCATTCAGTCTTTCCTCATTCCTTAACCTTTAGCCTTTCTACATGTTATACTTATGAAAATGTCATGTACACACACATGTATATGCATACATACATATATATGTATGTATATATATATACATATGCATATATGAATACTATTGAGTGTTAAAGAAAAATAAAATCACAAAATTTTCAGGCAAATGAATAGATTTAGAATGTGCAATATTCAGTGCAGCTATACACTCTAAGGAAGAACCAAGCAAGCATGTTCTCCTGTGTATGTGGAATCTAGCTGGATTTCACTGTTTGGAGAAATGTGTTTGCCTCTTTTAATAACCTCCCTTAAAATGTGCATCTGCTGCGACATTCACAGTAGGAAGTGTAGGAGGGGCTTTGTGCTCTGGCAATGAACAGTTGTATCCCGGATGGTATGTCTGTACTTCCTACCTCCCTTTGAAACCCCTAACTAATTATGTATCAATGTAAACAGGAAGTCATTGTAGCTCAAAACGAGTTAAGGAGCATCTTGAAGATAACTTTATTTCTAAGTTTAGGGCTTTTTAAAAATTAGTTTTGGTGGCTCAGAAATATTCTTCTTACCATTTTATATCCAGCTTTTCTCTTGCTGAGTGACAGCCATTCTTGGCTAACTCCCTTGATGATTTGAAATGGACCCTGTGCACTTTCACCTATCAAGTCAGATCTTGACTCTAGAATGTTGTTCTTGCTGAAGGTCATTTGGGATATTTAAAGTCCCAGATGCACATATTACCTTTCAGTCTCCCTGGGACAGGCTTCCCCTCTCCCCCAATTTCACATCCTCAGCTGAGCTCTGGCAAAGTGCCAGATACCTGCAACAAGAGTACAGCCATTGCTCCTTTCGATGATATTCTCGGCTCTGAGCCCTGAGTTGTGAAACCTGCCAGTTAGGGATTAGAGGGAGCCCTCAGTCGATGATGTTTTTGCTCCTCTGGTACGTCTCAGTTTATTCTGTTTCTCCCAGAGCTGGAGGCAGTTCAGTTCCAGGAACAAGGATACATCAGCTATCTCCACATCTGCATTCTAACCGCCATGCCCTTGGTGACCAGGCCAAGCCACTTGATTTCTTAGGCTGTTTCCTCATCTGGAAGATGAGCTTATCCATGTGACAGCTGAGATTATTTCCAGCTCAGAAGTCTCATAAGTGAGACAGTAAAATCAACATTATCCTTACACAAATGGAATATCTTGAGCAACACATTTAATCTGTTTAACACTTCCCTGTTCCCTCCACCAGTGCCACAACTCACCTCAAGATAATTATGTGTACACATATTCCGCCCTGTGAGCCTGGTCTCCCTACGTGGCAGATGAACCGGCAGCTTAACTTACAATCTTGTTCTTTCAACTGAGAAACCGCGAACCATACTCCCGCTGTGAAAAATGTGGATCTAGACTTTCTGATCATGTTTTTTCTCTTTCTCTTTTAATTTGGACTATTTAATTTCAATGATCCGAGACTATAGCTTTTCCTTGTAAAAGTTCACCCATTATCTGTGTTTGCTTTTTACATTCCTCTAGAAACTTGTCTAACAGGTCCTAGTTCCCTTTAAGATATTATAATTATTTTATCAGCTAGTAAGATAATACATTCTCATTGTAAAAAAAAAACTAGAAAATATTGCAGGCTGTCATTAAGTCACGGTTAACATAGTTTTGAATGTGTACATGGGAACACATTCAAAGAAACCTGTGGAAGCAGATTACTTTTTATGCATATGTATGTATGTTAAATGTATGTTTGCATATTAGATAGATAACATGAGACTATACCTATAAAGTTCTGGAATTTGGAATTTATTATTTTTGAGCTGTAGGTAGTTTGTGGGGATAGGCTAAGAAGAGACTTTCTAAAAGTTTACTTTATGCCTTCTAAATGCTTGATTTTTTAAAAAAAATATACATACATACACTGGGCATATATTTATGGTTAAGAGCAACTTTTTGACTTTCTTTTTAAAAAGCCTTTTGGGGAAAATCAATGGGAAGCAGGGATTCTCCAAATAAACTTCCATCCACTCTGAGTATCTTGAAGAACAGACTAAGGCGCTCCACAGCTGGATACATAACTGTGCTCTTTCCCAGATCTACAGAGCCGTAAATGAAATATACATGAATTTCAATTTCAAGTATTTATTCCATAAATGGATCTTAGAGCTGAGAGTCACTTCTGTTAAAGGTGGAAGGGACTGCAGGGGGAGTGCGAAGTGAGCAGGCTGTGAAGCAAACGCTTGCTTGAGCTCAGCAGTTCATTTCTTTAGAGTCAGTTCATAGAGCACCTTCTGCACGCCAGACACTATTCTGGATAGGAAACTGAATGAAGACAATGAAGAATACTAAGCAATCTCCTGCCCTCACAGAACCTATATTCTGGGGGCAGGGGTTGGGAGGGGAAGGGATAGTGTAGAGATTAACTAGTGATAGCAAGGATATGATGAATATCATGAAGAGGATAAGGCAGGGTCGAATAATACCGGAGAATATTACAGTAGCTGCTGTATTAGGCAGAGTGCCTCAGATGCCTTTGTAACTTAGAACTGAATGGACTGGAGCGTGACATGTTTAAATCTCTGAAGAAGAGGTAAAAGCAAGTGTGAAAGCCCTGAGATGGAGAATATGCTATTGCCTTTGCACATAGCCCAGTCTCTGGAACTCCAGAGACTGATAAGAAAGTAAGGACAAGGAAGTGCTTGGGGGATAAAATCCAGTATTGCCCTGTTGGCCACTGGTAAGTGATAAATGTGAAATTATTCATAAGAGTGCCCATCAGTTGAAGCTCTTGAGATGTCTTAATGAGTAAGAATGTTTTTATAATCACAGGAAGCTGAGTTCAAATTGCCTGTACCCATGCAAAAATGATGGGCATGGCTGCTTGTGCCTGTCACCCCAGCGTTGAGGGTGGCGAAAGGTGGAGACAGGTAGGTCCCAGCAGCTCATTAGCTAGCAAGCTAGCTCAAATAGAGCTTCAGGCTCAGTAAGATACTGTGACTCAGGAGTCACGTGGAGAGGGATAGTGGGTGACACCCAACACTGTCCTCTGGAGTCTATATGTGCATCTACCGATGCTAGTGCCCATACAGACTTGTCTACATACATGCAAATACCATACACATAAATGAAAAGAGGAAAAACATGTACTTGTAAGTCATGAACTTGAGAAGACAGAGACGCTTGTAGGGTATGATAAATGTTTTGCATCTTTAAATATAAAAGGAGAGTTTGAGAGCAGAGAACAGCATGTTGAAATGATCAAACACATCTTCCAGAAGACTCACCGTGGTAGTGGTATGAATGGAAGCACAGAAACTATAAGAAAGCAATTGAATGGCACATGTGAGAAATGGCTTCTTGGTCTGAAGTGATAGCAATCCATCTGGTGAAAAGGGGCCGCATTCTAGACAGATGTTAGGAGAACAGCCAACCATGTTTGCTCATGGCCTACTGGAAAGATACGAGAAAGACAGAAATGAAGGATACTCCCAAGGATTTTCACTGGAGCAATTGAAATTATGAAGGTTTTCCCAGATGATCAGGACTGTGTGAGGAGTAGGTGAGCATGATGAGAGTCACACAAAGGTCGATTAGGAGTGTGTGTCAGTTTAGCTTCAGATCCCAGTGACATTATAGGAGAGGTGAGATCATGGGCAGGGCAGTAAAGGTAAATACTACTGGCCCTGCTGTGTAAATGTAAACTTCCTGTGCTGGTTTGTATATGCATGGCCCATGATGGTTTGTATATGCATGGCCCAGGGAGTGCCACTATTTGGAGATGTGGTCTTGTTGGAGTAGGTGTGTCACTGTGGGCATGGGCTTTAAGACTCTAGTCCTAGCTGCATGGAAGTGAGTATTCTGCTAGCAGCCTTCAGATGAAGATGCAGAACTCTCAGCTCCTCCTGCACCTTGCCTGCCTGGATGTTGCTGTGTTCCTACCTTGATGATAACGGACTGAACCGCTGAACCTGTAAGCCAGCCCCAATTTTGTTCCTATAAGAGTTGCCTTGGTCATGGTGTCTGTTTAAAGTAGTAAAACCCTAACTAAGACACCTCCCTGGATGCGTCATATCATGGCTTTGGAAAAAGAAAGCCAGATCAACAGCTGCAAGTCAGGCATCAGAAGGTGTGCACGTTGCTTTAGTACATCTGGACCCAAGGTGGTCATTGTAATGAACACCTAGTTAAATTAACCTTCACCATAAGTTGAAGTAATTTTCTTCCAGACACTTGGTTTTACCACTGGCCAAACAGGAAATGGAGTGGCCACCTTTATTTGTCTTTGAAATTGCCGATGGTGCCATTACTATGACTATGTAGTTCCATCTGTGACCTGGTGGATTTTTAATGTGGGATGCCTTACTGGAGGATGGTGTGGGGTCGGATGAGGCACCTCCAGTTTTCTGCTTGTTTTTCTTTACTACCATTATGTTCTTGTCTACACTGAATTCTTTCTGAGTTACTCTCTGCTGTTACATGTTCCAGGAGAAGAAGATGACTACAGGGTAGTTCCTTCCTTGTCTCCATAGGTTCATTATTAGACAGTCAGGGGCCAATGATAGTCTTCCTGTCACTTGCTTAACTAATTCCTTAATTTTATTGATGGACTCACTGCCATTGGATACTGATAAGTTTAGACTGAGTATGTAGGGGCTGGAGAGATGTCTCAGTGGTTAAGAGCACTGACTGCTCTTCCAGAGGTCCGGAGCTCAATTCCCAGCAACCAAATCGTGATTCACAAGCTTAAGCAATGAGATCTGATGCCCTCTTCTGGTGTGTCTGAAGACAGCGACAGTGTGCTCACATACTAGAGTGAGTATCTACTGACTTCCAGAAGGCCAGAGCACTTGTGTTTAGACTCTCTGGGGGTAAATTTGTGGATGCATGTATCACATGGTGGGACACTCTTAATGGGATCTGACCTGTGCTTCATGTCAGGCAAGGTTTTAGGATGTGAACTCTTTTGGTTCTGGTATCTGGACAAAATGAAACGAATCTCAAATGCGTAGCCAGTTAGTTTTTATGCCCAGCAGACCCAGAAGTTTCTTGCTTATCTAAGACAAACAATACCTTAGCAGGGCACCCATCTGTCTTATCACTGGAAAAAAAATACTGTAGCTATTTAGTTATTGCCACAGACCCTTGTAAAGTAAAATTCTTTTATTACCATTCTGTTCCTATGGTTAATCGTTGTAATTGTGTCTTTGGTGTCTGCACTGGCTAGGCATTTTTTGCTGGGATTCACCACTCTACAGCTGTATTCATCCCACTGGGACCACTGAACCGTATCAGTTCCTTCTGTATTCGCCACTTCTTCACCTCTGCCTCTGAGATCAGGATCTATAGTGTTTCTGTATGTGCCCTCATATTTGCATTTTTTGTTTCCCCTCCAGGGGTTAGAGCTTGGTTAGGGATGTCACATTTTGCAGATCAGCTCTCCTTTCCCCAAGGAGTTTAAGAACTCACTCTTCTATGACAGTGGTTCTTAGAGTAGTATCCTTATATCAGTGTGTTTTATGTGGAAACTTGTTAGAATGTAAACCCCAGGACCCCACTCTATGCCTGCTCAATTAGCAACTGGGTAGGCCCAAAAATCTGCCTTTCCAGGGCCTCCTAGGTGTTTCTGATGCATGGTAATGTCTAGGGTAATAGATAGTGTAACCCAGGCTGCACTAACTAGGGCCAGCAGCCATATGGACATGGGAGGGTGAGGAACTGGCAGCTGTGGCTGGGCAAAAGTATTCAGATCTCACAGCTGAGAGACTTTGGGATCCAGTGTGGTGATCCGGTGTAATACAACACAGGTGTGAGGCAATATGACAGTATAGTCATTAACCGTATTAGCTATTTATGCAGGGGGAGATTGCATCTCACAGCCAAGAGATATGCTGTTTCTCAGCCAGTTTCTCCTGCTAAGAAACATAAGTGGAATTTGGGGTGGGGGAAGATCTCATTTTCCATGTCTGCCTATTTAGTTTTGTGTTCATTCCATAGTAGCTTAATTCCCTTGCTGCATCTAGAGGCTTTGGGATTTTAGTTGGTACTACCACTCTTCTGTTCTTTTAAAGTGTTTTGCTCAGCTCTCATCAGAGAAGCTTCCTCCTTCAGTAGATGGGAACTAACACAGAGACCCACATCCAGTCAGTGTGCAGAGGGAGACTCTGGAGAAGTCAGTCTTACATGGGATGTCTTCATCAAACTCTCACTCTATCAAAGCTCAGGGAGCTATGTGGAAGAGGAAGTGGGAAACCGTAAGGGCTGACAGATGATGTTATAGATGACTCCAAGAAAACACTTTCAGTCACAGCAGGGTTGATGTGCACATGAACACACAGAGACCATGATAATGCACAGAACCTGCATGGGTTCAGGGGAGATGGGTTCAGCCATGAGATGGGGACATGGCCCCAAACTCCCTCCCTTAACCAGAAAGCTAATTGTGATTGACAGGTGCCATGAGAAAGAAAATAAGATTTCAATGGAATGTCACAGGTTATATCAACCACACTCCAGGGCAGGCCCCATGCCCAGGAGTAGCTGGCCAACACAGATCAAAGTCAGTAATATTTCTGTTGATTTTTTAAATTTCATTTTGTTTTGTTTGGCATTTTTTTCTTACTGTATTATTTGTTTTTGTTTTCTTTGGGAGAGAGATAGAGAAAAAAAAGAACCAACATGACATTGGGGGATTAGGATCTTGGAGGACTTGGTGAGGGGAAAGCATGATAAAAATATATTGCATAAAAAATTCAAAAATAAAATAAAAATTTCTTTAAAAAGTCCCCAAGTGATTATTGCAAGCACCCATTTTGTCCTAGTGACTAAATGACTTTGTGACACTTGACTTTGTAGGTTCTTGCCTTTTACCAGAACACTCCTTGCTAACTACCTCTGATGATAACTGGAGTTTTAATTCTACTACATGACACTATGACATTCAGCGTGTTACCTGGGCCCTGGTTTTACGCTGTTCTTTCTGTGTATTTTCTGAGCTCCCCTCTAGTACAAAACAGTTTCTACTAACTAGAGTGCATTCTCAGCTTAGGATAATTTTGTGAGCAAATTGTATAACAAAGGTGTATGGTAGAAGGAAGCAATGATTAATGCAGTATCCAGGGGCTCAAACACTGTATTTTCTACACCCAAATTTGAGACGATTAAAAAGGAATACTAGCTAGGATCTGGGAGAAAACAGTTATGTAGGAAATGTTTCCTTGAAGTCCTGATCTTTTGCTAAGGGCTATAATCTAGTTAGAGGCAACCTACCTCGAAGGACTTTGGAGTGTAGATACCTTGACTTCATTTTCCTACGTCCCATTATAGAGGTGTCTAAGCGAGAAAACAGAGAACAAGGTATCTTGTAGATGTAGTCTGCATAGATTCGTTTCTAAGGCCAGAGAACAAAGTGAGGAAGGAGAGAAACACAGGAGCACAAACCACCTGGCACAGAAATTAGAAATATGAATAGAGGAGCCAGGTAGTCAGTGGACTAGAAAGTGCCCCGATGCTTATTCAGTGGATATGACCAAAGAACAGATGTGGGGCAAGAGATGGCATCTCAGTGGTCTATTCTGACACGTCTCATGTCACACTTCAAAGGCTGTGGTAAAAACCATATGTTTCAGACATTAGAGATTGTTTTGGATGTATGACATAGTCTGATACACATTTGTGAAAATAAACACCCAAATGGCACATGAATGATAGATTAAACACAGGCCAAGAATAGAAGCAGAAAGTTAAGTTACTGTCTCAGCTAGGGTTTCTATTTCTGTAAATAAACACCACGACCAAAGCAATTTGGGGAGGAAATTTGACTTACTCTTCCACACATCACTGTTCACCACTGAAGGGAATCAGGACAGGAACTCAAGCAGGGCAGGAACTTGGAGACAGGAGCTGATGGAGAGGCCACGCAGGAGTGCTAACTATGGGCTTGCTCCTCATGGCTTACTCAGCCTGCTTTCTTACAGAACCCAGGACCACCATTCCAGGTATGACACCACCCACAGTAGACTGGGTTCTCCCACATCAATCACCAACTAAGAAAATATCCTACAGTCATGCCTACATTCCCCTATCTCTTGTAGGCACCTTCTGTATTGAGGTTCCCTAATCTAAATGGCTTTGTGTCATACGAGCCAGGACGCTGCACCCCATGCAGAACAGATGATAAAGGCCCTTATTAGAACGTGGGGTGGAGATGATAAGAAAGAATAAAAGAGCAGGAGCCCTTTCCTACTTTCGCTCTTCTACTTGAAAATTTCTTACAGTATGAATTCAGCAAGTAAAAGATGATGAGGCCAAAGCATCCTTTTCAAACTCCCACTAGAATGTCCTTACGCCATCTCCCATAGCTGCCATACTACCACACCTTTAGTAAATGCTACCCAATGGAAGCTGTGTTGCCAGTGAGAATTTGAAATGGAACCTAGAGCTGAATCATTGGAAAGCATTTGAATGATTAGCTGTCATAATTTATGGGAGAAATAAACTTCAGGTTCTTATCCTTTGTAGGCTTTGGAAAAAGTATTTCCTTTATCTCTTCCCGATTATCTTCTGAAGTCCCTACTATAATCATTGTGCTAGAAGGTGAGGCAGTGAATTAGACTAGAACAGAGAGCCACTGTCATTGGTGAAGCAGTCTAGAGAGTCTGCCACATTAAAAACATAGTTCTGTTTAGTTTACAGAGATTATTCATAGTGTGGTACAGTTTTTTTTGTTTGTTTGTTTTTTTTTTTTTTTTTTTTTTTTTTTTTTTTTTTTTTGACAGGGTTTCTCTGTATAGCCTTAGCTTTCCTGGAACTCACTCTGTAGACCAGGCTGGCCTCGAACTCAGAAATCTGCCTGCCTCTACCTCCCAAGTGCTGGGATTAAAGGCGTGCGCCACCACCGCCTGGCGTGTGGTACAGTTTTAATGATTGAAAATGTAAACTGGGGTTACATACAATTAACATTTTTTTTTTGATAAGAGAAAAGTAGCAATTTTTGTGTGTGGTTGAGTTTGAATCATTGATTAGAAAGGTAATTGTGTTTCTGTAATTAAAAGTAATAATCATTTTTTTTGAAACCAGATCACTATCTCACGGAGTACTTCCTGGAGAGAGAAAGTATTTCCTTAAAGTTCCATTATATGAGCGTCAAATAAGGTGCCCCAGCGTGCCCACACTTTTAGATTTTGATCATTTTGCCCAGGGCAGAGGAGGAATACCAGAAAATGTTGATCCTCAGAAATGGGCTCTTGAGTTATTTGCTAAAGACAAACCCCACAAAACACGCACACCAGTTGCACCATCTGTTCAAATAGACGTCCCGGAGCCAGTGATAGAGCTTTCCAAACTGGAGCTAAGTGATCACGTGCCATGTAATCTTCCGCCTGCGGTGATTAAGTATTATGAATCTGAAGTGGAAAAGTTGACTCAAGAAATAAAAAATGAGAAAAGAAATCCAGCATTTGCGTACTGTAGACGGGGAGCTATCTATCGAAAACTGGGCAAGTTGCAAAGTGCCATGAACGACCTACAGGAAGTAAGTTTTAAAAAAATAAAAACAACACAATTCACCATTCACATTACTTTCATTTATACATGGTTTATTATACTTCATTTATACATGGTTATACATGGTTTTCTATTGAGATGTTGAATAGCAAATGATTGTTGAACAGCTTATGTGATTGTGAAATACAAGTATTAACACTTTCAGATGCTTATTAAAACACTAGATTTGGCGGGGGGCTGGGGCTGGGGCTGGGGCTGGGGCTGGGGCTGGGGCTGGGGCTGGGGCTGGGGCTGGGGCTGGGGCTGGGGCTGGGGCTGGGGCTGGGGCTGGGGCTGGGGCAGGTTTTATTTGTACACATGTAAAGCACTGGTACCAATGATGTTTGAGAAACTCATTTGATATGTTTCTTCCTTTTGAAAATGACCCCACCTGACTTTATATATGTGTTTTTTTCAGGCCATATTCGAGGAACCATTGTTTCTAAATGCCTATTGGCACAGACATTTCATTTATCTTTTCCAAGACAAAATTAATGATGCTTTGGATGACTTGAATTTCATAAATAAGTACAATAAAAACAATGCAGGTGGGTTTCATATGGAGACAGTCCCAGCACCTGGTGCTCTAGCTCAGCTCTTGCCATTATTATAAATACACACAAATGGTGGAGAGTTGTTCTGCACAAACAGTGTGAATGTCTTCAGCTTTAAAAATACAGTTTTCTTAATATTACATTTGCAGAGTTCATATAACCTTACATTGTTTTTTTTTTTTTTTTTTTTTTTTTTTAAAAAAAAACAAACCTCATTATGTTTGAATTTATGCCCTGGAGATCTGTTTCAGCACAATCCCTTCCATTCATCTCATAAGGAGAATATGAACTCAAAGTTATAATGGGGGTGTGCTTTGTAAATCTTCTCTTGACCGCACGTTTGAGAATACGAGCTGTGGTGCTCTGGTGCCCTAAGCACTATGTTCTGACTCCCTGAATGTCTGGACACAGAACTTTGTAGAAACGTGGAAATGTCATACTGATCGTTGAATCCGTAGCACTCACAGATCCATATAACATAGTAGAAGATGGCTGAGTGTTTCTGATCTATGTCGCTGTCTGTGTGCTAAAGTTCCACAACATTCTGTGTCACGCAAACGTAACGTTTCATTGCATCTGGTAAGACTGAAACATTTCAGGCAGATTCAGAGGTGAGTGGTCATTTTGCTACTTCAGAGTAATACTACTTAAAATTGCCAATGAGCATTCAGACCTTGACGGGGAAAAAAATAAATTGTGGGGCTTAAGAAAAATGATATAAAGTATACTAGTCAAAATCATTCTAAGACTTCAATTTTGGAGAGAGATTGCTGCCTTAAAATTCCAGTTAGTGAATAAATTGTAAAGTGGACTTTTGCCTCTTCTCTTTATAGAGGCATACTTGTCAAAGGCAGAGATTTTCAGAGAGAAGGATATTACATTGGCAATTCTGAATTATAGTCAAGCCATTAAATGCAGGCCCAAAGATGCTAACCTCTATTTCAAGAGAGGGGAGATGTACGAGAAGACAAACAAAGTCCTGGCCATTGATGACTACTCAAAAGTAAGCTTCGTGATGCCCAGTGTTCCCGTCTATAGATTTTAGATTTTAGATCACAAACATTCTTCTCGACTCATTTATTTTAAGAGTGTTTGGCTCACATGAATGCGTGTGCACCATGTATGTGTCTGGTACCTGTATAGGTCAGAAGGCCATCAGGTTCCCCGAACTGGAGTTACAGACTCCACTGGGTGGTGGTGTGCTGGAAACCACACCCCAGATCTCCTACAAGAGCAACACCCTGCCCCAATGCACTGATCCAACCCTTTTGCAAAGTTCTTAAGAGTCGTCACATATTCGCTGTAATAAACTAATTTTAAGTCATTGATAGAACTTTCATTGCTGGTATGCTGTTACACCAATTTCATGATTTAAAATCATTGGTGAGTGACTGGAAATCAGAAGATAGATGTGACACTCAGGCAGCCCTACAGAACTCTCAACATTTCCACTTCTCTCTTCTTGGACTAAGAATTGTGGTTTTAGAAGCCTTTGAAAATTGTCTTTTCTCTGTGGATAATAGAAGAAATTGCTTTTTCTTTATTAAACTCTTGAACAGCTGGTGCCCTCTTCATGGAACCTACTGGTTCTCAAAGAAGCTCTGGTGACAGGTTCATTCACTCTTTCATTGATTCACAAATAAGTGTTGACTGAGACACTGCATAAGTACTAGATGAATGGTGAAAGACATAGAAATGTTTTTAGATTATGCATATCTCAAAGAAAAGATTTTTCTTTTTTTTAATTTTTAAATTTTTTACTGGATATTTTGTTTACATTTCAGTTGTTATCCCCTTACCCCACTTCCCCCCCTGCCCAGGAACCCCCATCCAATCCACCCTCCTCCTGCTTCTATGAGGATGTGCCCCCACCCACCCATGCACCCTCACATCCCCACCCTCAAATTCCCCCACACTCGGTGTCCAGCCTTCACGGGACCGATCTCCTCTCCCACCTATGCCCAACAAGGCCATCCTCTCCTACATATACAGCTGGAGCCATGGGTCCCTCCCAGGCTGGTGGTTTAGACCCTGGGGGCTCTGGTTGGTTGTATTGTTGCTCTCCTCATGGGGCCACAAATCCTTTCAGCTCCTTCAGCTCCTTCTCTCTAACTCCTCCATTGGGAACCCCTTGATCATGCATGAGATACAAAATTATGATGGTGTCATGAAGCAAAGCAGGTTGGAGGGAGGTATCTGTATTTGTCTGTAGGTATCAGAATACCCACAAGGAAGTGAACTTTTGATTGAACTGCACCCTGAGGCTACTAACAGGGCAACATTTCCCTTGGATGCAGCAAGACATGCACTTCTGATTAACTAACTTTTAACTATAAATCTTAGTCCTAAGTACAATGGGCAGATTAGAAGACAAATTACTTACATTATTCAATTGTGCATGTTCCCAACTGCCATATTTTTTCATGGCTTAGCTTGATACTCTTCTGCTTAAAGAAGGTATTATTTGTCTTGTAACTTCTGATCTCGAAGTAACCAAAAATCTCTTTTGAAGATGTAAGATTACACATATGGAGTTGATTTAATTTAGGAGTATGTATGTATATATGCACACATATATGCACGTAACTATTAATGAAAAAAGAGATCATGAATTTGAAAGAGAGCAAGGAGGGGTATTTGGGAGGACTTGGAGGAAAGGAAGGAGGAAATGATGTAATAATCTCTAAATTAAAGGAAATTATGTAAAAATCGTTATTGACTCTTCTCACTTTCTGTGTTTGACACTAGTGGTTTAAAAACAGATGAACACGGCATCCTGAAATCAAACAGTTCTCAGACTACATGGCACAGTTCTCTCTACTTTAAATGTCCCCGGAGAGCTCCTTTGTTCTTTTCTAGTATCAGTTGGCAATCAACTTGCCAGCTGGATATATGGGTGACTCTGCTTCTGCCTCTGCTTCTGCCTCTGCTGTTCTGTATGTCAGTGAGTAACCATGAGCCACACACACTACTGCCAATTGATTTCTTCTCATGTTAGGGGCTGGATTAAGCCATAACCTATGTGACTGAACCGGCTCAGCTCTTTTATCGACTGTTAGGACAGAATGATGTGAGACAGTGCAGGTCCACCCTACAGTTTTTAGTTTTGAGATTATAATATAACTACATTCTATTTTACTTCCCAGTCTTCCTTCCAAACCCTCTCACATATCCCTGCTTGCTCTTTTAAAAATTCATGGCCTCTTTATTTGTTAATTTTTACATGCACATATGTATGTACATGTGCACATATATATACACACACATACATATGTAAGTATATATATATATATATATTCAAAATTACAGTTTGTGTAGATGGGATAATCTGACTCACATGTATGTTTTCAGGGCTGGCTATCTGACATTAGATAGCCAATTAGTGTGATCTTTCCCTGGGGAAGACTACTTTTCCCAGTCTCAGCTTTCCTTTTGTAAAGATGAGGCCTTATGGTCTTTCCCCTATCTGCTTTGTCATGTGTGTTACTGTTCCCCTTGTTCAGGTCATGCTTAGGCAGTCATGTTGGTGAGACTTAATGGAGTAGTTTCTGACATTGCTAGGATATACAGGAATTTTTATCAGTGAAAGTTTCAGTAGTCAAAAGCTCTGGCTTCTTGTATTTGCTGTCTATCTTCCCTCTTGGGTAATGTCCCACCTCAAGAATTTGATGATGGGCACAGTTCTTAGTATAATTCTTAAACAAAAATCTGAAGAATTTTAGCATCTTAAAGTGGGTTTCTCTTATGTAATTTGAAAATGACTATATACTTGTCTTAGTTTTTTCTCATTGTGTAATACGTTTGCATTCTCATAACCCTCTAGTGTATTTATTATAATCCAAAAAGATCAGATGCGTTGTGGAAACGTGGGATGTTTTACTTTGAAAATGGAAACTGGATTGGAGCCGTATATGATTTTACATCTCTGTTAAAACTTGACCCCTATAATTCTTATGCAAGGTAGGAATTATTTCAGATGTACATTTTGAAATGATTTACTATTTAAATGTGTTTTCAGGAAAACTAGCTTGATATAAGCCGACAGCCCCCTTTAAAACAACGAGCTGATCTGCGGTGTCAAGTTATCTCTTTGCATTCCCAGGTTCTCGCTATTTTGTAATTATGTAAAGCATTACTTAGCATCCACAGTTTCCTTCTTTACATTCCGTCTTCATCCATGGCCTCTGTAGCCACTGAGTACAGAGATCTGCTGAAGTATTTTCCTGTAATATCTTAGTGTAACTTGTGTATTAAGCTTCACTTTTTCTTTTTTGTTGTTTTTAATTTTATTTTTATTAATTTCCCCTATTAATGAAAATAGATTTTTCCCACACATAATATATCCTGATTACAGTCTTCCCTCCTTCTATTCCTCTCCTAGTTCCTTTCCACCTCTCCTCCCGTCCACATCTACTTTCTGTCTCTCATTAGAAAACAAACAGGCTTCTAAGGGATAATAATAAAATAAAATAAAGGAAAATAGAACTACACATTGGAATAGGAAAAAAACCAAACAAACAGAAGTAAAAACAAAATAAACAGAAACAAGAAAAGGCACAAAAGAAACAGACTGATGCAGAGCCTCACTTGTTCACAGACTCAGGAATCCCTAAAAACACTAATCTTGAAGTCATAATATATGTGCAAAGGCTTTGTAGGGAAGAAAGAGAGGAAAAATATAAATATAATACAATAAAAGTATGATTAAAAGAAAGAAAGAGCATTGACCTGACAAGACAGGTCATCCTAAGACACCATCAAATTCATTTTCTGTTGCCCATCTACTGCTGGGCACGCACCCTACCCCAAAGAGTGGTTTGTTTCCCCAGTGAGACTTCAAAACTAAATTTTCATTTGCAAGTGGTTAGCAATTAGAGATAGCTTCTGGCTTAGGGAGGGTATGTGTCTGTTTCTCCTTCCAGCTTTAGGACCCCATCTGTTACAGACATGTGAAGGACCTGTGCATGTTGCCTCAGTATCTGTAAATTCATATGTGCATCGATTCTGTTTAGTTAGAGAACCCCTTTTTCCCCTTGGCACCCCCATCCCCTCTGGCTCTTACACTCTTTCCAGCTCTTCTTCCACAGGGGTCCACCAGTTCTTCTGTTTATGGACACATCCCTTGTAGGACTGAGTGTGCCAAAGTCTCTCACTCTGCATATTACATGGGTGTGGGTTTGTATATTTGGTCCCATCTTCTGTAGAGGGAGTTTCTCGGATTATGACTGAGCAAGGCCCTGACCTATGACTATAGCAGAATGTCATTAGGTGTCCTTTTTTTTCTGCATTAAAAAAAAACCCACAGAATTCAATCTTATCCTCAGCTCCTGGCCTATGTAGTTTGAGTTTCTTGGTCTTCCACACAGTGTCAGGCATGGATTCCACCTTGTAAAGTGGGCCTTGAGTTGAATCAAATATTGGTTGGTTATCTCCATAAGCTCTGTGCCACCATTATACTAGTATATCTTGCAAGGAAGATACCATTGTACTAGTATATCTTACAAAAAAGATACCATTGTCAATCCAAGGGTTTGTGGCTCAGCTGATCTTTAAGTTTCTCTTTTGGTAGCATGCAAAGTACTTTCTTGTAACAAAGGTGCTCGCTTACAGGGGTGAAGGTGCTATGCAGGCCTCAGCTCAACTTCTCCAAATTCGATGAATTGTGTAGGTGCTGTCTTCAGCAGTAGGGACTTGCAGTCAGTTTGTGGAGAGCAATCTATAGCCTTGGCAATATACAGGGTTGTTTGGCAATTCCCATGCTCCCATGGGACCCCTTTGGCCAACAACTCAATTAGATATAACCTGTTCTTGATACCAGAAGCTACATTTGGTAATGATGGAAGGCTTACAGAGATGTAAATATAAATTAAATATAAAGATAATACACATGCACACACACATGCATGTGTGCACACCCCCACATACTTCTGTATTTACACTACCCATCAAGTAGCTCTTAATTTTAGCTCTCTCTCCCCACATTCCCTTCCTTATGCCTCTCTTCCCTTCCCCTCCCCACTTGATCTTCCCATTACAGCACCCTGCCCTCTATAACTATCTATTCTATCCCCCTTTCCTAGGGACATCTATCTGTCCCTTCCCAATCCTTTATACCTAGCCTTTGTGACTCTAGAGATTGTAGTTTGGTTATCATTGACTTAATAGCTAATATCCACATACAAAGGAATACGTTATCATATTTGTCTTTGTGGGTCTGGGTTACCTAACTCAGGATAATTTTTTTCCTAGTTCTCTCAATTTTTCTGCAAATTTCAGGATGTTAATTCATTTAGCTGCTGAGGAATATTCAATTGTGAGAATGTATTCTATTTTCTTTATTTGTTCGTCTGTTGAGGGCATCTAGGTTGGCTCCAGTTTCTGGATGTATGCAGCAGCAATGGTTAAGGAATTGCCTCTGTGGTAGGATGAAGCATCCTTTGGGTATATGTCCAAGGATGGTATAGTTAGATTTTGAGGTGGGTAAATTCCTAGCTTCCTGAGGAACTGCTACACTAATTGACATAGTTGCTATACACATTTGTAATACCACCAGCAATGGAATAGTGTTTCATGCCACATCCTTTCCTGAATAAGCTTTCACCTGCTTTATTGATCTTGTCCATTCTGACTGATGTAAGATGAAATATCAAAGTAGTTTTGCTTTGCATTTCCCTGATGGCTAAGGATGTCAAACCTCTCTCTCTCTCTCTCTCTCTCTCTCTCTCTCTCTCTCTCTCTCTCTCTCTCTCTTCCTCCCTCCCTCCCTCCCTCCCTCCCTCCCTCCCTCCCTCCCTCCCTCCCTCCCTCCCTCCCTCTCTCTTTATTTCTCTCTCTTTCTCTCTTTCTTTTATTAAGTTATTTAGTTATTTTATTTATTTTCCAGTCTTTGCCTCCTTTTGGTCTCCACTCCCAAAGTTCCTCATCCCATTCCTCCTCTCCCTTGCCTCCAAGAGGGTACTCCCCACCCCCCAGGGCTCTCCCTTCCCTGGGGCCTCAAGTCTCTTGATGATTAGGCTCTTCTTCTCCCACTGAGACTAGACCAGGCAATCCTCTGCTATATATATGTGCCAGGGGCCTCAGACCAGCCCATGTGGGCTCACTCTCTGGGAGCTCCCTGGGGTCTGGGTTAGTTGAATCTGCTGGCCTTTCTATAGGGTCTCTTTCCCTTTTAGCTTTTTCAGTCCTCCCCCTAATTCAACCTTAGGGGTCCCTGAATTCAGTCCAATAGTTGAGTATAAGTATCTGCCTCTGTCTTAGTCAGCTGCTGGTATGGACTCTCAGAGGACAGCCATGCCAGGCTTCTGTCTGTAAGCACATCATAGCATCAGTAACAGTGTCAAGACTTTCTGTCCCCTACCCCCACGAGATAGATCCCAAGTTGGGCCAGTCATTGGACTGCCTTTCCTTCAGTCTCTTCTCCATTTTTGTCCTTTCAGTTCTTTTAGACAGGAACAGTTCTGGGTCAGAAGTTTTGACTGCAGATTAGTAACTCCATCTTCCACTTGAGGCCCTGTCATCTACTGGATGTGGATTGTTCGAGTTCCCTTTCTCTAGAGTTCGCCATTTTGGCTGAGGTCACCTCCAATGAGTCCCGAGAGTCTCTCCCCTCCTGGTCTCCAGTACTTTCTAGAAGATCTCCCCCACAGCCCCTTCAGGCCGCTTACTCCCATTCATTCTCTTGGCCCTCTGGGCTTCTCTCTTGTCCTGACCCCCTTATCTGACCCTGTTCCACGTTTCCCCTTCCCTCCTGTCTCCCACTCAGATCCCTCCCTCCCTCTGCCTCCTGTGATTATTTCCTTCACCCTTCTAAATTTGTTACACTTCTTAGGCTCTGTAAGGTTATATCTTAGATATTCTATACTTTTTGTCTAATATCCACTTATTAGTCAGTACATACCATGTATGTCTTTTGGGTCCGAGTTACCTCACTCAGGATGATATTTTCTAGTTCCATTCATTTGCCTGCAAAATTCATGATGTCCTCTTTTAATAGCTAAACAGTATTCCATTGTGTAAATGAACCACATTTTCTGTGTCCATTCTTCAGTTGAGGGACATCTGGATTGTTTCTAACTTCTGGCTATCACAAATAAGGCTGCTATGAACATGATGGAGTATGTGCTATGGTGGGTGTCTTTTGGGTATATGCCCAAGACTGGTATAGAACTATTTCTAATTTTCTGAGGAACCTCCAGATTGATTTCCAGAGTGGTTGTACCAGTTTGCAATCCCACCAGCAATGGAGGAGTCTTCCTCTTTCTTTACATCCCTGCCAACATGTGCTGTCACCTGAGTTTTTGATCTTAGCCATTCTGACTGGTGTGAGGTGGAAACTCAGGGTCCTTTTGATTTGCATTTCCCTGATGACTAGAATATTGAGCATTTCTTTCAGTGTTTCTGGGCCATTTGAGATTCTTCTGTTGTGAATTCTCAGTTTATATCTGTACCCCATTTTTTAATTGGGTTATTTGGTGTTTTGGCGGTTAACCTCTTGAGGTCTTTATGTATTTTGGATATTAGCCCTCTGTCAGATGTAGGGATAGTGAAGATTTTTTTCTCAAGTTTTTCTGTAGGTTGCCAATTTGTCCTATTGATGATGTCTTTGCCTTACTGAAGCTTTTCAGTTTTATGAAATTCCATTTATCAATTCTTGATCTTAGAGTCTGAGTCATTGGTGTTCTGTTCAGGAAATTTCCCCCTGTGCCAAGGAGTTTGAGGCTCTTTCCCACTTTCTCTTCTACTAGATTCAGTGTATCTGGTTTTATGCTTAGGTCCTTGATCCACTTGAACTTGAGCTTGTGCTAGGTGATAAATATGGATCTTTTTCATTCTCCTCCATACAGACTGCCAAGTAGACCAGCACAGTTTATTGAAGATGCTTTTTTTTCCCCCACTGTATGTTTTTGGCTTCTTTTTCAAAGATCAAGTCTCCATAGGTGTGTGGGTTTACTTCTGGTTCTTCAATTCTATTCCATTGATCTACCTGTCTGTCTCTGTACCAATACCATGTGGTTTTGTTATCATTACTGCTTTGTAGTATAGCTTGAAGTCAGCGATGGTGATTCCTCTGGAAGTTCTTTTGTTGTTGAGAATTGTTTTGGCTATTCCAAGTTTTTTATTTTTTTTTCATGTGAAGTTGAGAATTGCTCTTCCTGTCTTTGTGAATAATTGAATTGGAATTTTGATAGGGATTGCACTGAATCTGTAGATTGACTGGTTTTGGTAAGATGGCCATTTTCACTATTTTAATCCTCCCAATCCATGAGCATGGGAAATCTTTCCATCTTACATCTTCAGTTTCTTTTTACAGGGATTTGAAGTTCTTGTACAGATCATTCACTTGCTTGGTAAGCATTACACCAAGATATTTTATACTATTTGTGGCTATTGTGAAAGGTGGTGTTTTCCTAATTTCTTTCTTAACCTGTTTATCATTTGTATAAAAGGAAGGCTGCTGGTTTGTTTGAGTTAATTGTGTATCTTGCCACCTCGCTGAAGTTGTTTAACAGCTGTAGTATTTCTCTACACATTTGGGGTTCTCTTATGTATATTATTATATCATCTGCAAAATTGGTCAGGGGCTAGTAGAACCTCTCAGGGAACAGCCGTGTCAGGTTCCTGTCAACACGCACTTCTTGGCATCAGCAATAGTGTGGGGGTTTAGTGTCTGCAGATGGGATGGGTTCCCAGGTGGGGCAGTCTCTGGGTGGCCTATCCTTCAGTCTCCTTCTATTTTTTTTGGTCCCTGTCTTTCCCATCCTTCAACTGGGAGCTGTGTCTACCTACTGGTAGTAGTCTCTACAGATTGTATCTCCCCTTTGTTGGGTATTTATTTGGATACTGTCTCTCTGTCTTTTGGTTAGTTTGGCTAAAGGTTTGTCTATCTTGTTGAATTTCTTGAAGAACCAGCCCTGGGTTTCATTGATTGCATTGTTTTCTTTGTTTCTAACTGATTGATTTCAGCCCTGATTTTGATTATTTCTTCCCTTCTCGCCCTCTTTGGTGTGCTTGGTTCTTGTTTTTTAGTGCTTTCAGGTATATTTTTTAATTGGTGATACGAAAGCTTTCTAATTTCTTTATGGAGACACTTTGTGCTATGAACTTTTCTCTTAGTACTGTTTTCATTGTGTTCCATGACTTTGGATATGTTATGCCTTCATTTTCATTGAATTCTGGAAAGTCTTTAATTTCTTTCCTGTTTCAGAGATCATTGAATAGAGCCGTTCAATTTCCAAGTGTGTGTGGGCTCCCAGTGTTTCTGTTGTTGAAGTCCAGCTTTAATCCATGGTGGTCTGATACAATATAAGGTGTTATTTCAATTTTCTTGTATCTGCTGAGGCTTGCCCTGTGACCAACTATCTGGTTAATTTTGGAGCCTTCTCCATGGGGTGCTGAGAAGGAGGTGTATTCTTTTGTGTTTGGGTGGAATAGTCTGTAGATGTCTGTTAGGTTCACTTCATTCATAATGTCTGTTAGTTTCACTGTTTCTCTGTCTAGTTTTTGTCTGGATGTCCTGTCATTTGGTGAAAGTGGGGTGTTGATGTCTCTCACTATTCATGTGTGGGGTTTGATGTGCTATTTAAGCATTATCAGTGTTTGGCTCATAGATGTTCAGAATTGAGATATCATCTTGGTAGATTTTTCCTTTGATGTGTATAAAGTGTCCCTCACTGTCTCTCTTGATTAGTTATGGTTGCAAGTCTGTTTTATTAGATTAGGATAATTACTCCAGTTTCCTTATTGGGTTCATTTGCTTGGAAAACTTTTTTTTAGACCTTTACTCTGAGGTAATGTCTATCTTTATGACTGAGGTGTATTTCTTGTATGCAGCAGAATGATGGATCTTGTTTTTGCATCCACTATGTTACCCTTTGTCTTTTTATTGGGGAATTGAGTCCATTGATGTTGAGAGAGATTAATGACCAGTGATTGTTATTTTGTGTTATTTTGATGTTGATGGAGAAAGAGAGAGAGAGAGAGAGAGAGAGAGAGAGAGAGAGAAAGAGATTGTGAGTTTGTGTGTGATTTTCTTGTTTTTGCTGGTATGAAATTACTTATTTCCTGTGTTTTCTTGGATGTAGTTATCTTTCTTGGGCTGGAGTTTTTCTTCTAGTATTTTCTATAGTACTAGATTTGTGAATAGATATTATTTGAATTTGAATTTGTCTTGAAATATCTTATTTTCTTCATGTATGGTGATTGAGATTGGGTACGATTGTCTAGGTTGGTACCTGTGGTGTTTTTTTGTTTGTTTGTTTGAGGCTACAGGATATCTGTCCATGTCCGTCTAGCTTTTAGAGTCTCTGTTGAGAAGTATGGTGTAATTCTGATAGGTCTGCCTTTGTATGTTACCTGGCCTTTTTTTTTCTTGCCCCTTTTTAATATTCTTTCTTTGTTCTGTAGATTTTGTATTTTGATTATTATGTACTGGAAGGATTTTTCTTTTCTGTTCCAGTCTAGTTGGTGTTCTATAAGCTTCTTATATGTTTGTAGGTATGTTTTTTCTTTATGTTATGAAAGTTTTCTTTTATGATTTTGTTGAGAATATTATAGATTATGTCTTTTCATGGTCTTCCATATTTCCTGGATGTTTTGTGTCAGGAATTTTTAGCTTTAACATTTTTTTGACTGATGTATCAATTTCTTCTATCGTATCTTCTATGCTTGTGATTTTTTCTTTCTTCTCATGTATTCTGTTGTGATGCTTGCATCTATTGTTCCTAGGTTTCTCCCTAGGTTTCCATCTCCAAGATTTCCTCAGTTAGTGTTTTCTTTATTACTTCTATTTCCATTTTCAGGTCTTGCACAGTTTTATTTATTTCCTTCTCCTGTTTGATTGTATTTTCCTGTATTTCTTTAAAGGCCTCTATCGTCTTTATAAGATTGGATGTAAGGTCATTTTCTTGTGTTTTGGGTGTTTTAGGATATCCAGGGCTTGCTGTAGTTCCATAGCTGTGCTTCGGAGGGGTCATGTTGCCCTGGCTCTTTGATTGTGGTTTTTTTTTTTTTTTTTTTTTTTTTTCTTCCTGGATGACTTTGGTCCCTGGATGTTCCTGTTGTAGTAGGTATCGTGAGTGGGTATTAAACCTTGATAATCCTGGTATGACAGGCCTCTGATGGGTTGTATGGTTCTGGATCTGAAGGTCTGCATGGTTCAGGAGTTGCAGGTCCAGTGAAGATGGGCAGAGAGATGGCTGAAGAGTGGAGGTCTACCTGGGCTAGTAGGCTGCTCAGGGCATCTTGGGTGCCCCAGAAGATTTAGGAAGCAGGGAAGATGGATGCTGGAAGGGAAGCTAACCTGCATGGTTCAGGTTCTGTAAGTCTGATAAAGATGAGCACAGAGGTGGGCGGAGAATGGAGGTCCCCATGGGCTAGTAGGCTGCTCAGGGAAGCTTGTGACTGTAATTTCCGAGCCATTTATTTTTCAGTTACTTCAACGAAATAAGCTTATAACTTATAACCTGTTCATATTAATAGACATTCTAATTTCAAAGGATAAATGGCTCTTGGACATTATATATCTTTGATAATATTAAAAATTTTGATGATATTAAGACTACACTTTGTTTTGTTTTAAAGATTTGTCATCATTATTCACATGAGGGCAGGTCAGTAGTTTTATAATCTGAATTTGATTTCATAACTTTTCTACTTTATCAAAATGAAGTAAGTCTCCCCTCTTCTTTTAAAAACATGCCCTTTGCATTTGGTATGTTTTGGTTCTTTGAAAGTTAGAAGGGGCTCACTTAGGAAGTGACACACTTTGTATCCAGTAGAGGTCTTTCAAACCAACAGGCATCTTGTAGCCCTTGAAGACAGAATACTTCATCATTAAGAAATATCTCATGTATGTTCTAACAAATCAAAATTTTATATTTATTCTTTGAGACAGGGTCTCTATATAACCTTAGCTGACCTGGAACCTGCTATGTAGACAAGAGATCCTCCTGCATCTACCTCTCAAGTGCTGAGACATAAAGGCCTGTGCTATCACACCCAACTGATACTCAAAGTCCTTAAAGCATCAGCCTTTCCAGATGCTTCCACAGCGTGCCACTGCCCGTGTTAACTGTCCAAGCACAGGCCTGCTGGTGCTACTTCCATTCCCACTGAATCAGTATTTTATTCAACCCTTTGGGCTCACACTGGGATACTTCCTGTCCTACCCTATTCCTAGCTCTGGAGTGATAAACTTTGACTATCATAAAAATAAAGATCAGTAATCTCAAAAGCTTTTCTCAGTAGCTTCCTTTTCCCAATTGACTAAAGACAAATGCTTTAAAATAATGGATGTGTATTTGTAATAGGACAGGCCTGTCTCATAATAATTGTAATAGGACAGGCCTGTCTTCATATTTTTCTCGGCCCCAAACCTTTTGTGCAAATATTGCTCCTTTCACTAAAAATAAAATGAGTATCCGGAATAAATCAATAATAAAGAGTGAGTGTTTGAATGTATTTTAAGCAGTTGTCTCCTCTGTAAAAGAAATGAGATGAAAGTTAATAACCACGTAGCTACTCCCTAAACACAACTAATAAGCATGTTATTGTGTAACAAAGTGTCCTTATAAAATGTTTATGTTGTTTTGGCGGCAGCAGCAGCAGCAGCACAACTAACCTCTATTGGAAAGCAAAGAGAAACAGTCAGAAATTAGGTGATAGGTTTAACAAAAAGAGGGAATGTCTGTTTTGCAGTACTACACATTCACATGCTTTTCTCTTTCTAGGACAAACCGGGGGAGAGCATATTTTAAAAGGAATTTATACAAGCAAGCAACCCAAGACTTTTCTGCTGCCATCCACTTAGACCCCAACAACTGGCTAGCACTGTACTACCGAGCTTGCTTATTTAGAAAGACTAGTCCTTCCAGAGCCCTGCAGGACTACAGCGTGTCAGGTACTTGGCTGCGTGTTTGTGAGAGAGACATATGAGGGGATGCTAATGTGCCTTCACTCGTGTAACATGTAGATCACTGTGTGGTACTGTAGATACTTGCTTTGTATATGTCTGTTGCTCACACGTATGCATGAACACACATACATGTAGAGGCATGTATTATTCTTTTTTATTACGTATTTTATTTACATTTCAGATGTTATCTCCTTTCCCCATTCCCCCCCCACAGGAATCCCCTATCCATCCCCCCTCTTCCTGCTTCTATGAGAATGTTCCCCCACCCACCCACTCCCACCTCCCCAACCTTGAATTTCCCCACACTGGGGCATTCAGCCTTCACAGGACCAAGGACCTCCTCTCCCACTTATGCCTGACAAGGCCATCCTCCCCTACATATGCAGCTGGAGCCATGGGTCCCTCCCTATGTGCTCCCAGGCTGGTGGTTTAGACCCTGGGAACTCTGGTTGGTTGGTTGGTTGGTTGGTATTGTTGCTCTACCCATGGGGCCACAAACCCTTTCAGCTCCTTCAGTCTTTTCTCTGATTCCTCTATTGGGAACCCCACGATCAGTTCAATAGTTAGCTGTGAGCATCTGCTTCTGAATATGACAGGCTCTGTCAGACCTCTAAGGAGACAGCTATATCAGGCTCCTGTCAGCATGCACTTCCTGGCACATATTATTCTTTTCTTTCTCTATTATTCTTTTAAACTGTATTATTTTCTGTGATACAGTCCTTCACTGACCTCACTAAATAGGCTAGGTTTTGTGGCTTCCCCATTACTGAGATTTTCAGCAGCACATGCTGCCATGCCAAACTTCCCCTCTTCTGAGGGCTCTAGGGATAGAACTCTGATCCCTGTGCTTCAAGGCAAGCACTTTACTATGACATCATGCCATCCCTGAAATGCCCCATGTTTGCTGAGAGGAACTCATGTTTCATGTCTATTTCCAAGGTCTCTTGGGAAATAGGGCTGAAGATCGCAGTACAGTTCTCTTTATATCTTCACGTCTAATTTCTGCCCACAGCTGACTCCATCTTTGCTTCTCCTTTACCTGCCATGGCCTCTGCTCTCAACGATATGCCTTTCCTCAGTTCACCCCTTATATCTTATATCTGAATATAGAGTCAAATCAAATATGTCATATGTATGACTGAGACTCTGCCACCCTATGCTTTAGATTTAAAGAGTTCTGAGGGCCAGTCTGCCTCCACTCACCTGGTCCATCCAGAGAATCTCCTTCCTTTTAATTCTTTCTCTGAAAGCCTTATCCTTCCATTTTCTCCGTCAGTCTCCCATCTTGGAAGCTGTCATAACAATTCAAAACCTCTACTGTTGAATTATTCAGAATTATATACTGCTGAATTATATCAGCTTGATTTTAGCCTTCATCCTTCCCTATATATTATCTCAAGGATTTCAACAAACCCACTGTTATAACAAGGCTCTGTGATAATAGTGTTGGACATTTAGGGGATACTTCAGTATTTTCTGAGCACAGTTCTAGGTACTATATATGGGATACTTCAATGAACACTCAACTAATGATATGAAGAATTTACTATCATTCATTTTTTTCTGATAAAAACAAAGCCTAGAGTGGTTAAATCACTCCATTAAATTATTTTTTTTTTCTGTAAGGATTGATTTTCTGCCAGTATCACAGCAGAACTTTTCCTGGTTGTCCAATCACATTGTGAACTGAGCAGTGAGATTGCTTTTAGGTTATTGATTATTTGCTTCATTAGCATGGCCTTTGATAACATTGACTAAAGGTTCCCAAATATAGTATGAAAGGGTGGAGGAGGGGAGGGAAATGGAGGAAAAGGGAGGGAAAGGGAGGGAAAGGAGGGAAGTTATCTCTCAATCCAGAATGGACTTGAGAAGCTTAGAAAATAGGAATTGATTCTTATGAAAGAGTCATGGTAGTTCACTACTATGGTTTTGAAAGCAAAGCGGGGTTAGTACCAAGGGACTTGAGGCGCCCTCTCAGCTGGGTGCTGGTGAGGGCCACCCATCTGCAGTGGGGGTTGTTTTTCTCCTCTTGTTTCCAGCATACAGTCAAGTTTTCCACCTCAGTTCCAAGTTCTTACTTTAAATAGCCTCTTTGAAGCCCTCCATCTCTGTAGATAAGTAGACCTGACAACTGCCTTATGCCTTGTTCTGGACCAGTACACCCACCCTCTTTGGTCCTTAATGTCTCTGTGATCATAACAGGCCATTGTAATCAAGGGCACCCTTCCATCAGTGTTAATTGTAGGCCTGCATCTGCCATTGGCTTATACCTTAGTCCCTGTGCACTGTGTTCCCTTGGCTTTAATCTCTTCGTCTGTGAAGTGAATGGGATGCCAGAGTTTACTACCAGCTTAATGAATTTGTGAACTATGATTGCCACAGTATTACTAGTTAGCAATTTTTAAAAATGTATATTATTTTTTGCCCAAATGGGTACACTCATCATAGACCCATTATTTATGGAATGCTAGAGAGGGGAAGCAATAGAAAGAGTATATTTGGAAACATAACTCATATGATTGTTTAGAAATCAAAGTATATGCTTTATGTTTCAGTTCTTATAAATGATGGCTATGATAATCTTAATTGTTTTCTACATCGGGGTATACTCTACACACAACTAAAATTTTGGATGCTGGCAGTTTGTGATTTTGAAACTGTTGTTTCTCTCGAAAGGTATGTCTTTGTTTTCATACTTATTTCACTGTTGCATGAAATCAGGGGCTGGGAGAAGAAAAGAAAAGAAGAGAAAAGAAAAGAAAGGAAAAGAAAAGAAGGCTTCCCCCTCATTATGAATAACTTTGTAGAAAATGAGACTGTAATTATAAAGTCAAAGTAGAATAACACTAAAATAAGATTATTGTCTTGGGAGGCAGAGGCAGGCAGATTTCTGAGTTTGAGGCCAGCCTGGTCTACAGAGTGAGTTCCAGGACAGAGCCCGGGCTATGCAGAGAAACCCTGTCTCGAAAAACCAAAAAAAAAAAAAAAAAAAAAAAAAAAGATTATTGTAAAATATGATTTGTTCATTCTAGATGCTTTGCAAAATTTAGAGGCTGAAGAGCTTGGAGAAAATTGAAGCCCATAGTTGTTAAGTTTAAAAGTTAAAAAGGAGAGTTAAGAGAATAAGCCTCTGAGGACCACAGTGGTTTCTTTAGGATAAAGAGGCAGCGTGACGTTTCAGATATAGAATCAGAAGGAGAAAGGCCCTTTGCTGGCCAGCAGTCGGAGCTTCTGTGGGCGTGGGCTACAGAATTGTAGCCCTTTTCTTGAAATAGAAACATTAAGCAGAGGAATGTCTATGATCATTCTCATGCAAGAAAAAAAAATCACTTGATTATTAAAAGAGGAAACAATATTTATTTGATATTGAAAAGCAGTTTTATAACTATTTATGTGGTGTGGACAGGTTTTTTGTTTTTTGTTTTTTACTTGAAAGCTACCAGATCTTAGAATGACTCTTAGAATTATGGCCTCAGGCAAAGACTTTTGAATTGAGGAGCAATAATCATTAATTCAAGGTGACGTAAAATTAAGTAAAGTTTTACCAAGAGTCTAGGAGACTTTACTGTATCTGTTTTCAGTATAGACTCTCATTGTTAATTCATTACAAAGCCTTTTATTAGGAATGTTCTTCCTTTTTATTGAAATTATTTTTTCATACAATATATTCTAATCATGGATTCCCTCCCCAACCTCCTTCCAGATCCTCCCCACCTTCTCAACCACCCATGCTTATAATTTTTTTAAGATTATGCAGTAAACTAATTTCATTTCTTTGGTAAAGCATTAAGAATGTCTAATTGCAATTGATTCATGTATTTTATTAGCTCTTTTAAATTGATGAACATTGACTCATGTGTTTCATTAGCTTTTTAAAAAAATAAATGACGAACATTGGAAGTAAATGTGAATTTTAATACATTTTTGTTTTCTTTTTAGAACTGCTACTTTGGCTTATATAAATATTGGCCTCATATACCTGCAGCACTTGGATAATTATACTGAAGCCTTTTGGTGGTTTACTGAGGCAATTAGAGTTGACCCTCTCCATATCAAAAGCTATATTTGCAGAGCAGAAACCTATTGTAAGGTATTTAAGATTGGAATTTTTGAATTTCAAAATATTTTAATTGTTTGGGTATTTGTCCAATGTACCTTACAACATAGGAACATATTCTTTAGCTAACCACAGAAACTCATGGATTTATAAGCAATAGCTATTAAGCAGATATATTTAACTATTTTTAGCTATTTACAAAGCCTCTACTTATGAAGTGTCCATTTTCATTGCTGTAATATCTCTAGCACATGTTTTATTTTTATTACAAAACAGCATACAACTATTGTAGTTATTGTACTTTATGCAAATAAGGAAGTTTCTGAGACTCAGTAGCTTCAAAGCTGTCTGTAATTTTATTTGCTGGTGGAAAACTACTGCTAGCCTTTTGGAATCTGTTGGTCTAATTCTGAGTATGTGTTTGTGTGTGTGCTGGTAAATGTGTGGGTTCATAGAATAGGGCATAATATATAAATGTGTGTGTGTGTGGGTTAATTATCCTAATAATTAACAGCTTTAGCTTTTAGTTTTTATAAAGTATCTATCTATCTATCTATCTATCTATCTATCTATCATCTATCTATCTATCTATCTATCTATCTATCTATCTATTTTTCTGTCAAATTTTTAGTGTAACAAATTGAAATTAGTCTTCTCCACCTGTAACCAGAATCTGTTTCTCAAAGATACACCGATACATCTCTGGGATATTTCTTACTAACAGCTCAGCCCAAGATGCTGCTTCCTTCCCAGGACTATGCAATAGCCTCTTCATCTTCTTGTTTCTGCTATTCTCTGCTTTTGGTGCAACTAACAGAATTTCCAGTGACTATGCCAGGATTTTCCATTTTTTTGTTTAAAACCGATGTGACCTGCCACTTTACTACCTTTCCACCCCTGTTCATATGTATCTCTGGATATACTGTTTGTAATCATAACATGCTGGATCCTGCTGTGGTAAAAACACCTTCAAAAGCACCCTACTAAAACAGCAAAGACTTATTTCTTTTCTGTAATAGGTGTTCTACTTTTCCTTTGCTACATTTGAGAACCTGGTATATCTAGAGTCCAATTCAAAGTCCTTACTCTCCAGATAATGAAAGTAGAGGTTGCAGAGCAGGCTCAGTACTCTCCCAAAGGAAAGTATGTTGGTAATCTTGTTGGGTAAGACATAGACATGCTTGTAGTGTGTCATTCTTTCCATTAGTCTGTTAATGATATAGGCCATTTAGGGAACCTGGCATGTTTCAATAACATACATAGAATTCAATGTGTCAGCAAGATTGTTGAGTGTCAGGACATGGACTCATTCACTCTGTTCTGAGAGGCCCAAATAACTACACAGTCATTGTTAAATACGTTACGTTTATACATTAAGAACTATTATAGTCAGAAAAAAAATAAGAAGCAGAACTATTCAAGCTCATTTGAAGGCATTTCTATGTGGTATTTTTGAGTAAGAAAAGCAAGATTCAGAAAAAAATGTTTAAAATATCAAAATCAACCTCCCTCTCTCTCTCTACATATATATATGTACATATGTATATACATATACATATATATGTCTGTGTGTGTGTATACATAGAGAATATATTCTTCTACTTGTTGGTTCAACCTCTTTTATTTATTTTATTAATTTATTTATTCATTTTACATCCTGATTGAGGACTCCACCCCTGTATCCCCAGTCCCTCTTCTCCTCCCAGTCACACTCTTACAATTTTCCTCTGTTACCCCTTCCCACTTTTCTGGAGAGAAAGGGAAGCCCCCTTGGGTACCATCCTGCCCTGGAATATGCATTCCTGGCAGGACTAAGCACATCCTCTCCTACTGAGGCCCAACCAGGAAGTCCAGTTAGGCCAGGGAATCCAATTAGCTTCCCTTTTTAATCTAAGCTAAAACCCATGGCCAGAAAAGCATATAAACCAAAAGACAGAACTTCCATTAGTTCCAGTGAAGTTTACTTAGCCCATAAATATTGTTATGGTTTATATGCAGAATGCTCCATCCTCCATAGATTTATATAGTACCCTGCTAGTAGCATTCTGTGAGGTGTTGTAGAGCAGAGGAAGTAGAGAATTGAAATTTTATAGTGTGGTCTTGTTGTGTTGCTACTTTTTTGTCCACAAAGATATAAGATGTCCTGACTCCATGTCTTCACATGGTTCAGTCAGCCACCATATTTTCCCCACATGATAGACAGATTTTTTTTTCAAACTGATGCAGAAGAAATTCTTCTTTTTAAAGTTGCTTTATCAAGTACTTGTAAGAATCAGCAGCAAGAGGTTTTGAATAATATTGGAAATATAAGAAAGTATAATATATATTTGAATATATAAATATATTTGAAGTCGGACTGAATGCATTTTGTATTATGAGATGGGATCAGGTGTGTGATGCTGAGAACGGAATGCTATGATTTAAATGTAAAACGTCTCCTATCAGTTTATTATACATTTGTACTCTCAGACCCCAGTTGATAATGTTATTTTGGGATATTGTGGAATCTCAATGAGGTGAAACTTACCTGGAGAAAGTATATCACTATATGGTTGTTGGTGTTTTATATCCTGACCCCACTTCCTGACAGGTCTTTGTTGCCCAGTCTGTTGAGGTGAGAGGTATTCCAGCCTTAAGCTCTCATTACCGTGGGGCAGCCTCATGCTGTGTGTTCTCCACCATAATTGACTATTATGTATTCAAACTACAAGTCAAAACAAACACCTCCTCCCTTATAGTGCTTTCTCAAGTATTAGATTACAGGAAGAGAAAAGCAATACCTATCTGGCCCTTTGGTACAACTAGGTATGGTAATGTGAACATGCCACTAGTTCATTAGTTGTGCAACAGGAACAAAGTCAGCCTAAGAAACAATGGCCCCCAAGATCCATGGAAATTCTTCAATTCATCTAAACAAACTTTATCTCATTGGATTTCCTCTTAACTCTACACACTATTTTCTTCAAATAGTTTGTGCTATTTCAGTTCTATTTATTTCCATATATAACTTAGTTTGTATAAATCATTTCCATGTATTCATAAATTTTTTTTTAGCAGCACACTACCATCTTATTGATGGCAGTGCTGGTTGTTTGGGTTAATATTTCTAGGTTTGTGTAGTGTTGCTCTACTGACGATGTCTTCAGTGGTAGTTGATTTTTTTGGTCCTCTAAAGTGTAGAAATTCAAGTTATGTTTCTGTGACCAAAATAGGGATAGAGTAAATGCTTCATTTCCATATGAATGCCAAATGGACCTCTTTTGATACCATTCTTGTGATTTGTTTTATCCATTGACTTATTAATTTTATTCCAAGCTTGTTTCTATCTTATTTTTCAAGTGGAATTTACTTTTACTTTTTATGTTACTCCTTACATGCTAGGTTATTAACTAGGTGAAGCTTGCTGAAACAGATGTTAAGGTTGAGGGAGAAAACTTGAAAAGTTAAATGAATGAGAAAAAACCATATATATATATACTACAATATATCACATAAATTAGTGTAAAATAACATGTGAATGGGTATTTGTAATCATTCTTCAAAACTAAAGAACAATTAAAAAATAAGGAGTTTGCATCATAAAATTTCTCTTCTGCTTTTATGAATTATATTTATATTTGCTTTGGTGAGTTAAAAATGATGTTTTTTGTATTTGCATCATAAAATTTCTCTTCTGCTTTTATGAATTATATTTATATTTGCTTTGGTGAGTTAAAAATGATGTTTTTTGTATTTACATACATACACAAATACACACACACACACAACAACAACAACAACAACAACAACAACAACAACAATTAATGAGAAGAGTGGCCATAAATTTGAAAAAGAGTGAAAAGGGGTATAAGGTGGGGTTTAAATGGTAGAATGGGAAGAAGAAATGATGTAATTATAATCTCAAAAATTAAAATAAATAATTTAAAATGAGCAAAAAGGAAAATAAGATATACTTAGACAAGTTTCTACAAAAATTTTGCAAGAAATTGTGGGAGAGGATAGACATAAAAAATAAGGTTATTGTTTCAAGTAGAATATACATTTCTGTTTATCATTCAACAGCTGCATAAACTGAAAAAGGCAGTAACTGAATTAACTCGTGCCATCCATCTCCAGCCTGATGCAATCCACCTATATATAATAAGGTATGAGCACAGAAACTGAGTTCTTCTTAGAATAACTGGACGTCTTAACAAACCCTTGAGGCTCCTCTATTCTTCTGCTCTCCCTATTTTACATTTTAATCTCAAAACAACGTCTACCTCTCAACATTTATTTTTTTCTATATATCAAGATACTTTATTTTATTTTTTTAGTGAAAAATAACTTTATTATGGTTACTTACAGGAATATGAATAAGGGTTATTTACAGGAGCAGAAATGACTCAAAGACATCTGAATCACCAAAGTCTGCATCAACATGGGTGGCAGTTCACTAAAGCTGGGAATCAGAAGCATACCGTATAACCTGCAGGCATCCTAATAGTTTAGAAAGCATTTTTAAAAGGTTGCTCAATGTCTTTACCTCTTCCAGGGAGCTCTGCTGATCACTGTTCCATCCAGGCAGCTGAGTAACTCTCAACAAACTTTTTTGTTAATTTTTCATTTTTTAATTTAAATTTCAGCTGACATCCCCTTCCCCATCTCCCAACCCTAGAATCCCCCCATCCCTCCTCCTCCTTTTTGCTTTTATACCATTTTAATTATATGCAAGTATTAAGGGGAACAAGCAATACAATAGATGCAAATAGTCAAGGAACAAGCAAGACAATAAACACAAATAGTTAAAGAACAAGCAAGGCAATAAACAGAGTTCCATGAACATCCCATGGCAACTGTTTCTAAGGGCTTATGAAGATTACCAAAATATCTGAGCCTACTTCTCGGTCCTAGCTCAAAGTCATTTTCATGTCTGAAGCTTACTTCCTTGTTCTAGCCTAAGATTTAGATTTCTGCCTGAAATTACTTCTTTGTTCTAGCCTAAGATTTAGACTCCTGCTTGAAATTACTTCTTTGTTCTAGCCTAAGATTTAGACTCCTGCCTGAAATTTCTTCTTTGTTCTAGCCTAAGATTTAGATTCCTGCCTGAAGCCCACTTCCTTGTCCTTGGCCTATGTCATATTCCTGCCAAGTAGCCCATTTTCTTGTCCTTGGCCCATGTCAGATTTTTACCAAGCAGCTCCAAAAACTCTCCGTCTTTTCCCCTTTTTATTTCATAAACAAGACTGAGCCTGTCTTAGGTTGTTCTGACAGGAATGCCTTCCTTACCCATCATGGAATGTGCATTATCAAAGGCAATGCACTTCTGTCTTAGGTTGGCAAGGCTCTGTGTATAATCTTACCCATTCTGGGCCTGCCAACCTGTTAATTTAGTAACTCTGTCTGGGAGGGGGGTCTATTTTCAGTTCAAGCCATGAAACTTTGGCTGCCAACATGTTGATGTTGTTAAAGACAAGCTTTAACAAGATGGGCAGGAATAAAAGTATCCCCAGGACAAAAAGGGCTAGCATGATCAAGCTATAAATGCCATTCTTGAAGCTTGACCAAAATAGAAATAATGACCTCAGGCCATGGATAATTTTGTCACAGTATTTGCTGCATCAACCCTAAGCAGAGCAGCATTCTTTAAGTTCATAAGCTCACTATGCAAAGTTAAAACATCCTGAGAGGTGTTAGAATTATGCCAAATACCCTGCAAGTGTCTTAAACTTTTTTCTAATTATAATGACTGCCCCTGTAAATTTTAGAACCAACATGAATCCAGTGGTATTTGGCATGACACTCTAGATGGATCCTTACTCTTAAATTCTGAGCTGCCTTCTAACAATTTGAATAGGATAAAGAGCATCAACCATTGTTCTAAATGCCTATCCAAATCCTTTTGTATATCAACACATTAGTAACACTTTTTGCTAAATGATTAACAAAAGTATCTGTCTTAACCTCTTGTGTTAAAGCAATTGCAGAAGCACCAGTGCTAGCAATTAACGTAATTAAAGCTGTTATAACAGCAATAATCAAGCCCACTACCCTCTTGCTTCTGCTTAAAGCCTGACTCACTTCTTCTAGTACTTGCAAACGTTTTTCTGAATACCAAGGTTCTGTGATACTCAGGGCAATAAATAAACCTGGTTAATAGACCTCCATAACAGACATGCCATGATTCAACACACTAACACAATTAGAAAGTGAACAACCGATGCAACTTACATTAAATACTGTAGAAGAAAACGAAAGTAATTTTAACTTGACGATTAAAAGAGCCTTAACACTTATACTAACACTTGTTTGAAATCCAGATCCTGTTCCAACTTTATTTCTTGCTAGCATAAGATCATAGAGAACTGCAGCTAAATTCCAAATATGTCTCTGAAAATGTCCAGGTCCAGTCTTCCAAATGAAGACTGTTATTTCCAATATTGGATTGATTTCTAGACTAGTCTGTGATTGAGTCTGACTAACTGGTCACCTTTAAGAAAATACAAGAGTCATTATAATTTCTCTTTTTGATTCTCTGTTCCACAAGGTCTAAAAACTTGAGGCAAGGCAGCTTGTCCCATCAAGGGTATAGTTAAGCAAAGGTGTGGGTCAGGAACATATGTCTAATATAGCTTCCCAGTCACCATTGTCAGGGCACTCAGCAAGCTCACAGGTCAGCATCATTCTTTGTCCCAGCATCAGCATGTCTCACCCATCACTCCAGCGGCTACCATGCTCCTTCAGCATCATGCAGAAAAATTACAAACTTGCCCTCATCCCCATATTAAATGTGATCTGATCGGGATCATGCCGTATGCCAATAAGTGAATCCTTCCCTTTCACCTCTGCCTAAGTATGCCTAGTTGTTGGGTGCCATAGACATTCAGTAGATAGTTCCTTGGCATCCAATTTTTTTTAAAAGAAAATTAAAGAGAACATGATTTAAATGAATTTGGGATGTAAGTGGATAAACCTTCCCCTTTTTTATTTTATGAAGATATTGTTTTAAAGTTCCATGGGCCCTTTCCATAGTACCTTGTCCTTGACAATTATAAGAAATCCCAGTAATATGTGTAATATTAATAATCTGACAAAACTTCTCAATTGCTTAAGTGCAATAGCCAGTTTCATTATCTATTGTTATTATTATTGGATAATTTATCTAAATTTTAGATATTATCCCCTTTCTGCATTCACCTCCTCAGAGAGCCCTTATCCCATCCCCCCTCCTCCTACTTCTATGAGGGTGTGCCCCCACCCATCCACCCACTCCCACCTCCTTGCCCTGGAATCCCCCCCCCACCACTGGCCATCTAGTTTTTACGGGACCAAGGCCATGATGCCCAACAAGGCCATCCTCCACTACATATACAGCTGGCACCATGCGTCCCTCCATGTGTATTCCCAGGCTAGCTGTTTAAACCCTGGAAGCTCTGGTTGGTTGATATTGTTGCTGTCCCCATGGGGCCACAAGCCCCTTTGATTCCTTCAGTCTTCTCTCTAACTCCTCCATTGGTGACCCCATGATCAGTTCAATGGTTAGCTGTGAGCATGTGCCTCTGTATATGTCAGGCTCTAGCAGAGCCACTACAGGCAACAGTCATATCAGGCTCCTGTCAGCATGCACTTCCTGAAATCCACAACAGTGTTTGCATTTGGTGATTACACCTGGAATAGATCACCAGGTCAGGTAGTTTCCAGATTGTTCCTCCTCCAATCTCTGCTCCACACATTGTCTTTGTATTTGCTCCTGTGAGCATTTTGTTATGCCTTCTAAGAAGGACTAAAGTACCCACACTTTGGTCTTTCTAATTCTTGAGCTTCATGTGGTCTCTGAGTTATATCTTGGGTATTGTGAGCTTTTGGGCTAATATCCACGTATCAGTGAGTCCATACCATGTGTATTCTTTTGTGATAAGGTTACCTCACTCAGGATGATATTTTCTAGTTCCATCCATTTGCCTAAGAATTTCATGAATTCATTGTTTTTAATAGCTGAGTAATACTTCATTTTGTAAATGTACCACATTTTTTGTATCCATTCTTCTTTTGAAGGATATCTGGGTTCTTTCCAGCTTCTGGCTATTATAAATAAGGCTGCTATGAACATAGTAAAACACGTGTTCTTGTTATATGTTGGAGCATCTTTTGGGTATATGACCAGAAGTGGTATAGCTGGGTCCTCAGGTAATACTGTGTCCAATTTTCTGAGGAACCACCAGACTGATTTCCAGAGTGGTTGTACCATCTTGCAATCCCACCAACAATGGAGGAGTGTTCCTCTTTCTCCACATCCTCGCCAGCATCTACTGTTACCTGAGCTTTTGATCCTAGCCATTCTGACTGGAGTGAGGTGGAATCTCATGGCTGTTTTGATTTGCATTTCCCTGATGACTAAGGATGTTGAACATTTCTTTAGGTACTTCTTGGCTATTCGAGTTTCCTCAGTTGAAAATTGTTTGGCTCTGTACCCCATTTTTTAAATTTATTTTTATTGGATATTATATTTACATTTCAGATTTTATCCCATTATCCCCATTCCCTCCACCACCCAGGAACCTCTATCCCATTCCCCCTCCTCATGCTTCTATAACAATGTGCCCCCACCTACCCCCACTCTCACCTCCCCACCCTCGATTCCCCCCCACCCCCACTTGGTGTTCAGCCTTTATAGGACCAAGAATCTCCTCTCCCACCTATCAACCCTCTAAGATTCAGGGGTTACCATGGAAGAGCTAGGTGGAAAGAATTGAAGATCTGGGCGATAAGGAGGAGGTTTGTGCAATGCTGACTTCTGGGTATGACATAGCAACTGTGGTTGTCTGCGATGAGCCACACAAGACTGGGCCTATTGACAACAGTTAATCGTGATCTGGAGGCAGGAGTAAAGAACAGCCATTTTGTTCAGATGGGTGCACAACCAAGGAGCCCACATTTCCATGAGTTCTAAATGCATGGTCACATAGAAGATGCTAGCTAAAGTCTGTGAGTCTTAAAACAACAGCAGCAGCAGCAACAACAAAGCAAAGAAAGACTGAGTATGAGACAGGCTTCAGGAATGGAGGGGAGGTGTGTGTAAAACAGGAGCAGAAGGATATGAGAAAAATATGGGGGTTATAGTAATCAGAATGCACTTTATAAATGCATGAAATTGTCAAGGAACAAATCAAATACAAGTTTTAAAATCCAACAGAATAATTACCTTTTACCTGCTTAGAGTAAAAGCTATCATTTCTTCCAGAGGACAGTATCTTCTTATGCTGAAGAATTATGATCTTGCAAAGTTCACTATTTATCAAGTAGCAGAAATGAACAAAGGTAAATATCACAAATTCAAGATAAAAACATTAAAGAAATACTTCTTCATGTTTTTGTACTATTTGCTATATATATGTATAGATATTGAGATGATGAATAATTCACTTGAAAGGCATAATTTGAAACTTCAGTTTTTATATCTACATAATTAACTAATGAATTTTGTGAGAAAACTCATTATATGATATACCAGGCTTATAATTTTACTTTGCTGGGTTTGTAACTGTAATGATGTTTTGTTTTATGGTAATAAAAGGTTTTAGTTGATATATTATTTCATGTTGTAAAAATAATATTATACTGTGTGGTTCTCTTAACATAATTATATTCTAAATTCATGTTACCCAGCAAGGGTACCAGTAATCTTTCCTTTGCTTTCAGGTATCATTGAGCTGACCCCAATACAGGAAGCGCTCATTCACTCATTTTGTGAAAACCATGACAAGGCTATTCATATCTTGGAAGGGGTCATAGCCAGTAAACCAGACATTTCCACTTATGCACTCTTGGCAAATGCCCAAATGAAGGCCAAGAGAATCAAGGTGAAATATCTGCCGATTGATGGATTAATGTTTATTAAACTTCGTAATGGATGAAATGCATGCATTATACTTAAGGATGGTGTCTTAGTTATAGATCTATTGCTGTGAAGAGACACCATGACCAAGGCAACTGTTATAAAAGGAAACATTTAACTGGGGCTGTCTTAGAGTTTCAGAGGTTTAGTCTATTATCATAATGGTGGGAAGCAAGACAACGCCCAGGCAGACACAGTGCTGGAGGAGCTGAGAGTTCTATATCTTGAATGGTAGGTACTAGAAGGTTACTGTGTGCCACACTAGGCAGAGCTTGAGCATAGGAGACCTCAAAGCCCACCATGACACACTTCTTCCAACAAGGCCACACCCACTTCAACAAGGCCATACCTCATGATAGTGCTACTACCTATGGGTCAAGCATTCAAACACATGAATCATGGAGGCCACATCTATTCAAACCACCACAAATTGCATTTAAATATTTTTACAAAATGAAATGAATTTATGAATTATTCATATATTAGCAACTATCTGTACTTATTATGCTATATATTGATTCATCTATTAACCAACATATTGATTTCTTCCTTCCTTTCTTTTTTCTTCCTTCCTTCCTTCCTTCCTTCCTTCCTTCCTTCCTTCCTTCCTTTCCTTTCCTTTCTTCCTTCTTTCCTTCCTTCCTTTCTTGTCAAAACAGAGCTGCTGAAAATAGTATTTTACATGTCCTGTCTCAGGAGATAGTCTTGGGAGTAGATTGCTGGCCTGTGAACCTGTTCTCTATTGTTATGCCAGGTTATTCTTCTACCTGATTCTGGTGACTGCTGCTATCTCCAGGAAATGGATTTTCTAGGCTTTTTTTTTTTTTTTTTTTGGCAGTCTTGTAGCCAGGAACTGATACCTTCTGTGCTCAGTCCATGCCTTTGAGCTTGAGTGTCAGGATGAGCATCATTCATTTTGTCTATCAGTCATTTGTACTTTCTTCTTTGTCAGAGTTTCCTTTTTTTTTAAAATTTATTTTTTTAATTGGATATTTTATTTACATTTCAGGTGCCATACCCTTTCCCCATTTCCCCTCCCTAGAAAACACCTATCCCATACCCCCTTCTCCCTTTTGCTTTTATACAATTTTTTAAATGTTAACCAATGGCTTTATAAATTTGGTAATGCTCAATATCAATCAGAAGTGTAACCTAAAAGCCAATCTAGATATATCATCTATCTTTGACTGGCGAAGACATGTGAACATCTGCCTCCATGTCTGGTCCCCTTCTCTCATCACCTAGCTCCTCCTTTCCTTACTCCTCCTCTCCTTACTCCTTCCACCTTAGCTCCTCCTACATATCACCCTTCCCGTTAAAATAAAACTTTTTTCTCAAAATAAAGTTAGAGCATAACTATACTGATTTATGTCAGTAAGGTGCAAGATAGACCTAATACCCAGTCCATCATTTTGTTGACTAAGCAGAACCTCTGTCATCTCTCCTAAATAAAAGACTTAGTTCTGAACCTGGCTTTTTTTTTTTTTTTTTTTTTTCTTTAGGATGAATGTCACCTGAAAACCATCCTCTCAAATCTTTTCTCTCAAAGTAAATAGCAAGGATTGGCTATGAGGCTATAAGTTTTCAACCCCATCAGAAATCCAGAATGACTGAGTTAACTGAAATTATGGGAAGCACAAACCATAGCTTCTAAAACATAGCCAATTTATAGAGACTGCTGAACACCTGGACAATCCCTATACTACAGAACGTTGGAGCATCCGATCTTCAGCCTTCTGGCCCAGGATTATCTGACAGACCTAGTGATGCAGAATTATTAAGGGCTGATTACTCTGTCTAGGCAGATATAATCAGTCAAGTATTCTGCAAGTGTGTCCTTTTCTGGACAGTGATTTGTCTGTAGATGAAAAGAGGCAATTCTTGCCTAGTGGCTCTTTCACCACGATTGGAATAACTCCAAAGATGCTCAATTTCTTCTTAGAATCCAAGACAGGAAGCTGTCAGGAGCAGACAGGTCTCTAATCAAAATGAACCTTAATACAGAAATGTTTGTAACGTCAATTCTGTGGATTTCTGATGTTTTGAAAACCAACTATTTATGTAAGGCAATCTGGACTGTTGTCTGTCAACTCTTCTCAGCTATTTCTAAAGAAAATATAGAAAACACCCTAACAATAAACTCAAAGCCATGAATTTGCTATAGGCCCTTAACTCACAGGCTAACCATCTCAAATAAGTTAAAAAAGTTAAAGAAGGACTGGGTCTAAGCCTTGTATTCCTAAATGTGTTATACAGGCGCAATGCCTATGACAGTAACAATATTCATCTCACTTTTATATTAATAAGAAGCTCGTACCAATGAAAACCTTAAATTTGGGGCTAGAGAGATGGCCCAGTGGTTAAGAGCACTGACTGCTCTTCCAGAGGACATGGGTTCAATTCCCAGCAACCACATGGTGGCTCACAACTGTCTATACCTCTAGTTCCAGGGGAGCTGACACCCTCACACAGACTGACATGCAGGCCATAATGCACATAAAATAAAAATAAATAAATAAATAAATAAATAAAACCTTAAATTTGAAATCAAAGTAAATTTTGTACCATTTAAGAAATTATAATTTCATCTTAATAACAATTATACATATTTCTACCAGTAGATTATGGCTATGCAATAAATCCTAGCTAATCCTCCCTGTTCCACCAAAACCACTACTTTTCCCTAGAAAGACAGCCCAATATTAACCACCTCAGTCCCCAAGCCCAGGGAATAGGGGCGCCAACTCTTCATTAACTTCTTCAAGCTGATTATGGGTGTTGAGATATTAAAAGAGGGGTTGGGGGAAGAGTAAAGTGATAAGCCTCTGACACTGTGTCTTCACTGCATCCAGCTGGAATTCCAGGACATCAGAGGTTCAAGCAGGTCTGCTCAGCTTGCCTGATGAGTAGATACACCAAGGCTATGTATTCTGCAATATACAATTCTCAAAACAAATTTTAGTATCAAGATAATTGTTTGTTTGAATTGTGGAATCTAGTCTTCTGGCGGCCTGCCTCTGTCATGTCTAATCCATATAATTCTGGGAGTTTCTATGAGGGTGTGCTCCCTCCATCCTCCCATTTTTGCCTTTCTGCTCTCAAATTTCCCAACATCAGGGAATCCAAATTTTTGGGCACCTAGGCCCTCCACTTCCACTGATGCCTAACCCCTTACCCCATTCCCCCCTCCAATTACTATGAGGGTGTGCTCCCAACACCCTCTCATTCCCGCCTCCCTGCTCTTGTAATTCCTCAATACTAGGGAATCCAAACCTTCAGGTACCAAGGCTGTCCACTTCCACTGATGCTTGGCAAGGCCACCCTCAACTACCTATACAGGTGGAGCCATGAGTCCTCCCCTTTGTGTTCTCAGGCTGGAGATTTTAGAATGGTTACTCCAGCTTATTTCTTAGGACCATTTGCTTGAAAAATTGTTTCCCAGCCTTTTACTCTAAGGTAGTCTGTCTTTGCACTGAGGTGGGTTTCCTGTATGCAGCAAAATGCTGGGTCCTGTTTATGTATCCAGTCCATTAGCCTATGTCTTTTAATTGGGAAACTGAGTCCATTGATGTTAAGAGATATTAAGGAACAGTGATTGTTGTTTCCTGTTATTTTTGTTATTAGAGGTGAAGTTATCTTTGTGTGGCTATCTTCTTTTGGATTTGTTGGAAGAGGATTACTTTCTTGCTCTTTCTAGGGTATAATTGCCCTCCTTGTATTGGAGCTTTCCTGCTATTATCCTTTGTAATGTTGGGTTTGTGGAAAGATATTGTGTAAATTTGGCTTTGTCATGGAATATCTTGATTTCTCCGTCTATGGTAATTGAGAGTTTTGCTAGGTAGAGTAGCCTGGGCTGGCATTTGTGTTCTCTTGGGGTCTGTATGACATCTGTCCAGCATCTTCTAGCTTTTATAGTATCTGGTGAGAAGTCTGGTGTAATTCTGATAGGTCTGCCTTTATATGTTACTTGGCCTTTCTCCCTTACTGCATTTAATATTCTTTCTTTGTTTTGTGCACTTGGTGTTTTGATTATTATGTGACGGGAGGTATTTCTTTTCTGGTCTAGTCTATTTGGTGTTCTATAGTCTTCTTGTATGTTTATGGGCATCTCTTTCTTTAGATTAGGGAAGTTTTCTTCTATAATTTTGTTGAAGATATTTATTGGCCCTTTAAGTTGGGAATCTTCACTCTCATCTATACCTATTATCCTTAGGTTTGGTCTCCTCATTGTGTCCTGAATTTCCTGGATATTTTGTGTTAAGAACTTTTTGCATTTTGTGTTTTCTTTGACAGTTGTGTCAATGTTTTCTATGGTATCTTCTGCACCTGAGATTCTCTCTTCTATCTCTTGTATTCTGTTGGTGATGCTTGTGTTTATGACTCCTGATTTCTTTCCTAGGTTTTCTATCTCCATCGTAGTCTCCCTTTGTGATTTCTTGATTGTTTCTACTTCCATTTTTATGTCCTGGATGGGTTTGTTCAATTCCTTCACCTGTTTGGTTGTGTTCTCTTGTAATTCTTTAAGGGATTTTTGTGTTTCCTCTTTAAGGGCTTCTACCTGTTTACCTGTGTTCTCCTCAAATTCTTTGTGAGTGTTCTTTATGTCCTTCTTAAAGTCCTGTAACATCATCATTAGAAGTGATTTTAAATCTGAATCTTGCTTTCCTGGTGATATGGGGAATTCAGGACTTTCTAGTGTGGGAGAACTAGGTTCTAATGATGCCAAGTACCCTGGGTTACTGATGCTTATGTTCTTGTGCTTGCCTTTTGCCATTTGTATCTCCATAGTGCTACCTGCCCTGTCCCTGACTGGAGCCTATCTTTCCTATTATCTTGGTTGTATCAGAACTTTATGGGGTGGGTGTAACTACTGGGGTAAGTGCTGGGGCCCAAAATCTGCTCAGTGCTCAAGCGCAGACAGGATGCTGCCCAGGTTAGAGCTCTAGGAGCCCTGTTTCCTCTGGGTTCTTAGAGATTGGAGCCAGAGCTGCTGCCCAAGATCTGCTCAGTGCTCTGGCCCAGACCAAAGAAAACCAGTGTTCCGTGCTGGGAGTGACTTCCTGGGTCCTTGTGGGTCCCAGTTACTCCTGTTTGTGGTGAACATTGCTGTCTGCTTACCTAAGATACTGCCTGGGTTAGAGTTTCCGGGAGCCCCGCTTCCTCTGGGTTCTGTGTGATTGGGGGCAGAGCTGCCGTCTTGGATCTGCTCAGTTCCTGGGCCCAGACCAGAAGGAATCAGTGCTCTGGCCTGGAAGTCTTTGTCAGAGTTTCCTACACTTACTTTTTCTTACTGCTTTATGTGTTCTTTCTATCTATCTATCTATCTATCTATCTATCTATCTATCTATCTATCTACTTATTTTTGGTTTTCTCTTGTCTCAAGTTTGTTTGTAAAAACAGCAAAGGACACTGACATCTGCAAATACTATATGGTAGGTGTATCACAGCCCAGTCCATTTGTCTTCACACTGGCTGGAGCCTTTTCTACAGGGCCTTCACAGGGGCCTGGCCACCTTAGGGAGCCTGAGCTGGAGCTGAAGACTGGGCCTTAGCTGGAGCTGTGGCCTTTGCCTTGGTTTGAACCTTGGGCTTTGGTTGTCAGAGGCTACGACCCTTGGCCATGTAGCTTCAAATCTACTTCCCAAGCTTGGGGTGAGCAATGCAACCCAGACGGCTGAATTTGCATCTGGGACCCTTTGGCATCTCGGGCTTGTTGGCATTAGGCTTCACAAGGGCCTTGATGGTCTCTGCATGTGCACCCGCTGCCTTTGCATTGTTGGCCTGCATCTTCTTCAGGCCTTTCTTGTTGTGCTTCTTGACAAAGTGCAGGTTTCTCAGGAACTTGGGGTCAGCCCCCTTAAGAGTATCTTTGTGACTGGAATTTCTTGATGCCATTTCCTTGCCATTTGCGGGACAGGTTGTGTGTGGTGTGATTCTTGGATTTGGACATGTCTGCATGGTAACTGCAGCTCCTGAAGTTTCTGGGACCATAAGACACTTAATGTGTTTTAAAAATCACTCTGTATTGACCCTTGCCCTTGTGCTGTCTTGTCATTAGAGAGGCTTGATCTACTGTGCCTTTTGATGAATAGTCATTCTTGGTGTGTTTGGGTGTATCTACTTTTAGAGTTACTTTCAGGTGGTTAGTTTTTTGTTTTTAATCTTCTTTTCCTCTTTTTCTTTAAATTAAATTTAATTTTTAAAATTATTCACTTTATATCCTGGTCACCCCACAATGCTTCCCCCCTCTTCTCTTTTGAGAGAGTTGAGGCCCCCAACCCTGGCACTTCAAGTCTCTGTGAAGCTAAGCTCTTTCTCTCCCACTGAGACCAGACAAGACAGCCCAGCTAGAAGAACATATCCCACACACAGGCAATAGCTTTAGGGATAGTCCTCATTCCAGTTGTTCAGAACCCACATGAAGACCAAGCTGCACATCTGCTACAGATGAACAGGGAGACCTAGATCCAGCCCATGTATATTCTTTGGTTGGTGGTTCAGTCTCTGAGAGCCCCAAGGGTCCAGGATAGTTGATTCTGTTGGTCTTCCTGTGGCATTTATATCCCCTTTGGGGCTGCAATCCCTTATTCTTCCATAACAGTCCCCAAGCTTCATCCACTATTTATTTATGTGGGTGTCTGTATCTGTATGAGTCAGCTGCTAAGTGGAGCCTCTCAGAGAACAGCATTCTCCTGTTTGCAAACATAAGAGTACCACTAATGGTGTTAGGGATTGGTGCTTGCCCATGGGATATGTCTCAATTTGGGTTGGTTATTGGTTGGCTATTTCCCCAGTCTCTGCTCCATTTCTGTGCCTGCTTTCCTTGTAGACAAGATAAATTTTGTGTTGCAAGTTTTATGGATGGGTTGGTGTCTCTATCACTCCACTGGGGTTTCCGTCTGGCTACAGGAAGTGACCTCTTCAAGTTCCATATCTTCAATGTAGTGAGTCACAGCTAAGGTCACTCCCATTGATTCTTAGGTGTTTCCTTTATCCCAGGTCTCTGTCTCATCCTGGAGATGCCCCCACCTCCTCACCCTTGTCAGTCGCAGATTCCCATTCATTCACATAGCCATCTGGCCATCTCTCCTGTTCTTTCCCACACCTGATTCTGAATCTCTCATTTCCTTCTCCATCCCCGTCCCAGTTTCCTCCCTCCATCTGCCTTTTATGACCATTTTATTCTTCCTTTTAAATGAGATTCAAACTTTTTCACTTGGGCCTTCCTTCTTGCACCTTTTCTATGATAACCTTTATAAAGATTACTAAAATTTAAAAATTCAATTTTAGACACTAAGATACACACACATACATATATATGTATACATATATATATAATTTTAGTGGACACTATTTTGATTCAGCTGTACACTGCATAACACTTCAATGCTAAACATGGTATGTCTTCTAACATTTGTCATTTAATGAAAATCATGCCTCTCTGTTTTTGCCACTTTGTTCTCCAACTAACAGCTTTTTTTCTTATCATTAAAAGTATCAAATCTTAGGCATTTTTCTATGCTAATTTTCTTTACTCCCTCACTTGGCACCAGATAAATGTGGCATCTATCCTCCTGTGGCAGACATATTGCATGCCCAACATATAAACTGTGCCATTCTGGGGCCATAGTGTAGGTGGAACCTGTCACTTGCTCTGACTAGTTAGACCACGGCAAAGGTCTTGGGATGCCATGCGACTCATAATTATGTTTACATTATATAATGTTTACTTATTAGTAGAAGCCTGGAGAGAGATTGTCCTGCTAGCCTTGACAAAACAAAGAACTGTACTAGCTAGTAACTGACTATGGAGATGGTCCCAAGGCAAGAAAATGCTATGGGCTAGAGGATCTCAGGGTCTCCGAACCGTAAATTTATATTCTCTGCCATGTAGTATAGGGAAATAAAAGGTTTTCAACAACCCCAGTGATCTTTTAAGAAGAGACTTTCCTCTTTGAGCTATCAGATGGCAATACCACCCAACAAGCACTTTTTTGACCTAGGGAGTGTAGAACAGAAGAGTCGGTTAATCGATGCACAGCCCTCTCACTATGGAAACATGACAAATGTATGCTGTTTCAAAGGTACTATGTTTCCTTTTTAGAAATAGGAAAATAATACAAATTTTATCATCTGAAATTATATTATTATTGTAACAAATACCTAAAAATAGGGCAGCAGCTTTAAACTAAATAGTGATGTAGATCTTGCAAGATATTTAAGTCTATGCTTTGTAAAGTAACCAAGTCAGAGGACTTCCAGGAGTTTATAGGTGTTGTTCTTTAGGGATTATAGCAGGAATCTCATGGAAAAATGAGTGGGTGTGGCTTTGTATAATAAAGGGAATGAATGCCTGTAGAATAAATGAAAGGTCTTCAAAGTTCCCAAGAACATTATTTCTCTAGAAATCAGTATAGAAATAGTGATAGAGAGAGAGAGACAGAGAGACTGATAGGTAGAGATAGACAGGAGATAGAGATACAGAGATAAAGAGAGATAGAGAGACAGAGATAGAAAGATGGAGATAGAAGGATGAATCTCCATGCTGCCCTGTGTTGGGTATAGAGAACTATGGGAGTTCTGTGCTGAGGATGGAAGACTTGGATGTTGAGATGGCTTGTGAACATGGAGGAAATGCTAAAGAGAAGTCATGAAGACAGTATATTCAAGTTAGCAAATCCCATGACTCCTTTAACAGTTTACTCTAGTTTAGAAAGCAGGTTAACAACAGTGTTTAAACCTGACACTCATGTTAGATCCATATGATGATTTGCCAATCAACAAATTGACTATTTGCATCTATTGTATTGCTAGTTCCTCAACCTAGAATTGACCTTAATACTTGCATGTAATTAAAATGGTATAAAAGCAAAAAGGAGGCGGGGGGATGGGATGGGGGTTTCTAGGGATGGGAAATGGGGAAAGGGGATGACATCTGAAATGTAAATAAATAAAATATTCAATAAAAATGAATAACCTCTAGAAAATTAGGCTTCTTTTTATGGGTTTCAACTATTTTTATTAAATTTATGTGGGTAACATTTGATTAAAGCCTTTTTTAAAAAGAACTAGCTGAACTCCATTAAGAGTAAGTCAGACAAAGAGGGTGATTGAAATATTTCTATTACCTACTAACTTTCTAGTACTCCAATCAGAGAAATAACAAGGCAATCATTAGTAAAGCACCTACAAGTTTAAGTGCGGTATTGGAATTTAGAAGTTCTAATTACAAAAATCCATATATGTAAGCCTGCTTCAGACCTGATGGCCTCTGGGGGGAGCTTGTTGGGTTCATCCTCTCGGGGACAGGTCCTCCAGTTGTATAAGAACAACATTTGTGACCTTACATGATCTGTGTGCATTTGTATGACATGAGAGCAGAGCTTCTGTGGGCTCTGAGTTTTCTTTACTTTTAAGGTTATGATGTTGAACATATAAACAGTAAAACAAACAAACAACAACAAAAAACATTTGCTTCATCCCCTATCTTTGTTTTTATTCTTATAGGAATCTGTGAGACTATTTAAGAAGGCATTGGAACTGTATGCATTTTCTGACAAAGGACCAGTTGCCACTAGTGTTTTATCAGAGTGTTTTTATAACCTGGGTCTTTGTTACATGGAGGAAGGCAATTTTCAAATGGTATTTCTGTGTTTATCCTTTGTAATTCTCTTATACCTTACATGTCCACTACAATTTTCACTCCTTCATCTCCTCTCAGCACCCCTCCACTCTCTCCAATATCCACTCCTCCTCCTCCAGTTCCCTTCAGAAAGGAGCAAGCTTCCCAGGAATAGCAACCAATCATAGCATATCAAGTTGCAGTAAGACAAGACACAAACCCTTATGTTAAAGCTAGACAAGGCAGCTCTCACTCCTACTTGGTATTCTTCAAGAACACCAAGCTGCACCATCCTGTGTGTGCAGAGTATCTAGCTCAGACCCATATAGGATCTGTGTTGCTTCAGTCTCTGTGAGTCTCTATAAGCCCTGCTTAGTTGATTCTGTGGACCATATCCTGAATGAGGTAACACAGACCCAGGAAAACAAACATGGTATATAATCACTTATAAGTAGATATTAGCTGTTAGGTAAAGGATGGCCATGCTACAGACCACAGACTCATTGAGGCTAAGTAACAAGGAGGTGTGACACACAGTCTCCCAGGAAAGCAGAAATAAATTTTGCAGGTGAGTTGGGAGAGGTGTGGATGGGAACAGAAGGGATCAAACAGGGAGGTGTTAGTGGGAAGGATGAAGGGAGAGAATACTGGGAGATATGACTGGAATCGGGGGATATTTGGTATGCAATGTAGAAACAGTAGAGCAGAAACTCCCTGGAATCTACAAGAGTGACTCTAGCAAAGTCTGCTAGTAATGAGGGATACGGAGCCTGAAGTGGCCATCTTCTGTAATCCAGGTAGACGCCTAGCAGTGGAACTAGGACATCAACCAGACATAAAAAACCTTCCACCTACAGTCAGTCTGTCCTGCCTGCAAGATTTTCTAGGGTAATGGTGACACAGAATTTATGGAAATGGCCAACCAATGACTGATTCAACTTGAGGCCCATGCCATAATGGGGAACCCACATCTGGATGGCCAGGAACCAGAGGCAGGACAGCTTATAGACCCAGGATAGAACCAAACAGGACTAGAAAAAAAGTCATTGAAATGATTCCTAATGATATTCTGTTATACTCATAACAGAATACTCATAGATTGGTGCCTAGCTCAGTTGTCATCAGAGAGGCACCATCCTGCTACTAAACGAAGTAGTTATACAGAGCCACAGAAACACTAGGTGGAACCAGGGGAACCCTCTGCCCACCCCCACAGAAGACAGGGAGGAAGGAATGTAGGAACTCATGGTGTCTGTGTGTTTAGAAGCAGAGATTGTTTGGAACCCTCCAAACTGGTTGCTTGCATCGGGTTCTGTTTCTGAATGCTGCCCTCAGTAATTCAAGAATTGAACTGACTAAAACTACTTCTAAGGCTTAGCTTGTAACAGGCAGTCTGCACTCCTATTTCCCATGAGTTGCTTGAAATTAAATATTAGCACATTTTATTTGAGGCTAACTTGTCAATAATATTTTAAAGATAATACATATTTCTCACCAAAATAATAAGTCTAACTGTAGGAAATTATTGTAGCAAAATAATATCATCTCACTAAGTTGATTTACTAAATTGTAAGTAGTTAAATTGAATGTTTCATTGTGCCATAGATAAAATGGTTAATGATTAGAACATTCTTTGACTTTCCTTATTGATAACTGAAGAATTCAAATCAGGTTTAAATTGGTTAAGATGACTATATACATTGGAGAATTATGGCATCCTTTTATCCTGAAACTTAATAATTATGTGTCTGCTGTAGTTCTTGGACAATCATGGGGAACTGAATACTGCTGCCTGTGATTTCTTTGAATTAATGAATTCCAAAGAATAATGACTGAAACTAAACTGTTGCTTAACAACATGGATTATGTAGATATTTGTCTGAAAATAATGAGACTTTTAATTATAAGTCTGATTTAGTTCTGAAGATTATACTTGTTTGTTCCACAAGGTTCTTTGGGAGAATTAATTTTAAATAACCCCCTAAAACTTTCCAGTGACGCTTTCCAATAGCAGCACCATGCCTTGGTAATCTCGTAAGTTCCTGTAGTCTGTCACTGAGTGTCCATGCACAACCATACTCTTCCAGGCTTTTGAGGCTTTCACCAAAGCTGTGAAAGCGAATCCCGAATTTGCAGAAGCTTTTTATCATCGGGGACTTTGTAAAGTAAAACTCAACAAGCAAAACTCAATTCTGGACTTTAACCGGGCACTTACCCTAAATCCCAAACATTACCAGGTATGTAAAGAAATGATATCAGGAATTTGGGGGATATGTTAGTCTGGGTGAAACTATTAAATAGTTTATATGTAATTTCTAATAAAAGCAGTTGGGTCTCTTTCTCTCTGTCTGATTTATTTTTCTCCCTCCCTCTCTCCCTCCCTCCCCTCCTCCCCTCCTCCCTCCTTCCTTCCCTCCCTCCCCTCCTCCCCTCCTCCCTCCTTCCTTCCCTCCCTCCCTCCCTCCCCCTCCCTCCCTCCTTCCTTCCCTCCCTCCCCTCCCTCCCTCCTCTCCTCCTCCCTCCTTCCTTCCCTCCCTCCCCTCCTCCCTCCTTCCTTCCCTCCCTCCCTTCCTCCCTCCTTTCCTCTTTCCCTCCTTCCTTTCCTCTTCCTTCCCTCCTTTTCTCAGTTTCTTCCCTCTCCCTTCCTTCTTCTCTTCCTCCCTTCCTTCCTCCCTCCCTCTTTTCCCCCATCTCCTCTTTCCCCTCTTCATGTTATGTAGCAGAGAATGGCCTTGAACTCCTGATACCTCTGCCTCTCAAGTGTAGAGATTACAGATACATGTTATCATATCTGATGCCAATTAAGTATATTTTGATAACCCAAATTTTTATACTCTTCTTTGGAACCAAAATATTATTTTTAACATAAATATTACATTTGAAAAATATTTTGAGATTTGTAATATATATTACTATGTCAAATACATTAATTTATTTGTTATCAATTTGAATGATATGCTATAAATTTTACTAGTTTCTTGCTTTCATATCACATGGATTTTGCCTCCTGATATATTTCAGGGACAATACAAAATTTAGTACATAAAATTGAACTGGCTCTTGATTCTAAATTAAATTAGAGTTGACTAAATACTAGATAATTTTAGGGAAATATTAGTAACTATTCTAGGTAAGCAATGGTAGTACAGTTATGTAGGGCGATGTCTTCTTTCGCAGGAGCCTTATTCTCGAGGAAACGTAGTGAAGAAGCGTGGTGCATACAACTTGCTTTCTGATGGCTTAGGGAAAAACAGAGACAGCAAAGACAATCAGCCACACACTGATCATCACTGAACCCAAGTGGTAGCCATAAGGCGGATTCTATTAAGTTATTTCAATTATGCTATATGTTTAAATTTTTAATGAAAAAATGGCAAAAACTATATTTTAATATTGTCTTTATGAACCATAGATGTGTTTGAGGTTCTACATATTATGGTAAAACTGAAGATTTTATTAAATCATATATCCCTGCTCTCTCCCTTCTCTGAACAGGCATATCTAAGCCGAGTAGCTTATTATGGTTTAAAGGGCAGATACTCCAAAGCCATTCTGAACTGCAATGAGGCCATCAAACTTTACCCTGAGAGTGTGCGTGCCTACATCTGCAGAGGCGTTCTGAAATACTACAACAGAGTAAGCCGTTCCTGCCTGGGCTACTAAGAAAATAGAGTGGAAGCTTCCAGGGTTGTTAAGTACTGACTCACTTCCTACTGTTCCTCAATTACATGAAGTGAGATTATGGTGTTTATATGATTGTGGTGTTCTCTGTTCTTTGGACATAATCTTTGGCTATATGATACATAATATTCCAGCATAACTTACGTTTAACTACTTGATTGTCGGACATTTGGAATGTTTCTGTGGTTTACAATTCATTTGCAGTAACACACTTATATGTGCTGGGAACAAATTTTTTGTTTGAGTTTCCTAAATAGAATTTCCTGGGCAACAGATTATGATAACTGATGCTGTGTGGAATGATTTATTTCTCCCTGACTATATCTTTGATATTTCTTCAGTACTACGCTATATGGGATACTTTCATCACTTAAAGCAAAGGTGTGTGCAAGCACTATGCATCAATTCCATGAAAGTTCATGTTCACCTGATGATGTAAGCTGTCAGGGAAGAATGGAAGGAATGAGAGAGTGAGTGTGGTGGAGATTGTGACCCTGTGGTGGTCCGAGTGTCGGAAGGCAGTCAGGCCTTTAGTGTTCGTCAGAGGAAGTCGAACCCCCATGCAGTCAGCATCAGTTTCTCCAGGCTATATAGCAACACTGGTAATAATTGCTTACATTGATTTTTCAGGTTTTAATTTATTTGTATGAATGTTTGCCCACATTTATGTCTGTATAGCATCTGTGTACAGTGCCTCTATACACAAGAAGACAGTGCTGGATCTCATGGAACTTGATCACAACTTACAGGCAGTTGTCAGTCGTGAGTGCTGGAAATTGAACCTGGGTCCTTTGGCATAACAACCCAGTGCTCTCAACTGTTGAGCCATCTCTCTAGCCCATCATTGCTTCAATTTAAGTTACTAACATCCTTAATTTTATTTGCAGGTGGAAGAACTATAAGACTCCCTACCGAAATCTTCTTAATGAACTATGTGAAAGATTAGCTTCATAGTATTAATAGGGTCACACATTTACTTTATGATTAAACTTGCCTATTATGATTTATGCTGCTCACACATTCTCTCTCCTTGTAGAATTACAAGCTGGCTATTACAGATTTATCTACAGCTGTCAACATGGACAAGAACAGTTATACAGCGTTTTACAACAGAGCCCTGTGTTACACCAAGATAGGGGAACATCAGATGGTAAGCAGCCATTTTAGTAAATGAGAGATTTAAAGCAACGCGCATTCAATGGCTTCTTGAATTAGACAATCAATCTATAAGCAATATTTTTTAAGCAACATGGTGAAGCACTTGTAAGTGTGTTTAAAGCACCTGTATTTTCTTCTTTATCTCTGCTATAGTCTTGAAAAATAATTCCTATGGAAAAACACACATAAAACTCAAGAAATCACAAAGAACCATTTCAAATACTATTGAATTCTTTCTAAGGGCAAAATTAACTTATGCAGTTTCTGCACCATTAATTCCTTTTACAATGCTTATATAACTATTTAAATGACTGTATAAATTAAGATACATTCTGTAAGTACCATCTTTATAAATGTTTTACTGATAACACCACTGTACAGGACCCAAGCTAGAGAAGTTCTTGGAGGTATTTGTTGGAGAATCCTGAGACTCTAGGCAGTGACTAGTATAGAGTAATGTGTTCCACCTACAGGGGCTGTTGACAGGGTTCTGCACATGTGTTTTGTAGGCCTAACCGTGTTTTAAATAATACGGTGCTACAACAACCCCATTTCTCCACCAAACTCATTTGTATTTTCTAATTTCACTCCCATTGTCTTACCCTTCATCATTATGGTTGATTTCAATGAGAATTAGCTCTGTGACCAACCACCTGTAAGTTCTTTGTGTTTTGTCCCTTGCTCTTGCTTCTTCTTCCTGTACCTTCTGATCTTTCCCTTCTCACTTCTGCCCTTTCATAGCAGGGGCATGTGCTTTTGCCGACTTCACATTCCCATTGCCCTAGGCAGACACACTTCTCAGTCTTCGTGAAACTTAGCAAAGTCTGCTTAAAACATCTACAGACTTAGAAATCACAGAGAAGACAAAGGTTGAGAAACCTGTCCACCCAGAAGAATGCAGCATTCCTAACAGCTAGGCCAGCAAGTTTGTCTTCCTCTAGAAATGTAGTCAAATGCATAATTAATTTTTAACAAGGCAATTGTTAAGATTCAAGGAGTCAATTAAAGGATCATTTAGCAGGGATTTACAGAGAAGGTGTCTTTGAGGACACCTTACACCCCCATTTCTGCCTGAAGGTATCTCCAGGTCAAACACAGTGGGCTGGGCAATGAAGAAACTCCTGTATGTTATCTCAGTTATGTAGAAAAGCCAATTCCTGGTTAATGAAGAACACACAAAACAACCACAATAAATGAGACCAAAATAGGGTTGCAAAATATTAGTGATTTTCAAGACAATAAAGTGACAGGAGGGAGAAATAACAGGAAGGAGAGGCCACAGAACTCATCCAAGTCACAGCAGGAATCAGAAACCTGCCCTGACACTCACACATTTGTTTGTTCCTGGGTTCACAGTCCTTAGGTAGCTTTGTGAAGCCCTCTGACTGTGGATTGGATACTCTGTCATTTCAAAGTGTCACTCCTCCCCCTTTGCCTTCCTTCCCTGCTTCTCAGCATTCCTTCAGTCACTGAGCTAACGTGCTTATGCATTCTTTATGGATAGAGTTTCCTAAAATCTAAGCATGGTGAATTGGGTTTTTGTTTAAAATTTTAATAACTTAAAAAGCAGTCACTTTGTCGTTTTGAAGTACAGGCACTTATACAACACCAACATCAAAATATGTATTATTGAAACACAAAGCTTAAGAAATATAATGAAATTTAATCAACTAAAATCTCTAAAGAGACTTTTTTCATGTTTTCCATGTTTTACCCCCTCTGAAAAGTTACAAAAATATATTTAGATGAAAGTAAACATTGGAATCTATTTTAGAATTTTTGAATCAACTAGCTTGTCAGATCGACTCCTTTAGCCAGCGGATCATGAATTTAGACATGTAGAAGACAAGCTACATGCTTGGTTTCTTTCTTCAGCGCCCACAGAGGAGGCCTTTATACATGCAATGGTCCTATCAGGCTGACGTTCAGATCTTCAGTTTCTCCCTTTCAGCAGGTGTTCACATAGCCTTAGAACAGTATAGTGGATTTTGACTTTACTATTCTGTAATCATGAAAACAGTAACCCTTGCCTCTTATGACTTATTGTATGACAAGCACTGGGCTAAATACTTACCAATACACAATCAAGGCATTTCTATCCGAGGCAGACATTGAGGGAAGGAGAACACCACTGGGATTTCCAGTTTTCTGTGCCTCTGGACAAGGGTTGAACACACACACACACACACACACACACACACACACACACACACACACATGATAGAAGGAAAAGAATGGGCTTATTAAGGGAATAAAAGGCACTTCTAAGGATGGTAGTGGGCCAAGGGTAGAGAAAGACCAAGGTTTCTGTTGCACTGGAAACAGCAGATTGGAGAATTTGTACTGTACACACCGGTTTCACAAGTGTTCTGGTATGTTAGTCTTGTGAACATGTGGCAAAGGGTTATTTGGACTGGCTTCAGCCTTTATTTTGTTATTATTATTATTGTACGTAGTGTGAGTGTCTTGCCTGCATGTACATCTGTGCACTATGTGCATGCATTGCTCACAGAAAGAGGAAGACTTGGTTTCCTGGAGGCTGGAGTCACAGATGGTTGTGAACTGTCATGTGGGTGCTAGGAATTGAATCAGGGATCTCTGGAAGAGATCATTTAACCACCATTTAACCATTTAACCACCAAGATATCTCTCTGGCAATCTGTCAAGCTAGCTGATTCAGAAGTTCTAAATTAAATTCCAGTTGTATTTTTATATGTACATTTTGCCCTCACACTCCTGCCATATTTGTAAGTGGAGTCTAAAATGTGTATTAAAATCTCAATATTCCAGTTTGGTAGCTGAGGAGACAGATTTCAAGTTAGGAAACTTTTCTTAAACTCAGAATCTAGTACTAGCAACTGATGATATAAATTCAGAGAAGGTTCTGGCTCTCGAATTCTTTTTTTTTTTTTCGAGACAGGGTTTCTCTGTGTAGCCCTGGCTGTCCTGGAACTCACTCTGTAGACCAGGCTAGCCTCAAACTCAGAAATCCGCCTGCCTCTGCCTCCCAAGTGCTGGGATTAAAGGAGTGCGCTACCACCGCCCGGCTGGCTCTCGAATTCTTAACCAACTTTTAGGTTAGACATTCTGGAAAATGTCAGTAATTTCAGACTGTAGAGATCCGAGGCATAGGAATTCAAGGCCAATGTGGCATCAAGGCACATTCTGACCAGACAGTTATGTGATATATGTTACTATCTCAAGGAGCAAGAAAATAAAAGGAAAAACAGAAAGAATAAAGCATAGCAGAAAGCACCTTCAGTGTTCCCATCTCCACCACCCATGCTTAGCTTCCATGACATCTTTCCTCATGGTCAGCTGCCTGATGGGTTGCCAGGGCATCTTACATTCTGTGAGTCTTTGAAAAGAATGAGTCAGATAAGGTGTGGTCAAGAGTGTAAGTGGTTCTTCAAGTATTACTGAATATTTTTATAGGCCTAGCATTATTTATATTTATATCACTGTATACATATAGGATTTCTAGTCAAACATCATCTTTAGACCCCCAAGTCAGGAAGTAAGAGAGAAAGGCAGATGAGGAGAAAGTTAAATTCTATTTATTTGTCTTTTTAAAGTCAGCTAACACTTCAGTCATACAAGAATTGAGCCTTGTCTGACCAACCATGTGGTTCTTTTGAACAAAATAACCACGACAGTGATTTAGAAGAATTCAGCTCCTTAATGACTAGGGCAGAGGAGAGACAATGACACTGCCTATCCAGTCAGTGGTAAGCAATACGAGTAAAGGATGCATTCTCACTAGATTAGTTCTTTGAGCTTAGTTAGCTTTTTTCAGAAACAATCAGTATGCTTATTGACATATGTTGGATTTTTCTGTTTCCCTCTTCAGTCTTGTTGTGATCCCTTTCATTGGTTTCTGGTTTATCCATTTGATTGAAACTTACCAAGTGCCTGCATGTGAAGGCAGAATGCTTGTCACTCAGTTCAAGGTGGTGAAAAGAAACACTTGCCTCCTGCAGTTTAGACTTCAGGGAGGAAGGCAATAAAATACTAAAAAGAATTTAAATTTCAAATGGTGATCTTCAATTTGTATTCATGTGACTGCTTTATTTGGAAAAAGTAACCAATGTGCGGGTGGGGTGGGGGGTGTTGAGTCCTGTCCTTCTAAAATATTCCTATGAAATGCATAGGAACATATACATGGGTGACAAACAGACGGCATGTGAACCGCAGGTATAGTGAGTACCTACTTAAAAGCTGCACTAGCCATACCATATATCAAATCTAGCATAGATAGGCCTATGTCACATTCCAGAGTGGATTCTGAGATCCCGCTCTGGGTGGAAGCATATTTGGCCCAGGGCTGTGGACTAAACAAGTCTGTAGAGAGTTGTACCTTGGCTATAAGTGAATGTTTTCTTTTTAGGCTTTAAGAGATTATGGAATTGTACTGCTTCTTGACGTTGGAGAAAACATAGCGTTAAATACCTTCATTAACCGTGGACTCATCTACACTGAACTAGAGCAGTATGGCTTCGCACTAGAGGTGAGCCTTCCTGTGGACGTGGGCAAATGATCTGTTTGATGTCACACCTTCTCAAAACACTAGTGTTCATTGCTGCAGAAGGGCGATATCAATGAGTGACAGTGTTAGCAAGAGTCTTTATAAGAAAGACCTGAGAGCTTTCTGCTTCATTTTGATTACAGCTGATAGTTAATTTTTTTAAATTAAGGTTATCACCTCCCCAAAGAAGTACATAGAAAATTCAATTGTTTGACAAAATTATTTGTATGTAATTTGCTCTGCTCTGCAATGTTCTTTTTTACTCACGGTTTTCCTTTGGTTGAAATTTGTCAAATTAAATACGTTTCAAACAGGACAGGACTTAGCTGTGCAGAGTGGGCTACTGAGAACAGCCTTTTAGGTCTTTAAGAACATGCCTTAGAACTGGAGTTTATGAAAACATCTTGGAAAGAAACAGGTAGTTTTCAACTGATTGCATTACAGAATAGATATGGTTCATAGTTCTCATTTTTAATCGTCATTACAACTTGATGGTAATTTTTGTAATTAAAATCTAGAAACAAGACAAAGATGGACTATTCCTTTGTAGTTAAGTGACAGCCATTTTATGTATTTGTTACGTCCATATAACTTTATAGAATGAAGTAATTCTTCGCTACATGCCAGTGGTATAAAATTTACAATTTTAATTTAGAGATAAAGAAACGAATATCCAACAGAGGGCAAATAGGGTCTTTGAAGCAGTAAGTGCTAGGGCAAGATCTGAACTCAGGTCTTACTAGATTATAAATGCTATGTTCTTTCAGACAAGCCTGAAGCACTGAAGACTGTTTTAATATTTAGGAGAGTCAAGAGTAATTTTCTCTTGACTCGTTTCTTTTCTTACATACACTTAACCCATTAACAAATCTAGTTCATTCTATCACTGAAATAAATTTTGAACTAAATCAGGTCTCCTGATTGCTCTTTTCTCCCCAACCAGGAAGTCCTAGACTAGATTTGAACTCAGATCTCAGAATAGGATTATCCAGTACACTGTCTCCTAGTGTGCTAAGGTAGGTTACACCTTAACCTTGTACGAACATTCTCCACACAGTAGCCAAAAGACCACATTAAAACATAGAGGACATGAAGTTAGTCCTCTGCTCCAAACCTGCTGTGACCCATCCCGCACAACAAAACCTGAAGTCCTGAACACTAAAAGCAAGGCCCAACTTGATGTGACTGATGCGCACTTCAGACTTTAGCGTCAGTCTTCTTTTCTACACTGAAGCCATTCCACTTTGGCCTTTTGCTATGCCCTGGTAATGCCCACCTCTCTTTCTGCCCAGGGCCAATATACATGCTGTCTCTATGCACATGGCATACTTGTAACTCTAAGCCCTTCTTTAATCCAAGTTTCTGACTGAATATGATCTTTCAGTCAAAAATTAACTGAATAATTGAAATATGATATTAAAAATATTAAAAGACCTCAAATAAATGTGGAACACATATGAACACAATGAAGAACACATATCAGCAAAAACAAGTAATAAGTTATTAGCCCCCAAGCCAATGATGTCAACAGTTATATTAGCTAGGAATGGTCAAATGCCACCAAATAAAAGAATAGAATATCAGATGGGAATTTTGAAAAAAAACTAATATATTCTTTGTACATGGAACACGCTTCAAATATAATGATATGGATAACAAAAATATATAATAAAACACACAAAACCAAAATAGTAATCCTTCCTTTGTATAAGGAAAATACGCCATTAAAAATTAAATAAATTTAAATGATGCAGAGGAAGAAACAATAAAGGTTATAATAGTAAGTGATAAAAGAAGAACCAAGATAAATCCATAAAACTTAACCACATGAAAAAAGATTCATGGAAGGATCAATTACCTGAAAGCTTACATGGTATGAGAACTGAGAGATAGCAGGCGGTCGTCTGACCTTCCCAGGAAGAGCTTAATCAGGAAGCATCCAGGCTGGAATGCATCAGAGGCTAATGATACGTTCTGATGCATCGGGAACATTTCCTGTGCTTTTCTTCCAAATCTTCATGCTGCAGACTCAGCACTTTCAATTCTTTGAAGCAACCTGTTTCCCAGGTCCATCCAAATCAATTCCGGCATCCTTTCCAAATTTTACATCCTAGAGTTAGAGATTCTGGATTTCTTTTTCTTTTTAACTTTACAAAGGGGTCTGGATCCTTACCAGACTCATATGCCCTCTTCAAGAAGTGTGGATTCCAAAGGTAGATTCAGGCTAAACTAATCAACATACAATGGTTTGTTAGCACTTACTGGCCTGGTGCCTAACTGTTCAAAAGTCATATAATTCCAAAGGTTCTTTCCAGGGGAATTTCCTCTTCTGTTTGGGAAGGGAAATTTCTGCTAGCATGTACAGCAAAAGGAAGTTCATGAGAGTCTGCGTAGCACAGGGCAGCACCGCAGGAAAACTCCCGGTTCTTAAGGTGGGTGTGAGTAACATAAACTTGGGGTGTTAATAATGATTGGATTCCTTACTGTATCCACTCTCATTGGGTGTGATTAAAAAGCAAAGCTTTAGGAAGATATCTATTTTAATGCTTATATATACTTATGTAGAATCAAAGTTAGAAGAAAGTTTTTAAGAGAAACCCAGGACAAACTAACAAGGTCTGATAAAATTGTTTCAGGATTTTAAACAAGCTGCACTGATAAACGAGACTAATGTGAACCTTTGTCAAGCTACTGCCATGTGCTACCACAGGTATGGAGCACCATTATTATTGTCAAAGGGGGGCAAGAGGAAACAGCAGACATACCCAGTTATAGCCTTATAACTGAAGACAGAAGGGAGTGGGGAGGGCGGAGGGAGGCGTGACTGTGGTAGATTACAAAGTGAGGGTAGGCATGTAAAGAGTTCCTTGCATAGTTCTGGGGACCTGTACCTCCTAAAAAACTGATTTGTACCAATTCACAAATAAATATTTATATCACAGCTCTGAAGATGCACATTTGATCCAAGCGTATACACAAAACAACAATTAAATGGATGGATAGCTTAAAATAGCTAGGCATAAAATAATTTGGTCAGAAAGCTCATTTCCCAGAAAAGAGGGTGTTTTAAAAATATTTTCAAGAAAATTTTGCACCAATAAAACATTTATACATCTAAAACTACTGAAAACAATCCAAGAAAATGTCTTCAAAATATATTAAAATGTACAAAAATACAATACTTCAGAGTTAGCTCTTTCTGAGATTTCTGTACAACAGAGTCTAGACAAGTGTGGTTGGAAGTAACAACAATAATGAACAACCTTCAGAAAAGCTGCACAGGTTTTAATATGAGTACAATGTTATTGTTTAATAATAGTTTATAGCATTACTTTTGGTAAGGGAAACAATAACAGTTCCTTTGGAGGCTTAAATTGGGATGGTTTGTAAATTATAGAGGCAAGTATGTACCAATACAGAGTTTAAGAGACTAGACTAGAGTTTGAATTAGTTGGAAAACTGACATACGTATTTTCCTCTTTAGGGTGTAGAAGATATAGCTACATTTCCCCGACTAGAAGTAAAGTTCTTTATTGTAAGAAGAAAGCACTATAGTAGTTATAAATTCTGCAGATTCCTTAGGGTTAATTCTTGGTCTCAAACCTTTCATCATACACAGTCACAGCTTTTTCTATTTTGATGCATCGATCTTTGTGCAATCCATCTCCTTAAGTACTTGTCATTCTTAAGAAGAAATGGAATAGTGACTGATGTGTTTACTTTGGTGGACATGTGTAGGCCAAAATGTCTGGGATCATTGCATTCAGTCAACATCTGAAACATCCATAACATCTCTCAAACTCGCTTCTGTTTAACAGCTATTAGAATCAGCCCCGTGTAAGAACCACGTCATGTCTTTATGAAGTGTAATGTTGAGCTAGAACAGCAAAGCCCCCTCCTACAGCTGACACTGCTCTGCAGTTCCAAATACCCAACTTTCATCAGCTCTCTAGGCCTCCTCCATCGTTCTCTAATAAAAGTGGAATTTAAATCAGCAGTGAAGACCGGATAGCTCAGAGTTTTAATCACCATGTATTGAGTTTTCACAGTTTGACTGAGCTTTAACAACAAGGAATATTTAGTGATTATGTATTTTTAGGAAGACCATTTTGGTAACATACTTACATATATATATATGTGTGTATATATATGTATATATATATAAAAGTAACAAAGCTTTAAATGTTAGTATGTTGCTCTTTGAACTCATGGAGTTGAAGACGTTTGAAGACCAATTTAATCAGCAAGAGTGTTGTGCTAATGTGAACCTTTAGATCTCAATGAGAAAGCCACCTTTGTATTTTACATCTACTATTTGGCTATATGTCACAAACACTTACTACCAGGACACACTTTTTATACTATTTTGATATTTGCATAAGCTATTTTTTTAAGTCTTTACCTCTGCAAACCACATTTTTCAGTGTTTGAAAGTATTAGTGATTCATTTGTATCTGGCCACATGTGTGATTTCTGTAAATGCATTGGTCATCTGTGTCTGTGCTTCAGAGCAGACACTAAACCAAGCACCTCCTGAGGGTGATCACAGGACATTTTATTCATATACTAACATTTATTTCAGGAAAACTATTAATTCTCTTTGTATACGTGACAGCTGATACTTAATGACTTACAGATCAATGAACGCCCAAAACCAATGTAGATATTCTGCCAAATCTTCCCACTGGAAAGTGCCACGTTGGGGCTTAGCAAGAGCGTTAGCCCGTAGGATGCAGTGGCAGACCAGCCTCCAGGAAAATGAAAGAGTTCCTTTTGCAGGGCATCTGTTCATTTTCTCTCTTGTCTATTGGCGTAGGAAGCTGAGGAGACTTTGTCTTCAGCTCTGCCCCCTGGTGTGGTGATGACTGTCATTCAGGGATAATTTTCAGGTTGCTTGTCAGGTGCCTTTCGAGATCCATTTTAGCTTTTAGGTTGTTTACTCAGCTGGATGGACTAAGTGCACATCAGTTAGCATTGATAGCTCCATAATATAACCGCCCTTCATAATATACAACTTGCACTACAGAGAAATGAGCTTTGGTTCACTGTCTGATTTGCTATTGTATGCTTTTGTAATTGGTTGGGCCACACAGAAGGAAAGATTATATTTTGTAAGCCCTGTAGCAGAGTACACATCCACTCAGATTTTTAAATTCCTTGATGGATGAGAAGGGCAGTGGATATGATACAAACTGAATGCCAATGAAATAGGAATGCCTCAATAATTTATAATGAATATACAATGATTGCCTGGACAATCCAGAATACATAGGTCCTATAGGTATATATTGTAAGTAAATACTTCTCTCTGCATTAGTGGAAATACTGAGTATAAGAAAACATAACAAAAATGTATTTTACAAAGAAGTATTATGCCATCTTTATTCTTGTTAAATAGTGATAGTCCCTGTGTAGAACTGCTGATATAATTCACAAAAAGAAGGCACATGGAAAGGCACTGTGACCCCACATTCAAATGAACTGGCACCTTAAATCATGGCAGTTAGTGAGGCAGTATAGTTCCACTATAAGCTACCAGAGAGATGATCCTATGATTTCTGAGCAACCACATACAGAAGGAACTCAGAAGTTACCACATGGCTCAAAAGAAGGTCATTGCCAACCCTTGCCTGTCTGAGACATCAAAAGCCATGTATTTTTACTACTTCAGTGTTGATCCTTGTGTGGTCTTCTAGATGACCCATAATACATGCCTTCGGGTAGTGTTCGACAGAAAACAAAGCAAATGAACAAAAAACATGGAGACAGAAGAGGTTTTTTTCTAAGACTAATTATTTGTATTTATAGGTATGTGTGTGTGCTTGAATGAGTTTATGTGTATCACATGTATGCAGGGTGTCTATGGAGGCCATCAGTTCTCTGGAGGCTGATATGATATGCGCTGCCTGATATGGGTGGCTGGGAACCCAACCTGGTCTTCTGCAATAGAAGTAGACATTCTTAGACACGGAAGCATCTCTCAAGCCCTCAATTGTTTTTGTTGCTATTGTGGACAAGCATTGAAAAAATACCTCTTAAACAATATATGAGGCCTCTGATGTTATTTCAATGAAATGGGCATGTTCCTTAAAAAAGGAAATACTAAATATACATACATTTATTTTTACTGTATGCTATAAGTCAGTCAATGATGGGATAAATTCTATAGGAAGCCCTATTAGACAAGTTTGTTTTGATGTGGGAGTCATGAGGTATTCTTATATAAACTAATGTTATGGCATCTGTAGGTGATATAAGCTTATAGGATTATCACTGTAAAAATGGTCCTCTGTAAACTGAAGCATTATTGGGTATATTGAGACTGTAACTTAAATATCGTATGTTATCAATATAGTACATGTTTTTCTATGTTGGTAACATATCATAGTTAAAACAAAGTTTAGGACTGCCATTTAGACTTCTATATTTCTGGAAAATAAAATTCTAAAGTAATATTACACATTCTTCTGTGAAAATGGTATTTATTTATTTTTTATTTATGTGTGTGTGTGTGTGTGCATGCGCAAATGTGGATGTTAGATGGCTTTTCTTCTACCACATGAGTTACTGGGATCAAACTCAGGTCATCAGGCTTGGCGGCAAGTGCCTTTACCCATTGAGCCATCTTGCAGCCCTTCAAAATGGTTTTTACTTTTCTCCTTCTCCTCACCAAAAATCTCTGGAGATTCTTCTTGACTTTTTTTAGATCATCTAATTTATATAATTTCTACATAATAGAAATCTTATATAATAAAAGTAAGAGATTTTCTATAAATGTCACTACATTTTGGAGAAGTCGTATGCAGAAAACGTTGACTAGCTTGCTAGCGATCAGTGCGCTGCTGGAAGGGATTTCATTTTCTATTTTTCAGAATTAAAGAATTTGAAGGAGCTGTTGAATTCTTTACCAGAGCTATTAAAATTAATCCACATTATGTGGATGCTTATATTGGACGGGGGAATTCTTACATGGAATACGGACAGGATGAAGCTATGATCCAAGCCCAGAAGGACTTTCTGAAAGCACTTCATACTGACCCATCATGTTTAAAAGCCAGAATTAGTCTAGGCTATAATTTGCAGGTAAAATGTAACAACATTTTTCACACTGAGAACACTGTTTGGACAGGAGAAAGAGATATTTGGTTCTTTACCGGTAAGGCTGTCAAATATTATTTCTCAGGTTAACATTTAGTTTGCCTTTAGTCTGGTTATGGAAGGTAGGAATGGAGGGCAAGGGCTCAATTAAATTCAGAGACCTTGCTTTGATGAGTCTGAGCTCATCGAAGATTCATGATAACGTCTAATGCCGGAAGTGACAGTTGTCACCATGATGAATGCCCAGGAATGTGTTAGTAAGAGAAAAATGATTGCTTTACTAGAATTAAACCTAAGGTTAGCATTATGATCACGATATAAACAATGCACAGTTTATTTAAAGAATGGATTAGACGACTTTCAAAGAGCTGGAGCTGAATGGCAGCCAATGCAATGCTTGCACCATTTACAGGCTGAGCACCCAATATGGACAAAGACTTGCTCCCAGCCCCCAGAGACAGCAGTCTATAAGAAACAAAGTTTCTTTTGGATTGATAAACTCCTAGTTTAGAGAGAGAGGCATTGTTATGTGTACGAGTAATTATTTGATTATAGCTGTGATAAATGTAATAGAAACAAAATGAAAAACAAACCCCAAAGAGTTTTTAGTAGAAAGGAGTCCAACCAAGGGGTAAGAGAACTTACTGATAAATTATGCTGGGGTATGAAAGACTAGTATTTAGGTTGAGGGAGGGACAGAGGCTAGGATTTATTTAGTCTTGGTGACAGAGGGAACAACCCTTTAGGAAACATTGTAAGAAGAGGCAAGGGGCCAATATAAGCAGAATGTAGTGGCAAGAGAGTGATCTGAGATGACATTAGGTAATTAGACATGAACTGGAATAAAAGCCTTGAAGTCCAGTTAAAATAGGAGTATCACCAATCAGAGACATGACATCAAGTTTGTGCCTCGTGAAAATCCTACTGGGTATATAACCAGGAAGGGCCATTGAGAAGCACATCAGTATGTAGGAGTGAATCAGGAAAGGGAGGGGCCAATAAAGAAGAGTTAGGCCATCCAAGTGCTGTTCAGGGAAAGAATGGCGGTCTTTCCTACAGATACATATAGATTCCTTGCTGTTTGCCAAGGACTGGGATTATCACAGTGAGCACAGCAGGTATCAAGAGCAGCTGGCAAATTAAATCCTTTCATGAGGTGGTTTGCCATTTAATATTATTACAGTGCAACCTCACTTTGCCTACTTTGCTTAAGTCAACTTGTGACGGCCACACAGATGTTTGCTAGTTAGAAATCAGGATCTAGTTCCCTTAATAGATACCTTTCCTCACAGCTTTATGTGAGAGTCACTAGGTTCAGGTTAGTTAGAATGTGCCAGCCTTTGAGATCCTGGCAAGTTGAGTTTTTGAGCCTGTGAGAAAAAGAACAGAAGCTGGACCATCATGAATTAATTAACTCCCTGCCTGCCTGTGGGAAGGTGTTTAGTTGCCAGATGGCCTGCTCTGGGAAATACTCTGACATCTTCTATTAATGGTTCCCATCTTCTGATCTTTTTTCTTTTCTTTTTTTTTTCCCAGTTGGCACAAAAATTGTTATAAACAGATGCTTGGTAGATTTACATGGTCTTCTGTGGAGTATGTTGCTAAAATTTCACATGCTGGAGCAATTCATTTGTATTATTATTTCATTTATTTATGTAGCACACACTAATTTTGTTTTGTGTGTTATGCATATATTATAGATATCTGGTGTCTTAGTTGGGGTTTCTATTGCTGTGAAGAGACACCATGACCACTGCAACTCTTAAAAGGAAAAACACTTAGTTGGGGCTGGCTTATAGTTTTAGAGGCTTAGTCCATTATCGTCATGGCAGGAAAACATGGCAACTGGCAACATACAGGCAGATATGGTGCTGGAGATAAGCTGAGGATTCTACATTTGATCCATAGGCAGCAGGGACTGTGAGCCATACTTGGAGTAGCTTGAGCATAGGAGACCTCAAGGTCCAGTCCCTGTTCAGTGACATACTTCTTTCAACAAGTGCACATCTGCTCCAAAAAGGCCACACCTCCTAATAGTACCACTCCCTATAGGCTAAGCATTTAAACACATGATTCTATAGGGGCCATTCTTATTCAAACCACCACATCTGGAGATATTTATCTCTGTCTATCTATCTATCTATCTATCTATCTATCTATCTATCTATCTATCTATCTCTGTATCATCTATCTACACATCTACACACACACACACACACACACACACACACACACACACACACACTCTTACTTGAGACAGTGTCTCACTATACTTATCAGGCTGGCCTCAAACCCACAGAAATCTGTCTACCTTTGCCTCCTGAGTACTGGGTTCAAAGGTGTGTGCTACCACTTCTAGCTATTTGTGGATATCAATGTAAGTTTTTTGTTAGTTAACAGAAGAACAGTTTACATATAGTAGTTATGACTTTAGGTTGTTTAAGATTACTATAGTAAATGACAATACAATTATATTTACTTGAACATAATTTGATTATAGATGCTTAGAGGTAATTAGTCAATTGAAGATACTCATAGTTTGTTTTGTCATGTTAAGTACTGTTTCTTGCTTCATGATATTGTATAACTATTTTAGGCCCAAGGAAAATTCCAGAAAGCTTGGATACACTTTACTATTGGCATAGAAACTAATCCAAAGAGCTATCTAGCCTATGAAGGACGAGCTGTGGTTTGTCTTCAAATGAGTAATTACTTTGCTGCAATGCAGGATATCAATTGTGCCATAAAGGTAAACAATCTATATTGATGATACTGTTAATAAGATTAATGGTTATTCACACCATCAGTGAATAAGTCTAAGTGTGTTAGTCTTTGTTACCTATTTAAAGTGATATGTAGAGAAATAATGTTTTGGTCCCCCAGAGTTTGCTTGTTTTGCAGTCTAAATGCATTTAAAAATTAAAAGCACATTCTTGATAAGTATTGATCTCTCTTAGCAAATGCAGCTTGTATGTTTCATGGGACCATAATAGTATTTTGTAATACAAGATGGAGTCAGATTGTAACAGTGATATCCTATGTTTGAAGCTATTGGAAATCAGCATAGATGTTTGACGTCTCCCTGTAGTGAAAGAACCACCTTCTCGTGCTTTGAATTCTCATCTAGCTGTTCAGTTTTGTTTCTATAATTTTGAGATATTACTAGGGTGATATAAAAAAAGGTAAAAGAATGAAAGTAATTGTTTCTACATAGGACAGTGAAGTACGTTAACTGTTCAATTTAATGCCTTCTCTCGTTTAACAAATAAACAGATAAATGTCCCCCATGCCCATTCCTTGCAAAGGACTTAAGTAAAGCTCTACAATTATTTGTTTTATGGCAGCCATTCAATAAGCCATTGACAAACCAATTCCGTACTATGCCCTTTCTGAAAACATTTGCTCTAATTTTTTTTTTACTTGCACTGTAAAAATACTTGTTCCCTCAAGTGGATTTCAGAACATTCACTCCACAGACATGATATTGGAGGTCAATACTATTCCTAGAGGGCAAATCCTTCTGTGATTATGTTGCAGATCAATTCGACAGCAGAATTCCTAACAAACCGTGGCGTGATTCATGAGTTTATGGGTCAACGACACAGCGCAATGGCAGACTATCAAGCAGCGATTTCTCTGGACCCCAACTACTCGCTCGCTTACTTTAACGCGGGAAACATCTACCTTCACCACCGGCAGTTCTCTCAGGCAATGTGCATTTTCCTTAACACTTTCTTTGGGCACTATACGCTTCTTTGTTATATAGAATTTTGAAGCTCGGCCTTGATATCTCAGGCTAATAAATAACGCTCCGTTCCATAAAGCTGCTTATAATTGTCAATGGTTACATGTGCATACTTGTGCAGATGAACGCCCCTCAGTGTTCCTGACTGTTCAGTATGGCCTAGTAAATGCTGATTTTCATTTCGTAGTGCTTGGCCATCCCCTTTGTCTGATCAGCCTCTAGGTGGGAATCCTGCTCTTCACTGCACTTAACGCCTCCCTCGAGATCCTCTTTATGCTGGGAGCATCTGACCCATCTTAATTTATGTTTTCTAATCCGTCACAGGAGTACAGGAAATAAGAAGACATGTTTAGTTGTGGTTTTATGTGACCATTTAACCTCTAGTCATTTCAGCTTACACTTTACTGTATGAAAAAAGCTTGCTAGACTTTAGTTGAGATATATTTGGGTTTACTGTACTTGGAATATAACCACAGGGAAACCTCTTTTTTTTTTCTTCAATCTTTGTCTTTCTAGGTAAAGTCACTGTTTTTATGCTCCCCCCCACTTCATTCTCTTCAATTTTAAGTTGATTGAATTTTATCAACACTTATTCATTTATATTACAATAGTTTATTAATGCTGTGTCTATTTTCTGAGTGTTGTTTTAGCAGAATCCCATATAGTTTTATTTTTTTTTAAAACCAAGTAAGATACAAATGATATGAAATTGATAATCTTAGCCACTAATTAAATTATATTTCTATCATGGTAAATATATGCCATAATGCTTGCTAGAATTTTGCACACGCAACTTGAATTTTCCTGTTGCTTGGGAATAAATCAGTTGGGAGTTTAATCAGGTGGAAGGATTTTATATTGTCAATGGTCTATGTGTACATTAGATGTATTTTACTCTGTGTTCTGTTCCCTTTTGAGTATTTTATTTTATTTTCTGATTGACAGCAAGGTTTATAGTTTTGCTCTAGTGACTATAAAACTACCTTTATGACCCTTAGTCATTATTTCTTTACTTTCTCTACTATGAGCAAAAATTACACTTGAATGTCCTTCTCATCAACACAGCAGCACAGATCTATACCCTTCATCCTTGTTTTTGCTTTCGATCTTTTGATACAGTCTCCCTTCATAGCCCAGACTAGTATCTAACTCGAGGTCTTTCGGATTTGCGTCTCCAGAGAGTGCAGTGCTGGGATTATAGGTGTGCAGATATGATGCTGGCTGCGATCTTTAAGAGGAGGTAATTCATACCTACTCTAGCCCCCTCCTCCACTTCAATACCGATCTCCACAGAAGGACCCTTTAAGTAATGCCTACAGTGGTTGTCTCAGCCTCTGTCTTACATTCTCCACACATCTGCCTTCTCATTTCAGCCTTTGCCCCACTTCTCCCCCAGCTTCTTCTTGCCAGCATTCCAGTGACTCCTCTAACCTCCTTTCCTGGACCCCTCAGGAGCATTTGATGTAGGGCACTTACTGATTCACAAACATTTTTCCACTTGTTGATACTGTTCTGTCCTGTCTTTCTTGTCATACAGCTGTCTGGGTGTTCCATGCTCAGTGATGACCCTGCAAACTTGCTGAATTCTGTGATGAATCTGGTTGATCTTGGTATGGATTAGATGCAAGGACAGTCATCAAAGGTGTAATTATCTAAGACATGAATGGGGTTGTCATTACTTAGATGCAACTGGGCAGACTGACAAACCAATGCCTTAAATTTTAGATTATTTTGCATCGTAAGACAGGTAAAAAGACTGGGCTCAGTGGCACAAACCTATAATGCTAGATACTAGAAAGACTGAGGCAGGAGGATTGCAAGTTCAAAGCAACTCTTAACACCTTAGTGTTCAAAGCAACCTATCTCAACAAATAAAAAACACATTGGTGATCTGCCGCTCTGCTCATGGTATTGTACTTGTTTAGCATATGTGAGGCTCAATGCTCAATTTCCATGACTAAAGACAAAAAAATAATTAATAAGATTTAGAAAAATAAAATTCCCAAAGCAAAATTCTGTTTCTAGGGATGATTAAACTCTGCAGGAGGGAGAACTTTACTCTTTAAATTTATTTATCTTTAATAACTCAGTGACCATCATATATAAAATTTTTAGTTTAGCTCTAACATGTATCTCAGACTTAAAATAAATCTGTTTAGGGATGGGAGAAAGGATGACTCAGTGGTTAAGAACACTTTAAGGGCACTTGCTGTTTTTGCTGAGGACCAAGGTTCTGTTCTTAACACCCACATGGTGGCTCACAATCATCTGTAACTTCAGATCAGGGGATCTGGTGCTTTTTTTTCTGGCCTCTTTCAGTACCAGGTATACATGTGGTACACGTATATACATACTGACACTCATCCATACACATAAAAATAAATCTCAAAATGTTTAAAGTATGGTTCTATTCTCCCAACATTGCATTTGTTTTACTTTCACAAACACATCATCTAAAGTGATTTCCTGTCTTGATGATGTGAATGCCTGAGAGTTACTTCAGAGACTAACAAATGGGTTTTTTTTTAGATTTTTTATTAGATATTTTATTTATTTACAGTACAGACATCATCCCCTTTCTGCATTTCCCCTCCCCAGAATCCCCTATCCTATACCCCCTCCTCCTTTTTGCTTTTATACCATTTTGATTACATGCATGTAATAAGGTCAGTTCTAGGTTGAGGATCTAGCAATACAATAGATGCAAATAGTCGAGGAACAAGCAATACAATAAAGAAAAATAGTCACAGAAAAAGCAAGGCATTAAACCCAGTTATGTAAACAATCTCGTGATCACTGTTTCTAAAGGTTTACCAGGATGACCAAAGTATCTGAGCCTACTTCCTTATCCTAGCCCAAGGTCATTTTCATGTCTGAAGCCTACTTCCTTGTTCTAGCCTAAAATTTAGAATCCTGTCTGAAATTACTTCTTTGTTCTGGCCTAATATTTAGATTTCTGCCTGAGATTACTTCTTTGTTGAAGCCTTTGATTTAGACTCCTACCTGAAATTACTTCTTTGTTCTAGTCTAATATCAGATTCCTGCTTGAAGCTTACTTCCTTGTCCTTGGCCTATGTCATATTCCTGCCAAGCAGCCTCTTTTCTTGTCCTTGGCCCATGTCAGCTTCTTGCCAAGCAGCCCCAAAGGCTGTCCACCTTTCCTCCTTTTTAATTTTGTTAACAAGACTGAACCTGTCTTAGGTCATTCTGACAAGAATGCCTTCCTTACCCATCATGGAATATGCATTATCAAAGGCAATGCATTTCTGTCTTAGGTTGGTAAGGCTCTGTGCATAATCTTACCAGTCCTTGGCTTGCCAGCCTGTTAATTTAATAACTTTGTCTGGGAGTCCATTTTCAGGTTTAAGCCTTGTACTTTGGCTGCCAACATGTTAATGTTGTTAAAGGTAAGCTTTAACAAGATGGGCAGGAATAAAAGTATTCCCAGGATAAAAAGGACTAGCCTGAGCAAGCTATATATGCCATTCCTGAGTTTCTCCAAAATAGAAATACTGAGCTCAGGCCATGGATAATTTTATTGGGATTATATATAGCATCAAAGGTCAACAAAGCAGCATTCTTTAAATTCATAATCTCATTATGCAAAGTTAACACACCCAGAGAGGTGTTAGGATTATGCCAAATATCCTACAGGTGTCTTTAAACTTTTTTCTAATTATGACAATCATTGTGAATTTCAAAAGTAACACTACTCCAATAATATTTGTCATGACACTTGGGATGGCTCCTAACTCTTGAACCCTGAACCTCCTTCAGATAATTTGAATGGGTTATAGAGCATCTTTCGTTGTTCCAGATACCTATATAAATCCTTTTGTATACTCAATACATTAGTAACATTGTTTGCTAGATGGTTAACAAAAGTAGTTGTCTTAACTCCTTGTGTCAGTGCTATTGCAGAAGCAGTGGTACTAGCAATTAATGGATTTAAAGCTGTTATACCAGCAATAATTAGGCCTGCTACCCGCTTGCTTCTGCTTAAAGCCTAACTCACTTCTTCCAGCACTTTCAAGCTTTTTTCAGAGAATCAAGGTCTTCCAATACTCAGGGCAGTGAGACAAAAGCTGGTTGATAGACCCCCGTAACAGACATGCCAGGTTTCAACACACTAACATAATTGGAAATTATACAGTCAATACGACTTTCAATAAATACTGCAGAAGAGACAAAACCAGTTTTAGATTGACAATTAAAAGAGCCTTAAAACATGCACTAACCCTTGTTTGAAATACAGAGCCTGTCCCAACATTATCTCTTGCTATTCTAATATCATAGCAAGCTACAGATAGCTTCCAAATATGTTCCAGACAGAGTCCAAATACAGTCTTCTGAAAGTAGACTGTTATTTTCCATATAATTGATTGATTTCCATATAAAGGATTGATTTCCAGACCAGCACATGATTGAGTCCTAATAGTGAAGCACCTTTAAGAAGAATACAAGAGACATAGTTTCTCTTTTCAATTCTCTATCCCACAGGGTCTAAAAACTTGAGGCAAGGCAGCTTGTCCCATCTGGAATATAGTCAAGCAAAGGTGGGTCAGAAACATATGTCCAATGCAGCTCTCCAGTCACCCTTATCAGGGCACTCAGCAAGCTCACAGGTCGGCATCATTCTTTGTCTCAGCAACAGTGTGTCTCACCAATCTTTTTAAAGTTCTATGGGCCTCTTCCACAATACCTTATTCTTGAGGATTATACAAAATCCCAATAATAAATTGTTGACAAAAAGTCTCAACTGCTCAACTATAATTGCCAGACCCTTTATCTTTATTTTTTTTAATTGGATATTTTATTTATTTACCCTTCAATGTTATCTCCTCCCCCCACCAAAAAAAACCTTACCCCATCCCCCCTTCTCCTATTACTATGAGGGTGTACTCCCACCATCCTCCCATTCTTACCTCCCTGTTCTCGAATTCCCCAACATTAGGGAATCCTAACTTTCAGGCACCAAGGCCGTCCACTTCCACTGATGCCTGGCAAGTCTACCCTCAACTACTTATACAGGTGGAGCCATGAGTCCCTCCCTTTGTGTTCTTGGGCTGGAGATTTTAGAGTGGCTACTCCAGCTTGTTTCTTAGGACCATTTGCTTGAAAAATTGTTTTCCAGCCTTTTACTCTAAAGTAGAGTCTGTCTTTGTCACTGAGGTGGGTTTCCTGTATGCAGCAAAATGCTGGGTCCTGTTTGCGTATCCAGTCTGTTAGCCTATAACTTTTAATTGGGAAATTGAGTCCATTGATGTTAAGAGATATTAAGGAGAAGTGATTGTTGTTTCCTGTTATTTTTGTTATTAGAGATGGAATTATCTTTGTGTGGCTATCTTCTTTTGGATTTGTTGGAAGACAAATCCAAAGATTTGTTTCTTGCTCTTTCTAGGGTATAATCGCCCTCCTTGTATTGGAGCTTTCCCACTATTATCCTTTGTAATGCTGAGTTTGTGGAAAGATACTGTGTAAATTTGGTTTTGCCGTCTGTGATAATTGAGAGTTTTTCTGGGTATAGTAGCCTGGGCTGGCATTTGTGTTCTCTTAGGGTCTATATGACATCTGTTCATCATCTTCTAGCTTTTATAGTATCTGGTGAGAAGTCTGGTGTAATTCTGATAGGTCTGCCTTTGTATGTTACTTGGCCTTTGTTCCTTACTGCATTTAATATTCTTTCTTTGTTTTGTGCATTTGATGTTTTGATTGTTATGTGAAGGGAGGTATTTCTTTTCTGGTCTAGTATATTTGGCGTTCTATAGGCTTCTTGTATGTTTATGGGCATCTCGTTCTTTAGGTTAGGGAAGTTTGCTTCTACAACTTTGTTGAAGGTATTTATTGGCCCTTTAAGTTGGGAATCTTCACTCTCATCTGTACCTATTATCCTTAAGGTTTGGTCTTCTCATTGTGTCCTGGATTCCCTGGATGGTTTTTGCTAAGAACTTTTTGCATTTTGCATTTTCTTTGACAGTTGTGTCAATGTTTTCTATGGTATCTTCTGCACCTGAGATTCTCTCTTCTATCTCTTATATTCTGTTGGTGATGTTTGTGTTTATGACTCCTGATTTCTTTCCTAGGTTTTCTATCTCCATCGTAGTCTCCCTTTGTGATTTCTTGATTGTTTCTACTTCCATTTTTATGTCCTGGATGGGTTTGTTCAATTCCTTCACCTGTTTGGTTGTGTTCTCTTGTAATTCTTTAAGGGATTTTTGTGTTTCCTCTTTAAAGGCTTCTACCTGTTTACCTGTGTTCTCCTCAAATTCTTTGAGAGTGTTATTTATGTCCTTAAAGTCCTGTAACATCATCATTAGAAGTGATTTTAATTCTGAATCTTGCTTTCCTAGTGACATGGGGAATTCAGGACTTTCTAGTGTGGGAGAACTGGGTTCTAATGATGCCAAGTACCCTATGTTGCTGATACTTATGTTCTTGAGCTTGCCTTTATCATCTGGATCTTCTTAGTGCTATTTGCCCTGTCTCTGACTGGAGCCTGTCCTTCCTATTATCTGGGTTGTATCAGAACTGTGTGGGGTAGGTGTTACTACTGGGGTTAGAGCTGAGGCCCAGGATCTGCTCAGTGCTCAAGATCAGACAGGAAGAAACCAGTGCTCCAGGCCAGGATGACTTCATGGGTCTTAGTGGATCCCAGTTACTCCCTGTTTGGGGCGGGTGTTGCTGTCTCCTTACCTAAGATACTGCCTGGGTTAGAGCTCCTGGGAGCCCTGTTTCCTCTGGGTTTTGTGAGCTTGGGGGTAGAGCTGCCACCTGGGATCTGTTCAGTGCCTTGGCCCAGACCAGAAGCAACAAATGTTAAATATAACTTCTCAGCTGTGCTGCAATGTCTGGGTCCTTCTGTGAGGAAAATGGCTTCCTTGTCCTCTCCCCTTTCCCTTACAGTTGTTTCTGAAAGAAGATATTGGAACTGGAGAAAAAGTTCACGAAGGATTATTTGAAATTCTTCTTTTATGGAAATTTCATTTCATTTCATTGAAAGAAAAATTTACCTATAGTAATTGACTGAACACTACTACAGTTTGCACACTTCTCTCAGTACTTTACATATACGCTCTTTTCGTCTCTACGTCAACAATGGAAGTAAGAGTGAGCCACTTTCTTTGGAAGATTAAGAAACTAATACAAATAGAGCTTTATGACTCAGCCAATATAGAGGCAGGATCTGAACCCATCATTCTGGTTTTGTGGTCTTAGCTGAAGCCATCATGCCATTAATATTTATACTAGCCCAGAGAGAAGATGATCTTGAGGAAAGATCCCTGGGAAAACTGGAGGGAAATGGTTTTAATGATGGAAGAAAATGGTCTAAGAGGGAGAGTCACAATGGAGGATAAAAAGTCCAAGCCCAATTTGGAATTTGTAAACTCATCAAAACCCACCAATCCCTGAGCCTGAAATCCCACCAATCCATGATCTTACAATCCCACCAATCTCTGGGATTGATTTGAAATTCTATCAATCCCCACCCTGGAAATCTCCACCCTGGAAAACTTGTCCCCCACGAAACCCTATAAAAGCCTGTTTCCTGCTCAGTTTCTTCCTGCTTCTCACTGAGCAGAGGCAGCTACCCTCTTGTGTCTCTCCCAATAAATCTCTTGGGTGAGGTTTCTTGTGCCATGTGAATTTTTTTTTATCTACCACAAAGTCCTGGCTGCTGGCTAACAAGACACCTTTTCCTTCCAGAGATCCCCAGGGTCTAAACCATCAGCCTGGGAGCACATAGGAGGGGACCCATGACTCCATCTGTATATGTAGGGGAGGATGGCCTTGTCAGGCATAAGTGGGAGAGGAGATCCTTGGTCCCATGAAGGCTGAACACCGAGTGAAGGGGGAATTCGAGGGTAGGGAGGTTGGATTGGGGAGGGTAGGTAGGGGCACATCCTCATAGAAGCAGGAGGAGGAGGATGGGATAGGAGGTTCCTGGGTGGTGGGTGGAATGGGGTAAGGGGATAAAATCTGAAATGTAAATATAATATCCAATAAAAAAGATACCTTTTCCTTTAGAGATGCCACATTTCCATTGGTGAAACCTTCCCCCTCAGAGCTGTAGCACCACTGTTGGGGAAGCCTTCCCCTCAGAGCTGTAACACATACAGAGAGAGAAATTTAAGGACAGAAAAATGAAGAGTGTCTATGCCACAGAAATGCTTTGGAGAAAACAACTGAAAAATGTCCACAAGACTTGAGGACATTCACAGCCCTATCCAGAATAGAACTCGTAGAAAGGATGGAGTCCAGGTTGCAAAGAGACTGAGAGGCACACTGCCTGAGAGGCCAAGCTGGGTTTGATACTCATTTTCCTTTATAGGCAAACTTTAAATTAGGAGTCAGATGTTCATCCCTCACTGAGTTAGAAGTGAATTTCTTAACAGGAATAGAATGGTGTCAGATCAGCATCTTGTCTCTGTGTGATAGGAAGTTTTCGTTGTTGTTTTTAAAATTCTGCCTAATGTACATCAGTATTCTTAAAACAGAATCTAATGAATTAACTAAAACAGGATCATGTGATGAGATGCCACAGTTGTGTCCAGGGATGATAGAAGTTACTGGTTTATTCTAAATGTTGATACTTTCCTCTCTGCAGGCTTGTAACAGTTTATTCTTGGGCCAGGATTGGAGACCTCATTTTGAAAATCCCTTTGAAAACCAAATCACAAATGAAGTTTAAAATAAAAGCATTGGCAGATTTTATTGAGAAACAGAATAGATTTGTAAGTGGATGACTCCAGTTCAGTTTAAACTAAGAAAGTTTCACCAAAGAGAAGGAGAAAACTGAAGTTTTTTTAAGGTTGAGAAATCCACATATAATCTGAGGCTTACAGAGCAGTTCTCTTTTAACCAAACTGTAGCCATCTTCACCTTCATGTCCACATCTTCCAAGTCCATGTCAACTCTGAATACTTTAATCTTCACTTATATTAACAACTTTGTTTACTTCCTCTTCTTATAATTTTCATAGTACAATCAATTTTATGTTGCTTTTGGTGTGGTTTATACTCTTCTTCTGAAAACTCATCAATCTCTTCACTTCATCTCTTTATCTGTTATTACCCAAATTTCATTTTTTTCCCATCTGGTCTCTAATTTACCTGTTGTTTTTGTTGTTGTTGTTGTTGTTCTGTTCAGGCATATGAGATTTGGGCTTGTGGGAAGTGGGAACATTTCATTTTATCAAGTAAGTATTTTACCATTAGCATTGTCTGGAATGCTGGCACATGGTAATATGTCTTAGATCCTAAGTTTCTCCTTGCCATAAGCTGATGTCATAGTCTCCAGCTGAGGTTGGAGCCAGGGCTGGCATGGCCCCGAAGGAGGTACCAATCCCTGAAGCCCCCTTTCTTTTTTTCCCCAGGCTTCCATAAGGTAAGCAGACTCTTGCCTCATGCTCCCACCAGGATATATTTACTGTGTGGACACAAACCAAGGCGACAGGCCAGGGGCCAGGGTTTGGAACCTCACAGCCAGTCCTAAACAGACAGTTTACCCATGTTTATCTCCCTTAAATGTTTCATCACATTTACAGAAAATTAACTAGAAACCAAACAACAGAGGACAGCTTTTAGTTCTTGTTTTTCTTTTAGAAAATACATTTCTGTATTTGGGATGAAATGCCATCATTGCCTGCTTAGAAATCTGTTGGCCTCAGCTCTAAATGAAAAGAAAAGTACTCCAAATTTCTTGAAATCTGCTAATGAAAGCCCATTAAATTATCATTATTCTTACATTTTATAGGCCAGCGACTACTTCTCAACAGCCTTGAAGATTAATCCAGAAAATGATTATGCTCTCATGAATCGAGCTGTTACAAACTCAGTATTAAAGAAATATGAAGAAGCAGAAAGAGATTTTTCACACGCCATGGAACGCTGTCCCCACTGGGCTGCACTGTACTTTAATAGAGCGAGTTTCCATTTCTACTTAAAGAAATATGAGCTTGCAGAAAAGGACCTTGGCATAGGTAGGTGTATTTCTTAATCCTGTCAAGAAGATTGCAGTGATTATTGTACCTTCTTTTCAGGCTCCCCCCAAAAAAGAATTTCATCAAGTCATTTGTTTATATAGAACCAATGGATGTAGTCCTGTGTCCTTAATGTGACCAATACAGAGTGCTTTGCACAATGTCTCATCATAAAGCATTTGTAAAATGAGTTCGAATTATTAGGAAACAACATACAAACAATGCTAGTCCAAGGACTGTACCATGGTCCCATAATTAAAAACATCTGATATTTCTAATTGAATTGCATTGTTACAATTGAATAGAAACATTTAAAATGAGAACGATGGGGGAGTTTACATCAATGTATCTCGATTTTGTTTTCTCTTGCAGCCCTGTCTTTGAAGCCCGATGAAGCTATAATGTACAATCTCAGAGCACAAGTTCGTGGCAAAATAGGACTGATAGCGGAAGCTATGAGTGACTATAACCAAGCCCTTGATCTTGAAGAGTGCTCCACAGCAGTGTGAATACAGACCCTTGTGGTTTCTGTAGTAGGTTAAGTATGTTTTCTTCCTGAAGCTGAAATATATTTGTTGTTTAGAAACGCCACCATTGTTGTTGTATTTATCACACTTATCAAGTGGTTATTCTTTAAAACCACTTAACATTTCTTAATACATTAAGTATTAAATAAAGTTTGTTAAATAAACCTTAGAAAAATATTTATGTTATACATTAACTACAAAACCTTTACATGAGTTCAGGTATGAGTTGGTTGTCCAATACTCTCCTTGTTTATCAATAGTGAAGTAAAAAGAAAAGATTCCCTAATCCATTTAGTACCTGGATAGATGAATATCTTCTTGGGATAGAAGGTCTTAAAAAGGAATATTAATGCCTACATTATTTTCTGACATAGTAGAATGATAGAGAAAGTATCACCAAATGTTTCTTCAGTGCCTATTTAAACATATTCAACAATATCCAGCTTGAAAAGAATAAATGTTAGCCGATGGATAATATACCCCCTCTCTCCCTTGAAATGCTGTAATACCAGCCTGGCTTCTTCTTGGTACTGGAGTTCTTCCAATACAAAACACACTTCTTTCTTATGTGCTGCTTGACTTCCAGAATAACATTCACAACGATTTTGAGCATCCCGTTTCCTTGACACAATCCATTCTTTCTCTCGTTCAGATTTCACAAACATACAAATAAATATTTATAAAAATCTGTGTACACTTATCACTAATGCTTCATAATGAATGTGAACAAAACCGAAACAGTTGATTTTTTTTTTCCAAAAAAAGTCTCACCAGGTGCTTAGTCTAAGTCAGCTTTGAACTCATGATCATCCTGCTCCAATCTCCCAAGTGTAAGATTTCAGTTATCTGAAAATAACACAATGCCAGCTTTAAAAGTATTTTTTGTCATATAATTTCATTTTTTGTGTATTCATTTTACATCCTGCTTACTGCCCCACTCCTGGTCACCCCCTTTAACAATTCTTCTCCTCTATCCCCTCCCCTTCTCCTATGAGGTGCTGGGGGCCCCCTGAATATCTCCTGACCCTGGCACTTCATGTCTCCGTGAGGGTAGGTATTTCCTCTCCCACTGAAGCCAGACAAGACAGCCCAGATAGAAGAACATATTTCACATGCAGGCAATAGCTTTTGGGATAGCCCCTGCTCCAGTTGTTTGAGACCCTCATGAAGACTAAGCTGCACATCTGCTACATATGTGTAGGGAGGCCTACGTTCAGCCTGTTTATGTTCTTTGGTTGGTGGTTTGGACTCTGAGAGCCCCCAAGGGTCTTGGTTAGTTGACTCTGTTGGTCATCCTGTGAAGTTATTATTCCCTTCAGGACTGCAATTCTTCTTCTTCTTATTCATCTACAAAAGTCCCCAAGCTCCATCCACTGTTTGGCTGTAGGTATCTGTATCTGTCTGAATCAGTTGCTGGGTGATGCCTCTAAGAAGACAACATGCTCCTGTCTACCAGCATAATAGAGCATCATTAATTGTGTTAGGGATTTGTTAGGAGCCGCGTGAGGGTGATAGCATTCGCCATTACAAGATGGCGCGGGCATCCTGTCCTCCCACTAGTAAACAACTAACTATGCAGGTGCAAAAGGCAAAAAGCGCGCCAAAGTCACTGCCCATCCCGGGGCGTATTATGGGTAATGAGTGAACAGCCAATCAGAAGTGAACACGCCACTCTAGGGTACATATAGCAGTGCCTTTTCTGGGCTTGGGGTCTTTCCGCTTCTGCTGATACAAGAATAAAGCCTCGCTGTGGTAACCACCCGAACACGGCCTCACGTGTCTCTTTCGCTGGCGAGGGGGACACGGAGGGGCTCAGAACAGGGATTGGTACTTGCCTATGGGATGGGTCTCAAGTTAGCCAGTTATTGTTTGAGCATTCCTTACAGTCTCTGCTCCATCTCTCATGCCTGCATTCTTTGTCAAAGATCCAGGATAAATTTTGGGTTGAAAGTTTTGTAGGTAGGTTGGTGTCTCTATCACTCCACTGGGGTTCCTGTCTGGCTACAGGAGGTGACTTCTTCAGGTTCCATATTTCCAATGTAGTGAGTCACAGCTAAGGTCACTACCATTGATTCTTATCCCAGGTCTCTGTCACCCTGGAGATTCCCCTCCCCCACCTCCTCACTCCCTTCAGTTGCAGATTTCCATTTATTTTCGTGGCCATCTAGCCATCTCTCCTATCCTTCCCATACTTGATCTTGAATGCCCCATTTTCCTCCCCTCCCAATCCCTTTTCCTCCCACTTCCCTTCCTCCATCTGCCTCTTATGACTATTTTATTCCCCCTTCTAAGTGAGATTCAAGCTTCCTTGCTTGGGTCTTCCTTTTTGTTTAGTTTCTTTGGGTCTGTGAAATGTAACATGGTAGCTGTATTTTATGGCTAATATCTTCTCATAAGTGAGTACATACCATGCATGTCCTTTGGAACTGTTTTTCCTTACTTAGGATAATATTTTTAAGTTCCATCCATTTGCCTGCAAAATTCATGAAGTCTTGGTTTTTAGTAGCTGAATAGTATCCCATTGTGTAGATATACCACATTTTCTTTGTGTATTCTACAGTTGAGGAACAACTAGGTTGTTTTCAGTTTCTGTTTATTACAAATGAAGCTGCTATGAACATAGCTGAGTGAGTGTCTTTGTGGGATGTTGGAGAATCTTTTAGGTATATGCCCAGGAGTTGTGTAGCTGAGTCTTAAGGTAGAAACTATTCCCAGTTTTCTAGAGAAATATCAAATTGATTTCCAAAGTGGTTGTAAAAGTTTGCACTCCCACCAGCAATGAAGAAGTATTTCCCCTGCTCCACATCCTTGCCAGCATGTGCTGTCTCTTGAGTTTTTTACCTTAGCCATTCTGATGGGTGTAAGATGAGACCTCATGGTTGTTTTGATTTGCATTTCCCTGATGACTAAGGACTTTGAATATTTTTTTAAGTGCTTCTTGGCCACTTGAGGTTCCTCTGTTGAGAATTCTTTGTATAGTTCCTTACCCCAGTTTTTATTTAAGTTATTTGAGTTGTTGGTGTCTAACTTCTTGAGTTCTTTGTAAATTTTGGATATTAGCCCTCTGTCAGTTGTAGGGTTGGTGAAGATCCTTTCTCAGTCTGTGGACTGCAGATTTGTCCTATTGACAGTGTCCTTTGCCTTATAGAAGCTCTGCAGTTTCATGAGGTCTCATTTATCAACAGTTGATCTTAGAGCCTGAACCATTGGTGTTCTGTTCAGGAACTTGTCTCTTGAACCAATGCATTCAAGGGTATTTTTCACTTTCTCTTCTATGAGATTTAGTGTGTCTGGTTTTATGTTGAGGCCTTTGATACACTTGGACTTGAGTTCTGTGCAGGGTGATAAGTATGGATCTAATTTTCTTCTTCTACATGTAGACATTCCATTTGTCCAGCATCATTTGTTGAAGATAATTTCATTTTCCGTTGTATAGTTTTGGCTTCTTTATCAAAAATCAAGTGTCTATAGGTGTATTTGATTATTTCTGGGTCTTCAATTTGATTCCATTGATCAACAAACATGTCTGTTTCTATACCAATAGCATGAAGTGGTTGTTTTTTTTTTTTTTTTTTTTTTTTTTTTTTTTTTTTTTTTTTTTTTTTTTTTATCACTATTACCCTGTAGTATAGCTTGTTGTGGGATATTTCCGAAGGATCTTTCAGTGAACTAGAGTCCTTTATTTTGCCTCACTTTAAATGTTCAAGGCTTCCTGATTTCTAATTTACTCAGATTTGCTTCACTCAGATCATATTCCTTCTTGGTGTTTTATTCTAGTATATCTCCAGCACAGCACTTTGGAGGACTGCTTTCACGGTGACAAGGAATAGTTTTCCCCTTAACTTTTTTTTTTACTTTTGACTTGATAGCCAACATGATATAATAGAAAGTTGATGGTTGTTTGTAAGTACAGTGAGGACATGTTACCTCACTTAGGGTTAATTTTTCTGGCAGGATACACAGATCCATGTGAGAATCAATTCATCTCAGTGAGTTATTTCAGCCTATTAATAAAACACATTTAACCCATCTTTTAGAATCTTCTTGCTCTGCTAGTCTTCCAGTCCTTTTGTCCTTGCATGATTGACCCTGTGGCACATATATGTCCTTCACTGTCCTGGGTTTCTTTGCTGAAGTGCAAGTGTTAGATGCATGCTGGATATAGGAAACCTAGCCAACTATGTGGTACTAATTAAGTTGTGGATCTTGGAAGAAAACCTACAAGCACTAGTTTACTAATCTAGAGTAATTCCTTAGCAGAAATCTAAATATTGTCCTTATACCCACAAAAAAGTGTTGTCCTTGCCCCTCATCAAAGAAACTTCTCTTTGCAGCAGAAAGAAACCACTATAAAAAACGATAGCCAATCAAATGCAGAGTTGTGAACATTACAAAAAAATGACATGGGTCAGAAACATTGTAAGAGCCAGAGGATCAGAGAATTTGCTGTGAAATTTTCTCTCCTAGTAATACTAGAAGCTATACCCATAGAATCTCACCAGTATGAATGCCTAATATTTATTACTGTATACATATACACATACATATATGTGTGCATATACAGATACATATATGCTTGTAACAGCAATTAAGGAAAAATGTTATGAAATTTAAAGAAAGCAAGTAGGGTGTATTGGAAGGTTTAGAGGGATTAAAGAGAAGGAAGAAATGATGCACTGTAGTATAATTTAAAATTTTTATTTTTAAAAATCCTCAGTCTTTTTCCATTGATAGTTAAAGTGGACTCTTGAGCTAGACCCAACAGGGCAAAGGCTTGAAAGAGCCCACTCAGTCAGACAGATCATGCTACAAGGTATGATGTTCCATTCTGATTACACCCTGGTCATCTCTTAGGAACTACTAGATGGTGTGTATGTGTGTGTGGGGTTAAATAAAGTTTCTTGAACATCAGAATGTGTATGGCCCTCATGCCTCACTGAACAACGACAGAAGGACCAGAGCCATTACAAGGTCCCCTTTAATTACTGGAGGTCAGGCCTCTATCCCCGCCTTTGCAAGATTGGAATTGCCACAGTCCTTCTATACTTGAAGAAGGGAGAAGATGTTAGGGGAAGCCTTGCTTATACACTGAAGGCCTAAAATCAGCCATAGGCCTAAGTCAGCCTGCTAACACAAAGCCTTGGTCTCTGTGGAAAAACACTGAAACAGATAGCTGTAAGATATTGTAAACAGGCAGCTTTGGTGGAAATTTCCCAGCCTGGATAAGAACTAATAGCCATAGATCTTGTAGATAGGTAACCTTGGTGGATAGTACCAGCTTAGATAAGAAACAAGTGATTCACAGACAGAGTCATAGTGACATGTTCTCTGAATCTTCTTCACCCAGCCGATACTCTGTTCTGGAAGATATCTGTACTCCCCCTGAACACCTATGCTCCTGTGTCATCCCCTTCCCCACATCCTGCCTTTTTGTGTTTATAACCCCTGTGTGAAAAAGTAAAAATCAAAGTTTGATTAAAAAATAAAATAAAATAAAAAATAAAGTTTCTTGAAATACATCTAAAGTGATGAGGTATATTTCACTTATGTGAGTAAAGAAAATGTGGATAATTTGTTGTCTACAATGTGGGCCAACTGATGTCTTTTAACCTTCCTAGAAATACAATTTAATATATTTACAGAAGGAGGAGGCATTAACTTGCATGGAGTCATGTGATGTTTTCCCTTATTTTGGAACTTTCATTTTTCTAAAAATATAAAGATTACTAAAGCCTCCGATTAAAAACTAAAACCACTGAAAATGTCTCAAAATATCTAACAGCCTTATGACACAAATTTTAGTAGAAATCAGAATATTGGGAGACTGATGTTTTATGCTGAAGATAATTCATGGTTTTATAGCCATTATCTAGAATTACTTAGGAGTAATAGCTTAAGGTTTTATGCCATGAACAGACACTATGACCATGACAATCCCTATAAAAACAACATTTAATTGGGGCTGGCTTACAGGTTCAGAGATTCAGTATATTATCATAAAGGTGGGAGCATGGCAGCATTTTAGGCAGGCATGGTGTTGGAGGAGCTCTGAGTTCTACATCTTCATCTGAAGGCTTCTAGCAGAAGACTAGCTTCCAGGCAGCTAGGATGAAAGTCTTAATGCCCACACCTACAGTGACACACCTACTCCAACAAAGACACACCTCTAAATATTCTATCTCCCTGGGCTGAGTATATACAAACCATTACATTGTGCTCTCTTGCCCCCATAAACTTGTTCAAATGTATGAGTCTATGGGAGCCATACCTAAACATAGCATAATGCAAAATACATTTAGTCTAACTTCAAAAGTCCCCATAGTCTATAGCAGTCTCAACAGTGTTGAAAGTCCAAAGTTCAAAGTCACTTCTGTGATTCATCCAATCATTTGGTTGTAATCCTCAAAGCAAGTCAAAAAACCAGTTGGGCAAACTCTAAATTCTGCATCTCTGTGTCTGATGTCAAAGCAGTCTTCAGATCTCCAACTCCTTTTTCATCTTTGCTGACTGCAACAAACTTTTTTCTTCTGGGCAGGTTCTATTTATTCCCTGTTAGTAGCTTTCCTCAGCAGATATCCCATGTGTCTGGATCTCCAACATCTTGGAGTCTTCAAGGCAACTTCAAAGTTACAGCTTCTTGTTATAGTGTCTGGGATCCACACTTGATCTGGCCTCCTCCAAAGGACTCAGTCACATCTGCTTTGCCCTCAGTAGCACTCTAGGCTCTGGTTGACTCAACTTCACTGCCACTACTGTTCTTGGTGATCATCCCATGGTACTGGCATCTCCAATATCCTGGAGTCTTCTATTACAATTAAACGTTTCCAATAGCCTCTCATAGATTCTCTTTATGGTGCTAAGCCTCAACTTCTTTGCATGTTCTCCAGTACCAGGCCATCAACTGCAACTGAGGTTGCACCTTCCCCAGTGGCCTTCCATGGCCTCTCACAGTGCCAAGCCTCAGCTGCTATCCATGACCCCTTAATACCTTCAAAACCAGTACCACCTTGGTGATTCTAACATACTACCAAGTCCAGCTAAAGCATGAGGTACAACCATGGCTATCTCTGGAACACAGCTTCTTTGTGCTCTCAGAAAACACTTTCCAGATTTCTCCTCACTGATGCTGGTTTCTTCTTCTCCTTCTCCTCCTTGTCCTCCTCCTCGTCCTCCTCGTCCTCCTCCTCCTCCTTGTCCTCCTCCTCCTCCTTCCTCTTCTTCCTCCTCTTCTTCCTCCTCCTCCTCCTCTTCTTCCTCTTCCTCCTCCTCTTCTTCTTCTTTCTCTTCCTCCTTCTTCCTCTTCTTCCTCTTCCTCCTCCTCTTCTTCCTCTTTCTCCTTCTCTTCTTCCTCTTTCTCTTCCTCCTTCTTCCTCTTCTTCCTCTTCCTCCTCCTCCTTCCTCTTCTTCCTCTTCTTCCTCCTCCTTCTTCCTCTTCTTCCTCTTCCTCCTCCTCCTCTTCTTCCTCTTCCTCCTCCTCCTCTTCTTCCTCTTCCTCCTCCTCTTCTTCCTCTTTCTCTTCCTCCTTCTTCCTCTTCTTCCTCTTCCTCCTCCTCCTCCTTCCTCTTCCTCCTCCTCCTCTTCTTCTTCTTCCTCCTCCTCCTTCTTCCTCTTCTTCCTCTTCCTCCTCCTCCTCTTCTTCCTCCTCCTTCTCCTTATTTATTTTTTATTGGATATTTTATTTATTTACATTTTAAATGTAAATAAATAAATAAACCTTTCCTGGTTTCCCTCCCAGAACCCCCCCTATCCCATCCCCCTTCCTCTGCTTCTCTGAGGGTATTCCCCCACCCACACATCCTCCTCTGCCTCCCCGCTCTCTAATCCCCCTACACTGGGGCATCTAGTCTTACAAGGATGCTGGCCTCTTCTTAATCACTATTGTCCCAGAAGTAACTTTTATTCTTTTTTTTAATTAATTTTTTATTGAATATTTTATTTACATTTCTGATGTTAACCCCTTTCCTCATTTCACCTCACCCAGAAACCCCCTATCCCATGCCCCCTCCTCCTGCTTCTATGAGAATATGCCCCCACCCACTCACCCACTCCCACCTCCCCACTCTTGAATTCCCCCACACTGGGGCATCAGCCTTCACAGGACCAAGGGCCTCCTAATCTTGACTCTAAAGCCAGAGCCACACGGCTGAATTCTGATGCTTGCTGGGGCCAGAATATCCCCCCCGCCCCCATTACTGGAACAATCCATTTTATAGTTTTCTTAGCTTTCTTCTTTTCATTAAAATGTTCTTCATAAGAACAAAGAGAACAAATTCTCTGCTGGGCTTTCTTGAGACTTCTATTGTTATTGCAATTAATATAAATCCCTCTACTTTAGGTTCAGGTAGATTGGTCAAACAAGCACAAAAAGCAGCCACATTCTTCACCAAAATATTACAAGAACAGTCTCTATGGCACATACTGAAATTCTTCTCCACTGAAACCTCTTGGGTCAGAGCTACACAGTTCAAATCACTCTTAGCAACAAAGTCTTCCATGTTCCTACTAGAATAACCCATTAAGCCCCACTTAAAGCATTTCCAAATCCAAAGTCCCCAAATCCATATTCTTCCAAACAAAAGCATAGTCAGACCTATCATAGCAATACCCCAGTCCCTAGTACCAACCTCTGTCTAGTTAGGGTTTTACTTCTCTGAAGAGACGCCATGATCAAGGCAACTCTTTTAAGGACAACATTTAATTGTGGCAGGCTTACAGGTTCATAGGTTCAATCCAGTATCATCTAGGCAGGAACACATTAAATAGTGTCTTCAAATAGTGCCACTTCCTGGGCCAAGCAGCACAAGTATAGAATTTATGTAGAAGAAGTATTGTTTATAGACTGATATAAACATATCACTTTATTCAAATGGGTAATAGGTTAGACAAGTCTATGTCAAGCTGCCCCACATTTTGTCACAAGACACTTTGAAATATACATTTTATTTATATGGTTCTAAGTTCTATGGGAAAGATCTCTACTGTTTTGCATGAATAGTTAATCCCTTTTATCTGTAAAGTTCTTTTAGCTCTATATAAGCTTGTAAATCATATTTCATGTATAAGCTTAAATCATATTTCAAGAAACTGAAAGTAACTGGAAATTAACTTGTTCTATTGGAGTTCTGACAAGCAGTGTTTGTTTATTCATTCATTTATCCATTCATTCATTTTGCTGTTGTTTTTGTCTTTTTTTATTCATTCTTAGTAGAGCTTGGTATCTAAATCATAATTTTCAAAATTATCTATTTATTTAATTAAATTGGACAAGGTAATACAGAGGAGGTAAAGACTCCTAAGAGTAGGCAAGAATGAGAGATAGACTTGTTCCCACTGTCAGTAGTCCCACAAACTCACCAAGCTAACATCCATGGCATGAATGCAAAGGACCTGGTACAGCGGCGTGTAGCCCGAGTGCTCACTACTTCAGTCAGTGTGAGCCCATATGAGCCTTGCTTAATTAATTCAGTGGCCATGTTTCTTGGTGTCCTCCATTCCCTCTGACGGTCTTTCCTCCCCCTCCTTCTCAGTTCTGAATCTCTGAGGGGAAGGGCCTGATGGAGGTCTCCAACTTAGATATTCTATCTACATAAAATCTGGCTGTGGGTCTCTGCATCAGCTATCATATACTGCTGGAGGAGCATCTCTGATGACAACTGGACATGGCACCATATAGCGGAAGACCATTTAGGAATCCCTTCTTTCTTCCTTCCTTCCTTCCTTCCTTCCTTCCTTCCTTCCTTCCTTCCTTTCTTTCTTTCTTTTCTTTTCTTTCTTTCTTTTTTCTTTCTTTCTCTCAGCTGTTGTGTTTGGTTTAACCCTGGGTCTCTGAATTTCTAAATTTATTAGACTAAGAGACTACTATTTAAATACATTTACTTTCTTAAATTGGTTTATTCCATAAACTGAGAGATTAGTTGTTTGCTTTTTAAAAAATACTAAGGCAATTATTTGATTAGTCTCAGACACCTATTTAGAAAATGTACAAGTTCTCCAGTAGCACTGAACCTTTGAAACATGCTGCATTTCAACACAAGTTTTCTGAGTGTACCTTGCCCTGAATAATGTATGAGGCATGTCATGACTCTGCAGGAAATTCTCCTCTCCACAGAATGCCAGCCTCCTTGTATTGCATCTTCCAGTCTCAATTCTTCAGCCCTTCGCTTACTATATTGGATCTGTGATGGTAAGCAGGCAAGGTGGGGTGAAGCGTAAGAAGTGAAAATCCTTGACAGTCAACGAAATCATTTAATATACTTGAACTCTTCTGACAGTGTTGTTGGGAAAACATGATTTTTCTCAGAGAATTTTCGTTTAGAGTTTCTGAAAGAGGGATTCTTTTACTAGCAGGGGAATAGTGAGTGTCCATGTCCTTATTTTACTTGAATGTTGGAGGGGTGTGCAGGGGTGTGGGGAAGAGGGGGACAGGAGAGAGGAATAACAATTGGAAAGTAATTTTAATTAATTAATTTTTATTAATTGGTTGTTTTCTTTCAAGTGTTATTTCAAATGTTATCCCTCTTCCAAGTCTACCTTCCGCAAACTCCCCATCCCATCCCCTCTCCCCTTTGCCTCTATGAGGGTGCTCCCTCACCCAACCACCTACTCCTGCCTCACTCCTCTAGCATCTCCCTATGCTGGGGAACAGGCCTTCACAGGACCAAGGGTCTCCCCTCCCATTGATGCCAGATAAGACAATCCTCCGCTTCATATGTAGCAGGAGCCATGGACTGGCTCACGTATACTCTTTGCTTGATGCTCTAGTCCCTGGGAGCTCTGGGAGGGTCTGTTTAGTTGATATCATTGTTCTTCCTATGGGGTTACAATCCCCTTCAGCTCCTTCAGTCCTTCCCTACTCTTCCATTGGGGTCCGCAGACTCAGTCCAATGGTTGGCTGTATCTGCACCTGTATTAGTCAGATGCTAGTGGAGCCTCTCAGAGGACAGCCATATGCGGCTCCTGTCTGTAAGCATATCATGACATCAGCAATAGTGCCCAGTTTGATGTCTGCAGATGGGATGCATCCCGAGGTGGGGCAATCTCTAGGTGACCTTTTCTTCAGTCTCTACTCCATTTTTTTGTTCCTGCATTTCCTTTAGGCAGGAACAATTTTGGGTTAAAATATTTGAGATGAGTGGGTGGTCCCATCCATCATCCATCAATAGGTCCCATGCCTATCTACTGTAGGTGGTCTCTTCAGATTCTGTCTCCCCTCTGATGGGTATTTCAGCTAATGTCATCCCTGTTGGGTCCTGGGAACCTCTTGCTTCCCTGGTATTTGGGACTTTCTGTAGGAAGCCGCGGTTAGTGGTGATACATCCGCCATTCCAAGATGGCGCGGACATCGTGTCCTCCCCACTAGTAAACAACTAACTGCGCAGGTGCAAAGGCAAAAAGCGCACCAAAGTCACTGGCCAATCCCGAGGCATAATATTGGGTGATGAGTGAACAGCCAATCAGAAGTGAACACACACCACTCTAGGGCATAAATAGCAGTACCATTCCCGAGGTTCCGCCCTTCCGCAGTCTTCACTTCTGCTGATACAAGATTAAAGCCTCGCTGTGGTAACCACCCGAACACTGCCTCCCGTGTCTCTCTTCCACGGGCGAAAGGGGACACGGGAGGTGCGCGGAACAACTTTCTAGTGATTCTGCTATTCTCCAATCCCCACTGCTACATGTTTCTGTTTATTCTCCCGACCTTCTGGACTTCTCTCCAGTCTCTTCATACCTGATCCTGCCCCCCTTTCCCCTCCTTCTCCTTTTTCCCTCCCAGGTTTCTCCATCCCTCTACCTCTCATGATTATTTAGTTCCCTCTTCTAAGTAGGATTGAAGCATACACACTTTGGTCTTCTTATTACGCTTCATATGATCTGTGAGTTGTATTGTGGGTATTCTGAACTTTCAGGTTAATATCCGCTTATCAGTGAATGCATGTGTATTCCTTTGGATCTGGTTACCTCACTCAGGATGATATTTTCTAGTTCCATTCATTTACCTGCAAAATTCATAAAGTCATCATTTTTAATAGCTGAGCAGTACTCCATTGTACCACATTTTCTGCATCCATTCTTCTATTGAGGGACATCTGGGTTGTTTCCAGCTTCTGGCTATTATAAATAAGGCTGCTATGAACATGGTGGAGCATGTGTCCTTGTTATATGCTGAAGTATCTTTTGGGCATATACCCAGTAGTGGTTTAGCTGGGTCTTCAGGTAGAACTATTTCCAGTTTTCTGAGGAACCACCAGATTGTTTTTCAAAGTGGTTTTACCAGCTTGCAATTCCACCAGCAATGGAGGAGTGTTCATTCTCTGCATTCTTACCAGCAAGTGCTGGTACCTGCTTTTGATCTTAGACATTCTAATTGGTGTGAGGTAGAATCTCAAGGTCATTTTGATTTGCATTTCCCTGATGACTAAGGATGTTGAACATTTCTTTAGATGATTCTGGGCAGGTAGAGATTTCTCGGTTAATAATTCTTTGTTTAGTTCTGAACCCCATTTTTTTTTTTTTTTTTAAATAGGGTTCTTTGGTTCTCTGGAATCCAACTTCTTGAGTTCTTTGTATATTTTGGATATTAGCCCTCTCAGATGTAGGGTTGGTAAAAAAATCTTTTCCCAATCTGTAAGTTGCTGTTTTGTCTTATTGACAGTGTCCTTTGCCTTACAGAAGCGTTTCAATTTTATGAGGTCACATTTGTCAATTGTTGTTCTTACAGCCAGTGCCATTGGTGTTCTGTTCAGGAAAATTTCCCCTGTGCCCATGTGTTCAAGGCTCTTTCCCACTTTATCTTCTATTAGATTCAGTGTTTCTGGTTTTATGTGGCAATCTTTCATTCACTTGGACTTGAGTTTTGTACAAAGAGATAAAAGTGGATCAGTTTGCACTCTTCTACATGCAGACTGCAAGTTGAACCAGCACCATTTGTTAAAAATGCTTTCTTTTTTCCACTGGATGAGTTTGTTTTGTTTTTTGTTTTTTGCCAAAGATCAAGTGACCATAGGTGTGTGGGTTTATTTCTGGGTCTTCAATTCTATTCCATTGATCTACCTATCTGTTTCTGTAATAAAACTATATGGTTCTTATCACTATTGCTCTGTAGTATATCTTGAGGTCAGGGATGGTGATTTCCCCCAGAAGTTCTTTTATTCCTGAGAATATTTTTTGATATCCTTTTTTTTTTGGTTATTCCAGATAAATGTGAGAATCATTCTTTCTATCTTTATGAAAAAATGAGTTGGAATTTTGATGGAGATTGCATTGAATATGTAGATTGCTTTTGGTAAGATGTCCATTTTTACTGTTAATCCTACTGATCCATGGGCATGGGAGACCTTTCCATCTTCTGAGGTCTTCATTGATTTGTTTCTTCAGAGACTTAGAAGACAATATTACACCATGTAGCAAAACTTGAAAACGTCACATAAATTTTTATGAATTTGGAATATAAAAGTCTAAGACTTTGGGGATTATGTTAGAGAGTCTTCTGTTTTTTAGTCCTGTGAAGATAATATTAACACTGAAATGGAGGAAAATTTTATTTTAGATCATTTTTTTAGAGACCTCAATAAAACAATCCTCTGAATCCATTGCTTTGTGCCTGAAGTAAAAACAAAACAAAACAAAACAAAACAAAAACAAGAAAACAAAAAACCAAAAAAAGCATCAAGGTGTCAGAGGAACACTCATCCAGGAGTAAAGAAACAGGAGTTAGGCAAGGTGTGACTCTTACAAACGTGCTCCAGTGACCTGCTTCCTACAACTGGGCCCCACTCCCAAGAAAGTTTCTACCACATTCCATTGCCACCGAAGTATGAATCCATCAATGGATTAGCTCACTGATGAAGGCAGAGCCTTCATGGTCCAATTACTTTCCAAATTCTCCAAAGCCCCACCTCTGAATAATGTACTGAGTGAAACTGAATTAAAATATAATGAAGCAATTTCTTTGGCAGAGGGCTATGAGCAAGCTTCAAACGTCAGACCAGGAGAGTGCAGGTAATGGAGCAACTGTAATTGTTGAAGAGATGAGCTTCTCTGTCAAAGAGAAATCTGGTGCTCAGCATCAGGGCAATGAGAAGTGCACCTTAAGGGCAAGACCCCACCCACAAAAAGCTTCAACTTGTGAAGATTCGATTTTATGTGAAAGGAGAAAGCTTGAACTGTGGTTATGCCTCGGGAACTTCTTGTTCTTCAATGCACAGGCCTAGGAGAGTACTTCAGGTGCAGTTATTATCCAGGGGAGCTAGGCTTGATTCCTAGCTGGGAGAATAATTTGACAGCATCCTCCACACTGTACTTGTTTTATAAGCATGAAAGAGACAAGATTAAGCGGGTATCATAGAGTCTTAGTCCATAATTTCAGAGAAGCTGAGACCAGGCAATGCCTGGCAGGGTATGAGTCCCAGCAAGAAAGCCTGGGGGGCTATTGCTCGAAGCTGTGAAGGCAGATTGTAGGTTACAGTGGAGGCTCCAAGATATTAGAAATACTAGAGCCAAAGTCTGCCAAGGAGGGCTCTGGACATGTAGCATGCCTGGGATTGCTAATCATGGTTGGCAACCTGACTATCAACTAAAAGCCTGGGTGAGTCTATGAGTGATTGTTCTTGCTTGGATCATGAGGAAACCTACCCTCAGTCTGGATCACTTGAGGTTGGAAGATCCACCCTATATCAGGTTACAACTTCTGGTGGTACCTTATATAAAACGACATGAAGGAAGCTTTTGATGTTTTGCCCTCACTCTCTCTGGCAAGTTTATCTATCCTGCTGCTATAGCATTCTTTCACTGGTATTAGAACCTACCATCTTGGGATGCCAATGTATACAGAAGACTGACTGAGACATCAGCCCTTGTGTCAGGAGACAGCCATTGCTCAACTATCCAGACTATGGCCTGTAAGCCACTCTTAATAAATTCTTTTAATATGGATTTATTCTATCAGTTCTGTTCCTTTAGGGAGCGTTGACTAATACGTTGTCAAAGCGAGAGGACATGTGCTTTACAGGTGGGTGTGGAGTGTGATGAGACTATTCAAACCTTTTAAAGCTCAGCTAATTCATCATTCTCTCCAGATACTAAACACGTTGCTGCAAGATTTGATAGTTTCTAGTGTGTTTTGGTCTTGATTCGCTCTGATTATTCTTTGTAAAGTCCTGATTTGTTCTTTGTAGAATAGGAGTATTTTTTTCTGTGCTACTATTTGTTGGAAGTATGTAGCTTGTTTTTATTTTATAGGAGCATAGATAAGAGACTTTGGACTTTTAAAGTGTTGGGACTGCTAATGACTCTACAAACTTTTGATGTTGAACTGAGTAAGTGTTAAGATGGCCACGAGCCTGTGGGGCAAAAGGGTGGAAGCTTATGGCTTGAAAATGATGTTCTTGGGAGTCAGATTGACAAGGGATGGGATGTGAGCTTAGTGTTGTCAGTTTGAAAGACTTTAGAATACTGGTTTGGATCCTGGACTGTGTACATGCAGAAAGGGGCATAAGCAGCAGCATCCTTTATTGCTCTCTGCTTCGTGGCTGCAAATGTGATGTGACCAGCCACTTCAAGCTCTTGCTGCTTTGGCTTCTTCACCAAGATGGGCTGTCTTCTCGAACTATGAGCCAGAATACATTCTTTCTCCCTTAAGTTGCTTTTGCCAGAGTATTGACCACAAGAAAAGAAATTAGAGCAGGAATCAGGACTTCAACACATGAGACTTTTACAGCGAGGAAGTACATCGCCATACACAACCAGAATAGATCTTTCTTTTTGTGAGTGACAAATAAGAAATGTGCTTATATGGGAAAACATCAAATATACAAAATTGATAGTGTCACTTTTACTGAATGTGCATGGCTTATAAGTTTGAAACCATGAGCCATACAATTTGAAACATCCTAGACTGAGGACCATCTGTGTATATATAGCATAATTCATTTCTCAAATTACATTTAGGGATGCACATGATTTTATTTAATAACTTAAGTTCTATCTTCGTGCTTCCCGGGACCTATTCTATTTGTATAAAATATAGAAAATAAGAGAAAAACTTGGTTATTATGTGTCAATGACTCTATATCTTAAACTATTGCAGGTACACCATGAAGTTGATGTGATTAACATGCCCAGGTTATAGATAAAGCTGAAGCAGAAAAAGGCTGGGAAATTTGTTCAAATCATGTATGTAGAGTAAGGACTGAAGTAATTTGGAACTTGTACCTCTGACTTTTTTTAAAATCGGAATTCTGATAGGAAGTGAGAAGTAGAGGCAATCAGGCCTCTTCAGTAGTCTTCAGGCAGGGAGGGCAACTATAGCCTGAAAAGAGTATCTCTTGGCACCCCCAGAAATGATAGGCTTCTTTATGTTTCAGGAATTTAACATTTTGTACTGTTTGGAATAACCCAGGCCAAGTGGACAAAGAAAGCTTATTATGTGAAGAAAATTATGGACTAGACCACCGTTTTAACACTAGTAATTAGCCTCACAACATAGGGGAGTCCTGAAGCTGAAACTTAAGTTCTCTAGATGCTAAGTCACCCTGAGAGGTCTCCCTGAAAGTTCACAGAAAAAAGGAGAGAATCTCTGGGAGAAATGGCTAACACTGACCTTGTGCTCTAAACAGGACAAGGCTTTAAGAGTAATTTCTGCCATTAAGCTCTCCTGTGACCCACAAGCAATAAACGACAGTCTTCTTAAAACGGCGAAGGCTTATCAAATTCTTGAGCATCAAGCAGGAGAGAACTCAAGCAATTTCTTTACACTTGTAATGTCAAGAGGAGTCACACTTGGAGACCTCTGTTATAAAAGAGGAATTGTTTATGGCTATTGAAAAATCCTGGTGGAACTGTCCATCAAACTTTATGAAATGCGTGAGTTACTTAGTTATCAGCTCTCAGATCTAGTTTTCTTTCTAAGGCATTCAGAATCAAACCCTTTCCTGACTGGATGGTTTCATCTTGATAATCAAAAGGCTATTTTTATCTCTCCTTACCTTTCCTACCTCATTTTAGTGGACTCTTTTCATTTTTCCTCTCTAAAAATGAAACAAAAAAGACTCCTACTCTGAGACTGTAATTCAGCATTTCTCAGAATAGGGTTCTGTGGTGTGTGCCAGTCAGAATATCATGACTGCAGCTTATTAAGAATACACACTAACCAGCGTGAGGGTGCACAATTTTAATCCCAGCACTGAGGGGGCAAAGGAAGGCAGACTCCTGTGTGTTAAAGGCCAGCCTGGTCTTCAGACCAGTCAGAGTTACATAGTAAGACCCTGTTTCAAACATAAACAAACAAACAACAAAACCTCCAACACATCACATGCCTTATTTTGACTGTTTTAAACCAGATCCAGTCTGGAAACAAAGGAATCTGCATCATAAGAGTGTGCCAAGGAAGTTCTGATCCAGATTGAAGAGCAAAGATCTTCTCTGGTTTTCAAGCTTTTACAACATAGGCTTGTGGTTCTGCCAGAGTTTCTGATGCAGGAGGACTTCCTGAAGACAGAACTTGTGCTTTCCAATCCAGTTTCTACTCCTAGTTCTGAAAGCTGTCTCTGAGAACGCCCAAGCACTGAGAGGTGCTAATTTAATATTTAAATCTTGAAATAACACAACTCAAGATGCAAATTACATTAATGATTGGACTTGTAAAGACAAAAGTACAACAAAAACATCCCTGAACCCCATTCCCCAGGCCTTCCTGCACAGGGTGACCATCTCCATTGGGCGAGCATGTTTGAGTGGCAAGCTGAGAGTCACTTCTGTCTGCTCCCAAACCTCCTCATTTCTTCAAGGACACCGACTTCTCTCCTTGGGTACTTAGTGCTTAGAGCTTGAGGAAGAGGCTCATCTTTCCCAGCACACCCTTTTGAGTCCTCAGCCATAAGGCTCGCGCCTTTTAAGTTCTGTTTACATGAGACTATAGAAGTAGGGATAGGTCGGCACTCTGCTGGCGTTCACCAGATTTTGGTTAAGAAGTGTGAACCATGGCAGGTAAAGGATACTTGCAGTTTCTTTACATCCTTGTCTGGCACTTGAAGCCCCCTCCTCATGGTAATAAAGCCATGGACTTTTCTGTCACTTTGTTCAAGAGGTAGGCAGCATTTGGGGAAAAACTTTTATATAAGAATTACCAGAATGTAAGGGAAACACATTACTGAATCAATGACTATTGTTGATTACAGAGGGAACTTTTTCTGCTCTGTTTGCACAGTGTTTCTGGGACTAGCCATTCCAATCAGGCCTAACCCTGGAGATGGACAGAAACACAGGCTCTTGAGCCCCATTGTGAGCCCCTGAGTGAGACTCTGAAGGTCCTCTTCTAGTTCTAAGGAACACTGAAGTACTGATAGGAGGTTTCTTTTGAGTAAAACACAGGACTTAGAAGTGGTGGTGATTCAGTATTGGATTTTTTTTTCCTTCTTGTTATTTATTTATTTATTTATTTATTTATTTCAGGATAGTCTCTTAATAACTGGGAATGTAGCTGGAAAGAGAAGGGTTGTAGCCACCTCAAAGGCTCTCATTAAAGGAGTATCATGTCATGCTATACACTATTAGAGAAATATAATTAATCTCAGTATTACCATAAAGTCAGATACCACTGATGTGGTATTTAAGACATAATTAAATACATGAAGCATAGATATGGCATCAATACAATATGAATAGATATTTTAAAAGTTGTTATTCATCCATTTCCTGTAGTCTTTGCCAACCAATACATTTCTAGCTATTTGGCTACAAAGACTTGGAAGTTGCCCTGATGAGTTATATAAAGAAAAACTTATGATACTGAGTACTTTAATTTACAGTCAGAAGAGTCAGTAACCTTTGATATTGAATATTAGTTATGCCGTGTGGCTCCAAATAATGGCATCTTCTCTGAGTTTCATTCATAGCATAACTCATTTGTAAATGAATACAGCATCAAAGGTGTAATTAACAGTTTAAATAAATTGTCAGAACTAAGGGAAAGTGTTTATGTGCTTTGTATTAAAATGTTTGCCCATAATTTAGGGTTTGGCATATGTCATCACTATACAAATATAAAAGCATTCATTTAAGCTTATTTGAGATTACTGTATTTAGAGTATTGATCCTTCTTGCTCTCCTGTGAGTGGATTATGAAATATTTAATGTGTGAGGCTTACATGGGATATGAACTTTCTTGGTTAATAATATCTCTTTCCTTTTATGACAGTTGGGATTCTTGTAAGACACTCATTAGAAAGGTCAGAGGGGCTGCTTTGGAAGTGTTCCGTTAGAAGAGGAGCAGATCTCTCTTGCTATTGAAGGGATTTGGAAACTTTGTCTGTCTTGTTTAATACTATGGTCTTTTTCGTTTCTCTTGGAGGTTTTATGTGACTCAATTCAGCAAAAGAAGAACAGGGTCATTAAAAAGCTATTCAGAATATGGATGACATTCCTGGCTGCAAACACACTTCTTTCTGAGGCCTTGAACTGCTTAGAAAAAATGAATATAACAGTTAATTATCTGAATATCTTCTTTGCATTTTATACAATGTTTCCAGATTTGGAAGAATCGATTCTGTAATGTTGAAGACTTTCAAGTAGGGCACTTACCAACTGTATCTTTTTTTGTTAAACTTCTAGCACATAATAATTAACTTATTATTCATGATAATTTTAATTTTCTGATTTTATCTCTGGTACTATAGAATCGAAAGCAGCCAATTGACACCATCGCTTCAGAATTCAATGAAATCATGATGATCATTAGAAGCGGAAATAAAACCGCCCCCATCTTCTGTGGTTGCAACATTAAAAGTTTTAAAGCAAAAACTACTTTTAGCAGTTACTTGAAGTAGCATTGAAACCTTTTATAAACATCTTTCACCCTGAAGAACTTAACTTTCTTTCATGAGCATAAAAACTCAGAATCCTGGAATTAGTAATAGCGTACATAACCCACAGTAAGCGTTTGTTTCATGTTTATTGAAATTAGTATTTTTTTTAAAAAATTCTTAAAAAAAATACATTTCAACTGTGAACTCAATGCTGAGAGCCAGGGTATAAGAAGTATGTGTGTTTTATAACTGTGTTAGTAAGCAGGTAGGCAGTTTAGTTTTGTATTAATTTTCTTTAATGTTCAGGAGAATAAACTAATCTTCCTATGCCAATTATTTGAATCTAAGTAAATTAAAAGTAAGATAAGGTTGGTTTTTAGTGATGAAATAGTTCAAAAGACTAAGGCTTTTTAAAAAGTGCACATCAGGACTAAGGTTTAGAATTGCATGTCTGGAAAACTATTCATAATCTGCTTTTCTCTCCCTTCCCTTTTATTTTTGCCCGTATTTATTTTGGCCAGCTGGCGAGACAGATCTTTTTCAGGGGCTCAGCCTTCCAGTCTGAGTTTGATTCTCCAAAACCAATCTTGGATCAAATTCCTGTCTTACTTGCTCCGGTGTCTGAATGGTGTTGATGTCACAGGGACATGGTGACTCAGTTGCCTGTCCCAAATAGGTTAGAGCTTGCCAAGTAAAGACCTTAGCTGGGAGACCAGGGGAAAGAAGTTGGAGTGGAATCCTCAGAAGCCCTGTCTCGAATTTGCATTTCCCATGCCAGCTGTTTAATAGGAGCTCTCTCTCTCTCTCTCTCTCTCTCTCTCTCTCTCTCTCTCTCTCTCTCTCTGTAATACCTTGTCTCTTGTCTCTACATCTGATATGCTCAAAGACTTGTCTGTAGAGGCTGGGGATGGACAAGTTTCCATGTTTGGGAAACACCCCATGACTTTGAATTAGGAAAAAAATGTAAAGTTTTGTTCCATTTTAAGTGCAGTTTGTTTTAATGGTTTATTTTAATTAATTAATTAACCAATTAATTAAGACAGAGGATCTCTTGCAGCCCAGGATGTGCTCAAACTTACTGTGTAGTTTGTGCTATCATTGAACCTGTGATCCTTCTACCACTATCATGGAAGTGCTGGGATTGTATGCTTGCACCACCATGCCTGCGTATACTGGGCTTCTAAAATTTTGAACTTTTTGGACCTTGAACATAAGAGCTGGCCTGGGAAGTTGTATCATTTCTCAGAAAGCTCGAGAATTCAGAGCCAGGCACCATTTGCAAATATTGATATACTCGGGGAACTCATTCTTGCTTGGGTGCAAGAACTGGGCAGGTGGGGTAAGAAGCACTGACCTCCGTGACAAACCACAATGTAAATGACCTTATACCTCATATCCTCATTACTTTGAATATGAGGTTCTCAGACAATGTAATAAACAGAGACTTTTTATAATGGAGACCTTTGAAGGCACCAGTCTTCTTCCATGGCCACCCTCCACCATGTGACTCCTTGTGCCTCTTTCTGTGGAGATGGTATAGAGGAAGGCAGAATTGCTGGCAACAGGACATGGTTTTCTAGTTCCATATCCATTCCTGTGTAACCTCAGTTAACTGTTCAGTATCTATTTTCTTATCTTCAGGAAGAGCCTTTAAGTTCTTTCTAACCTTAAGGTCTATGGATTTGGTAGGAATAATATTACCTGCTCAGTCTACCTGACTGTGTTGTTAGGGGGTTAAAGGAGATCATATTTATGAAACTACTCTATAAACCCCCTGCAGAAGATTAAGGAACATGATACTGTTAATTCCCTCTGAAGAATCAGAAGAGCTTGCAATTTACTTTTAATCTTCCAGACTGTGTGTATATCTTTTGTATTCAGATCTCTACTAATGCTGTCTACAAAGCAAGGCAAAGAACAGACTAATCCCTCTTTCCTGGATGTTACCCAAAGTGTCATCCTAAAACAGTATGTGTGGGGAAACTATTATTATTATTATTATTATTATTATTATTATTATTATTATTTCAGAAAACAACTGTGAAAATAATTCCAAGTACCCAGGGTTTATGGGCTCAGGACTCCGCTTCCCCTGACTCCTTTCAAAGTTCTGAAAATCAGTTTCATTCCTGAGACTGATTAAATGGGTCTAAAACTCAGCATTTGTTGATGGTGTGGGGTAAAAAGTGGAGGTGAGGGGGTGAGAAAGTGCTGTCCAAAGCAAAGCACAGCCAGAGTACTGAAGAAGTAAGGGACTGCAGGAGAGAATACTCATGGCCTAAAGAAACAGAATGGGATCCTGGCTGCCTGTGTTAACACGATCTTCTACCAGTTATGATAGTGGAAGAATAATTTATATTTTTTCCAACTCAAAGAATAAAACAGAAAATAAAACACACCTAATGCTTTACATATCTCTCATAGCTTCAACACTACTTATCAGCACACCCATGTACTGTCTAAAGAGATCTGTCTATAATACCGTATCTGTCTATCTAATCATCTATACAGTATCTATCACTTACTTGGTATAACTGGGAGAAATTATAAAAATGAGAATACTCTTTGTATTTACTAAACTCTTTAATTCTTCACACTTATTAACTATCTTACCAACAAAGCTACGTGTTTCTTGACAGCAAGAACAACATCCTGGAGTCTTTTCATATTCTTCTCTGTACTTAACAATATTGAAAACAGTCCTTGGCTCATTATAGGTGGTTAATAATTTACACTGATATCCAGGTGAATGATAAGACATAAAAGTACAGCACTGGAGTCAAAGTGAGATTTAAGCTTATGGTTGAAATTGAGGGTGTAGCAATATCTATCCAGCTGCTAGGGAAACTTGTTAAGATATTACAAGGTGGTACCAAAATGCCTGGGAGGAGTGCTCTGATAGCCTACCTTTGCACATTGCTCTATATTCTAGATCAATTCATGTGATCAATCCATCAGGAGGGGCCACTAAAAAGAGGCTTTGAGAGAACTAGAGCTGGAGAGTGGGTTGGATGAAATCAGAGAGACCAGCGGTGTTTATAATGGTGCTGAAATTTAATTTTAGTGCTGACCTTTCGTTTGACATTTTAGGTAATGCTATGGATGTGTGCAGTTATTTGTTCTTAACATATTTTTCATCTTTTGGGGGGCACTAATCTGCTTAAATTCAATGTCAATAAAAGAATAAAGTAAATTTTTGGTTTAAAAACTACCCTTTTGAAAAAAGTTCATTCGCAATAGCAACAAAATATGCAATGCATATGAATTAGCTTAAGAAGTGTTCATGACCATGAGAAGGTGCAGAAGTTTATGATGAGACTAAAGGTTTAGAAAGGTCACGTTCTGAAAGGAGAAGAGCTCATAGTATACAAATGCTGCATCTTCTAAATTAATATGTGAAGTGAAAAGATTTTAGAACTCGATAATAGATTTTTAAAATTCATTTAGAAACAAAATGAATTGGTCAGTGTCTTAGGGTTTTACTGCTGTGAACAGACACCATGACCAAGGCAATTCTTATAAATGACAACATTTAATTGGGGATAGCTTACAGGTTCAGAAGTTCAGTATATTATCACTAAGGCAGGAACATGGCAGCATCCAAGCAGACATGGTACAGGAAGAGCTGAGAGTTCTAAATCTGCATCCGAAGGCCTCTAGGAGAAGACTGGCTTCCAGGCATTTAGGACAAGGGTCTTAAAGCCCATGCCCACAAAGATGCACTTCTTTAAACAAGGCCACACCTCCTAATAGTGCCACTCCCTGGGCCAAACATATTCAACCCTCCCTCCCCCGGTAAGATTGGGGATAGTTGACGAGCTTAAGCACATGAAAGTTGAGATCGTGGAAGGTGGAACCTCATTAGGAAAGTAAATGCTTGGATCCTCTGAGGAGCAACTAGACAATACCTAGGTAGAAAGTGTGTTCAGTCGATCAGTCGATACTTTTACTCATGAGGATGGATTCTTAAGGAACCCCTACCCAGGTTTAGAGACAGACAAGAGGATGCAATGCCACATCCTTATTTAATGAGACATTCTGAAGTAATGCATGGAAGAACCAGAACCATATTTATCAATCACATAAACCTCAGACCTGATGGTAGGCAACAACAATAAAAATAAGAAATGATATTAACATGATGTCAATAAAATTTTCACAGATGTTAATAACAGATACTGTTGGGAAATGCATGCATATGTAGTCAGGGTTCAGAGGGAATAAGACAACAGTCAGCTCTTTTCACTGAGGAGCAACTGAGAACATATAAAAAGCCAGCAACTGTTTTGCTAACACTAAAATCCATAAACTGGTGATAGGTCTATGGGTGCTTGTTTTGTTATTCTGTAAGCTTGTATATATGGTTGAACATTTTCACAATACATCAAAAACTGGTAAACACACGTATGAGACAAACAACAGAACAAAATAAACCAGGAGGACCTCATCACACCAACCTTTGTAGGGTGTGGAAAGGAAAGAGCATAGAACCAGCCAAGGAACAGAAACCACAAAGCAGAAAACCTAAACCACATCCATCTTACCTACAAACATTAGTGTGTAATTAAGTGGATGAAATAGTAGAAAGAAATGAGAGTTTCCCTAAGTGGTGTTGGGACAACTGGGTAGCTATTTTCAGATCACCACCATCCAAAATAACTTTCACAAAGACTAAGGATATCTAAGTGCCAAATCCCTAACCATAGTCTGACAAAGTTTGGTCAATCTCATTATAAACTTTGACACCAAATCCACAATTTTGGAAATAGAAAGGTCAATGAACTTTGCCTACATCAATGCACTTCACAAATGAAAACGTAAACAGATATTAAGTGTATTTTTCAGGGAAAGGTATCCTAGGCTACATGAAACCCTGTCTCAAAAAAATTACACACACACACACACACACACACACACACAGGCACACACATAGTATATATATTTTAAAAGTGAAAATTATAAGTGTGTAATTTTTAAGTACTAGGAAAAACATTTAAAAAGAAAAAATCACAAGTTATATGTATGTAAAATGTTCAATGACAGGGATTAAGGAAAACCTAAAGAAAATAAAGTATATCTTCTTTAACAAATGATAAAATAATGATATTTATTTTAAAGAAATAATCACTTTCATTTTTTAGAGGAAGGACCCCAAATTGGCTTATGATTTTTTGAAGCATTGTCAGTAATAAAAACCCCCTAAGATATGTGTGAGGTTTGGCCTCCTCTAATTAATTTCCTAAGAAAATAATAGAAACATTAAGCAAGTATTAAATATTAGCATCAAAATCAGGCTTTTAAAATTGAAATATTGAAATACATCTAAGTGAGATATAAATCAAAAGAATGTGGTATATTTATATGGGACTGTTATTTCTTTATTAAAACGTATTGTCCTTGAAAGATACGGTCAATGTATTCATTTTGCTAGTATACATTTTCTAAGGAATTTTGATAAAATGAAGATGTGTGTTCTAAAGTTTTAAAAACAAAAAGTAATATCTATCAATTTGATTTTAAGCCCTTTTTAGGTTTTGAAATTATGAAATTAAAGTGTCTCGAGATACTTCAGGGACATGAAACTGGTTTCTACCATTAGAAATTAAATACTGACTTTATCATATATTCTATATCTCAAAATGAAACTCACAATTTCTGCATGCTATTATTACTATTATTACATAATTAACAAGGAAAACACCTACATAGTAAGAGTTTAAGGGAAAAAAAACCCCACAATTTCAGACAGTATGTTTGAGTAAACTAAGAACCTATGACTTGGTTTGTGCGTTGGGAAAGAAGGTTCCAGATCCGCCTGAGGTGAAGGTGCACCGTGAGCAAGTCAGAAAGGCTGAAGGAGGTACCCTCTGTAGGAGATGAAATCTGCCCTGCCTCTCCCTCCAGAAGGCAATCTTAAATAAGTATGTACAACATGACTTGATATCTACATGAATTTTCACTCCCTGAGCATATACCAACTCTCATAGCCCAAGAGAGGATTCTGGGTAATAGAAAGAAATATATTTGGAGTGAAAAAGTAGATGATCAAGGGGCTGAGAGATGCCTCAGCAGTTAAAAACACTGGCTGCTCTTTCAGAGAACCCAGGTTCAATTCCCAGCACCTACATGGCATCTCACAACCATCTGTAACTCCAGTCCCCAGAGAATGTGTGTCTGTGCACCATGTGTATGCAGTGTCCACAGAGGCCAGAAAAAGGTGTATGCGCATGCGCCCGTGCACACAGACACACACATTCATGCAAATACTCATATATGTGAAACGGACAAAACAATCTCGGTGGCCTTGGGTGCTCATCTACTGAATACCACGTGATAGGACCTAGAAAAGCTCTACCGCTTATTAGATCATCAGATGGCATCTGTTACTCTCTAGCTCTGCCTTTACTTTGGTGACTTCCCTGTTGCTAAGCAAAGCCCCTGAGATGTGCATTGATGTCTCCTGCTCCTATGGGTCTTCTTTACTGGTATTGTGATGGGTTTGATTCCTCCAGTGAGTATAGATGGCTTCTGAAGGGTTGGCACGGAGAGAGTGAGGGACTGGATTGTTTTTTTCTCAGCTCACTGACTGTGATAGCCCACATTCTGCATTCTTTCTCTCCCGGATAGTCTCTGTGAATATTATTAGGAGATCTTTGTGCTCACAATGCAGAATCTTAAACGTAGAAATCAGTGATCAAAGGCGTCCATTCAGCTGATTCCTTCGTCATTTTAGAAGCAAACAATGATAAATATTCCCATTTACAAACACCCAAGGACAGAGATTGTAGTGTCCCAACGGCTGAAGAAGTTGTGTTCACACAGTGTTTGCAGGTATTTAGTGTTCTTCCTGGTTGGCTCTGAGCTACTCTTTGGCACCTTTAGAAATGATGGTTTCAGGGCAATCAGTGTCCCTCTGAGCCAGTGAAATAAACTAAGGGTCAGAGGCCCGTCTGCTTGAGGCCCTGTGGGTTGGAGGGACAATGGAAGGGGAAATTACCTCTGGACCAGGTTAGCATGGAAAGACCTCATTCTTCCCCCACAGCGGTGGATGGATGCTGTAGTGTTCTGCACTTCATTTCCTTTGAGCTCCTGCCCTCTCTCCTAATTCTGGCAAGTGCGTGAGTTTGGCGAGGAGGCTGGCAAGCATTTCCCAAGGCAGGAAAGGTTAAAGTATAGTGGAGGTTGTTTAGTGCAGAACTGTAAATATTTGTTGAAAGGTTTGTGGAGCTGCTTCTTTTGATACCTCTAATCCACCGAGACAGAAATAACTTCAAAGCCATGCCTAGTCTGCCTTGGTCCTGGACCAACGGAAAAGATCAGCTACTGCTGAAATGTTTTCACTCGCAGCCAGGCAGCCTGCCTTAGCAGGCGTTCTGGAGGATGAATCATGATTTAATTGTCTTTGGGCACTCGCACATCTGCTTGGGAACGTCTAGAGGGCAGAAGCTGAGCTGCCTGGATAACTGTGAAGGAACTTGAGTTTACACCGTTCCACGCTGTCAGCAGCGGAACGAAAAGTGAGGTTTATGACTGTTCAAAAGAATGGGCTGAGCCCGCTGGGCTGCTCAGTGCGGGGAGGCTTCCCTGGCTTGGCAGCTTGGAATAGAGGAAGAATAAGTATTTGGGCTTCACTAGTGGTTTTTAGAGTAGAAATTTCCAAATTGTCCTAGAGCCCTGAGCCCCTAAAGTTTTCTCAGACTGAAGAAAAAGAAAGGGTAGTACAATTTATTTTTAAATTGAAGGTAGGTGTAAGGAATTTGGATAGTATTTAAAAATATTTTAAATGTATTTGAACAATTTCAAAAGAATCCATTCCTTAATTTTCTGATATCTCCAAGGTATATTTTGATTTTTATTCCATTTATTTCCAGAACCAACAAAGAACACACAAAGTTAATGGGATTCATAGTTCTGTATCGGTAGAAGATAGATTTCAAAAATTTTTATCATGTGACATTAGTAAACATGATATAAAGTGAACAGAACTTTGTGAATATTTTACTGTTTACAACTTTAGTATCTTAACTTTATTTTTTGCTATTGTTACTCTTATTTCTTTAATGACGACTCGATCAATCACATGGATTGCTAGTTATAAACAAATTCTAATTCTACTGTATTAAATTCCATGTCACAACTAAAACATTGATATCAGTCAGCTTGACTTAGCAGTGGAAGAGCTCTGTCTGAGGTTGTCTTTGCTTTAGCCAATGCCCCTTGGATCTTAGGTTAGATTTGGAAGACTACCAGGGCCTCCCAGCTGCCTTTAGGCAGGATCTCCCACTATGCATTTTCCTTGGAGAGGGAGAAGGGAGGGAAATGGAGAAGAGAAACACACACACACAAAAAAAACAAAACAAAAAAACCAAACATTTTATTTGAAAAAATTTAAAAGATGTTGAAAAACAGAAGAATCTTGAGTAAAAATATTTATATGGAATGCTTGAAAAGGAATTTGACTATTCAAGGCTGGTTTATCCTTTTGATAAACAATGACATCTGGCCCTGTGCACTCAGTGATGACCTTTTCTCTACTACCATTGAATCGCTAACAAAAGCTATTACTAAGACTCTATGATATATATTTAGATTAATTTTATAATCCATAATAACCAGCTACTCAGTAATTTACTCATAAAATATTTATTAGGTCAGTATCTTAAAGAAGCATGCGTGCCGAGAATACACATTCAGGTTCTAGACTGATAGCGCTTGTGACGGGTACAGAGGGAAAGAAACACAATGGTGTCAGTATCTTTAGCTAGAAAGACTTGGTTCTTTTCTCTTTAACTAGGAGATGCATCTATTGAAAAAACTATTTGGAAGGACAATATGAGTAGTTACATTATTGTAGATATTCATTATGGTATAAAGAACCATATTAAAGCATAGTAATGTAGAACCAAAAATTGTTAATAATAATAATAACCATTATTATTATTGTTAGATGTCCCCGCTCAGCTTAGAACAGACTACACCAGACCAAATGGTTCCAAGTGGGGTTTATTCAGGAGATAGGGCAAAGATGGTGGGGGGAGAGAAGTAGAAGAAGAAGATGGAAGAAGAGAGAAAGAAGAGAGGGAGAAGAGAGGAAGAAGAGAGAGAGGTCAGGGGGTTCTGCCTGTTTTATATGGGCAGTGACGTAGCCTCTCCCAGTTAAATGTGAGGTAGCCAGGTGGATTCTGGGAATGCATGGCAGTTGCCTTGACAACAATGCAGGGGTCACCTAGATGTGATGTCACTGGGTTTGGAGCCTGATAGCAACAATTATCTCATGAGTTTTAAATGTTAATGGGGCTTGGATGCACAGCTTTCTCAAGATCTCAAAACTAATTTCAGCTGGTTGGTGGCTGAGGCTGGGGCTGTCTGACAGAATTACTGGCCTCCCTCACACAGTTAGCATTTGATGTTTGTTGATGTTGTGATGCACAGATGGGAATGTTCAGCAGATTGCCATGAGTCTTGAGTTTCTCAAGACATGAAGAGTCCACCAAAGTGGAAGCATTCTAGATTCTTCAGACCTTCAGCCTTGGAAATTCTGCAGCAGTGAAAACTTCCCCAGTAAACTCAGTAACAAGTCACACCAGATTGAATGGGGGAAGCCACTATCAAGAATGTGGATTCCAAGAGCTAGTTCACCCTGGAGGGAAGGGAGACTTGTTTGATGTTTGGAGACAAGTTACCACAAAACTCCTGCAAATACCTGGGATAATGGCTGGGGAGAGAGGGTGAGTGATTGATCCAGGATTTAGATGTGGAAGGCATGTCACATCTGAAATGGAAGGCAGACTTTTTTGAAGAGGAGAGACTCTCACAGTTACTCAGTGGATGAAAGCACTGAGCCAGCAGTCCATCTTCTAAGAGGCAGGAGGACGACACGAAGAAGGCCTGAAGTCGGGGCTAGCAATGCATGGGTGCATTACTCATGAAAAGCACTTTCAGATTTAAATGTGTCAGAAAGCCTGGGAAGAAACAGAGCTAAGAGATGTCTTTGTGACTTAACAGAAAAGCCACCGACTCCAAGTGTAATAGAACAAGGATGTGTTGGGAGTTTGGAGACAGAACAACAGAGTGTGTTTGAAAGGACTTCACAAATGAGATGATATAACCTGATGGTAATGATATATTCTGATCCTTGAACGATATATTGGAAGAAAAGTATGTTGAGACTGTGTGTTTTACTGGTGGCACAAAATATCCAGCTTTTGTATGAAACCCATGTTCTTGCCGTTAGAGTATATGAGTATATTGTATATCTGAGCTCTGATCCAGACCACTGAGAATCTTCTCCATGTCATTGTCCACGGTTCTCTTCCTTGGAATGATCCTGAAAGTCACATGATGTTAATGACAGGTAGAGATATAAGTTGGAAGGTCATGAATTTCTTAGTCATCATCTAGAAAAAGGGTTGTCAGATAGAGAAGCTTATGCTGTATTTTAAATGAGTAAGTCTCTCTCTCTCTCTCTCTCTCTCTCTCTCTCTCTCTCTCTCTCTCTCTCTCCTATGCTTGAGACTGGTTCTCCCTAAGTATGGGCTGGTTTAGACCCTCACTATATAATCCAAACTGATCTTGAACTTGGACCCCCTTATCTTCTCTTCTCTTAACCTTACTGTGGAGATTATAGGCATTTACCCCCTTACCCAGCTAGAAAATAAACTTCTCTTGCATTAAGCTCTGACATTTTGGTTTATGTGTTAAAGAAACTATTATTATCTAGAAGCGAAGGACTTATTTTTAAAACAAAATACAGGTTGAAGAGTCAACAGGAGAACTGGAAGAAGGAATAATTGGAGAAATTAATTAAAAATTAAAATAATTGGTTTAAAAGTCAGGGAATGGCATTACTAGGAGGTGAGCCCCTTGGTCTTGTGGAGGTTTGATGACCCAGCATAGGGGAATGCTAGGGCACTGAGGCAGGAGTGAGTGGGCAGGTGGGGGAGCACCCTCATAGAGGCAGGAGGAAGGAGGAGGGGACAGGAGGGTTGTGGAGGGGAAAATGGGAAGGAGATAACTTTTGGATGTAAACAAATAAAATAACCAATAAAAAAAGAAAAAAGAAAAGTCAGAGACACCATGACTATGAAGGTACTGAGTTCTAAGAAGTTCTTGAGTTCTTATATTTTTACATTTGAAAAATTACTTCATATTCATTCTTTTCTTCTTATAACAGACCCATGAGGAAGATGTTCATCACATTTTACAGCCTATGAAATTTAGACTCAAAATAAGTTATGAGAATAAGGTCACAAAAGTTATGCATTGTGTAGAGGCATGACTACGAATTCTGGTTGATGAATTCACAGGGTCATATTCTCTGTCAAGTAATTAAAACTTGATTCATGGGATAAAATGAAAATCATATACTATTAAAACAAATCCATATATTCAAGGAAAGGATTGCTGTTTTGCTAGAAGCTTTTTTGGATGAATTAGAAAAGGGTAGTTATAATTACTGAGCAACTGCAAAGAACTTCATTAAGATGATGGCAATGAAGTGTAAATGAAAGATCTAATAAAAAAAAAAAAAAAAGAAGAAAAAAAAAAAAAAAAAAGATGATGGCAATGAAAGCTGTCAACAGAGAAAAACAGCCAGCAGTCCTATTCCGCTATAGCCCCAACAAATCACAACAATGTAATGTGCAGCGGTGGCACTTATATCCAAAGGTAACCAATAGTCATCCAATTAGACTTAAGGACTTAAGGAGGGAGTTCATTGCCTAACATTGTAAATTAAACCAACTACCCGTGGTTGGTGAGGCCATGGGACCTAGAGGAGAACCTACCTCCGCCAGTTTCCCAAACCAGTAGGATGTTTTAGCTGCATTTTAAACACTTAGCCTTATAGCTACAGCAAAGCGTAACTTCCACTCCCTATTAAATAAGCTCCTTTTTGCAACAGAGATCATCACAGAAAGGCATAACTGGTCAAAACTCAGAGAAAACTGACCATATGGTGTTCACGCCCAATCAATACATATACAAGACAACCCATACACTTAAGGCTCAGGGAGTATTGAGGAGAATGGGGACTTCAACTTTCCTTGAAGAGAGGATGCCTGCTCCTGTTTGGATGATTGGAGAGAGGCGCACACTCCATTTCCATGGCTGTCTTCTAGATTTGAGGCAGATAGGGGAGCAGATGCAGGCACTTTCATGAAGGGCACAAGCCGGACTATGTTAGGACCATTGAGCGCTGTGACAGGGTACAGGACTGAGCCTCCTTTTGCATTTATGCTAGTGAACTATCTAGGTTCTTTCCTTATGAGTGGGATGCCTCTTTTGGCACTTGGCACACCTTTCAGATTTGGGAGCCTGGATGGAGAGATCAAAAAGGCAGAAAGATATTTGGGGATGGTGTCTCCTCAGAAAAAGCCAGTTGCAGGGGAGGCATCTGGGAGTGGGTGGTCTAAACAGGCAAGAAATTCCCACTTCTCGCTTCCCACAAGTAAGACACGTCCATGGAGACTCGGAAGCACCTGGCTAGTGGAAGAAGAGTTTCCATGGAACGCTGGATTAAAGGGCATGCAACATCTGAATTATGGTTGTTCATTAGTTATTTGTTTATGGAGACCAGAGAGCCCCCAGTCTTCCCATTTTTGGTTCCTTTGGACCCACACTGAGAACACAAATGTATTTTGATGAGGATACACCTTCCATACACGAGTTAGGATCATTTAAGGATTGAGCTGTGAACAACAAAAACGCGCTTATTCATACAAACGTAACTTAATCCCGGCCCCTTTTTAAGCTTCTTATTATGCCTAGTTACTTGATGGGACTTGGTCTGGCAGGTCTTTAGTGTTTGAGAGGTTATATTTTCAGAAAATAAGGATTTTTTTTTTTACTTGAATGTTTCAAAATGCTTTCATGGCATCTGAAGAAAGCCACTTGATTAAAGTGTTTGTAGTTTAAGGTAAATCCTTTCTTCTTTCCAAAGAATTCAGAGTCCTGGCACAGGCTAAAAGGGTTAAACTACACCTGCACCTTTCCATTGTGTCGTCGTGAATATTATGAGTGAAGGCCAAAATATGAGTCTGCATGTGAATATTTGGTAACTTCTCACCCGTCCTGCACCCGTTGCCCCACCCCATATATCTCATGATATAAATATGTTACTCATTTATCAAGTATTGTGTGGCAATGAAGCAAATTGGAGCTTTTGACAGCCCTCCATTAGTGCAGAGGGAGAGAACCTGTAGAAACCAAACTTGTGCTCATTAATCTACTCGTTGTTCCAGCTGCTCTCACCGAAGCCGCTAACCAGAGGCCCCTTGGTAATGGAAGAGCTGGCTATTTAAACACGCAGAGCCCATCCACACCCCACGTCAAGAGGAGGCCATCCAAAGCCGTATAATATTATTTGTTTCTATCCTGAGCATCATTACCCCAGACTCCTTCTCTCTTATTTGTCATCCTCTTCAAATAAATAGTTTTTGTGGGAGGAGTGGGGCTGTGCCTTTAGCCCCCAACTTCAGCAAACAAGAATAGATTGCTCTACCGGAACAAATCTGTTTAATTAAAAACATTCAGAGAGATGAGGGGCTGGGATGAGAGAGGGAGAGAGGGAGAGAGAGAAAGAGGGAGAGAGGAAGAGAGGGGGAGAGGGGGAGAGGGGAGAAAGGGAGAGGGAGAGGGGGAGAGGGAGAGGGAGAGGGAGAAGGGGAGGGGAAGAGGGAGAGGTGGAGGGGGAGAGGGAAGAGGGAGAGGTGGAGGGGGAGAGGGAGAGGGGGAGAGGGGGAAGAGGGGGAGAGGGGGAGAGGGGGAGAGGGGGAGAGGGGGAGAGGGGGAGGGAGAGGGGGAGGGGGAGGGGGAGAGGGGGAGGGGGAGAGGGAGAGGGAGAGGGAGAGGGGAGGAGAGGGGAGAGGGGGAGAGGGGGAGAGGGGGAGAGGGGGAGAGGGGGAGAGGGGGAGAGGGGGAGAGGGGGAGAGGGGGAGAGGGGGAGAGGGGGAGAGGGGGAGAGGGGGGAGAGGGGGAGAGGGGGAGAGGGGGGAGAGGGGGAGAGGGGGAGAGGGGGAGAGGGGGAGGGGGAGGGGGAGGGGGAGGGGAAGAGGGAGAGAGGGGAAGAGATAGAGAGAGGGAGAGAGGGGGAGAGAGAGGAGAGGGAGGGGAGAGGGAGAAGGGAGATGGGAGGAGAGGGGAGAGGGGGAGAGGGGGAGAGGGAGAGGGAAAAATTGCTTCTGAGACTCCTTGTGCTCTCCCTACTAACGCAGGCCCTCTCTATTTTAGCCCAGAGGACAGAGAATTGCGGGTCAGCTCTGCCATGTTTTTATCAGTTTTGGACATTGGTAGTGCTGATGATTCTCTGCTGTCTGGGAGCCAAGCTAGAAGCAAAACAAACTGAAGAGTTGGGGGAAGTAGCAGGGCAGAGCATGTTACACAGGCTTAGTCCGGCAATCTCATCGTAATTTTAATCATTATACGTTCGACTTATTTTTTATGGAATACGCTTTAAGGCAAAGTTAGCACATTGATTCACTTCTCAATTATGTATTAATTAAGGGCCTATGATGTGCTGGACTCTGTACCAGGCAGCAAGGATCTGCTATTGAAAGGAAAATGGTCAAGATCACAGTGTCTTTGAAAGTCATTTTCTGGTGGAAAAGAAGACAAAGAAGACAGAAAAAACTTGGTAGGTGAAAACACGGCTATCAACATATAAAATTACAGTTTCAGATATTTCATAATTCCACTTTGAAATGACAAACAATGGCATGCCATCTCACAGCTTAAATCAGAGTTGATTTCAAGCGTGGGTAACTTCCACCTTGTCTCAGCTTACCAGCACAGACTTTGCTTTATCCTGTTTCAAGTCCAGAGCCTAAGTTCAGAATGGGTTGTGTAAGTCTGGTGTCAGAGACTCCCTCCAGCTTAAGTGTTCTGACAAAGCAATTAGGAGGGCAACACCTCAAACCACAGAACCAATGAACCGTGTGGGGTTGGAATAACACTGATAAAAATGTAAGCATCAAGGTTAATGTCTGGAACTTTTATAGAGGTAGAATCAGATACCTTAACCCCTATCCCCAGGCTCTCCAGGCTTTGCTGCCAGGTGACACAGACTTAAGAAATTTCAGGAGCAGAGTGTGAGCAGCACTGTTACCCTGGATCCACCTTCTTCTCTGGCTTGTGAACTGTGGTGAAGGACCATCCAGCGAGATCCAGGACATAGATTTCTGTCTTTAAAAAGGGCAAGAGAAAGAATCCTACGTTTCTGGACCTAATCCAATGGTCCAGACTCATCTTTGCCTCACACACACAAAGAAGAGTGGAACTCACGGTCAAGCCTCATATAAAATTATTCAAAAAATAAATAATAAAAAAGGAAAGCAAGAAGCAGAATACATTCAATGATTCGAGGTAACATGCTCACGTCACGGATGCCATCCATAGTCATACGCTTCAGAGAGTTAAAACAAATTAATTAATAAATTTGTGAAAACTATAGAAAACATTACTAAACAGAAAAACCCAGAAACAACCACAGGAGAGAAACATTTAAAGGACAACAAAGCCATAAAAGTTACAAAAAAACAAAACCAAACAAACAATGCCCCCCAAACCCCCAACCCTTTCAGAAATGTCCAAACTGGGAGGAGAACATATCTAATGTTATCTTAAGAGAAACAGGAGTGGGAAAAATATTACAAAATAAGAAATGAAGAATGTGGGAAAAGTATTTGAAAGTGACAACTACCCGAGTAAGCAAGCACAACCCTATGTGTATCACAGGGACTCTCAAAGAGGAAGCCAAGTAAAACAGCAAATGTTAAAATATATATGTCATAAAATCTCTACTGAAAAAACATCAGGTCTAATATTAAAAGAGAAAATAGTTGGGAAAACTGGTTCTAAAAGCCAAACTGAGGTATATTTTGTTCAACATAGTAGTCCTATGGGTATTCAGATTAAATGATAACCCATATATTAGAAAAACAAACAAAAAACACATGGTCATTTCATCCAAGAGTTACATGCTAGCCAATGACTAATGCCATGGCAGAATTACAACACTTTAGGAAATAACGCAAACACACAATAGACTCACCTTTAAATATGAGGAGTTTGGATGCGTTCTCTATAAGAGCCTGGTCAAAGCTTAGGAGGCATCGGTCTGGTCTTGTGAGTCTTCAGCAGAAAGCTCCAGGAGACTGTGCATGAGAGGCTACAGTGATAAGATCCTTGACATCAGAGATGTGTGGATGAACCCCCTTCACGGGGTGGAGGATGGTGGACCAAAGACACGATCCACTGACAGAAGAAAACAGATCAAAGACAAAGAATGGCTCCAGGAAACATGGTACCAGATATAAAATAACAAAGCCAAGGATAGAACTGACGACACCTCCATGTAGAAAGCTGCTTTACTAGAGGCAATTTGCAGAGGATTCCAAGGCTGAGGAAAATCACACCAGTTGTTCAAAACAAGCCAGGAAATGGAAGGTAAAACATTTTTTTTTTTAAATTTTGTATTTTGAGATTATAATTATGTAATTTCCCTTTTTGCTTTTCTCCCTGAGAATGCACCCATATACCATCCTTGGACTCTTTGAAATTCATATCTGACTTTTTCATTAATTGTTATATATATAACAATAAATATATATATCTTATGTACACACACACACAGATAAAATCTGTTTAGTCTGTTACTTGTATGTATGTTTTCAGGGTTATTGGATAGCTAGTCGGTGTGCTCTTCCCTGGCAAAAACTGTTTCTCCCGCTCTTAGCTTTCGTTAGTTGCCTGGAGCTTCTTTGTGTAATGTCGAGGTCATCTGTGGTCTTTCTGGGGTTCATTTTGGCATGCCTATTGGTGTCTTTCTTGCTTTGTTCAGGGACTTGTGTTGGTGAGACTTTATGGATGTAACATCTAGTATTACCAGGAAACAGTCTCACAACTAACTTCCTGTGCCCCAGTAATCTTTCTGCCCCTCTTCTGCAATGTTTGCCGAGCCTTAGGTGCTGGAGTGTTTTGTAGGTTTGTCTATTGAGTCTGCGATTCACAACTCTGCATTTTGATTTGTGGTAGTTCTCTCTAGTGCTTTCCGTCTGTTGCAGAGAGAAGTTTTCTTTGTGGAGGGACAAGAACTAAACTTATCTGTGGATATAAGGAGGAAGAAATATTTAGAATGTAGTTAGAGATTGTGCTGGTTTGACAAAGTGGTGAAATAATTTATTATTTCCAGCATAAGTAGAAAGTTGTACACGGACTCAAATATTACCATAGTGATATTACTTACATGTAACTTGATCTATTGGTGATTAATATTTACATAGTTATAATTTAAAGGCAGTGATTCAAAAGTAAGATAAATTATGTTTGGGGAGTACTGAAGTAGAAGGGTTAGTATAATTGAACTAATAGTTAATAATAGAAAAAAAGTCAATAACGTGATGTTTGTTGTGGTTTGCATTTGAACAGCCCACCATCTGCTCATGTGGTCTAAACACTTGGTCTCCAGCTGATGGCGCTAGATGGCGCTATTTTGGCAGGCTGTGGAAGCTTTAAGGTTGCCCCTCCCTTGTCCTTCCGAACTGAACTGCACACTGAATGTGGTGGTTGCTTCAAGTTCCTGCCACCATGCCCTCTCTACTAGGACAGACTACATTATCCCTTCTTATACTGAACTCAAAGAAACCCTCCTCACTTAACCTGATGCTTTCCGCAAAGAGAAAAGTAACCAACACACTGGTGAAGGTGAATACAAAGCAGATACAGTGAAAATCTTCAGAAGCAGAAAGTCTTCCTCTCCTTGTGGAGAAGAAAAGGTTGGATAAAGGACCGACCTTTTGGCTCTGATCCTTTAAGTCTTATTTGACTTTGAATTTTTTGCAGGTAAGCTTCGATAGCACATCTTAAAATTTTGGAAAACGTAAAGCTTTCATTGAGTTGCAAAGACAAACCAGTTTTAGTGCCATCTGCGTGTGGGTCCCACGTTCCTGGTGACCCCTCTAGGCATCCTCGTTTTCCTTTGTTCATACTTTGCTTATGGACATGGAATATTCTAGTTCGATCCAAGTCTAATCAAGGAGAACTGACTCCTAAGATAGAAGTTTGGGAACGCCTACGGAGGTCAGGAAGTCAGTCCTTTTGTTTTCCAGATGCAGAAATTCTAGGCTGAGCAGCTTTGTCTCCTGCCCTTGTGACATTCTATCGATGATTACAAAGGGCTGTCCTCAGGAGTCTCGTTCATAGGAGCATCCCCCCACCCCCCAGCTTCTTTTTTTTTTCTTTTTATTAGATATTTTATTTACACTTCAGATGGCATCCCCTATCCCCATTCCCCCCCACCCCCCTTAGGAAACCCCTATCCCATGCCCCCTTTTCCCTTTTGCATTTATACATTTTTTTTTTAAATGTTAATCATAGGCTTTATAAGTTTGGAATTGTTCAATCAGAGGTGTAACCCACTGACCGACCTAGATATAACAACTATCTTTGACTGGTGGAGATACATGAATATCTGCCTCCCTGTCTCCCCCCTCTTTCTCTCTTTCATCACCTAGCTCAGCCCCCAGCTTCTATATCTCCTCACCTCCTTACCCCATTGGTTTTGAGGTCAATTAGGGGAGTTCTATTTGTGGGAGCCACTGCAATTTACCTTGCCCTCTGCTGCCCTCTACTGACACTGACTAGTCTTCTCCATTCACCCTTCCTACCACTGGCCACCAAAGGATGTTTTGGACACAAGTCTCCTAATAACGTTTCTTGGCAGAGTAGTACAATCGAGACTAGTGACATTCCACATTGATTAACCCTATCTGTTAGAAAAGAAACCTCTTGAGCCCTCCCACCGTTTAGTGAATGAGAACCTGCATTTTTAAGCTAGATCCCCAGTGATTCATCTGCTTAGCAAACTCAGAAGCTCTGTTATAAGCTCAGACTCAAGAAAAGGTTAGGAAAGAATTAAAATCCATCTCTTTGAGTCGGTCGTTACCGCGGCCACTCTTGTACACATTCTAGTCCTGCTAGTTGGTCACCGTGAAGTGGACCAGATGTTTTCACAAGAGAGACAGGCATCTCAAATCACAGAAAACAGAAGTTAGTATATATACATTTGGGATCTTAAAACAAAAACCCTACACTAAAAGTGTGGAATGGTACTGGAGAGATGGCTCAGCTGTTAAGAGCACTGGCTGCTCTTTTAGAGGACCTGGGTTCGATTCCCCACACCCACAGGGTAACTCAAAACCATCTGTAATTTAAGTTCCTGGGAATACCCTTCCTGGTCTCCATAGTAATGAGGCACTCATATGATGTACAGACAGATATACAGGGAAAAAACCCCACCCATACACATAAAATTAATTAATTAATTAACTAATTAATTAATTACCAAGGGATCAGTAAAAACCTCCCTAAGTTGGACATTTGTATTTGTGTCTGCATTAGGACAATTGGTTAGCTCAGTGAGGGGTTCTGGAGTGAATCTACCCAACGGCAGTCATAAAGACCTAAGCAACTAGTTGAGTGTCCAGTCTCTTTGAGAACTTCTGAGAACCCACCAATAGCTCAGATGGAGTCTGAGGTGATTTATCTTTCAGCTTAAGACGGAGTCATTTTCTAGACAAACAAAACAAAAATAAACAAGTGATGTTTTTTAGGGTGTTGTTTGATTTCAGATGCCTCGCTAGCCCACGGGGCTTTCCTGAGCTCCCTTTCCAGCAACAAATACAGGCTCAAGTGCAGAGCTGCATGCTGAGGAACGAAGAGCATTTAATAGAGGAGCTTCTGCCCAGGTTTGGGCACCATGGGGTTCGTGGTATTTCAAACAGAACAGGGCTGTCTCCCCGAGGCAGGAATCTGAGGGCTCATACACTTTCACTTCTTGGAAAAGATAATAAATACAGTCAAATGTTCGACTTTCCACAAATATTCCAGCTGCTTTGTCCTGTGAGATTTCTCTTTGTGCCAGTGTGCATGTGTGTGTGTGTGTGTGTGTGTGTGTGTGTGTGTGTGTGTGTGTAAGAAAGAAATGTACTTCTGTTATGACAAGTGCTGAAGGCAGGTCATGCAGCCTTTGGGTTTTATGTGAACCGTAACTTCCTTACAGAAAGTTACTTATCTGTTGGAGAGTTTGTAGGATGAATAAAGTTGGGTGAAGTTGAAAAGAAGACTGGGGACAAAGAACTAGGGACAATAAACACATTGAATATGTTTAAATGTCTTATATCTGCAGCGGCCCGTATAAAAAACCAACCACTGAGAACCATATTCACAACCTCATTAAAAGCCAGAGCTGAAAATGTCTTTTAGAATTTATAGTCAGTTTCACACTCCCTCCTGGCCTGGGCTGGGTTTAGGAAATCAGAGTATACCAGCAGAGGAGAAAGCAAAGTGTGAGGGGAGAGAATTATTTAGAACTTGGAGTTTAAATTGGAAGAAACTGGCCAAACTTAGTTACATTGAGACATAGCACAAGAACTAAAATAACATGTTTTGGGGAAAAATGTAGATTTTTGTACATACCGTCCTTATTACATAACCTATGAAATCTGTATATACACATTCACTGAACAGAACTAAAACAGCTTCTTACCCACAGCTTCCTAAAAGAATATTTATGTGAGGGACTTAAAAATTCCTCGTAGGTTTTCCAGAAACAGGATCATCTCTAAAGGTGCTTAATATTTACCTTCAGAAATGTCAAGGTTAGATGACTTACATTAGCTGCTCCCTTAGGGGGGAAAGAAGGTAAAGTTCTTCATTTGGCAATGGCAAAATTTGTATGCCAAAATCTGATACTTATTTTGGGTGTTTAGGGTAACTGTGGGATACACTATGAAATGTGGTATAGTCTTTTCATTCCAGGTGTGTGTGTGTGTGTGTGTGTGTGTGTGTGTGTGTGTGTGTGTGTGTGTGATGGACATGCTCTATACATGTGTGTATGTCACTCACTTTGGGTTGAGAAGACAAAACCTTAAAATCAACCAGTTCTATGTGGTATTCTCCGCTAATGTTTCTAGATGTCCCAATATAAAGCCTGACAACAAGACCCACGGTAAATTTGACACGGATGGCATTGCAGTAATTGTGTAGAGTTTAAATCATGATAGTGTGGGACAGTGTAGGAAGTTTTTCTTGGCTTTATCCTCTGGGACTCTAGACGAGACAGTGTTATGTGCCAATCCACACGAGGGAGGAGGAATTCCATGGGAAGATCCACTCTTTATTGCTTTGGCTGTCAGGAAGCAACCAGTGAAGGTAGGTCTAGATTTGGCTGACAACTTCCATGTTTTTTGGAAAATTCGTGCCAGTTTAACTTTCTAAAGAAAATATAGCAACATGTGGGAAATAATCACTGCCATAGAAACACTATTTACTTTTATTTATTTAGAAACATTGTTTTATTTGTTAAATAAAAAAGATTTTCAGCCCATCCTTTTTTCTTTTTTTCTTTTTCTGTCAGGTGTGCTTTCTAATTTATTTGGTATGTTGGGTCTGTAGAAGTTCCTCATTCTTAGGAGGCAAGAACTGGTTATTGAAGTGTTGCCAATGGCAACCATGAAAGAAAATATGGAAGAGAATAAAGAAGTTGGGAGATGGAAGAAGTAGAGAAGTTGAATAATTACCAGTTAACATTGTCAATCTAGAAATAGTCCTGCCTACAATTGTTTCATAAGCACTGTTTCTTTGCTTTCTCTCTGATGCAATGGTTACCTTCATGACTTCTGGAGTCATCTTACCCTATGGAAGGCGTCGGGTGCAGTTCACACTGGGACTCCCTGACAGTGCAGCAGTTTTAACCTAGATTCTGATCAGTGAAACCTGAAATTTTGTTTTATTTCTCAAAGAATATTTCTAAGTCTTCAGTACTGCATTTTCCCCCTGATTTCTAGCTCCCTGACTACTGTAATCAGTGTGGTATTTTCCTGTTTCTTTTCTCGATTCCTTCTTGGCTTCCTACTGACCAGCATCTCCATGCTTCTAAGACAATGGTCTCCCACATGTACTTTGTCATAGTGTGTGTTCTCCTTGTGAGACACTTGTCATTATTTTGATCTTGAACTTTTTTGGTAGGCAGCGATTTTCTATAGCTGCCAAGTCCCTCTTCACACCCCCCACCCCCCATCACATCAACCCTGTTCTCCTTTTACCCTAGGAAGGCAATCATCTTTTGGTAACATTCCTCCCCCCCCTCCATATATATATTCAAAAAAAAAAACCTGTTCTTTACTTTTGAAGACTGTCTTGGCAAGTTTTACAATTTTAGGTTTCCAGTTTAAAAGATCAATTAAAATATTTCACTCTACTCTTATTTGCATGTTTTTGGAGAAGTTGGATATAATTCTTCATTATTCTACAAGCAAGATATTTTTCTCTTATTTTTCCCATAAAATTAAAAACATTCACATTTATTTGTTTACTTATTTATCTATTTATTTATGTTCGTATGTGGACCAACGTGCACGGAGGTTAGAGGACAACTTTTGGATACATGTGACTCGCAAAGTCTCAACTCTGTAAAATAATTCCTCTTGGAGGCAGATCTTATTAAGGACAAGATAATCTGGCACTTTTTCAAATGCTTCTTCTTACATATTTTACCATTTCAGTCATTGCTGCTCATACGTGTTACATCTGGGTAGGACTATTGACGGCTTTTCTTTCTTAACAGATTGCACAGCTCCTTCTGTTACTACGAAAACTAGTCCTCAGAGAGGTTTCCAGGCTAATTCCAGCTGGATCCCCTCAAGTCTTCTATTCAAAACGTGTAGTGTCTTCAGCAATAGCGAGTTGCCTTTCATTTCTGGGAAGCAATCAGAGGCAATAGTAATAGTCTATAAATAGTTGTGAGGTCTAGTTGTTTTCTCCTCCTGCTGAAAGCATAAAAAAGTTCCTAGACTTTCTCCTGATGATATTCAGTATGAGAACCTGGTAGAATTCACAGGATATGCTGTAGGCTTAGATTTTCTAAAACCTACTTTAATTATGGTTCTTTAATGCTTCAACATCCTTTCTAGCCCACCACCCACCAGAGGTGAAGGGGAAAGAAAGGTTAATGGGAAACAGGCATTGTATACTTGTTTAGAAATAGTTCTTTGGGGGAGATTATAATTTTCATTGTTAACAAAACACCAAACATGAATCATTAGCAATGGCTACATCTAGAAAAAAAAAAAAACAAAAAAAAAACCTCAAGGCTCTGCCAATTGGCACAAGTGTACAGAAGTGGCAAGAAGCAGCCTTAATACTACCAGAAGTTCTACAGTGCATTTCTCTCTATTAAGTGACCACAAGTGAAGATTGCCAAAGAAAGCAAGGTGAACCAATGCAAGAGTGACTCTTTGTGGTGTTAGACTTTTACCCTTTTCAAACATCACGTGCCTCTCAAGGATCTACTCCAGCAAAGCATCACAAGCTCTTTTACTAGGCAACTTCCAGAAAAACACAAGGTGTCTGTTCTCAGCAAAACGTCCTCTCATAAGACAGTTTCCAAAAAAAAAAAAAAAAAAAAAAAAAAAAAAAAAAAAAAAAAAAAAAAAAATCACATAACACAACTGAGTCTCCAACAAAATCAGAAATTCCCAATTCAATATGCTTTGTGTCTCCCTGGAGTTTCTGTCTCTTAGAATTATTCTCACTGAACTTCCCACTGAATTAATTATAGTTTTCCTGTCTCAGTACTGGTTCTTGCACTAAGTTGTGATTTTCTGTTTCCTATTTATTCCTCAAGTTGATGTCATCAGTTTGTCCTGCAACATCACTTTTTTTTTTCCTGGAGAATATTGTATGTTCAGTTTTTGTTAGAACACCGAGAAGATATCTGGTCTTATATGTTAAGCTGACAGAATAACAAAAGTCCATTTTGAACGACCCCCTTTCTCTGAAGGTGAGGACATGCAGATATTTCTGTCTGTATTTTCATAAAAGTGACATGAGCTTGTAGACTGGCCCGCTGCAGAGCTAGCAAATGTTTACAGTGAGATGACAATCTTTCTCTTCTGTTATTAGGATTTTAAGTACAGATTAAAATGAGATGATCTAATTTGCTTTACAGAGATTTTCTACTCATAGAATACTGGTGCAGGAGTTCTTCCATCTGGATATACAGTCAGTATATTATTATTTACTGAGTGTCCCGTGGGCACCCAGGAATGTGCTAGTGTTCTCCATTTATTCATCCTAAATCTGGAAGGTTGTTTGGCAACATGGACTGACGGAGAAAGTTAGGAGACACAACATGTCTTAGAAACACAAAATCCAAAGAATTGAAACATAAACTTGATATCATGACTTACAAAGCTTTTATTACTTACAGAAATTTACCTCTTTTGCATATGTTCAGTATCCAAAGCCTTCCCTGCTTGGTATCACCTCCATCAGTCATGCGTGTCGATTGTTCGCTTGACATGCGATCAGTCCAAACTACGGTGTGGATTTCAAGGATTTAGCATATCAGAGGAAAAATATATTTAATAATCTTATAAATATGAATTAAGTATTAAGTTGATGCCATATAGAGATATTTGGGTAAATTGTATTATTAAAATTAGTTTTACAGTTTTTATTTTATGTTGTACATGTCTACTGGAAGTTTTAAAATTACATTTCTGCTCACATTCTATTTATGCCTGACAGCACTGATCAAAACAAGAAGGTGAGAGAATTGATATCTATATCTATATCTCTAAATATCTATCTATCTGTCTATCTATCTATCTATCTATCTATCTATCTATCTATGTCCCCAAATTAACAAAGTAACTTTATTAACTAGTACCATATCCAGGGAAGGTGTCCTCTGCTCTTGTTTATGAAGTTCACTCTGGAGAAAGAGTCTGAGATATTCACTAGTCATCATAGGACTGTCCCTTCAGCTCAAGGCCAGTCAGATGTGCTGGCTTGCATACCAGTATCCCACTTACCTGGCTGACTCTGTGACAGTTTGTCTGCCTGCCACAGTCTCTCAGAGTCAATGTTTCCTTGTTTACTTTCAGGTCTGCAAGAGACAGTCTGCAGGGTGCCTAGAGCTCTGTGAATTTGTAAGACTTGGTGCCAGTAGCTCTGTGGCCAGTAGCATCATTCCAGTGAAATAGAAGTATCTTCCCTATACATGCATCATCCTTACTGGACCCTCACATCCCAACGCCTCCTTGATATACCTATTCTGAATACATTCTCTAGGTATCAAAACAAAATCGAATTGATAGTGGATGAAGCAGAAAATGTCAAAAAACAAACAAAACCCCAAAATGGTGGAGTGGCAATTTTACTTATCTCATTAGTTTTTTATGTCAAATCTGTAAGTTAAAGAAAGTAAAATTCTCATTGTATGTACTTGACTCATTAGTTTATACATTTCTTCATTCATCAAAATAGTATCAGCCATCAGCCATTCAGTAGGCTCTACAGTGGACCCAAGGAATATGCACTCCTTTCCTTCAAAGCACTGTTGTGAGCTACATATGCAAATAGGCACACTGTGAGGCTAAATGTGAATATGCCTTTGGAAGTGGTTCCCCCACCTCTGTCCCCCACGGACTTAGAGACAAAAGAACATTTGCTTCAAGTTGACCAGAGAAAGCTAAAACGGAGGTATAATTCTAAATTTTGAGAGATCAAAAGAGTATTTTTTTTTCCAAAAAGGACATTTGGGTCACAAATAAGGTCAAATAATCAAGCAAGAATGTGACATAAGGGAGGATCTGGGGCTGGAATCAGGAGAAGTAGTCAGATTGCATATGACTTTTTAATACTAGGCTGCTGGATACCTCTGATTTTCTCTCACAGCTAGTTTTCACATATCATTCCAGAGGGATTAAAACTGAACTGATTTAAACAAATACACTCAGTGCAAAGAACGCAACATAAATACTATCTACCACAGTAGATGGAGTACAAATAAAATAGGCAAGAATGGGTGGCAGAGATGAGTAAATGTCCTCTTTATATTTCCTTGTGAAGCATCATGAAGGAGACCACTGTTGACAGACAGCTTCAACCCAAGCTGTCCCCTCATCCCCCAGACTCACATATTTAATGCTCAGTATCTGGTTTGTGGGACTAGTTTAAAAGTTCTCCTTTAGGAGATGGGGACTGGCTGGCAGGTACCAATGCCAGGCATATGAGGATCATGCCCATTTCTGGTTCTGGCAGGTTCTCTCTGCTTCCTAGTGTAGGCCATTTGAGGAGCTCCCACACATTTTCACACCAGTGATGGAGCAATTCATACTGCCTTCTCTGCCATCACGGATGATGATGTCACTCTGAAACTATGAGTTAGAAGAAACCTTCCCTTCTCTTATATGTTCTTTGTCATATGCTCTGGGCTGTGTAGAATATTACAATTAATCTTATCTCTGTCTATCTCCAAATAAATGAGACTCAAGCTATGGTATTTACTGCATAATTACTGGGAGACGACCCCTAATCTAAATCTCTAATGCTAGTCTGGCTATTACCAATGTGCTCCCCAAAGACTTGCTGTTTGAGATTCTCTAGATTATTTCTGCTCCAGTGGTCTCTGTCCTGGGGAAATATTTTACTCTGGATAGTCCTGCTGCTCCATCATGATTAATGGAGATATGTTCTCTCTGTCTTCTCCTCTGTGCTCCTTCTCTCTTTCTCTCTCCTCTCTCCTCCTCATGGTCCCTACCTGTGACTCCCAGCTCGGCAACTCAAACTCCACCTCTCTCTATTCCCCCAGTAATTGGCTATAGCCAGTTTTATTTAACCAGTAGTTTTAAGTTGGGGAGCAAAGTTTACTCAACAAAGGCTGGATCCCCTCCTCTCATCTTGGAGCAACCAGATCTTGGGGTACAGAATCTAGCATTTGAATACAAACATCACAGAGCAACCTCCTACAGGGCTGTGATGAGAAAACTGACAAGATTTTTATGGTTAATGAGGTAAGAACATTAGTTGTGTAGAAAAAACTGAATTTTTGTTAGAATCAAATTTAAAAGAAATCTTTGAAATGTGCTAAACCATGTGCAGAAAGTTCTGAACTAAGAATCAGTAGGGTGACCTTATCTATGACTCACAACAAAGGGGATATGGAACCTGAAGAGGCCCCTCCTGTAGCCAGGCAGGAACCTAAGTGGAGTGATAGAGACACCAACTTACCCACAAAACTCACAACCCAAAATTTATCCTGTATACAAGAAATTCAGGCACGGGGGTTGGGGGGAGGGAAGAAATGAAACAGAGACTGAGGGAATGGCCAACCATTAACTGGCCCAAGTTGAGATCCATGCCATGGGCAAGCACAGTCCCTAACACTATTAATGACACTCTGTTATGCTTGCAGACAGGAGCATGCTGTCCTATGAGAGGCTCCACTCAGCATCTGACTCAGACAAATACAGAGACCCAACAGCCAAATAGTGAATGGAGCTTGGGGACTCTAATGGAAGAATGGAAGAAGGACTGAGGGCCCCGAAGGGCTAGGAACTCCACAAGAAGACCAAGAGAGTCAACTAACCTGGACACTTGTTGCTCTCAGAGTCTGAACCACCAACCAAAGAAGATACAAGGACTGGACCTAGGATTCCCTGCAAATACGTAGCAGATGTGCAGGTTGGTTTTCATGTGGGTCCTGAACAATAGCTAGAATGGGGGCTAGCCCAAAAGCTGTTGCCTTTATGTGGGGTATGTTCTTCTACCTGGGCTGACTTATCTGACGTCAGTAGGAGTGAAGCGCCTAACCTTGCAGAGACTTGAAGTGCCAGGGTCAAGGGACACCCAGGGGACCCCCACTGGCTCAGAGGAGAAGAGGATGGAGGAAGAATTGAGGGAGGGGGGTAACAAGGAGGGGAGGAGGATGTAAAGTAAATGATAATAATAATAATAATAATAATAATAATAATAATAATAATAAATAAATTTTTAAAAAGAGAGAAATCTACAAGTCTTCCAGGGAGTAGAGTGGGTGGAGTTCCAAACCTATACAAATTCATTTCAATATTCTTTCATACAAGCAGAGAGAAAACACCCTGTAAATAGTGCTTTCTTTCCATTAAAATATTTATTTGTGTATGTATGTTTATGTGTGAGTGTGTGCACATGTATATATTCCTGTGAGTGCACACAGTGGCCAGAAGAGGGCGTCGAGTGCCGCATGCTCTCCTCTATCAGTCTCCTTGCAGTCTTTGTCACCCTGGGGCTCATGTTTTCTTATTGAGGCTGGAAACTAGCAAGCATCCTTGCTTCATCTTCACTCTTCTTCCCACTCCAATGCTGGGTTATTGTCATGTGTGGGATGCCCAGCTTCTTACATGGGTGTTGGGATCTGAACTCTGTCCTTATGACTGCATAATAAGCGCTCTTACTCGACACCCCTCCTCTCCAGCCCACTGGTGCTTTTGATATGTAACATGTAAAGTTATCTGGGACCTTACTAATATGAGTAGTTTCTCAATGGGCCTCAAACACTGCCATTTCTGACAAGATCCCTGCCATAGAATTTTTGCCTTTCTGAAACTCACGTTGAAATTTAATTCTCATTGTAACTAGTTTAAGAGATGTGACCTTGAATATGAATACTTTGGGTAAGAAAGCTTGGTCTCTTTGATTTCTGTCATGTGAAGCACTAGCTTCCCTCCCTTTGGAGGATACAGTGTGCCAGGTGCCAAGTTTACTGGGTGACCTTAGATTTTTATGTCAGAGTTTAAAACCAATACATAGCTTTTTTTTTTTTTTTTTAAACAAATTGCTATCTCAGGCATTTGTTTCAGCAGTACAAAATGAACAAAGACAGCCTTCTGGTACTGCAACTGGCCTGCAGCACATACATCAAGTAGAAAGAGTGGGCCAGTGGGAAAATCTGGAAGAACAGGAGATCATAAAAGAGATGCATGGAATGTTTGTGTGAAGGTGTAGCCATTTAATAGTCCTGATGTAGAGCCAAGACCTTTTCTTTATGATGTAATCTGGATGAAGTGTACATTTAAGTTTCTACAGTTCTAGGAATTTGCAGGTTTTATAGTTTTTCCAGTTTCAACGATAGAGCCGTTAGCACATCATTTACCAAGTGTATGCAAAGCAAACAAGCCTTCACAGAAGCAAGAATTGTTTTTAACCCACATTTGGATCTCAAAGAATACTTAGCCAAATTATGAAATTACTGTAATAAATTATCCTGTAAAAATAGGCTTGAAAGAAATAGATTCTTGGTAAGTAAGTAACAGAGGAGTCAGGCTTGCTCAGATTTGTTAGCTTTGAGCATCCAGCTAGGCTTGGGCTTTCTTTAGCATGTTTTAAGATGGAGCATTTGTTAACCAGCAGGTGGATAATGGGAGGTCAGACAGTGTGACTGAAAGACAACATAAGTTAAAGATTCATCTCTCTGAGAATTTGGATGTGTACTTAGGGTTGATCAAAAGCTCAGAACAAAACAAGGCACAATCTTGATGACACAATGTTCTTCCTTAGATATTGGATTTTGACTTTTCATGAGACATGAACATCAGCTGGTTCCACAATGTGTCCTCTGGCAAAACCTTTGGAAAAGAACAGTCCTGAGAATCTCCTGGGAAATCTTCCTGGTTCAGAGTGAGCTACATGAATGATATCTACAGTCTAATGGTTCTGGAAGCCCCAGATGATGTGGAACCGGGTGATTTTTAGTGAAATCAAACTCAAACCCATAGAACTTCTAGTGTGTACTAATAGCCACACTCACTCAGGCTAACTAACACACCCAGGCTCTCATGACTAAATAGTGGTGCACAAACGACAAAATATAGCCAACTGTTTTCAGCAATAAGGTTTAAGGATGACTGCCAAGAACATATAAAATACTCCCACATATAGATAAGAAAACAAACCTAACTGCCAAAAGGGCAAAGTATATGAACTGATAATTTACTCAAGGTGGTCTCAGAGAAATCAGATGGAGATAAGCTATTGGGTTAATAAAATATGATAATAGGCATAATATCATGTGTTGGCATGGTTGTGAGTCAATAGGCTTAACATACAACACTGCAGTGTGTACACTGATGGTCCCTTTAAAGGACAATGGCACAAAACATGCATCTTGAGTAACTGAGTAACTCCCGAGTACTGGCATTGCTTAATGGGCCAGAAGTCTAACAGTAAAAGACCAAATTCCTCTTCTCATAAAACTTTCTTTTTAGTGGAGGGAGTTAAACAATAAGAAAATAGGTTCTGGTTTGATAAAACCTAAGCATAAAGTTAAGCAGGACAAAGTAAAAGAAAAAGAGAGAAAGGTGGGGTGCCATTTCACATAGAATAGTCAGGGACAGCAGCTTCACATTTGACTAGCTGCTATATTGGAAGGATACAATTACATGCATTTAAGGATCTCCATGAAGCACTATTTAAAATAGCAAGTTGAAAAATGTCTTGGGTATGATCTCTATGCTAAAATGTGTCTGTGTTTACATATATGAATATATCTAACATGATATTTTAAACACATGGAAAGGCACACAGGCTTACATGACCAAACCTCTAAAGCTGGCTGTCTCTGCATTTGATTGCATAGACTGTGGTATGAAGAAGGAAGATAAAATGCTGTATTACCCAGGTAAATGGTTTTTTAACAAAAGCAATGTTTACTTGACAAAATAAAATGCTGGGAGGCATTATATTATTTCCTTTTTACTAGAGACAAAATAATCTGACAGAAACATTTTGAAATTGATTTTGGATCCTGGTTTGAGAAGAGTTCCTTTTTTTTTTTTTTGGCAAGGAAGGCATGTGGGCAGTGAGTTCTCTGCAGCCAGACTGTGTAGCACATGCTGATCCAATCATAATAAACTAGAAGAGTGAGCAGGAAATGGTGGTGGAACCTTCAAAATCCCACCTCTGATACCAACTTCCCTCAGTTGGGCCCCACCTCCTAAAGGTTCTACAGCTTCCAGAACAGCAACCCCAACTGGGGACCAAAATTTCAAAATCTTAACTGGCATTAAGAAAAACAAAACAACAACAAAGAAAGAAACAAACATCACCCCCACCCAAAAATTGGAGATGCCAATAATGATAAAACATGTAAAAATTAAAATGAAGAATTTGGGTACTGTGCATATGAAATAAAAAAATATAAGCAGGTTTTTAGAAAGCACAGCAAGAAGAAAAGCCAGACGTGGTCATGGTTGTAGAGTACAGCACAGATCAGAGGGCAGCTCACATCCAGTGACCCTACCTACTAATGGTCCTAGACCACTTACCCACCCTTTGTGTTTGCACATCTGATGGCATTATGGGTAATAAATGAGTAGCTTTATATTCAACTTTCAGAATACGGATGCAGTTGAATGCTTCACTAATGTTACGTGAAGGGTGCCCAGTCTCACTGAGGTCAGGATCTCCTGAGCCTCCACACAAGGCAGGCAGTCTACTAACAGAAGTGGAACATCTTGACCTGCACTTCAGGATCTTGGCACCTCAACAACATCTGTGAAGGTTGGAAAATAGATGTTTGGTCATCAGAGTAAAGACAAATGACTGATGTGTAGAGTAAAGGGCAGGACATAAGTGAGGGACATAGTATCACTCAGATTCCAAACCCATCACTTATTAGCTGTCACTTTTGTTAGAGAAAACTAAACAGGTCTCCAGATCTCAGCTGGGACATCAGTTACACGCATGTGTGGACAGAAGTATGACATCGGGCTGACCTTTTTTGCAATACTGACATTTGCCTTAATAAGCTGTATTGCCAGTTCTCAGAAAGTAAAGAGGCTTAGCTATCTTCCTAGGTTTCTAGGAAATACAAGTTTACACATCTCAAGTGAGCAATTAACTTTGAAACAAATTACTACACTTGTTATTGCCTTAAAATATTTATGGTACATTGCTACTCTAATATTTTTAAGTTTTCATAAAACAATCTCCCAGCTCTGACAAGCTCTGGCAATAGTGGGTGACAATTAATTTTGCCTCACACAAATGTGAAGTGACCTCTCCAAACTTCCACTGAGATAATAGAAAACAATTCCCCAATGTTCCTCTGGATATCCCTTTTCTTATTTGTTAGATAAAGTTTCTTTCTTGCCCTCAATAATAATGTTGCCAAGGGCTGAGCCTGCAAGTGCTCTCCAAAGGCCTATGTTTTAAGAAGTTGCCTGCCACACTCTGGCACTATAGAGGTAGTAGGACTCTTAAGAACCTTCTTAAGGTTATGGGTAGCATGCCCGTTGATATGGGACTCCAGCTCCCTTTTTGTCTCTTATTTTTCAAACAGATGTCTTCAATACACATACTTGTTATAATATACTGTTGCCTCAGGACATGGCCAAGCTGTAATGGACAGAAATAATCAGCCCAAACAAATTTTCATTTTTAATGGTTACAAATACACTGTCAAAGATGGATTGCCAACTAATACACCATATGTGTCAAAGTATAGAATGAACTTCTCATTCTATAGGCTCATTCAGGGTTACCACACTTTGAGAGCTTTGTGACAAAGTTCAGGCCTCTCACAATACACCTGATCCTGTGGCAGTAGATCCCATCATTGAGTATGTAGATGGTCACAGGTCACTTGTGAAGCCAAATTCAGAAGGGTTTCTGTCATCCATTAGTATCTTTTTTCTTTCTACTAATTTCCTTTTTCTTCTCATTAAGTTCTTGTTTCCAGTTTTTACTACTACACAGTGTATTCTCCTTTTTATTTCCATTGTGTTTCTATGTAAAATGCTCACCCACACTGTGCTTACAATTTTATGTTTACCCTAAGATCTCCAAGGACACATAAAACAGCTATGTCTGCAGGTACAGTCTTAGATGAAACAAAATGGTCACACACAAAACTGTAACAGGCTTGTTCAAACTTCTTCCATGTGAAATATTATCAACCATGATTTAAAAGTGCTCCTTAGTGTCTTTTAGAAATTACATCTTTGGAGTGAGAGTTATAATTTATTGGGAGAAACTCCATTTAACAAGCCTATGTACTCTCACAATAAAGGGACCAAGCAACATTTGTCCCTGTCTCTGAGTGTTTAAGAATTTAACATGAATGTAGGGGCAGTGTTATGGCAGATGGTGGCTTCTTGGGACTCAGAGAGTGTTTCTGGGGTTTTCTTGGTTGATGTCTGTTGTGGCAGATACCCACGTTCTGTTTTCTCCACTTGCAAAGGGGACTCAGGGGCTAGTCCCTTGAAGTGTGAACAAAAGAACAGTGGCTTTATGAAGCTCATTTGTAGTCCTTATCAAGATTGCATCATTGTCTTTCAACTAGAAATATTAGTGAGGATTTAGGGAAATAAACCTGCTCTCTAATTAGATGAAATTGGAGGCTTATTCCCTCATCCACAAATGATCTTCGAGGTGTTAGTAATTCAACCAGAGCTCTGATGACTGCTATGTGAAGCCCATTGATAATATTATTCAGTGAACACGGGTTGGGGAAGTGGGAATAATTAACAGAAATTGTGTTCACAAGCTAATGGTAACACTTGAGGGCAATGCTATCATTAGCTCATGAGCAAAACAAATTTTGCTCACAAGGATAGCGACTCCTAACATCAAGATGGGTCATGTAATGGTGAACTATTAGTCAGCGTAGTCACTGGATTTGGTCTGTTATGTGCTCAGCTACACAAGGAAGATATATATTACTCCATCTGGCTATTAGGGCTAATATTCTGGTCTAATGTTAGACTAATGTACGTGTTTCTGTTCTGTCCTGTAGTACTCAGCACTCCAGTATGGTATCTCTGGTGTGCTGATTTTTTAGGACTCCCATATGGTCTCTCTCCAGGGAACACCAGTAGGAAAGAAACAAAAATAATTTCCATGTCATGCCACTGACTCTGTGGCATCAATAATACTAGCTATGAGATCTTGCCATTCTTTTTCTCTATTCACACTGCATCTGCATTAGTTTCCTAGTCTTTAGACAATGAAATTGGATATTGGTCACCCCAAAAGTATCATGGGAGAAATACACAGACACACAGACACACACACACACACAGACACACACACACACACACACACACAGAGAGAGAGAGAGAGAGAGAGAGAGAGAGAGAGAGAGAGAGAGAGAGAGAGAGAGAGAGAGAGAGAAAGGATCCACTCTAGGGCATACTGTTAAGAACTCCTGCCACCTTCTGCCAGGCTCTTCATTTCTCTACTTTTATTGGTCTGCTTCTTGCTTATCCTTTCAGAGCATCTTTGTGTGATATAAAACTAGATGCATTTCTCTACTATGTATGTCACTGGCACTTATTTTCTCATAGCGAAGCTGGCATGTTTTAGGGATGGATCTGATAAAATAATCAAATGGACTGCCGTGCTCCCTGTACTATGGCAGTTTCTTCATAAGCAAACTAAAACCCAGTGCAAACGATGAATAGTAAAATAAAATTAAAGCTTACCCAGTCACACTATAGCTAGAGATGTTCTACTTGAACCAAATAAACACTTTATTTTCTTGCTTTGAGCTATGTAAAAGCTTCCCCCTCTTCTGCTTTAAATAGTGAGCTGAACTGCTTGCCATCTGGTACAAGTTTTAATGCTCTGAAATTACCTTTCAGCAGATTATGTCTTACCACTGGAATTAAAAGGAACAGAAGAAGATGAAAGCCATCGGTAACATTGATGTGAAGTCAGAGGATGCTGCATGGATCCACAACTCCACCTATTCTTTCCTCTGGTGAAAGAGGCAAACTCACTCCTGACACATGACACAGAAGGATAACCATCACTAGGGGTCTACTGAATCAGAGCCCATCTAGGGGATCAATTTTGGCACAGCCGTTGATCCAAAGCACCTCTAGGAAGGCTGTAGAAGCCAGAGCCATGTCCTGTTTACATTCTCATGGTGAAACTGAAAGCAGGTTTTGTAGAAGCTGCATATCTGCCAAAGGGTCCTAGTTTCATTTCCTGTTGCTGTGATAAACTATGCTGACAAAAGTAACATTAAAAAAAATGGGTTTATTCTGGCTGCAGTTTAAGCCCATCATGGTGACCAGGTAAGGCAGCAGGAGCTCAAAGCAGCTGGTCACATCGCAGCCACTGGCAGGAAGCAGGAAGCAGGAATCAGGAAGAAGGAAGCAGGAAGCAGGAAGCAGGAAGTAGGAAACAGGAAGCATTGAGTGCTGGTGCTCAGCTCAGGTTCTCCTTTTCTGTCCCAGGATCTCAGGCAGAGAATGGTGCCACCCACAGTGGCTGGGTCTTGCTATCTTAATTAATGCAGGCAAGATAATCCCACACAGGAATACCACAGAGACTCATCTCCCAGGTTATTCTATATTTTATCAAGTTGACAACAATACATGGTTTGGTCCTTAATTTTTAAAAAGACTCCTGTACTAAATTCCAGCTTATGCAGGATAACTCCAAAATACCTGTTTTATCAATGCCGTTATGACAATGAATGTGTTACTCTTCTTTTAAAGATGTTCCTGGAAAACATTTTATGCAGTAGTTTTAGTAACGTGAGTAGAAAGAAGCACCTACCATATTATGTGCTGTGTGATGGAAAAGCTTAATTTGCATTCTGAGGAGGACCATGGATCTTTAACGTTATGCTCAGCTGTTCATTCCACGAATAGCAGCATCAAATATCAGAAACTGGATGGCCTTCCTCAGTTGCACACCTGAGGTTGCCCTCCACTTCCCACATGTGCATCTGTAGAGTGAAAAATTCGAGACTTGAGTAAGGGTCTCCCGAGTTTGGGGGTCCACAGTTTGGGGTCCACATCCACAGCTACAAGTGTGCATATACAGAGAAACATGCACACACACACACACACGCACACGCATACGCACACGCACACGCACATGCACACGCACACGCACACGCACACACACACCCCAAAAGAAAAGAGGAAAGACAGAGTTTGTCTCAACTTCTATTACTGTCTTCTAGGACACTGCTATTCAAAGTCCTATCTATGGCCAGTGCCGGCCTTGCGAATTGTTTGATACAGAATGTGAGAATAGATATTTAAGAACATGTAGAATTTTGGCAGCACCATGATGTCCAAGCGCACAGTTAAGGGACTTGTATTGTTGAAGAGGTCTAGACAAAGTCTAGGGTCAGAAGTGCATTTCACACACAAAGAGTTGAACTAAATGTGCCAAGTAGAGACCAACCGTACATACTTTATATTCTAAAGTTGGTAAACTTGAATCCAGAATGGGATTAAATCTGAAATCCATTACTTTCACTGAAATAATTGGAATTGAATTTTTGTCTTTATAAGTTACTGTGAATTTTTATTGATTAGCACAGAAGCATAATGATCCTTCTTTCATTTGGATATGGAAGACAAACTCTTCAAAGACAGTGCTATTTCATATTGGAAAAGCTATTGATGGAAATTTCTTGTCCATGTATATGACTCCTTTCTCTGCTTTTATTAGAAAAAAACAGAAACTTAATCAGCCACTATCACCTATAGTTTGTTTCAACTCAACTTGATTTAGGTAAATTCATAGGAAGAAGCAAGTTCCTTTGTTTGCCCAAACACTCAACTGTTAATATGTATGGTATTTGAACAAGTCACCTATAGGCTTATTCATGTGTTGACCATTATTTAATTTATAAAATCCTATTTGGATAACAGAATGATTATAAGAGGCAATTATATTAAAGAGTAGCTGTTTTCTATATATACTTTAAAGAAATGATGAGCATGATTTTGGCTTTTTTATTTTACTTTTTAAAACTTTTCTTATTCTATCTATTAAATTTTATTCTATGTATATTGAACCTAATAACAAAAGATTTAGGTTTGAGTATTGTACCTTTGCTTTTTTTTTTTTTTTTTTGCATTCTCCTAGTGATTATATTATGATTTGAATATGGCTCATTCCACCCAGAAATCATGTTGGAGTTTGATGCACACTGTGAGGCTCAAGGAGAGTGGTTAACTCTTACCTGACTACAGTGTGTAAAAGTGCAGCCTTTAGAGGTGATTAGGATTAGGTGAGACCATCAGAATAGGGCACAATTGAATACTGGAGGGTTTGTAAGAAGATAGACAAGAACATACACACACATGACATACAACAGGCACAACACACACACTATGTACAACAAACACAGCACACAAGCACGCATATTTCATCGTATCACCTCAGGGTTCTTCCAGCAAGAAGGCCATCATGAGATGAGGTTCCACAGCTTTGGATTAGAATTGTGAGCCAGAGAAAACCTCTCTGATTCTGTGATACTAGGTTGCTCACAACAGAAAATAAATGAGGTCATTAAATTTTACACATAAAATATTCATTTGCAAAAGATTAGATAATTTTAAAAGTGGTCCTTCAACTAGAGAGAGGTTGTTTGTTTCTATCTCTCTTGCAGGCAGTCGGAGGGAGACAGGAAGCAAGCTGGCTTGCACACACACAAGCCAGGCGTATGAACACTTCACGTGATAATGTGCTGACCTTGAATCATGGTGAAAACAAATCCTCTGAAACATCCTTGTTAAGCCATGCTTTGAGCTTTGAGAGAAGCTGAAAATGGAGGAAAATGATGAAATTAAACCTTTCACTGGAAAGACTACGTAATGAAACTTTAATTTCAGATGTTCATAGAGGTGTATAGTTATGAGTGTCAGCCTAAATTTTAAATTGATTAAAGTCAAAAGAAAGAAGACAGATGTGCCCAAGTCAGAGAAAGCTTGAAAAGATCACAGAAGGAGGTGTGTGTGTGTGTGAGCGTGTGTGTGTGTGTGTGTGTGTGTGAGCGTGTGTGTGTGTGTGTGTGTGTGAGCGTGTGTGTGTGTGTGTGTGTGTGTGTGTGTGTGTGTGTGCGTGTGTGTGTGTGCGTGTGTGTGTATGTGTGTGTGTGTGTGTGTGTGTGAGCGTGTGTGTGTGTGTGTGTGTGTGTGTGTGTGTGTGTGTGTGTGGTGACGACACAGAGTAACCAAAATTTGTAAGATATGTGCTGTAGTTGTAATGTTCATGTTTTTTTCCAAAATTCATCCTAGAATTATTCCCAGGTGCACAGCTAAGGAGAGGCAGAGTTTTTATGAGCTGCTTAGGCTATGAGACTCTGCCCTATGAACAGGGCTGCAGCTTCTTACAATTTATTATTTATATGTTACCAATTATTTATATGTTACCACTTTATTGCATTTTGTGATAATAATGATAATAAAGAATTAATTTCTTCTTTTTGGTGATCAAAAGACAACCCCCCCCCAAAAAAAAACCCCACAAAAAACCCCTCTTCAGCCTGAGTTAAAGAGGTTCCATATCCTATTTACAGGGAATTCATAAGCTGCTATTTGGCTAAGGAACCACTGTTAAGTTCTAATGGATGCTGATAGCCTACATATATAGCCTTTATGTAGTTTGTGTTGGCTGGTTTTATGAGAAAGATTGTCAAGTTTGTGGCTTCAGAAGATAATTCTTACTTGAGTTCATGCTAAAAGAAATGAGCAAATGTGGATGAAAGATATTTCTGTCACTTGGGATCCTGCCTGGAAACGTCATTTTTCTTGAGGTGGGGTGGGGGCGGAGGGGACTAAGAAGAGTGGAAAGAGAAGAACCAGTGGCCACAGGCTTGCTGAGGAGGGAAGGAACCCCATGGTGGCAATGGTTGGCTGGTGGGCAGCTTCCTGGGAGCACTTGTGTCTGCTGTTCTCTTTATGACCCATGAAGGAATGTGTCCCAGCAGGCCCATTTGCAGCAGGCTGCTTGGGAAGCATCATCGCTCTCTGTGCACATTAGTTCTCTTCCTCTGTGGTGGGGTGGGGGGGCGGGCAGGAAAAGGCAGCGGAGCTTCAAAGACCCTGATTACACTCCTCCTCAAATCCCTCCATCTCCAACAGTGATTCAATTTGCTTGCCAGTCAGTGTTCAGGCCACATGTCAGCAAATAATCCCTGAACACCCTCTTCTTCCTCTGACAATGCCTCTGTTTTCCACATATTCTTGGGATATTACAATGCAGACAAGAACAGAAATTGGAAAATTTGGCAGCATCTTTTAGCTATTATATAATATGAATGTAGGGTAAGCCAAGCGAGATAATGTGATGGAATCTGACGTGTAGGAGTCCATTTCCCATGTATGCAAAGGGAACACACAGAATGGATGCTGAAAAGAACTCTGTTTGTTTTAGGTCTGTCTTTTCATATCTGGCACTGTGGAGGGTGTGTAATGAATATTTAACCTGTGGTGTTTAATGTCATTTAGAAAAGTGAATTATAGCCACAAATTTTAATCACAACAGAAATATAACACAATGTTATTGTGTAGTCTGGTCTATAAATAAGAACTAAAATCATTATATAAGGTTAGTAAAGATGGAAAAGAAATGTCCCTAGTTAGAATGAGATAAGCGGATAGGATTATTTTATGTTTCTTATTTTCATGCTGTTCGAGGATATAAGTAGAAGGGTGTACTGTTGATGAATTGATAACCAGAAACAGCCAGCCATTCTACATTAGCTTTCACACGTTCTCTCCTGCAGGCTGAGGTGCCCGTGAAATTGAATGACGAAGCCCAAGCACAGGCAGAGTGAGATGTATGCTCATTGGAACAGCTGATCCATTTCCTTCTGGGTTTGCTGACTTTAGAAGGCAGGCCACTGGACATGCATTTTGAATGTAATGTAGATACTGCCTGAGTGTGAATGCCCTTCCCATTTTGACTGGATGCTACTCTCAGGGTACAATCAATGGACAAGGTCCCCAGCCCTAAACCACAACCATCTATGGACACGTGGTGGTTTAAATGAGAAACTTCTTTCAAAGGTTGTCTGGTATTTGAATACTTGTTTTCCAGCTAGTGGCAGTATTTGGAGAGATTTAGGAAATATGACCTTGCTGGAAGAAGTGTGTTACTGGGGGTGCAATTTGAGAATTTGAAACGTTGCCTTACTTCCAGTGACTTCTGCTTTGTGCTTGAGGTGAGCACATAAGTGCTCAGCTTCCTCCTGCCCCAGCTGCTCTGCATGCCACTTGCTGCCACACCTCCGCACCACGATGGACTCTGATTCTCTGAAACTGTAAGCCCAAATAAACCCATTATTTTAGCAGTGCCTTGCTTATGATATTTTACATAACAGCAGACAAGGAAAGTAACAGATCTAGGGCACTTGTAGTGGTCTCCGGAGACAGTTGAATAGGCACTTCAGCAAAGTGAAAGTGCTTTCTGACCCTTTGCCACATCACCTGCTTTTCAAGTCACTGAGAAGATGTTCTTACGCTTGTTCATTGCTTATATGTGGTGTTAGTTAGATAGACTACCGTCTATGATGTTGTACAGATATTATCACCCAGGGACCTGAAATAGCAATTATTAGATGAAAACTCTATTTTCAAAAGGGAGTCACTACTTAAAACACTTCAGTTTTGTGGTCTGGCCAATGCGGAGGGTGTGGACATGGAGCCTTTCAAACTGATGGATGCTGACTCTGTGGTGGATCTTAGCGATTCTCTCAGGAAACTGTAAGTTGTTCCCAATCTTTTTTGCTGCCTTTAGCTAAGCCTGTTATACTCTACTGTATTCTCAACAGTGTTCCTGCTTGGAGGATTCTTCTCAGATCATCCACTGCTTTCGGGCTTCTTAATTCCCAAGTTGGCTGCAAAACAATATATTACCATTAGGTGTCGCTGTCTGACATAAAATATATTCAATGGCCTCATTTGGCTGTATTTTAAAAAAGCACCAGTTTGATAATGTAAGGTAAAATATTAAGCCTGAAAAAAAGTTGAAAGTATTGGTTCCTGTAGTTAAGGGATGCATATCGAATAATAATTAGAGAAATCTTAAGTTATAATTTAAAGAAAACAATGTTTCTAAGTTTATTTTATTTTCAGGAGACATGATAAAAGAAACGCTTGCCTCTTTAGTTGCTGTTTTCTTGACTTATTTCTGACTTACGCTCTTGGTTCACACGTTGTTCAATTTGTGCTACTTATCTTTCATGGGACATTCATCTATTTTGTGCTCTTGTTTTTTTTTTTTTTTTTTTTTTTTTTTTTTTTTTTTTTTTTTTTTTTTTTTTTTTTTTTTCATTCATTAGGAATATTCTTTCTTCCTGAAGCTCTGGCTTCACTTTGACCAAAGCTACTTGCTGCCACAGACAAGCTCAGAGCTCAGTCCTCCATGAAAGTTTCCTTAATCGTCTCTGGTAGAAGCTTTATTCTGCCCTCTGCCTCTGTCTGCCACTGTATTGTGTTTCCACCTTAGTGTTGTAAGAACATTAGCTTATGTATTTATTTCTGTTTCGTCATGAAAGTAAGAACTGCACTATCATAGCCAAAAGCCTAACCATTAGTGATCATAGTAAAGGAAATACATGAATCACATAAAAATGGATAAAGGAGGATTTCATTCTAGTTGGCTTTTGAAGAATGTCCAGTTACTGGATACTAGAAACTGACCATACGATGATAACTAGAGGTAATGATAAACGGCAGCATATCAATGTAGGATGGGATGTATCCTACACAGTAGCGTAGGGAGCCAATCAGTACAATTGATTTTCTGGCCGTGATAATTGATGACATGATAAAGTAAGCAGCTCATCAATGCCTCCACAGCTCTATTTAGTGCAGCTTGCTTTTTAGCTATGCTTTTGTATATAGTAAAAATACAATATAGTCTGTCTATGTTCAACTCAGGAAATGTTTCCCTTTATCTGCTGCATTAATGATAAAAATAACAAGAGGCAGAGAATACATAAGGGCTGTCTTAATTCATTTCCTATTGCCATGATACAATATGGTGACAAAAGCAACTTAGAAGAGTAGGGAGTTATCTTTGCTCAGAATTCCATTTTACAGTCCACCTTTGCAGGGAGGTCAAGGCAGGCAAGAACTCGGGGGAACTGGTTGCATTGCATCTATAGTCAGAAGAAGAAGAAGAGGAGGAAGAGGAGGAGAAGGGGGAGGAGGGGGAGGAGGAAGCAAATGAAATAATGCATGCATGCTTGTGCTAACTTCTCATTCTCCTTCTACAACTGGGCACCCAAACTATAGGTTTGGAGTAATCCATGCTGGACTGAGTCCTCTTGCCTCAGTAAACATTGTCAAGACACATGCCTCTACACACATGCCCACAAACGAACCTAACCTAACAACCCACCAACAAGACTCTCTTTCCAGGTGATTCTATATTTCAGTAAGATGACAAAACATCATAAGGGAGCATGATAGAAAGTCCATCGAGGTAAAAGAGATTAAGGAGATTCAGTTTGGACTATTTGTACCAGAAAAATGAAGATCTCATTCACTTCTTTCTCTATCACTTGCTTTTGTGATTTTATTGCTAACTTGTCTGCCATTTCTCTTCTTGCTTGTGAAAATGTGGTTATTTCACTCACAATTTTCCAAACAATCCAGCTTGTTTTTCCATATGCCTTTATTATTTTTTAAATTTATTATCTTTATTAGTAACTTTTAAATGTTAATCAAAGGCTTTATAAGTTTGGTAATGCTCAATAACAAGATGCCCATACAATCAGAACTGTAACCCAATACCCAACCTAGATATACCAACTACCTTTGACTGGAGGAGATACACAAACATCCGCCTCCATGTTTGCCCCCCTCTCATCACCTAGCTCCTCCTTTCCTTCTCCTCCTCTTCTCCTCCTCTTCCTCTTCTTACTCCTCCAAACTTAGCTCCTCCTACATATCACCTTTTTTTTGTTAAAGTAAAAAAAAAGCTTTCCTCTCAAAATACAATTAGAGCATAACTATTCCAATTTGTATCAGTAAGGTACAAGACAGACCTAATACCCAGTCCATAATTTTGTTGACTAACCAGAACCTCTGTCTTCTCTCCTAATTAGAAGACTTAGTTCTGAACCTGGCTTTTTCCTTGGCTTTAGAATGAATGTCAGCTGAAAACCATCCTCTCAAATATTTTCTCTCAAAGTAAATAGCCGGGATTGGCTATGAGACTATAAGTCTTCAACCCTGTCAGAAATCCAAAATGACTGGGTTAACTGAAATTATGGGAAGCACAAACCATAGCTTCTGAAACTTAGCCAATTTATAGAGACTGCTGAACACCTCGACAGTCCCTATACTACAAAACGTTGGAGCATCCGATCTTCAGCCTTCCGGCCCAGGATCATCTGACAGACCTAGTGATGCAGAATTATTAAGGGCTGATTACTCTGTCTTGGCAGACATAATCAGTAGCCTATTCTGCAAGTGTGTCCTTTTCTGGACAGTGATTTGTCTGTAGATGAAGAGGCAATTCTTGCCTAGTGGCTGTCTCACCACAACTGGAGTAACTCCAAAGATGCTCAATTTCTTCTTAGAATCCAAAGACATGGAAGCTGTCAGGAGCAGACAGGTCTCTAATCAAAATGAACATTAATACAGAATGTTTGTAATATTAATTCTGTGGACTTCTGAATTTTGAAAACCAACTATCCAAGTAAGGTAATCTGGACTGTTGTCTGTAACTCCTCTCAGCTATTTCTAAATAAAATATAGAAAACATCCTAACAATAAACTCAGAGCCATGAATTTACTATAGGCCCTTAACTCACAGTCTAACCATCTCAAATCAGTGAGAAAAGCTAGAGAAGAACTGGGTCTAAGCCTTGTATTCCTAAATGTGTTATATAGGCACAATGCCTACGAGAGTAACAATATTAATCTCACTTTTATATTAATAAGAAGCTCATACCAATGAAAACCTTAAATTTGAAAACAAAGTAAATTTTGTACCACTTCAGAAATTATAACTTCAGCTTAATAACAATTATACAGATTTTTATTAATAGGTTATGGCTATGCAATAAATCCTAGCTAATTCTCCCTGTTCCACCAAAACCACTACTTTTCTCTAGAAAGACAGCCCAATATTAACCACCTCAGTCCCCAAGGAATAGGGGTGCCGGCTCTTCATTAACTTCTTCAAGCTGATTACTGGGGCTGAGATATTAGAAGAGGGGCAGAGGGAAGAGTAAGTTGATAAGCCTCTTACATCTGTGTCTTCACTGCATCCAGCTGAAATTCCAGGACATCAGAGGTTCGAGAAGGTCTGCTCAGCTTGCTTGATGAGTAGATACACCGAGGCTGTGCATTCTGCAATATACAATTCTCAAAACAAATTTCAGTATCAAGATAATTTTTTGTTTGAATTGTGGAATCTAGTCTTCTGGCGGCCTGCCTCTGTCATGTCTAATCCATATAATTCTGGGAGTTTCTATGAGGGTGTGCTCCCACCATCCTCCCATTCCTGCCTCCCTGCTCTTGAATTCCCCAACCAGGCCATACTGATTTACAAAGGTAGTTCAAGGACAGACATGGTACTTACACAGAAAAACCCTGTCTCAGAGAGAGAAAGAGAGAGAGAGAGAGAGAGAGAGAGAGAGAGAAAGAGAGAGAGAGAGAGAGAGAATAATTAGACTAATTGAATTTTGCTACCAAACTCCTGTTGTAGTATTGAACAAATTGGTTGCAGTTTTAACTTTAAAAGTTATAAGAAACTATTTATATAAATTGGAGTACCTATACTTTTATTGGACAAAATTACGTAGGAAAATGTATTAACTATTCAAACCTTTGATATTGCTTTAACCTTTTATGTCTAGTATGTTTCTTCAGCTTAGAGCTGTCCCTACATTTTATCTAAAGCACTTTCAGAAGCACAAAGCACACAGATACATTTCTAGGGTGTAAGACTGACCAACTCTTGACACCAGTTCCTTATCAACCTCTTAGTTTCTTATGAACATACATAGACCAGCAGAAGATCAGTGTCTTGGAAAGTATGGAATTGATATTCTTATTTGGCAGAATCTAGAATTAGGAAGTGTCTCTGCTATGTGGATCTAGGTGTCCCCAGCAAAGAATTAGCAGGAAAGGCAACATTGCATCCACCTTCCCTTGTTTCCTCTGGACTCCAGTATGGGTTCCTGCTGATGTGATTAAATCAATTCCCTTGTCTCCAGTCATAATCCAGGAAAAATATATAAAATTCATTTAAACCGCAATCTATGGCTTTTTAACATCAGTTTTTGATTGAGTATCAACAAGATAGACAGTCATAGTGATTGTAAAAACTTCTCTTTGGAAGCAGACTTGTGAGGAATGGAGACCTATGAAGATGCCCTGCATCTCCTAGACTTGTGAGAGGGTTTTCAGGAAGATGAGTGAAGCTCTGTGAATTAGACTGTGAAGATGGAGGTGTGCATTGGGAGCGACATTGCCACTTCCAGCCCCATTCTTCAATAAGCTTCAAGAGGATTACTTAGGAAGTTTCAAGTATCCTTTGTGTCTTCCAAAGACAGGCACGAGGCAATTATGTACCTGTTTGGGAGAGCTAAAGCTACTGTAGACCAAGACATTAGACATAGCTCTATTAAGTGATGATTTTAAAGACAATGAGAGAAATAAGTATGGAATTTAAAGTATAGCAGCATACACATGCATGTAGATATTCATAATTATATATTGAAATCTCAAGGATAAGAAAAAATTATAATAGAAAATAATAAAGTTTATTGGGTTATATGTAAAACAAAACTTCACAATACTGAGCAAAGGAAGCTAGATGTAAATGTCTATATATACAGTAAACTCCCATTTGCATAAGGTAGCCAAGTGGATAGAACTAATCTATAATGATCTACATCAGAATAATAATTGCCTTCAGGAAAAAGTAATGATTATAAGGGGTGACGAGGGCTATATCTGAGGTATTGATAATGCTTTGTTTATCTGGTTTGATAGGTACATAGGCATATACACTAGTTAAAGATCCATTAAATTTCACATAGAAGAATTGTAAAATTTCCTCTAGCTGTATTTCAACTTTGAAGTTTATATTAAGCAAGAAAAAAGGAAACCACTAAAATGAGGGAATTATGTAAGACTGAAGTATTTTCAGCACATCACAAACAAACATGTTTGTTTTGTGTGTGAAAGAGAGGAGAGAGAGAGAGAGAGAGAGAGAGAGAGAGAGAGAGAGAGAGAGAGAGACTGAGACTCTACTTACTCATTAAAACAATGAGCAATTATATATGCCAAGTATGGTGGTCCACTACAAAGTTTGAGGCAGAAAGAGATCACACGCTTGAGGCCAGCGTGGGTTACACAGTGATATCCTGATGATGATGATGATGATGACAAGAATAGTAATTTATATGTAGGCTAATGCTACTTACCTTAGATCTGATATTAAGACTAGGTCTGTAGTCAGCACCACATGAACCATATGAACACAGAAGAGTCTAGGTGCAACTGTATTCAGTCAAAAATCTGAAAAATACCCTGCCTCAAGAGCTGGAGGTATATTGTATAGCAACAATGGGAGGGTTGCCCCTGGTATTTGTTAATCATCTAACTCAATTAAAATCTTTGCTTATTTGACTATGTACAAGCAAGGTTAGAAAGCACTGGCCAAGAGCCTTTTGAAAGGGAATTGCAGTAACCTGAGTGAGAAGAGCATTTACTACAAACTACTGTTCTTAGTATGTGTGAAAGAAGATCATGAAAAATGCACCTGCTTTGAGTTTTTGAAAGTTAAAACAAACAGACAAATGGACAGGCAAATAAACCAGTGAAGAAATGCATACCCATGGAGTATTTAAAAGAGAAGTTGATCAGGATGGAACAAACACAGCCAAAGTTATGAAAAGAAACTACAGATGTCAAAACTCCAACTCAGAACTAATGGCTGCATTAAGAGTATTGAAGCAGAATGTTTTGTATGAAGAAAAAGAATCGAAAATTGTAAGAAGTAAAGTGATAGATTTGGGATAGAATATGAAATTATTTATAATTGGTATTCTCACAAATGAGACTAGGTCAAGAGTAGCAACTATAATTAATGTATAATCAAACACATAAAGGAGGGTTTCCGGGTCTGAAATAAAAATCAGAATTTCAGACAAGAGACATATTCCTCACAAAATGAATAAAGTGAAGATCCTTAAGATTATATTAGACCTTGGATTTTTAGTATTAAAATATTCAAGTATACTTGCCTGAACACACACACACATACACACACACACACACACACACACACACACACACACACAATTCTTAAACACCCACAAGGAGAACATTGATGCCAGATACAGGCAGGGAGTGAGCCCGAGTGGGCTGTGAGTTGGTGCCTAGGAATGTATACGAAGAAAAACAGAAGATCGGGTGAAAACTAAGCCAATGATATTGGGCATTACCATTAAAGAAACAAGTCAGTTCAAATACAATCATAAGAAAAGTTGCAGTTGCATTCTCTAACTCACAAAAACCACACATAGATACGAAGGGTCTCATTAGACACCCGTGTAATTAAGACCGAAAGCCATCTGAGCAAAATGCTATCAGAGGGTACCTTGTGCTCACTGAAGCTAGAGTAGATTGTAATCTTCTTCCTTCTTTGTTTGTATTTTTTATAAATAGGAAAGAGACATGAAAGTGCAAATCAGTTAGAAGAAAAGCAGGTAATGCATCTTTCTATGGAGAACAAAATGGCAGAGCGAGAGAGTATTGCTGAACTAGTCAGCGAGGCACAGCTTCTTACTGAATCTGTGGATAATTACGGACATCAAATTGGAATGAAGCAAGGGGATCTCTGAACTTGTTCCAAAGTTCTAATAATATTGACAACACTTCAAGTTTGTCTCTTGTTTATGAAGCCATAAAATCTTCCTAGGGCCATTAGAACTGCTGCAAATAATGCTTGTAGATGTATCATTCTCTGCCTTCACTAAGCCAGGGCTATTATCTTAAGGAGAGCATCTGTAGTGATCAGTCTCCTGATGGTATTGGCTTGTGAGGGTGATCTGTAAGAGAGGCAGGCAAAGATAGACTATATGGGCCAGAGGTTTAACTCTGAACTTAAATTTAATCTTGTGAACTGAGTGGTACCTCAATATGTCCAAAAATGATTTTTATCTAGAGCATTTAAACCTAAGTGGCTGAGAACAACAAAACAAACAAACAAAACAAAACAAAGACATCAAACATCTCAACAACTTTTAAACAATTAAGTGACTCGTTTGTGTCTGAGCCCTGATCTCACATTGTCAGAGCTCTAGATTTTGTCACACAGTGGAAAGGAGAAAATGAGAAAATCAGAAAATCTAAAGTAATTCTATGGAAGTGAGAGCAGTGCAGGGTTCTCTGCAAGGTCTAGGTAAGAGTTGATCAGCAGCCTAGCCCCACCAGGTCTGGTGTTCTTTGGTTGTTTTCTTTTGTTTTTCTGTGGAGTTTACAACATAAAAAGACAATAACAATCCCACAAATGCATTTTCTTTTACTCAGAGGAAGATGGAGTTTAACTGTACCCTCTATACCAAGATTTCTATTCTGAAGCACTTTATCTTTAGGCTTAACTCATTATTTTACTTTACATTCCCCATGCCCTAAAATGTAGGAGTTTTAAAAAGGAAAAAAAAAAAACAAATAAACATATTAATGGAGTTAGAACGATGAATATAATACAACTGAACACTAATGTTAGTCTGATATTTGGCAATGCAGAGAAACTAGGTCTGACTATTTACTGTTTCATGCTGAATCAAGGCATACATTACAGGTGGTCTGATCTATAACTATTGTGATGTCTTCTCAGGAGTCATTTTATTGCTATATTCTTTTAGCAGAATTATAGTATTAGGTTTTTCCCAAGGCCCATGATCTAGTCTCAAGTTCTTGGAGTCTCAAGTTCGTGGAGTGGGCCTAAAACCGAAAACTTAAAAAAAACTGGTTGGTTTCTCCCAGAATATTCATATCACTATGATATCAGTATGTCTCTCAGGCAGGTCTTGGCTTAGTCATAGGATCTATGGCCAGGAGAGACGGATGGTTACTTAATGACTACTTGGAAAAGCTAAGTAAGTTTTCTCCAACGAAGAGTCACGGTTACTGGGTGTCAACCACACGCTGTGGCAGTTCCCACACCCAGGAGTGGTTAGCCAATGCAAAATGACTTTTTGTGGAGCTTGTGAGCTTTTTTATTTTTTTCTTATTGTTTGTTTATTTGAGAGAGAGGGAGGGCAGAGAAAGAGAGAGAGGGGGAGAGAGAGAAAGAGAGACCTTGGTTGGATATGGAGGAGGTGGGAAGAATCAGAGAAGAGTTGATGAAGGGAAATAATAGAATCAAAGTATATTGTAGCAAAAAAGTTTAAATAATAGAGGACAAAATAAAAATAGAAAATATATTAGCCTTCCTTTATAAACACAGTTTGATCTTCCTATACTGCTCATTTGTTTTGCAAATAGTTTCCCACTATAATCCCTGACCCACTTCCTACTTTATGTCTGCATACAACATCATAGCCAAAAGAAGCTCCAGTATGAGAGGGCCAAGAAGAAGAATGTGAACTTATTCATGTTGAAGGGTTTTCTTTTGCTTCTGCTTCTGACTTCAAACTATTTGACTTTGCTGAACTGATGGGAACTGGACCCAAGTTCCTTGACTGCAAGGAAATTCTTATAACAGAAATAGGTGGGGAATTCCTTCTTTGGGCTGGTTAAAAACTCGAGGGCTTCATTATAGATCCTAGAGTAGGCAGGGACTGGGGAGAAGATTAGCTCAAAGAGTGATATGCCTACCGTACTTCACCCAGAGTGGGATAAGGGGGCTTCATGCTAAACTTGCATGGAGAGAGCAGATGTGTGAGTTCATCTAAAGCCCAAGCACTGGCTGAATACAAGGAGGATAGAACATGAGCTCTGGAGAATTATCAATAGTGACAACAAAATGGCAGCTCTCTAACAGTACCAGCAGCCAAAGAGGGAGTCAGTATACATAGGACACAGGCTTGGTAAATTGGCAGAAAACAAACGGCTTAAATACATATGCCTACAAAATCCAGAGCACCCAAGGAAAATCAAGCATAGCACAAATGAAACTTTGTCTGATTAAAACCATTATTTCTAACTAATAAATTTAGTGGTTAATTTTGGAGAGAAAGCTCACATTTAAGGCAGAAACATGGGGCGAGATAGCAACAGATAAAACTCACTTGGGAGGACATAAGGTCAGCTTCATAAAACTCGCTGCATTACTTGTAGGAGTTAAAGGGGAGCGGGGAGACGGAGAGTCAGAGAGACAGACAGAGATGGAGAAAGAAGCTGCAGGGGAGTCAATGATTAACTAATAGCACATGCCATTGATTTGAAAGAAATGCTAAATAAATAAGTCTGTACACTGGAAATGCTCACCAGATTTCCAGTAAGTTACTGACAAAGACAACTGTAGCAAGAAAAGAAAATGAATGTTCTTTTTTTTTTTTTTTTAAGAAAAAAAAATCATAAGTTAAAAAGTAAAGGCAAATTTAGAGTTCTTTTCCATGTGGCTCTGAACTTGGCTTTCTGTTGGCTAAGCTATTTTGTAGGTCTGTAGTTGCAAGCTGTAACATGCTGGTTTCTGCCTGGTGGAGCAGATAACACTAAACAACACTGCTCGTTATTCTTAAGCTGTTAAAAATAATTTTGTACATAGGCCAGCAGGTTTGTCTCGCTGTTAGTTATTAAATTACCGGTGTATTCATTCTTTCTTGAATCTTCTTTAAATCTTAAAAAACTAGTGTAGTAGTTTTCTCTTTATTCAACAAGGCCACGAGAATCACCATTGAACGTTCATGTTATATTGGATGAAAATCATTGCTTTACACTGTTGAAAATGATCCCGCTAAGAAATTTGGAGGAGGTTCTCAATTTGAGGATACTCAAATGTCACCTGAAGAAGTGATTGCTCTGGAGAAGTAGAGCTTGCAGACTTTGTAAACCCAAGAATCTTTGTTTGTTTGTTTTTTTTCTTGCCTCCACGCCCAAGCAGTAGCAGAAGTTTAACTTTCAGAAGTGGTAATGCTTGCTCCCTCACCACTCCATATTGATTTTGTTGTGTCTTTGCATTTTCTGTTTCTTTGAAAGCCAAGAAAACCACTCCCAGTGGTTCAGTAGTGGTTGGGATGTTGGGTTTATGGCCTGGCCACTGGTGATCTCTGTCAGCAGATGATGAGAATGTAGTCTCGGAAGAGAGGGAGATTTGTCAATCTTTTCATGTTTTTCTACTTGTGAGCACAAATCAATTGAAAAATTGTTTCAGACCTCTTGGAAAGGCAACCACTCTTGAGATCTAAGTGGTGAGTTTACATGTTCTGGGTTGTCTCCTGAACTGTGGATGAAGTTGCATAGCCAAGCTAAAAGCTATGTGCACAGTTCAGAAAAGTCTTTTTCTATTGTGTGTTAATGTGACAAGCTTCCATATTTTCAGAGAGTGTTAATAAATTACACACAATGTTACTATACTAGAGTTCTAGTCTGATTTGGTTTTAGACATAAGCAATTGCTTCTATAAACAATTATTTTTAAAACTTAAAAGAAATAAAGCATCTAATCTTTTATTACTTTAGAGTTCTGGGAGAAAAAAAATCTCACAGAATTTCTCATCTTAAAAACACTTTATGAATCTAAGCTCATAGTCTTGTACACTTTAAACTGTATTATCACTGAAGATTCAGAATCATATTGTACATATTTTACTCAAGACTCTTAAGATTAATTTCTCACTTTAATGGAAAGAAATATAAATTCTAGTATAAAATATCTTGTGTTGATATTTTGAAGCGAATGATTCACAAACTTCTTTGTTTTCAAATTGTCTGTGAATAAAACCATGAAAGCCAAACACAGTTGCGAAAACTTTGAGTCCTTTTTATGATTTCTTTTCTGATTCAGGTGTAATTCTTAGCAAATAAAATTCTTTTTGCTCAAAACCACAAAAAATTCCCATTCATGCTCAGAATCTGTCTCTTACTGTGCTATTTCATATTCTCAGAATAAATCAGATATTGACTTCCTATCACTCATTTGCTTTGAGAAAGAAAAGCACACATTACCTCTCACTGTGTCTCTGAGGATGGTATTTAGGGCCATGCTAGTTATAACTGTCATTATATCTTCCCTTTGACAAGTTCACACATGTACATGATGCACTCTGATATCTCTCACCCACCACCCTCTCAGCACTCTCCCTCTCCTGTCCACCAGCAGTCTTTAATAAAAGTTCCTTTCACACACTGTTCATATCATTCTGTTTTGTGACCCACTGAGTTCAACCAGGGAAGTCTGTGTGAGCATGAGTTTGGGACTTTGAGGAGGGCAGTCACTGTCTTCAGTTATAGAAATGCTGGTGAGCTCATCAGGGTCAGTTATACCATTATACCTTTTCACTAAAACAAAACCTTCTATTTCATAGACAAAACTAGAAGATATAAGGTTGAGACTGTACCACAATTTCAGATTTCTTGTATTCCCAAGTGTTGTGATCCCATTACCAAGCCCCACATATAACGCTATCTTAGTAAAGTATACATGTATCTTCCAGCCACTCTTGGTTTTCTCTGCCTGATGTTAGACTCTAAAATTATATTTAATAAAAGAGTATATATATTTTTTACCCTAAAACTCTTTTCTTTGTGATTTCTCTGAGGGTCTCTGAAAAATTCACAAAGAACTGTCATTTTACCTCATGAAGAGGAATGCTAAAAACTGTGTCTGCTAGTCTCCATCTATCACTGTTAACACTGTTGAAAGAAGAATTTTCAAATCAAAAGACATTCGTAAGTTTTCCTTGTTAAGTTTTGAAAATGTAAAATGCCATTAATACAAATATTTCAAGAATGGTATCTTTTACAGGAAAGCCCTTGAGACCTGCCAGGACTCTCATGAGTTTTACCAGTGAAGAAAACATTAACCACACAACTTAAAGAAAGTCACATGGTGTACCCCCAAAAGGTATTATTTTATTTTATTCTGATACTATTGGCCAATGTAATGAATTGACTATACTCATTGTTTCACTATTAAGCAAGTTTTAGCTTACCATTGATGCTTGTATGAAAAGTTCTTTTAGAAGCCACTGACAAACAGTATACACACACACACACACACACACACACACACACATATATATATATATATATATATATATATATATATATATATATATATATATATATATATATTTAAAAAGAGCCGTTTCATGGCCTCATGAGTCAGGGTGTATCAGATACTTTACATTACTAATATGCCAAAGAACAGACACTTGAAGCCAGGGGAGATGGATCATTGAGTAAGGTGCTTATTGTACAAGCATGAGGACCTGAGTTTGGATTCACATCATACACTTAAAAGTTAGGCATGACACATACTTCTGTACTCTACACTGGAGAGATTGAAAACAGTAGAATACCTAGTGCTTGCTGGTCAACCATCCTAGCTCAATTAGTGAGTTATAAGTTCAGTGAGAGATATTGTACCACACACACACAGGACAGTGATTAAGTAAGATACCAGGTATTGACATTTGGCCTCTATATGCAAGTACACTTAAACACAGACACAGACACACAGACACAGACACAGACACACACACACACACACACACACACACACACACACACACACACCCTGTGCACACACTCATACACATATGTAGTCCCATCTCCATATACAAAACCAAAAAGAAACAAAGACTTGAATATACATTTCCAAGTTCTCCCTTTAAATTTTATCAATGGGCAGAGATGGGAATTCTGGGATTCTTTTCAATTCTTGTCTTAGAGTTACTATTGCTATGGTGAAGCACCCTTGTCAAAAGCAAGTTGTGAAGGAAAAGGTATATTTAGCTTACACTTCCATATTACTGTTTATCATTGAAGGAAGTCAAAGTAGGAATTAAACAGAGCCAGAACCTGGAGGCAGGACTTGATGCAGAGGCCATGGAGTGGTGCTGCTTACTTGCTTGCTCTCTATTGCTTGCTTTGTCTGCTCTGTTATAAACCCAGGATCACCAGCCCAGAAATGGCAGCACCCACAATGGACTGGGCCTTCCACCATCAATTACTGATTAAGAAAATATCTTATATCTGGATCTTATGAAGGCATTTATCAATTGAGGCTCCATTTTTTTCAGGTAAGTCTTGTTTATGTGAAGTTTAAATAAGACTAACTAGCACAATCTTGAAACAGATGAAAGCAACTCTATAGCTCAAGATATGGCAGGACAGGAATGAATGATAGGTATGTGTTACTTACTAGTGGGGATACATTCTAAGAGATATGTTGTTAGGCAAATTCGTCACTTAGTGAGTTCCAGAATGTACTTATACAAACTAAGATCACTATGAAGCAACTAGGCAATCAAATCTTATGGGGCCCACTACCTTGTATACAGTCTATCAATGACCAGAAGCTGGGGGAGGATTGTTACACATAACACTGAATGGACTGATAGGAGATATTAAATAATAGCCATTGATTTGAAATACAATTGATGTTATTTTTAATATTCCGTTTCAATGGCTATATCAGGAAGTGCTCTTTTCTCTTAAGCTAGTCTTCAACTTAATAGGCTTAGAAAAAACTCACTGAGGATATTTTAATGGTATCTGATTTTCATTGACGCTTTGAAATTCAAAAATAATTCTATGGAGCCTTCTTCCTCATACAGCAGTGAAGCGTCTGCGTAGATTCAGTAAAAACCTGTCCTTTTCACTAGAATGTAATTGGACAAGTTGATTGTGTAGCTGAGTCTGTACCTGGAGTGTCACATGTGAGAATAAGCCTCATTTCGTCAGGCTCTGACAAGCCCACTGCTAGAGAGCAAGGTTTGCTTCATGCTTCATGCTGTTGGCTGTTTATTCCTTTGAAAAATCACTTGCTAAAAGACTGATAATCAAACAAACAAAAAAAATGAACCACATGAGAAACTAAAATAAGATGGGAAGCAAAAACAAACAAACAAACAACAACACCCCTCAATCCAACCAAAAAACCTAACAATAACAAAACAAACAAACAAACAAACAAAACCCCAATAAAAATCAGCTAAGCTGATCCTATTTAAATACAACTGAAGTCAATCAAGGTAGCCCAAGCCCACTGTTGTCCCCTTACCTTACCTCCATCATGGTGAAGTACTTGAAGGAAATTAGCCTCTCTGTTTGCATTCAAATGCCTCATTATCCCCTTTGTGTAAAGATTTATTAGGCCTCCAACTTAGGGAGCCTCAGGCTTTGTCTACAGGGCTTGGCCATACTCACCTTGAATTCTTCATGTGAACATCTGTTTCTGTAATCCTAATTAAACAGCAGTAGGGACTTCCACCTCTGGGAGGCAACCGAGGGCAATAGCACCAGACTGCAGTGTTTGGGAGTCTTTTGGACAGTCTTGACTAACAATTTAAAACCTGACTTCTCATGCCTGGTGTCAGGGTTTTTGTTAGGTGGTCTTTGGCTCTTGAAAGGAGCATTGTCAGCTCAACTGGGAACATTTTATTTAGTACACATATATGCTCATGAGTAATATAGGGTTTTTTAGGTAGATAATTTTAGTAGGATCCCTTATAAGGATCCTACTTTTTAAGATACCCTTCTATTAATTTTTCTCTACCCTCTTATGTATTTATTTCCTCACCTCTTCCATAATACACCTAGAAATACATATGTAATGCCTATATGTGTGTGTGTGTGCATGTGTGTGTGTTTAATACACATGTAATAATAATTAATGAAAAAAGAGGCCATGAATTTGAAAGAGATCAAGAAGGGGTATATGAGAGTGTACTGAGGGAGAAAAGGGAAGAAGGTAATGGCATTATTATATTATATCTTAAAATAAAAGAAGTAATATAAAATTTTGGCCTATCTTTAGTCTCCATTTATCATAAATCAGCAACAAAATTTGGAAGGTGGCTGTTCTCACTGCTGTATCTCCAACACCACAGTGTCTAGATCAATATGCTGACAACAACTAACTGTTATTGTTTAGTCACAGACGTATCATCCAAGGTTCAGGGATCACCATGGAAGAAGAGTCAGAAGTTGGGGAACAGTGTTGTGAAATGCTGTCTTCTGGTCATGACCTGGCTGATGCACATACACCAGCTCAAGTCAGCTGTGTCCTGTGTAAGACCAAACCAATTAAGACAGTAAAAATTTCAGTATGGATGGAGGATACACTCCAGAGGCCAGATGACCCCTAGATGATGGCCTGAGGGAGAACAGGTCACTTTGAGGATGTGACCACTGGAAGGCTGCTCATGCCCTAACAGGCCCACACTCCCTCGCTCATGCATTCAACACCAATTAGATTCAGGTGGTTATTATTAACAATAGTAACAGCAACAATAATAATATTAGTAAAAATTGCTTGAGGCTGGGAGGGAAACAGTTCTCCTGCCTGTTTTTCAGTTACACACTGGGTGTAAGAAAGATGTAAGAAATCCGACCACTGTGCAGAATAGACCACTCCAGACCACGCAGTTCCGGGGGAGGGCGGGGGGGGGGGAGATTTATTCAGGAGATAAGGCAAAGGTGGGGAGAGGTAGGTGGAAGTGGCAAGGGGTTAAGAGGGAGAGTCGGGGGGCATTCTGCCTGTTTTATATGGGCAGTGACGTAGTATCTCCCAGGTAAAGGTGAGGTAGCCAGGTGGATTCTGGGAGTGTGCAGCTGTTGCCTTGGCAACGATGTGGGAGTCGCCTAGAAGTGACATCACTGGGTTCGGAGCCTGATACCAACACTGAGGATAGAACATGGAGCCTCTTGCATACTGGGAACATTGTGTCCTGGGAGTTGAGGGGAGGTGGTGGGTAGTGGATAAGGTTAAAATATATTGTATACATGTATGAAATTTTCAAACAATAAATAAAATTGCTATAAAACTTTCTGAGACTGGATCCTCATCAAATGTCCTCAATGGCTTGACATTGCTGTCCTCTGAGACACTGCTCTAATTCTCTCAAGGCCATCGATTCCTTTACTGCAGCGAGCACAGTATTCGACTTTGCCCTTTTGAGAAGTTGTTTTGGTGGCATTTTGATGGAGTCAGCGTGTGGTGCTGAAGAGGAATGAGATTTGCGTTCTGTGAATAGACAAAGTTTGTTTTGTTTTTTTTTTTTTTTTAAATTAAGAACTTTACTTTCTGAAAAGCAATCTTAGGCTGCTCAATTATATGAAGCTGATGTGCTGCAAGTCCACATGTGTGAATTCACACTGGCATACAGCCAACTGTTAAATTATTAGGTATTTTGCAAGCTGGCTGTCACACCATTGGTAGCTTGAAATTAACCACAGTAGGAGCACTTACAGCATAGAAATGGGTAAATATTGCAAATGAGGGATTTTTTTATTTGGAGAGCCAGTATTCAGCATTCCACTAGCTTTGCACTGGATTAATTCCATGGGGGATCTTCAATGGATTCTTTGCTCACATTCACAAGAGTGAAAAATATCTTGTCTTTTAAAATAAATAAAACCTTCACCATTCCACTAACATTATAGATGAATTTATATATTTCCTGTACCAACATTGAGGAAATAAAGTCCTGAGTGTCCTGGGAGTATAGCTCAGTGGAAGAGCATGTTCCCAGTATTAAAGAAGCTCCAAGTTCCATCCCCAGTGTGTCACTGAAAAAATAGGCATGGAAACTAGCAGTTAACAGTGGAAGAACTTGTTAAACATTAGATCTCTGTTTGACAGACACCTCCACAATTTTTTTATTACTATTATTGTATTAGTGATATAATTTTAAGTGTCATGAACTGAATTATGACTTTAAGGGTAACAAATAACATTTAATATACTTCTGAAAGTTAACTTTAAAAGAACAAACATATAAGTAAATTCCCAAATGGGAAGTAGATATTCATATTGACAACTTCCATCTTGTCAGGCATCTTTCTTCGTTGGCCAAGATCTAGAGGTCATTTGTATAGCTTCCTGACCTGTTTCCTCCATGTCAGACTTCTAGAATATACTGCTGTTCTCACTTCTTCTTTGCAGGGAGAGGATTAGCAGGGAGAGATGTCTAACAGGTTGAAGTTTGAAAGGTTAAATTAATATTAAAATATAGTAAATAAAGAAAAAGAAGGATGGTGACTCAAAGAACGTAATTCTTAATATGAAAAATCTATCATTGCTTCCCTTTCTCCTGCATCCTCTCTGTTTTCTAACGCAGTAGGCCTGGGTTGGGAACCGGATGGATTATTTTTCCTTGATGAATGCTGAATGGTAAGTACATGGGTAGGTATTTCTGAATGACTTTCTCCGGAGCTCATTAATTAACTCCGTCTTCAATGGCCAAGCAGCATGTAACTTTGTCTTATTTTCCCTTTCCTGCAGGACAGTGAGTTATTACTATGAGATCAACATTCAACTCTGAGGATATTTGATTGATAAAGGTCTTAAAATCCAAACACAGTTATTGTGCACATAACTCTTTTTGAATTTGGCAGGGGAATCAAGCAATTTCTCTCTCACAGCGGAACTTTAAACAAGAATGTCTCTGAGACCCCTGAGTAGATGTTCATATTTGCCTGCCCTCCTGGCATGGTAGAGGCATGGAATTCTAATTGAGAAGGAGGAAAAAAAATAAGAAAATAAGGAACATTTACACAATTTACTGAACTGAAGAACACGAAGAGACCTTGAATATTTACTTTGGGGTGAGTAATACCAGCATCTTTTTCAGAGGGTGGGAACTGAAACTCTCCCTGCATACCAGGTTGGTCTTTAACTCAGAGATCTACCTGTCTCTGCCTCCTGAGTGCAGGTGCTAAAGGCATGTGCCAACTCACCTGGCTAGCACCTTAAATTTTAAACGTAGCAGAGGGCTCAAGTCACATCCTCAATATCTTGATGTTAGTAACAGAATTAGAACTACTTAAAGCAAAGGAGTTTCGTGTTAGAAGTCATTGTCTGAAAATCCCTTAGAGTTTTGCTAAGTTGCTACATTTATGAACATATATTTCAATGTTTTGCTCTCTTATTTTTCAGTATCTTCCTCATTTTATTGCTATCACTTTCCCATTTTCATACCCATTCTATTCTCATGCAATTATCTCACGCAAAAGGAAAGAAGCTTGAAAAATCAATAAAATTACTTCATTTCCCTTGAGTTGTTCAGAGATGGTTTGTGAGCGCTTCCACAACCCATGTTAGGGTCAAAGATGAATTTCCATGCATAGAAGAAACTATCTGTAGAAACCTACCTGAGTCATAGTGGAAGAGTAGGAATTCTTCTCAACAAACACTGGCTTCTAGTAGGTGATACCCACTGTGCTCCAATGGCTCAGTCTAGAAAGACAGGTCTGACTTGAGTTGCTATTCCCTATTTTGTGGTCCTTGAAAACACTGAGCCGTATTTTTGCTGTGAATATACCCGACCTGAAAATTGCTTTTGGAATTAACCAAAATACTTTTATTTTGGTTACTAGAATGCCATTCAGTATGTTCTTTTTAAAATGTTCCTTAATGGCTGGGGGAGGAGGGGAAAGAAGTTGAGAAAGCCAGTGATTTATTAAAAAGAAGATAACTCCACATTACAAACATCTGGGAAAGCATTGCTAATTTTAGGCTTGTTCATTTATCCTTTGAGCATCTGCTGAACATTTATTATAGGAAAGGCATTCTATTTTGGGATACCACTATGTGTCTGTGCGTGGCAGTGGTTAAAACAATGGTGTTTAGGGTGTGCTGGGTAGGTAGAGGTGGTGGCCTTAGTGGTGGTTTGGAGTATGTTGGGCATGGCATAGATAGTTGAAGTTGAGACCACAAAAGGTTCCTGCAGAAAGTGACTACTGAGAATCCATCAAACAAGGAAGGAGGATGCTCTTCTATTCCTTTTCTTAACACTTGAGCACTCGCACTGTGTCTTTAGTTCAAAATTCTACTTTAGGTAATGTGAGAACAATTCAGCAAGGTTCTTCAAGTTCTTACCTTTGTCTGGTTTGGCTTTCATGAGGTGTAGTGTCTGTTTCCTGCATGCAGTGCCACATCTGCCTGGACATCTGTAACCTATTCCACAGAATGATTTTTGGCTTCATGTCAGTGTTTGACTCAAAGTAATACCTTTCCCATCGCCTTTGGTCTAGCAAGAAGTATGCCATGCATCATCAGACCGCCTGGTAACAGTGACACTTTTATATATCCCTGAGAAATAATTTCTGTAGCTGAAAGGCCAGAAAGTTTGTAGAGCAAGATTTTGAAGAAATAAGCAAAATAAAGACAACCTGTTAAATTCTCCAGTGTTGATGCACATAACAGAAAATGGCATTCTGGGGACTGAGGTCACAGAGATGGGAAAAGCGATGCACGGGGCTGTCACATAAATCTCACCTGTGCCCTATAACTTTTAATCTGCTTCAGATCTGCAGGGATTTAAAATGCCTGGCCAACAGCAATGGACATTCAGGATAATCCTGAAGAGAATCTCACATGAAATGTAAACCTTTTTAAATATCTTTGTTGCCATGGAAACCAAGAGACTATGAGATCATTCTTTTGTAAAAATGGTTTTATTTAAATGTATTATTTAATTCTTAAAATACTTAACCGATGCATTAAAACCTAAAAATCATAGATATAAATGGGGTACCAGGTACTGTTCTGACACATATGTGTAACATATAATGTTTAAACTTAAAAGAATATATTTTCATTGTGTGTCTTTGTATCTCTGAGTGTAGGAGTGCACATATCATTGCAGCATGTATGTGCATTGGTAAGATGACAACGTGTGGGAATTAATTCTTTCCTTCTACCATGTGGGTTCTAAGGATAAACACATAAAGTCATCCAGCTTGGTGTCAAGTGCCATTAGACTCTGAAGCCATCTTAATGAGCACTGTATGATCTTTAAATCATCTTAAACATAGTTATCTTCTCAAATATTTATATTTCCTTGAGGTAAAAACTTTAAAAATTCTTCTAACTTTCAGAAATGTAGAATGTATTATTATCTCTAGTACATGAGTATGGTCTTATTTTTGTTTTAAAGTAATTCTCTCATTTGTTCTTTACAATTTAATGTATATTCATGATATTTCTATTCACTCCCAAATCCCCATTAACTCACCCAAGATCCTTGCTCCACATCCAACTTCTAGATTCATGTCCTTTTGTTTTTTTGTGACAACTTACCAATTCCAATTAATGCTGCCTATATGCCCAGGACTGTAGGTATCTATGCCCAGTAGAGCATGGGCAACCTACCAGTGTCCACACCCCTAAAGAAAACAACTACAAATAACTCTTCAGCTAGTGGTGAGGCCTTTGCCCCTCCCCTTACCCATGCTGATACGTAAGTATGATGGATTCTGCTTAACTCCTGGTCAACAACCACTATGATCTCCTGAGGAGTTGTTTTTATCTTCTTGTCAGTGTTTTAATATAATATATATTTCCACAAAGCTGGTAGTAAAAGATACTGCCAATTATAGCGTTGACCTTGATGGACATGATGTTGTTTATGGTAACTATGAGGAACAGCAAATCACTTTATACTTTGCATAACTTTTAAAGGGTTCTGAAAGACTTGTCACTTTAAACTTTTATTGTAGAAGTTAGCTTTTGCAGTCTAAAACAACGGATGAGCAAAGATGATTTGATGCAGTGTGACGTTTTGGAGATGGTGTGTGGAAGTGATAGCAGCACAGGCCTGAAGCTGTGAAGAGATTGCATGCTATGATAGTGAATCCATCCACATAACAGAAACCAACAATACCAGTGCTCAGTTGAGCACGAAGCCAACTTCTTTGCCAGATGTATTATTTGTGGAGTCAATGCAAAATGAAAATATGGAGCCCTTTGATCAAATAGAAGGAACAAAATAACCACTAAAAAACTTGAGTATGAAGTTTTACTTTTCTTCTTTCTTTTTTTCTCCATTTTTACTTGATATGGTGTTTATTTATTTATTTATTTACAATCCAGATTTTAGTCCCTCCGTCCACTGTTGGACTGGACTGTCCCACCATCCCATACCTCTTCCCTCCTCCTTGTCTCCATGAGGATGTCTTCACCCCCAAACCCCACCCAACCAGACCTCTAAACTCCCTGGGGCCACCAGTCTCTTGAGGGCTAGGTGCATATTATCTGACTGAACCCAGACCCAGCAGTCCTCTTCTGTATATGTGTTAGAGGCCTCATGTCAGCTGGTGTATGCTGCCTGGTGGGTAGTCCAGTGTTTGAGAGATCTCAGGGGTCCAGATTAATTGAGACTGCTGGTCCTTCTACAGGGTCCCCCTCCTCCTTAGCTTCTTCCAGCATTTCCCTAATTCACCACAGGGGTCATCAGCTTCTGTCAGTTGGTTGGGTACAAATATCTACATATGACTCAGCTGCTTGTTGGGTCTTCCAGAGTGTGGTCATGATAGGCCCCTTTTTGTGAGTGCTCCATAGCCTCAGGAATAGTGTCAGGCCTTAGGACCTTCCCTTGAGCTGGATCCCACTTTGGGCTTGTTGCTGGCCTTTCATTTCCTCAATTCCTCTCCATTTCCATCTCTGCAGTTCTTTCACACAGGAACAATTATGGGTCAGAATTTTGACTGTGGGATGGCAACCCCTCCCTTACTTGATGCCCTGTCTTCCTGTTGGAGGTGGACTCTATAAGTTCCCTCTTCCTACTGCTGGGCATTTTATCTAAGGTCCCTCCCTTTGAGCCCTGAGAGTTTCTCACCTCCCGGGTCTCTGGTGCATTCTGGAGGGTCCACCCAACTTCCTACCTCCCTATGTTGCCTGTTTCCATTCTTTCTGCTGGCTCTCAAGGCTTCAGTTTTTTTTCCTCACCCAATACCAGATCAGGTTCCCTTTTTCTTCCCAACCCCCATTGACATTCCCACCCAAGACGGAAGAATAGATTCAGAAAATATGGTTCATTTACACAATGAAATACTACTCATCTATTAAGTATGTGGACGTGCTGAGTTTTGCAGGCAAATGTATGGAACTAGAAATACCATCCTGAGTGAGGCAACTTAGACCCAAAAGGACATGAATGGTATGTTACTCACTAATAAGTGGATATTAGCCAAAAAAAAGTACAGAATACCCAAGATACAGTCCACAGAACTCAAAATGTCAACAAACTGAAGTGTCCAAATGAGAATGCCTCAGTCCCACTTGGAAGGGAGAAGAAAACAATCACAAGTGGGGAGGGAGGAACCTGATATAGTATTTTTATTTACTGCTTAATGTCTAATTATACTTACAACAATTAACATTAAACAAGTATAAATATGGGTTTCAAGACAGGGGCTGTCACTTTAGAGTGAATCTGATGCCCATATGAGCCTGGGCCCTGCACACAGGTTGCACATCAATGACCTCGATTGTAGACCAGTAAAATCACAATCAGCAGCAGCATCAAGACCAATATGTTTACAGAGCAGTTCCCTTGGAGAAAGGAGAAAGTGAAGAAACTAGAAATGTCACTTGTTCAATACAAAAAGAGTTAAAAGCATCAGGCTCCCAAACTAGAGTTCTGGGATACCCAATGGACAGAGATGTCTGGGTTGCATCAAAACTTACATAGTCCTCCCGAAATCACAGGGGCGCACAGAACGAAACACCCAGTTAGGGCTACGGTGCCTACTTACTAGTTGCCAGATTTTACTTTTGTCAATCCAGAAACAACTTGGCAGGATCAGGGAAGAATATGAAATTCTGCTGTCCTTTCTGTTTGGCTGATGTTTTGCTCAATGACTTGAAATGGAACTGTGAAAGAGAAAAATCTATCAAGATCAACAAGTAAAAACAGACCTTTCTGATCTAAGGCAGAGCATAATGTGGAAATAAGTCACATAAATAAGGAACAAGGACAGTGTGCTGACCATTTGTCTTCATCCTAGCACACTTGTACAAGACCTAGGTGTCTCTGTGTAATTACAGAACATGCTGAGTGAGTCAACAGCATGAGGAAGTGGACATAAGATAGCGAGTCTGCTCCTGATCTACACAAATGAAGGCATAATGTCTAGGACAAGAATAGTGATAATGAGACCCAACTCAGAACTCTTCAGACCACACCTGCAGTATTGTATTTGGTTCTTTTTTTTTTACAAATGATGCAAACAAATGAGATTTTGTTTATTGGAATAGAATAGAAAGAGGCTAAGGGCCCATAACAATGTAATTCAGACAACACTAGAAAAAAAATAAGATGATTTTGTTTATAGAAAGAAAACCTGGTGACTAGAGAGAGGGGAGAAATAAAGGAGCCTGAATATCTGAAGGGCTCTTATACACAAGAGGACTAGATTAACTAATTTAACTAAAGCATGAAACAGGAGCCAACAGTGATTACCAGAAGAGGGTGGACTTCAGCTAGCTCAAAGAGAAACTCTGAATTGTATTTGCTTTGAAAAAACAAAATGAGCCACATCAGAAAGCAGTGAAAGCCCCTGTTGACACATGTGGAGTATGGATTGATTACTGGCTAGACAATAAATTTACTTTATGTAGAATTAAAGACATATATCTGAGGACTTTATAAGGAGGGACTTGGTAAACACAGCCCTCTTTATGCTTTTCCCTTTACTTCTGAAGCCGTGGAATTTCTTTTAAGTCAAAAGAATCTGCCTACATAAATATTCTTACCTCTTTTCTAGTGAATTATTTTTTACATGGTGACATCATACACAAATGTGAATTTTGATAGCTAAAACAAAACTGACATTTAACAGGGTTATCCCAATCTGAAGCACTCTATCTGAAACTCACCTTACCATCGTTTATCTTGGTCTCTGAAGGTTCTTTTAAGAATCAGTGTATTTTATGGCAAGACTGGGTTTTCTGGTAATATCAGATGCTAAGCCCATAAAATCTCACTAACATGACCACCTAAATGTAAGAAGAACAAGGAGGACATTAGCAAACACAGCAGAATATCTGGATGTCTTAGTTAGTGTTTTACTGCTGTGAACAGACACTGTGACCAAGGCAAGTCTTATAAATGACAACATTTAATTGGGGCTAGCTTACAGGCTCATAGGTTCAGTCCATTATCATCAAGGTGGGAACATGGCAGCACCCAGGAAGGCATGGTACAGGAGTTGCGGAGAGTTCTACATCTTCATCTGAAGGCTGCTATGAGACTACTGTCTTCCATGCAGCTAGGATGAAAGTCTTAAAACCATTACCCACAGTGACACATCTAAGACAACAAGGCCACACCTACTCCAACAGGGTCACACCATCTAACAGTGCCACTTTCTGGGCTGAGCATATACAAACCATTATACTGGAGAAAAACCCATGAAGGCTCACAAAGAACTAGGGCAACATAGGAAAGCTTAGAGTGGGGGAGATAGAACCTCCTCAAGGAAGAACACACCAACTGGCTGTCCAGTGCAAATAGTTAGCCCTGAAAACATACATACAAGTATCATTATATAGACTCAGCATATTATATCTAGAATAGATTGCCTATACAATAATATGTTCAAGAAATAAAAATAACAAGAGAGGCCATGAATTTGAACGTGACTGGAGTGGATATATGGCAGGGTCTGAGGGAAAGAAATAGAAAGAGAAGTGTTGTAATTAAATTACAGTATCAAAAATAAATTTAAAAATCCATGTATTTTTTTCTGGACTGCAGTCAAGGAATCATTAAAGGTTACAGCGGTTAGTATTCACGTCAATTCAAGTGTGATAAGATCAATTCCATTTTATACTAGTGGTTAAATGTAGTGAGCACCTTCTGGGTGTCAAATGCAGTGTCAGGAGGCTTTCTTTAACAGCCTACAGAAGTCATGCTGTCCTCAGGCATGAGGGAAACAATGAGTTCTGTGACTACTGAGAACGTGCATGTTGTGTTCATTACACTTAATTGCCTGACCAACAGAATGCCTGGTGTATTAGGTGCAAAGGAAATATTTGTTGGAATAATGGACAAAAGAATGAATGAATGAATGAATGAATGAATGAATGAAAACATGGATTCCCCAAAGGAACAAATTACCTCACGAGGCCTTTATGGTGGGAGGAGATTCTGGCTCAGATTCCTGGGGTGACCCTATCTCCAGGAGCTATAGAGTCTACCCATCACCCAGGCATTCCATGTTAATGTACAGTGTGAAGCTGGTAATCTGCATTTTTATATTGAAAAGATATTGGATAGCTTGTATTAAGTAAATATAAGATAAAATATTATATGGAATTTTATTCTACCTGAATATCTTGATTAATTTTATTTGCAATTTTTTTTATTTAATAGTTGCTTCCACTATTCTTTCTATCTCTCACATACTAAAGTTAGTATTTTTTCTCTGAATATAAAAACATGGGGAATATAATATAATACATATAATATAATACATGGGGAAGACAATATAATTATGCAGAAGTGGACTTGGCGTTTGACTACTATATATATATACCACATAAGCAGTCAAGAAAATCCCCTGCTGGAGATAGCACTTCCTATACAGATTATTTTTCCTTTTCAGAATTACTTGATACTTTGTAGTCTTTTGCTTCACATTGTATTATGGTCATCCTACGTATCAAGCACTTAGCTATCACTGAGGCACTAGTACCAATCTATGTTCATTGTAGAAAACTTGGAAAACACAAAAGTATTGATAAAATAATAAAACATTTACAATTCTGAAAAATTGCTGCCGCTCTAATTTACTGCATGTTCTTTTTTCTTTCTTGTGTATATTTTAAGGTTGAGATAGTCCTGAATGTGCAATTTTGTGTTGTTCCTTTGCTTTTATCTCAGCAAGCAGTTACTAATTTGATTAAGATATAAAAGCTGATATAAAAGTCAGGAGTACCTTGTTTATAGATCATTTTGGTGCTGTTCATAGACCCTGAGTGGGTCCTTCTTTGTCTTTTAAATTAGTTTTGTGCTCAAGGAGCTCTGAAGTTAAAATGCTTCTCTCTGGTACATCTGGATGGCAACAGTCATCCTGTTCTCTAATTGAAGAATAAATGCCCTGTCTTACTCTGTGCTTTTGCCAGGCCTGTGCTAATCAGGATGCTGAATCTTTGAGCTTTCAGATAATTAGTGATGGACATTTTGCTCATGTTGTTCAATAGCCTTTCCTTTTCCCTTCCAGTGCTTCCTTATTAGCAACCAAAAGCGAAAGTGCAACAAAGAAGCTAGAGATGCATTTATGTGCCTCAAATACAATGTTATGTTTGTGATTAACTCAAGAACATGATATTTTCTTTTTTAAATGAGTTATTTTTGAGGTTCCAGACCTTGGAAATACCAACTTGAAAGCCATGTGCTTAGCAAGATGAGGGAGGAGTTTTATTTAGCAGGGACACTCTTGGATTCAATAGGCCAAGAGTGGAAAATGCCATGTGGTTATTTTCCTTCCTGGCTGATTGTATTTCTTAGTATCAATAAAACAGGGTTCTGGTGTATGGCTAGATGCAATTCTGCTTTGGGGCCTTGGTTTGTCTAAGGAAGGTTTTTATTTCTCTCAGAATTACTCCTGCTACTCCGAGAAAAGATGATATGGATCCAAGACAGCAATTTCTCAGAGCAAAGATACTTTGAAGTGTATCTGTTCTGCGACCACAAATAAAAAGCAAATATTGGTATATACTAGGAAACATTGGCCGTTGGTTTTTGCAAATGTTAAGTGTGCAAAAGCATTGCATTCTCCGCAGGAGTTATTTAAAAAGTCCTCATTATCACTCTCAGGATTGCTGTGGAAGTTGTCCCAAGTTATCTTTATTGTATTTGGGGTTCACGCGCGAGCAGAGAGTGAGAGCTACTGTCTCGTTTTACCTGTAGGATCAGTTTATGTAGCAAATCACATGTTGAATTGTGTCCCCCACAAATGCTCAATGCCTGGACCCTATGAATGTTATTTTATTTGGAAATAATATTAATTACATTGAAGACATAATGATGTTAAGATGAGGTCATATTTGATTGAGGGGTATCTCTGACAGTGTCCTGATTATGTGAAGACACATAGATGCACAAAGACCACGTGAAAATAGATGCAGGATCCACAGACCAAGGACTGCACACAAATTTCAAAAGATAAAAAGAGGCAAAGAAATTCCAATCCCTAGAGCCTTCAGAGGGAACAATCCTGACAGCGTCTGGATTCCAGTCATGTAACCTCCAGAAGGTTAGGAAAACAGAGCTGTTTATTTGTACCTGGAGGTTTGTGACTATTTTTCATTGCCCCGAGGAAATACCACTTAAGAAGCATAGAGTTATTTCCTCTTCACTAAATCTAGAGTTCATTCAACCCTGAGACTGAGCTAGGATAAGGACTTGTGTATAGTTCCTTGGAGATGTCCCAAGGAATCCCTGATAAAGGAGAAGGGATCTGAGCTATAAAAGCAAATGCAGGACCAGATATTGACCAGCTCAGCAGTATAGGGAACTGGAGCCCAGTTCCACTGGGCAACGTGGTATAGTGCACTTCAGAGATGGGAGCCGTTAGTCCGTTGTCATGGATCCTCCTTTCCTCACCTTAGGACTTCTTTGCTCAATCTCAGAAGCACATTGTTCGAATCCTTAGAGTTTATATTGATTTTAACCTCTGTGGAGTTAGCTAGCTATGACTTAACCTTGACATTCGAATTCTAGAATCGTGAGTTTTCCGCAGATAAAATAAAACCGAGTTACAATGTGTACCTTCCTGGCTCTTCTTTTTGTAGTGCTGGCTCCTCGTAGCCTTTCAGTGTCTGGGCCTCATTCTGGAGTACATCTGCCAGCAGAATTCGCTTTTTAAATGAACAGCGTTGCTCAGATTAGAACCCATAGTTCCTTTCTTCCTCATAGTGTGCGCCATGTAGTACAGCTGAAGAAAGTCAAGAAGATAGATCTTTTGCAACCAAATTTTCACATATTTGAATTTGCTTAAAGCAAAGCAGCATAATTGCTCTGAGGACCTGATTTCACAAACAACTTTGCAGGCTGGAAATTATATTTGTTTGTGTATTCATGGCAGGGTCTCATGGAGCCCAGGCTAGCCGCAAATTTGCAATATATATATTCATTTCAGGTTAGCCTTGAATTTTTGATCTTTGAATCTCTACCTCCCAACTGGTAGGACAAGAGCCATCTATGCATCATGTACCACTATGTAGGGATTTAACTGATTGTTTTTAGCAAACACAATTTCTAGACTTTTTAAAGTATTATTCTTAGTTGCTGAGTCAAAATGTTTGACTTTGGAAATATGTTTTTAAGATTTTAATTTGATCTAGCATAGAGCATATGTGAAAAAGTTAGTATAAATTATTTAATCATCTCTGTGGGTACAGAGTACACACACACACACACACACACACACACACACACACACACACATTTACTCTAAAGGAACTTGCTGTCCTCCACTCATTGAGTCTTTGGGATACTGCAAATTTGATAAAATAATAGAAAAAAATTGGGGCAGAGAAGAGAAAAAAGTTTTATATCCTTTCAAACAATAGCAGATAGCACTAGAACAGCTGTCAAGTGCACCTGGTTTTCATTCCAGCAACAGCAGACGCATCGAAACTTCCAAGGTGTGATGAGTTATTACCCACCATCTGCTTTACGAAATGCTAATTCTTCTTGAACCAAAATTACCATCCAGCAAATGAACTTTTAGCAAAGCAACAAACCATCCCTCACACAAGACCATAGAGAGATCCTGGGCTGGGAATTATTAGCACAGATGATTTGCCAGAAACAGGATGGAATTTTATTAAAGAGCAGAGAAAATGGTGAATTGGATAATAAGAAACAAAGCCAGCAGTCAGCTACAGAAAGAAGGAAGGCTGCGTCTCTAGAGCACAAGCCAGAGTGTATTCCACACACTGCTGCTGACTTTTGCAGCAATGGCCACCTTTCATGTAGCATTTGTTTAAGATTGCTGAGCCTGGAGCTCAGGGTCTAAAGGAGATTTGTCCTGGATGCTCTTTTCCCCCTGGGGTTGCAGCAAGAGCGCTGCCTGGAAAACATACACTTGTCCTTTTCAAAACCTTTCTGAACTCGGATACCACTCTTCTATTATTAATATACAACAAATATAAGAAGAACTGAACTGGAAAGTTGCACAGAGCCTGGACTACATTAATTCTCCCCTGGAAAGCAGACCAGTTTTCTGGAAATCTTTTGGTTTAAAAAAAATTTTAATTTAAGAACTCTAGGTTATATCCAGGCAAACAATGGTCCTCAGGTAAGACAACCAAACCGTGACAAATAGGCCTCGACCCTCAAGCCTATCCCTTCCTCAGTGTCTACTTCTAGTGTGTTAGTCTAAATGAGGCCACTCACCAAGTGATCTTTAATTCATATTTTGTGCATTTAAAGTAAAAGCCATGGGTTGAGTGTATTCTAATTTCTTCACTCTTTGATGATTCACAGATGACGTCAGCTGGTGCAGGACACACGGAGGAGTAGGCTCCATGGGATGATAATGTTTCCAATTTTTTGTCTCCTGTCTTTAGTCTGAAGTTGAAACTGTGACATCATCTCTTGAAAATACATGCTCACATTTGAACAGCACACCTCATTCTGCCTGTATTTGATAATGGGCCAGGAATGATGACACAATCCTTTAATCTCAGCTCTCTGGAGGCAGAGACAGATAAATCTGTGAGTACGAGAACAGCCTGATTTACATACAAAATTCTAGGGCTATCTTAGAGTTTCATTCCTGTGAAGAGACACCATAACCAAGGCAGCTTGTATAAAGGAAAACATTTAATTGTGGCTGGCTTACAGTCTCAGAGGTTCAGCTCATTATCGTCATGGTAGTGCCCAGGCAGACATAGTGTCAGAGAAGGATCTGAGAGTTCTACATCTTGATCCATAGGTAGCATAAGGAGACTGTGTGTCCTACTGGGTATAGCTAGAACATATATAAGACCTCAAAACCCATCTCCACTGTGACACACTTCCTCCAATAAGGCCACACCTCCTCTAAAAGGCCACATCTCTTAATAGTGTCACTCCTTACGGGCCAAGCATTCAAACACATAGGCTTTGGGAGACATCCCTACTCAAACTACTGCAAGGGCAGAGTTACATAGTGAGACCTTGTCTCAAAACTAAAAGCAAACAAGTAAAAAAAAAAATCCCTAAAAATAAAAAAATTCAAATCAAAACAAAACCAATACTGCCCCCACAAAAACAAACAAACAAGAAAACATTTGAATGGTATTACCTTGATGTCTAGGATTTTAGAGAAAATGTAAAAAAAAAATATGTGCTTGCTTGCCGATAATACTATACAATATGGAATTTAATTGTAGAAAATTTTGTGAAATTCAGAAAAAAGTGAAGAAAATAAGACAGTTCTAACTCAAGCTTCTCCAAATAGCCATTATCACCAATTTGGTATGTGCCAGTGGTTCTCAACCTTCCTAATTTTGTGACCCGTTAATACAGTTTCTCATGTTGTGGTGATGCCCCCCCTCCATAAAATTATTTTCATGGTTATTTCATAATTTTGCTGCTGTTATGAATCATCATGTAGATACTTTTGTTTTCTGATGCTCTTAGGTAATCCCTGTGAAGGAGTTGTTCGGGGTCCAAAAGGATTGTGAGCCACAGGTTGAGAACTGCTGGTATATATATTTATTCTTCCAAATATATACTTAGAATTTTTCTGTGCGTAGTTACTTTAAAGCATGGCAAAGTTAATACAAAGTAATTATTTTTTTTAAATTTTTTTATTGGATATTTTATCTACATTTCAGATGTAATCCCCTTCCCTGCCCCCAACCCAGGAACCCCCTATCCCATCCCTTTTCCTCCTGCTTCTATGAGGATATTTTAAACTCAATAAACTTGCATTCCATTATAAAGAGGCTTTTCTCACTCAATCCCACACCATGTTATTTTGAGTGTATTCAGGTAGATTCTGGTAGACATGCCATACATTCCACAGTCTGCTCTGTGAAAGCTGTCTAAATTGTACACATGGATGGTCGGGGGTGGCGTGAGATCTTAGCAGTTTGCATAGAATGAGAAACTATTTTTCCCCCATTGGATAGAATAAAAAACGTTAGTGAAGATTCCAGTTGTCTTGGTGTAGATTGTGGACTTTCTGTTTAACTACTGTTCTAGCTAGAGCCTGGGCTGCTTTAGCTATTGCTGTGAAAGACCCTGGGTAGCAGCTGTGTAGCTCTTTTATTCTACAGTCTGGAGGGGGTAAAGGTTCACCTGCACAGCATATACATGAGGACATAAGAGAGTTATGCAATCAGAATGGAGGATAGACACAAAATATCTAAGCATGTACTATGCCAGATACATTTAATTTTTTAATTTTATATATGAGTCTGTGTGTCTCATTCCTGAGGAGGCAAGAAGAGGGTGTCAGGTCCTTTCAGTCTATGGTTATAGATAGGTATGAGCCACCATGTTAGTGATAGGAACTTGTGGTGGTTTGACTGAAAATGGACTCCATACGCTCATAGGGAGTGGCACTATTAGGAGGTGAGGCCTTGTTGGAGTAGGTGTGGCCTTGTTGGTGTAGGTGTGGCCTTGTTGGTGTAGGTGTGGCCTTGTTGGAGAAACTAAGTCACTGGGGGTGGGCTTTGAGGTTTCAAATGCTCAAGTCAGACCCAGTGCTCTGTCTTCCTGCCACCTGCAGATCCAGATGTAGGACTGTCAGCTACCTGTCAGCACCATGTCTGCCTGCATGCTGTCACGCTTCCTACCATGATGATAATGGACTAAACCTCTGAAATGCAAGCTAGCCCCAATTACATTCTTTAGTTTATAAAAGTTGTTACGGTCATGGCATCCCTTCACAACAATAAAAGTTTGACTAAGACAGAACTGAACCCTGGTCCTCTGGAACAACGGCTATCTCTCTGGCCCCTAGCACACACATTTTACAATTTCCCTGTGATGGTAGATTCTCTACTCCCTGAAGGCAGGGTTGCAAGCTGCATTGCTTCTCTTCCATCTTCAGTGTGGTGCTACCTTGTCTTAAAAATAGTATCTCATTTAAAACTCCTTTACTCACATCTCCCCTGTGCAACTTAACATATTGTTTTGGCATATTTTCAATGTATCCACAAGCACTGCATTGCTTGTAGTCTCCCCTTTCATTATTTGTATCAAGTTTACAAATTCCCATAATTTTCTAACTCTAATCTCCATCTTTCTGGTATGCAGATTCTTTCATCAGTGCTACCCAACAAGAAGAGAACATGTAATGAACATTGAGCAACTTGTTTAAAAAACCTTTTGTATTTCCACGTAAAACTGTATCATATCATCCAAACTTCATCCAAAGACTTAAACCTCTGCATTAATTTAAATACCGTTGGGGACTGATTTCCTTAGATCTTTATTCCTAAAACATAAAATGAGGCGGATCATCACACTCATTCCATAGTGCTATTAACACATATATGCACACATTAGTGTATGGCACACACTAAGTATTTAATAAATATCATTTTGTTATCACTTCATTGGGGTTATTAAACTCATAAAGGATAATCTTCAAGGTAAAGATTATAAGTTAATTCTTTTCATACTACAAATGATCTATTTAACTTTTTTATATCAATATATTTTGAAAAATACTAGGTGTCTGTGATATTGAGCTTCTCTGCCTTTAGGTGTTAAGTGTTTATGCTCCTTTATGAGGTCCCCCCCTCTTTCTTTCTCTCTCTCCTCTCTGTCATAACTAACATTTATTTTTCCTAGTGGGAGGGAGACATAGTTTTAAGTTCTTGCAATGTGATTCACCCTTCTGAAGCACTGTATAGTATGGATGAGAACTTGCCACTTTTTGCATAGTTGGCAGGAGGCAGACAAGCCTGGAAATCAATGATGCAGATTTCAGTTCACTTTATGAACTTCTCACAAAACAAAGCCATGGGCACCCAGAGTGGCTGTTGGCACACAGCTTGTGGGAAATGTATAGTGATACTTGCACATGCCTCTGTGAAAAGTTTGTACTTATGTGAGAAATTCTTCAGGGCTTTTTTTTTTTAGAGGCAATCCCTACAACTCCTGCGTAGTGTCTGACGCGTTCGATGTGCCTCTTTGACTATAAGTAAACACTTCCTATTGTCTGAATAGTCTTTTCCTTCCTACCCCACAGCTTGGAGATAGTAGAGGCTCACTTCATTGATAAGTACCTGAGGACTGAATTTTTAACAGATAATATGCCTAAGATCATTGACTTTTCAATCAAACCAGAAGGGTAAACAGTGGAGATTTATGTAAAATCCAGAGAGAGAAAAGTTCTACATTATTAAAAAGAGTAGTTGAATAGAAAACCGGACTTGGGTCTGTCTTGAGCCCAAGTTTGGAAGCCATGAGATAGGGATCAGGATAAAGAATGGAGAGACGGGATATCAGAGCTGTGGGCCTGGCTTTCTGGTCACTGGCTGTGTGACCTTGGGCCAGTACTTTGTCCTGTTGCCATTCCTAGAGACACAAAGAGAAAACAGTACTTTGGTTTATAAGGCTGTCATTAGCCTAAGTGAGTTTATGGTGTAGTCTTTATAAATTGGTAGGTTAGAAAGGCATCTGTGATTAAGATTACTGGTTTCTCTTCCAGAGGATCTGGGTTTAATAACCAGCACTCACATGGTGACTTGTGATTGTGTATAATTTAAATCCCAGGGTATCCAATGTTCTCTTCTGGCTTCTGATAGCACCAGGCACATTTATATGTGGTTCACATACATCTATGGGGGCAAAAATCTCTACGCATTATATAGGTATTTAAGAAACAATGGAAATAATATTATTAATATTGCTACCCAGCTTTTCTTTAGGTTGCAGATCTATAGTTTAGTATTAGGATCCTGGGCCCAGAAAATGGAAGACACTGGAGACAGAATCTGATCTGTAGGTATCTAGGAAAGTGGCTGTCCAGCCTCCCTGATGCCTCTTGGTATCTTTTCTGTTATTATGTTTGGGTCTCACTGAGTTCAGTGTGGGCTATTATCTAAGAAGACACAGAATGTACTAAAATTCTGCCTGGGCAATCATCATACTAAACAGTGTGCCTGTCCACAGGAAGTCATAAAAATTCATGGAAAAATTCATCTTAAGAGTATAACTGATTCAATGAAGAAGAAAGTCACAGCAGAATATACATTTACTAACTTTTCTGAGATTTTTATTTCCCAAGACACATATGTAATGCTGATATGTCCATACATCATGATTTTTGTTTTATAATATGATTAATAAACTACGTATTTTTGTATAGTAAAGATCATGAAATGTAACATGTCTAAAATAATGTTTTTTATTAAATAATGTTTGGATAAACATTAAAGCATTACCTTTTCTTTTACTAAAGGAATGTTTTCTTTTTTTGTGTGTGTGTTTTTATTTTTTTATTTTATTTTATTTTTTTATTGAGAACTTACTTTATTTTTTTTTCCATTTTCTTTTTTTTCCTTTTCTTTTTTTTATTAGATATTTTATTTACACTTCAGATGGCATCTTCTTTCCCCATTCCACCCCCCCACCCCCCTTAGGAAACCTCTATCCCATGCCCCCTTTTCCTTTTTGCATTTATACATTTTTTAAAAATAATGTTAATCATAGGCTTTATAAGTTTGGAATTGTTCAATTAGCGGTGTAACCCACTGACCAACCTAGATATAACATCTATCTTTGACTGGTGGAGATACTTGAACCTCTGCCTCCCTGTCTCCCCCCTCTTTCTCTCTTTCTTCACCTAGCTTCTCCTCTCTTTCTTCTTCTCCTCTTCTTACTCCTTTTCTTCCTCTCAGTATTCCTCCTACCTTAGCTCCTCCTACACATCACCCTTCCTGTTAAAATGAAACTTTTCTCTCAAAATACAATTAGAACATAATTATGCCAATTTGTACCAGTGAGGTACAGGATAGTCCTAATACCCAGTCCATCCTTTTGTTGACTAACCAGCTCCTCTGTCATCTATTCTAACTAAAACATGTAGTTCTGAACCTGGCTTTAGGATGAATGTCAGCTGACGACCATCCACTCAAGTCTTTTCTCTTAAGGTCAATAGCTATATGTTTTCAACCCCATCAGAAATCCAGAATGACTGAGTTAACTATAATTGTGGGAAGCACAAATCATAGTTTCTAAAACTTAGCCAATTTATAGAGACCTCTGAACACCTGGACACTCGCTCTACTTCAAAACGTTGGAGCATCTGTTCTTCTGCCTTCTGGCCCAGGATCATCTGACAGACCTTAGTGCTGCAGAATTATTAAGGGCTGATTACTCTGTCTAGGCAGATATAATCAGTCGACTATTCTGCAAGTGTGTCCTTTTCTGGACAGTAATTTGTCTGTAGAAGGAAAGTGGCAATTCTTGCCTAGTGGCTGTCTCACCACAACTGGAGTAACTCCAAGGATGCTCAATTTCTTCTTAGAATTCAATATAGGAAGCTGTCTGGAGCAGACAGGTCTCTAATGAAAATGAACATTAATACTGAAATGTTTGTCATGTCAATTCTAAGGATTTCTGATGTTTTGAAAACCAGCTATCCATGTAAGGTAATCTGGACTGTTGCCTGTTAACTTCACTCAGCTATTTCTAAATAAAACATAGAGAACACCCTTATAATAAACTCCAAGCCATGAATTTGCTATAGTCCCTTAACTCACAGGCTGACCATCTCAAATCAGTTAAAAAAGTTAAAGAAGGACTGGGTCTAAGCTTTGTATTCCTAAATGTGTTATACTGGTACAATGCCTATGGGAGTAACAATATTCATCTCACTCTTATATCACTAAGAAGTTCATGCCAATGAAAATCTTAAAATTTGTAAACAAAGTAACTTGGTGCCATTTAAGAATTTATATCTTCATCTTGATATTAATTATACAGATTTCTACTAATAGGTTATATGTAGGGGAGGATGGCCTTGTTGGGCATAGGTGGGAGACAAGATCATTGGTACCCTGAAGGCTGAGCACGGGGGGGGGGAATCTGAGGGTGGGGAGGGGGGCTGGAAGTAGGGGGGGTTTATGGCTATGCAATAAACCCTAGCTAATCCTCTCTATTCCGACAAAACCACTACTTTTCCCTAGAGAGACAGCCCAACATTTACCACCTTAGTCCCCAAGCCCAGGGAATAGGGGCGCTGACTCATCATTAGCTTCTTCAAGCTGATTATGGGTGTTGAGATATTAGAAGAGGAGTGGGGGGGGAGAGAGCAAGTTGACAATCCTCTGATGCTGTGTCTTCGCTGCCTCCAGATGGAATTCCCGGACCTCAGAGGTTTGAGCAGGTCTGCCCAGCTTGCTTGTTGAGTAGATACACCAAGGCTGATCATTCTGCAATATACAATTCTCAAAACAACTTTTAGTATCAAGATAGTTTTTTTTTTTTAAAGAGGGCTGACATTTTATTAAAAATGTTGGTTCTAACCGCTTTTTCCCCTCTTTTATTGGATATAATATTTACATTTCAAATTTTATCCCCTTACCATATTTCCCCCACCACCCAGGAACCCCTTATCCCATCCCCCCTCCTCCTGCCTCTATGAAGGTGTTTACCCTTCTACTTCCAGCCCCCTCCCCACCTCAGATTCCCCCCCCCCCCATGCTCAGCCTTCAGGGTACCAATGATCTTGTCTCCCACCTATGCCCGACAAGGCCATCCTCCCCTACATATACAGCTGGAGTCATGTGTCTCTCCATATATGCTCCTAGGCTGGTGGTTTAGACCCTGGGGAGCTCTGGCTGGTTGGTATTGTTGCTCTCCTCACGGGGCCACCAGCCCTTAAGGTTCCTTCTATTTACTTTCTAACTCCTCCATTGGGAACCTTTGATCAGATTAATGGATAGCTGTGGGTATCTGTCTCTGGGTATGTCCGACTCTGAGAGACCTCTAAGGAGATAGCCTTATCTGGCTGCTGTCAGTTTTCCCATCCTGACATCCCTATCAGCGTCTATTTTTGGTGACTGCCCATGGAATGAATACCCAGATGGAATGGTCTCCCTACAACCCCCACTTCAGATTCTGTCCCACACTTTGTCTCCATATTTGCTCCCTTGGGTATTTAGTTACTCCTTCAAAGAAAGACCTAGACATCCTTACTTGTTCTTTCTTCTTCATGAGCTTCATGTCGTCTGGTAGTTGAATCTTTGTTGTTTCAGCTTTTTGGGCTAATCTCCGCTTATCAGTGAGTAAATACCATGTGTGTTCTTTTGTGATTGGGTTACCTCACTCAGGATGATATTTTCTAGTTCCATCCATTTACCTAAGAATTTCTCGAATTCATTATTTTTAATAGCTGAGTAATATTCCATTGTGTAAATGTACCACATTTTTTGTATCCATTCCTCTGTTGAAGGGCATCTGGGTTCTTTCCAGCTTCTGGCTATTATAAATAAGGCTGCTGTGAACATAGTGGAGCATATGTCTTTGTTATTTGTTGGGGCATTTTCTGGGTATATGCCCAGGAGTGGTATATATGGGTCCTCAGGTAGTGCTATATCCAATTTTCTGAGGAACCGCCAGACTGACTTCCAAAGTGGTTGTACCAGCTTGCAACCCCACCAACAATACAGGAGTGTTCCTCTTTCTTCACATCCTCGCCAGCATCTACTATCACCTGAGTTTTTGATCTTAGCCATTCTGACTGGTGTGAGGTGGTATCTCAGTGTTGTTTTGATTTGCATTTCCCTGATGACTAAGGATGTTGAACATTTCTTAAGAAGCTTCTCGGCCATTCGTGTTTCCTCAGTTGAGAATTCTTTGTTTAGCTCTGTACCCCATTTTTTAATGGGGTTATTTTGTTGTTTGGTGTCTGATTTCTTGAGTTCTTTGTAAATATTCGATATTAGCCTCCTATCGGATGTAGGATTGGTAATGATCTTTTCCCAATCTGTTGGTTGCCGTTTTGTCATGTTGACAGTGTCCTTTGCCTTACAGAAGCTTTGCAATTTGATGAGGTCCCATTTGTCCATTCTTGATCTTAGAGCATAAGCCATTGGTGTTCTGTTCAGGAACTTTTCCCCTGTGCCTAGGTATTCGAGGGTCTTCCCCAACTTCTCTTCTAATATTTTCAGAGTACCTGGCTTTATGTGAAGGTCCTTTATCCACTTGGAGTTGAGCTTTGTGCAAGGGGATAAGAATGGATTAATTTGCATTCTTCTACATGTTGACCTCCAGTTGAGCCAGCACCACTTGTTGAAAATGCTGTCCTTTTTCCACTGGATGAATTTAGCTCCCTTGTCAAATATCAAGTGACCATAGGTATGCGGGTTCATTTCTGGGTCTTCAATTCTGTTCCATTGATCGTCCTTTCTGTCTCTGTACCAATACCAAGCAGTTTTATCACTACTGCTCTGTAGTACAGTTTGAGGTCCGGAATGGTGATTCCCCCAGAGGTTCTTTTATTGTTGAGAATAGTTCTTGCTATCCTAGGTTTTTTGTTATTCCAAATGAATTTGAAAATTGCTCTTTCTATCTCTATGAAGAATTGATTTGGAATTTTGATGGGTATTGCATTGAATCTATAGATTGCTTTTGGCAGGATAGCCATTTTTACTAAATTAATCCTGCCAATCCAGGAGCATGGGAGATCTTTCCATCTTCTGAGATCTTCTACAATTTCTTTCTTCAGAGACTTGAAGTTCTTGTCATACAGATCTTTCACTTGCTTTGTTAGATTCACTCCAAGATAATTTATTTTATTCGTGGCTATTGTGAAGGGTGTCATTTCCCTGATTTCTTTCTCTGCCTGTTTATCCTTTGAGTAGAGGAAGGCTACTGATTTGTTTGAGTTGATTTTATATCCAGCCACATTGCTAAAGTTGTTTATCAGGTTTAGGAGTTCTCTGGTGGAAGTTTTAGGTTCACTTAAGTATACTATCATATCATCTGCAAATAGTGAAATTTTGACTTCTTCCTTTCCTATCTGTATCCCTTTGACTTCCTTTTGTTGTCTAATTGCTCTAGCTAAGACTTCCAGTACTATATTGAATAGGTAAGGTGAGAGTGGGCAGCCTTGCCTAGTCCCTGATCTTAGTGGGATTGCTTCAAGTTTCTCTCCATTTAGTTTGATGTTGGCTACTGGCTTGCTGTATATTGCTTTTACTATGTTTAGATATGGGCCTTGTATTCCTGATCTTTCCAAGACTTTTAACATGAAGGGATGTTGAATTTTGTCAAATGCTTTCTCAGCATCTAGTGATATGACCATGTGGTTTTTCTCTTTGAGTTTATTTATGTAGTGGATTACATTGATGGATTTCTGAATATTGAACCATCCCTGCATTCCTGGGATAAAGCCTACTTGATCTTGATGGATAATTGTTTTGATGTGTTGTTGGATTCGGTTTGCGAGAATTTTATTGAGTATTTTTGCATCAATATTCATAAGAGAGATTGGTCTGTAGTTCTCTTTCTTTGTTGGGTCTTTCTGTGGTTTAGGTATGAGTGTAATGGTAGCTTCATAGAATGAATTGGGTAGTATTCCTTCTGTTTCTATTCGATGGAATAACTTGAAGAGGATTGGTTATAGGTCTTCCTTGAAGGTCTGAAAGAATTCTGCACTGAAACCATCTGGCCCTGGACATTTTTTGGTGGGAAGATTTTTAATGACTGTGTCTATTTCTTTAGGCGTTATGGGACTGTTTAGGTGGTTTATCTGCTCCTCGTTTAACTTTGGTACCTGGTATCTATCTAGAAAATTGTCCATTTCCTCCAGATTTTCCAATTTTGTTGAGTATAGGCCTTTGTAGTAGGATCTGATAATTTTTTTAATTTCCTCTGTTTCTGTTGTTATGTCTCCCTTTTCAGTTCTGATTTTATTAATTTGAATGCTGTCTCTGCGCCCTTTGGTTAGTCTGGCTAAGGGTTTGTCTATCTTGTTGATTTTTTCAAAGAACCAGCTCCTGGTTTTGTTGATATTTTGTATAGTTCTTTTTGTTTCGACTTGGTTGATTTCAGCCCTGAGTTTGATTATTTCCTGCCGTCTACTCCTCTTGGGTATACTAGCTTCTTTTTGTTCTAATGCTTTCAGGTTTGCTGTCAAGTTGTTGATGTATGCTCTTTCCACTTTCTTTTTGTGAGCACTTAGAGCTATGATTTTTCCTCTTAGTACTGCTTTCAATGAGTCCCACATGTTTTGATATGATGTGTCCTCATTTTCATTTAAATCTAAAAAGTCTTTAATTTCTTTCTTAATTTCTTCCTTGACCAAGTTATCATTGAGTAGAGCATTGTTTAGTTGCCAAGTGTATGTCGGTTTTCTGATGTTTTTGTACATGTCAAAGACAAGTCTTAATCCATGGTGGTCTGATAAGGTACTGGGGATTATTTCAATGTTTTTGTATCTGTTGAGGCCTGTTTTGTGACCAATTATATGGTCTATTTTCGAGAAGGTACCATGAGGTGCTGAGAAGAAGGTATATTCTTTTGTTTTAGGATGAAATGTTCTATAGATGTCAGTTAAGTCCAATTGGTTCATAACTTCTGTTAGTTTCATTGTGTCCTGATTTAGTTTCTGTTTCCATGATCTGTCCATAGCTGAGAGTGGGGTGTTGAAATCTCCCCCTACTATTGTGTAGGGTGCAATGTATGCCTTAAGCTTTAGTAAAGTGTCTTTTATATATGTGGGTGCCCTTACATTTGGGGCATAGATGTTGAGAATTGCAAGTTCCTCTTGGTACATTTTTCCTTTCATGAATATGAAGTGTTCTTCTTTATCTTTTTTGATTACTTCTGGTTGAAAACTGATTTTATTTGATATTAGAATCGCTACTCCAGCTTGTTTCTTGGGACCATTTGCTTGGAAGATTGTTTTCCAACCTTTTACTCTGAGGTAGTGTCTGTCCTTTCCACAGAGGTGCATTTCCTGAATGCAGCAAAATGTTGGGTCCTGTTTATGTATCCAGTCTGATAGTCTATGTCTTTTTACTGGAGAATTGAGTCCATTGATATTAAGAGATATTAAGGAAAAATGAGTGTTGTTTCCTGTTATTTTTGTTATTGGCAGTGGAGATATGTTTGTGTAGCTACCTTCTTTTACGGTTTTTAGAAGATTACTTTCCTGCTTTTTCTAGGTTGTAGCTTCCCTCCTTGTGAGGGAGTTTTCCACCAATTATTCTTTGAAGTGCTGGGTTTGTGTTGAGATACTGTGTAAATTTGAATTTGTTATGGAATATTTTGGTTTCTCCATCAATAATGATTGACAGTTTTGCTGGGTATAGTAGTCTGGGCTGACATTTATGTTCTTTTAGGGTCTGTATGGTATCGGTCCAGGATCTTCTGGCTTTTATGGTCTCTGGTGAGAAGTCTGGTGTAATTCTTATAGGTCTGCCTTTATATGTTACTTTGCCTTTTTCCCTTACTGCTTTTAGTATTTTTTCTTTGTTTTGTACATTTGTTGTTTTGACTATTATGTGGCGGGAAGTATTTCTTTTCTGGTCTAAACTATTTGGAGTTCTGTAGGCTTCTTGTATATTTATGGACAGCTCTTTCTTTAGATTAGGGAAGTTTTCCTCTATAATTTTGTTGAGGATATTTACTGGTCCTTTAAGTTGGGAGTCTTCCCCCTCATCTATTCCTATTATCCTTAGGTTTGGCCTTCTCATTGTGTCTTGGATTTCTTGTATATTTTGGGTTAGTAGCTTTTTGTATTTTGCATTTTCTTTGACAGTTGTGTCAATGTTTTCCATGGTATCTTCTGCACATGAGATTCTCTCTTCCATCTCCTGTATTCTGTTGATAATACTTGTGTCTATGACTCCTGATCGTTTTTTTAAGTTTTCTATCTCCAGGGTATTCTCCCTTTGTGATTTCTTTATTGTTTCTACTTCCATTTTTAGATCCTGCATGGTTTTGTTTAATTCCTTCTCCCATTTGGTTGCATTTTCTTGCAATTCCGTAAGGGATATTTGTGTTTCCTCTTTAAGGGTTTCTATCTGTTCTTTGAGAGTGTTATTTATGTCTTTCTTAAAGTCCTCTATCATCATCATGAGAAGTGATTTTAATTCTGAATCCTGCTTTTCTGGTGTGATGGGGTGTTCAGGGCTTGCTATGATGGGGGAACTGGGTTCTGATGATGCCATGTAACTTTGGTTTCTGTTGCTTACATTCATGTGCCTGCCTTTTGTCATCTGGTTAACTCTAGTGCTACCTGTACTTCTGTCTCTGATTGAAGCCTGCCTTTCCAGTTGTCTTGCTTGTGTTTGGTCTTCTAGGGGTCCAGATGTCTCTATGATTTTTTACAGCTGCACTGATTATGGTGGTATCTCTAGGATGCCTCAGGATATGGTGCCTCCAAGGTAGCAGTCCAGGTATTTGTCTGCTGTTCTGGGTGCAGTGTCTCCTCTTGGATATCTCAGGATATGTTGTTTGACACTCTGAGTTCAGTTGTTCCTCTGTGGCTCTGGGTTGAGTGGACCTTCCAGTATGTCTCAGGCAGAATCCGGGGTCCACACAACTGCAGACCTGGCAGAGGTCTGGTCTAGGCCTCAGACCGGAGAGATGGGCAGAAGGGGGTGCTAGCCGGCAGGGGCGGGGGGGTGGGGTTATCTGCTGGATTCTGAGCACTCAGGGCACCCAGCTATGAGTTCAGGGTAGTATGTGGGTTTTCCTACCTAAAGCTTGTTGTGGGATCTGTGGAGCCCCCAGAATGTGTCTGGTAGCAGTAACCGGGGTGCACTCACCAACAGGCCTCAGACGGGAAGAGGGGCGCGCGGTGGCAGGGGAGTGCTAGCGCTGGCTATGGGTTCTATGGATCCCCCAGAATGTGTCTGGTGGAATCCGGGGTACACTCACAAGCCGGCCTGGCAGAGGTCCGGCCCAGGCCTCAGACAGGAAGAGGAGCGCGCAGCGGCAGGGGAGTGCTAGTGCTGGCTATGGGTTCTATGGATCCCCCAGAATGTGTCTGGCGGAATCCGGGTTGTACTCACAAGCTGGCCGAGCAGAGGTCTGGCCCAGGCCTCAGACGAAGAGGGGCGCGCGGCGGCAGGGGAGTGCTAGCACTGGCTATGGGTTCTATGGATCCCCCAGAATGTGTCTGGTGGAATCCCGGTTGTACTCACAAGCTGCCGAGCAGAGGTCCGGCCCAGGCCTCTGAATGTTTTCTTAAGATTTTTAAAAAATATCGTTTCTGCTTGAGGTTCAAATTAAGTGTTACCTTTAAGTTCTAATGTGGCAAAGTCTTTGCAACAATAGAAATGTTTTCCATCAGAAATTATGAAGAATGTGACAATATTAGAGAACAAATTATGGCTTGGTACTTGGAAATGTCTTGACAGTGAAGAGCATCTGTTGCTCTTGCAGAGGTCCTGGGTTTAATTCCCAGAAGTCCTGGGTTCAATTCCCAGAATCCGCATAGGGCTCACAAATATCTGTAACTCTGGCTGTCAGAGGCCAGAAGAGGACATTAGATCCCTTAGGATTTAAGTTATACACAGTTATACACAGGTCGTTGGTCACTGTCTTCTGGACTATACAAACATCAGGCATGCGAATGGCATACAGGCATACAAACAAACACCCAAAGAATCATGTGTATAAAATGAAAATTAAAAAAAAACACAAACAGTAGACAATAAATTATGACATCTTGGCTCCTTGCACAACTACTCTGAAAACCTACCTCTGGAAGATACCCAGTTGTGTTTCATGAAAGCCAAGAGTCAAAAACACAAGCCAACTGAAGAGGTGGGCTGTCTTCAGTGAGGTAGACCTATAGTTTGCTACACATTTTGCTCAAACAAATAAGTTGTGTAGAAAATTTTAGTACAATGTTCAGTGGCAAATGAAGAGGCATGTGGTGTTTTTACTTTTTTTTAGTGTCTCTTCTAGGACGTTTTGTTTCTTACATTAGAAAATTGTTATAAGAAAAATATAGATAATTTATACCTTCCAAAACATGAAATATAATTTTTATAATCAGAAAAAGAATGTTGAGGAAAACCATAGCTAGCTGTTGTTTATTTAAAATATGTTTATAAAACTTCTTACAATCTGAGAATAAATATATTGGGAATGACCCTGTATTCAGCAAATTCAAAGCTCTAGCTTGTCATATTTAACTGCACATATATAACACTATATGCTATATTCTGCTGTATCCAGCACATATTTACAGTGTTCAATCTGCTACAATGTAACAAATGTACTTATTGATAAATTCATCAACAAAATAATCACAGTGTAGATATATGTATCTCAGCCATGCCCAAATTTGCTCATACCTCTTTAAAACTATTCTTTCTCATTGATAATATTCAGGATCCACTTATATTCTTTGCCTTACTGATCTAGCTTGTATAATAAATTTTTACATTTTCTTCATTGAGGTGTCCTTCATCATTTTTCTTTTCTCCTGATATTGGGAATTGAACCCCAGGCTGTGTGTATGCTGGTATACCAGATCTGACTTTAATAGTCTCTTGAGGAGTACTAGTGAGGTGTATTGTGTAGACTGGTCTTCAACTATTCTCCTGGTAATTGGGTTGAGAGTATACATGTGAGGTAGACCACTGTTGTAAACTGACACATTCATCACACTGTTTCAAGGGCACAGGCTGTTGACATGACATGCCCTCCCATTGCTGTGATTGACCTTGATCACCTCACCCCTCCCTTTTCCTAATGTAGTATGAAGAAAAGCACTATGCACACTCACATTTGAGAAGAGGAGAATTATCCCCTCCCTTGAGAGCAGAACATCTCATAAATTCTCCAGAAATTTTCTGCAAAGGATATTTGTGGATTTGCCTCAATTTATTTATTCAATGTCTTTACATTGTTGTTTCTGCAAAGCCATGAACATGAAATATTACTCCATTTTTTTAATATTTTCATTATTTTCATACTTTTTTGCAGATTTTGCATATAGGTTCTATAGTTATTTGGTTAGAATTATAACTGCATGCTTCATTTTTGGGGGGTGCTATTGTAAATAGTATTGAGCTTCAAATTGCAATTATTCATTGAGTTTTTTTTCTGGCCACATTAGCTCCATCAGTCATTTTGTTAAATCTTTGAAATCTTCGATACAGAAAACTATGCCATCTACAAATAGAGGCCTCTATTTTTCCAATATGTATATTTTAAAATTTCTTGTTTTAGTGTTCTAGTTAACATTGTGGCAAACTTTTGAACTGGAATAAAAAGAAAGTAAATCTCAATTATATTCAGGCATGGGGAAACATGACAAATGATTAACTTTGAAATATGTTAAGCTGCGGTTTTTAAAAATAAGTGCTCTTCAATGTTAAGGAAGTAATAGTTTTAAAATCTTTTTCTGGGGGTTCCCCCTTGTTCTTCCTAGGCTTCCTATTTCTCTTTGTATTCAGATATATTTGTTGTATGTATTGGATACCATTTGTTGAAAGTATTACCCTCTCTCCATTTTCCCTATATTATGGATCTGGCAGAAATTCTTGTTTAATTTATTTTTAGTGTGCACAGGAGTTGGGATTTTGTTTAATGCCTTTTCAATGTCATCTGGCACCATCACTTGATTTCCTTCTGCAGTTTATAGATGTGGAAATGATTGATTGTCAGAGTTTTAAGCTAGCCTTGCCTACTTGGATCAGACCTAGTTAGTCATAGTGTAGAATTCCTTTCATGAATTTCCAGATTTGATGATACTTTGTCAAAGATTTTCACATCTATATTCATGAGAGATATTGGAGTGAAGTTGGCATTTTTGAAACATCTTTATCTGCCTTTGATATTAGGGTCACGCTGAATTCACAAAATGAGTTCTTATATATTTTTCCTTTCATTTTTTTTTCTCAGCCAAGAGTGTCATGGCTGAGTCTTGTCCTGATGCTCTGTCTCTTCTGAGCTGTTTTGGCTTTCAGATGGACGTCGTCTTTTCTCTGAAAGCTGTTCATGATGTTCTGGATAGCAGGATCTGGAGTAAAAGGCTCCTATTGTGTACGTGTTGATGTGGCTTGAGCTTGGGCCGTTTACTCTAGACATGTATACCACAACCTTTGCCTCTCCTGAGGCCTTTATTACCGCCTTTTCCTCACATGGACCCGTGTCTTGCAGCTTTTCTTGTCTATGGTTATTTTTCTTTTGTTGAAAATAGATTGTGTTTTCAAACAATATATCCCTATTACAGGTTCTCTTCCTTCTACTCCCCCTATTTCCTACCTCTCTTCTCTTCCAATCGGATCCACCCCTTTATGTCTTCACTAGAAAACAAACATGCATCTAAAGGATAATAATGAAATAAAATACAATATAATAAAACAAAACAAAATTAAGCACGTCAGAATGGGATAAAACAGAAAGGAAAAGAGCACAAGAAAAGACACAAGAGACAGATATAGATGCAGAGAGCCAGGTATTCCCACACTCAGAAATCTCATTAAAAAAAAGAAACAAACAAACCTCAAAACAAACCAACAACAAACAGACAAAGAAAAAAAATGGAATAGTAAAAGAAAAAAAAAGTAAAATTTAAAAAATAAAAAGAATTAAAAAAAAAAAGCCTTGACATAACATTGAGACAAGGACCTGTAGGAAGCCGCGGTTATGGCGCGGGCATCCCGTGTCTCCACAAGTAAACAACTAACTGCGCAGGTGCAAGAGGCAAAAAACACGCCAAATCACTGCCCATCCCGGGCGTATTATGGGTAATGAGTGAACAGCCAATCAGAAGTGAACACGTCACTCTAGGGTGTATTTAAGCTGTGCCTCTTCCTGTCTTTTCGTCTTTTCCGCTTCTGCTTATACAAGAGTAAAGCCTCGCTGTAGTATTACCCGATCACTGCCTCCGTGTCCTTTTTCGCGGGCGAAGGGGACTCGGGAGGCGCTAGGAACAAGGACCCTTCAAAGATGCCATTTAATTTGCTTTTGTTGGCTACCTACTGTTGGGGTAACTTATTCATGCAAGTAGTTTGTTTCCCCAGGGAGACTCCCTTGGAGGAAAAAAAAGATTTTTCATTTGCAAGTGGTTATCAATTGAAGATTGTTTCTGGGTGGGGGCATGTGTCCTCTTCTCCTTTGAGTTCTAGAACCTCATCTGGTGCAGACCCATGCAGGCCCTGCGCATGCTGCTTCAGTCTCTGCGAGTCCACATACCTATCAATCCTATTGATTTAGAAGGTCCTTGTTTCCTTGGTGTCCTCCATCTTCTCTGGCTCTTAGACCTTTCCTGCTTCCTCTTCTGAAGAGTTCCCTGAGTTCCGACATGAGGGATCAGTTTTTTGGAGTAAGTGTTCCAAGGTCTCTCAGTCTCTAGATATTGCCTGTCTGTGAGTCTTTGTATTTGTTCCCACCAGCTGATGACAGCTGAGCAAGGCACTGATCTAATCAGTATAGCAGAATGTCACTAGTAGTCACTTTATTGCTGTATTCCTTTCGTAGAATGGTAGCATGTGGTTGACTCTAGGTCCCTGGGCTGTCTAGTCTCTGCTTCATGTTTACCCTACATCAGGTATGAATTCCATCTCATGGAGTGAGCTTTAAGTCAGACCAGATATTGGTTATTGACTCGCACAGGCTTTGTCCTAGCATTACACTAGCATATCTTGCAGGCAGGACACCATTGCCGCTTAAAGCGTTTGTAGCTGGGTTGGTGTTTGTTTCTCCTTTGGTAGCTGCAGTATCTTCCAGTACCACTCACACACACAGGCGAAGGCTCTATGTGGGCAGCACTCTTCTTCTCTGTGTGCAATGAATTGTGTAGGTGCTGTCTTCAGCAACAGGACTTTACTGTCAGTTTGTAGAGAGCAGTCTATAGTCTTGGCAACAGTTTTAATTATTTGGAGATTCTCATAAGATCCTTTTGGCCAAAAACTCAGTGCTCCAGGAAGCTTCTACTGCATAAGGTTTCCATACTATCCCTCAAATGGCACTTACGTTTAGTTGTCTCACCCAGTGTTCCCAATTGTCCACTTGCCTCCCCTTCCCTAGTTCCTCCTGTACCAGGCCCTAACCCATCCACCCATAACTATCTATTCCATTTTCCCTTCCTAGGGAGATCTATTTGCCTACTCTTATACTCTTACAATATACCTAACCTCGGTGATTCTTTGGGTTGTAGCTTGGTATCAGTGACTTAACAGCCAATATTGTCATACGCGTGACTACATACCATATTTGTAGGTTTTTTCCTGAGTCTGTATTAGCTCACTCAAGATGATTTCTTTTCTCTAGTTCCATCCATTTACCTCTGAATTTCATTTTTTTAAATGACTGAGTAATATTTCATTCTGTAAATGCACCACATTTTTAACTCCATTTATCTGTTGGGGGACATCTAGGTTGTTTCCAATTTCTCACTATTATGAATAGAGCAACAATAAATATGGTTGAGAAAATGTTCACATGGATATGTACCCAACAGTGGTGTAACTGGATCTTGAGGTGTATCGATTTCTATCTTTCTGAAGAACCGTTACACTGATTTCCATAATGGCTGTACAATTTGCAATCCCACCAGCAGTGTTGAGTGTTTTGCTTACTCTACATTCTAACTAGTATCAGCTGTCATTTGTTTTATTGATCTTAGCCATTCTGAAAGGTGTAACATGAAATCTCAAAGTAGTTTTGATTTGTATTTCTCTGATGACTACAACTGTTGAGTATTTAAGTGTTTCTCAGCCATCTGAAATTCTTTTAAGAAGTCTGTTCAGATCTGTACTCCATTTTAAAATTGGGTTGTGTTTTCTTTTATATATACAATTTAATTTTTTAAATAAATTTTGGACATTGGCTCTCTATTGGATGTGGTAAACTTGATGATTCTTGCTTTGAATATATTCATTGCTTTTGGTTGCATGGTCATTATCTATCTATCTATCTATCTATCTATCTATCTATCTATCTATCTACCTATTATCTAATTTTACTTATTCACCTTACATCCCATTCACTCCTTACTCTCTATCACCCCTCACAATCCTTTCTCTTATTCCCCTCTTCTTTTCTGAGTGGGTGAGGCCCCCCTGGATATTCCCCTATTCTGGCAATAAAGTCTCTGTGAAGCTAGTTATATCCTTTCCTACGGAGGCCAGACAAGGCAGCCCAGCTAGAACATATCCCATGTACAGGCAACAGCTTTTGGAATAACTCCCGCTCCAGTTGTTTGGGATCCACATAAAGACCAAGCTGCATATCTGCTACTTATGTACAGGGAGGCCTAGGTCCAGCCTGTGTATGTTCTTTGTTTGGTGGTTCAGATTCTGAGAATTTCAATGGTCCAGCTTAGTTGACTCTGTTGCTCTTCCTGTGGAGTTCCTATTCCCTTTGGGGCCATCAATCCATCATTCTATTCTTCTTTAAAAATTTCCAAGCCCCATCTACTGTTTGGCTGTGGGTGTCTGTGTCTGTCTTAGTCAGGTGATGGGTGGAGCCTCTCAGAGTTCACCCATGCTAGACTCCTGTCTGTAAGCATAATAGAGTATCATTAATAGTGTCAAGGATTGGTGCTTGCCCATGGGGTGGGTCTCAAGTTGAGTACATTATTTGTTGAAGTATGGTCAATTTTACTATACTAATCTTACTGATCCATGATCATGGGAAATCTTTCTATCTTCTGATACCTTTTTCAAGTTCTTTTCTTCAATGTTTGGACATTTTTGTCATACAAGTTTTTCACTTGCTTGAATAGAGTTACTCCAAGATATATATATATATATATATATATATATATATATATATATATATATATATATAAAAATAAGGCATTATTCCCCCAATTTATTTATTAGTCAAGGCTATATACTATGGATTGTTTATATATAGGAAGGCTACTGATTTTTGTGAATTTATTTTGTATTTTAACTTCAGTGTACAAGGGCACTTAAGTTCATAAAAGAAATACTACTGCAATTTAAATCACATATTGACTCTTATAAACTGAAGATATGAATACAAAACATAATCATGCAAGTCTTTTACTTGCTTAGTTGGAGTTACCATAAGATGTTCCATATATTCTATACATTTTAAGGATACTATGAAAGATATTGTTTCCTTGAATTCTTTCTCAGTCAATGAATATATATAAACAAATATATACATATATGTACATATACATATATGTATATATTCATATATGTAATTATTTATATATAGGAAGGTCATTGATTTTTGTGAGTTAATTTTATATTCAGCACCTTTTCTGAAAGTATTTATCAGCTGTAGGAGTTTCCAGGTAGAATTTTTGGGTCAATTTTATATTCTATCATATCATATGCAAATAAAGATACTTTGACTTTTTCCCTTCCAAATTGTATTCCCTTGATCTCATTCAGTTGTCTTATTGCTCTAGATAAGACTTCCAGTATTATACTGAGTAGGAATGGAGAGAGTTTTTGTTCCTAATTTTAGTAGAATTGCTTTGAGTTTCTTTCCAGTTAAGTTGATGTTGACTATGGCTTGCTATAAATTGCCATTATTGTGTTGAGGTATAACCTTTGTGTCGGTACTATTTCCTAGGCTTTTGTCATGAAGTGGTGTTGGATTTTGTCAAAGATCTTTTCTGCATCTAACAAGCTGGTCATGTGGGTTTTGTCTTTCATACTGTTTATATGATGAATTACATTTATTGATTTCATATATTGAATCACCTCTGCATCTCTGGTATAAAACCTTCATGATCATAGTGGATTATCTTTTTTATGTGTTCTTGCATTAGGTTTTCAAGTTTATTTTATTGAGAATTTTTGTCCATAATTCTCTTTCTTTGTCGATTTTTTATGTTGTTTAGTTATCAAAGTAACTCTGGTCTCAGAAAATGATTTGGGCAATGTTCCTTCTGTTTCTATACTGTAGAATATTTTGAGACATGTTGACATTTATTCTTATTTGAAAGTCTGACAGAATTTTGATTAAAACCATTGGACCTAGGTTCTGTCTTTTTTGGGAGATGGAGTGGGAGACGTTTTTTTTGTTTGTTTACAAAGTCATGTTTATTTAGATATTCAGTGTTATATTTTCAAGCAGTCTCAGTAATCGCTATTAGTATACCCAAATGGCACATTAACTATTCAATTGTACATGTTTGAATTTCTTAAAATACAGAATTCTATGTTTATGCTACGTATAATTTAGCAACTTTCAAATACTACACAGTGATATTTTTATAAAAGCACCTGAAATTGTTAAACAAGCCAAATTATGTATAACACAATTCTGAATGCTATGTAATTTATTTTGTTTCACCTTCTATTATATGATCGTCTTTATCCAAATCCCTACACTAATGTTACAAATGTGGGTATTGTTGTAACTTTGTGCATTCCTTTTAGTCCTATGTCCTTGGTGTTGGTCTTGGGCAGATGAAGTCTTCCTGATGCAATCAGACCATAAAAGAACAGCTCTCATTATTGGGAATAATGACTTCGGAAAAGAAACTCTTTGCACATCCTTTCCATGTCCTAAGGACACAGGAAGAAAATGTGGTCTGAGTAATCAGCATCCCTCACCAGACTTTGGGAGCCTTGACCTGGCATCTTTCAGCCTCCTGAGTGGTGAGAAAGAAATCTGTGTTACATGCGTTGGTGGGAGAATTTTAATGATTAAATGAAATAGTCTTATTTCAATAGGTGTTATAGGTCTGATTAAATTGAATTTAACCACATAAATTAAATTTATATGATTTGATTTAACTTTGGCAAGTGGCATGTGCTGAGGAAATTATTCATTTATTTTAGGTTTTCTAATTTGATGGAGTACAAGTTTTTAAAGTACATCTTCTTTCTCTTGATCTCTATGGTGTCTCTTGCTATGTTTTCCTTTTCATTTCTAATTTCATTAATTTGGATCTTTTTCCTTCTACATTTTAGTTAATTTGGATAAGGCTCTATAAAAGAAATCATCTTTAATGTATGTGTAAACAGTGAATTAATCTGGCCGCTGTATTTCTTTACCATATGTGAGTCTCCAATAACCACACAGAGAAACCAAGATTCTTTGAAGCTATACCTCAATAGCTGAGCAGTTAAATGATTCACTTTAACCTGCTATGCTAATCTGGCTACCTCCCAGCCCCATCTCCATGAAACTTGCATATTATCATTGATCTGTCTCATTGTGCTTTAGCTGAGTTTCCATGATCTCTTTCCAGACCCATTCCTCATGGCTCCAATGCCTCCATCCTTTTGGCTGGTCTGAAACTCCCTTTCTTGTTGTTCTCTCTCTCTCTCTCTCTCTCTCTCTCTCTCTCTCTCTCTCTCTCTCTCTCTCTCTCTCTTTCTCCTCCCCTGGCTGGTAGATGTCCTGCCTTATTCTTTCTTCTGCCCAGCCATTGGGTTATCAGCATTTATTGACAAGGCAGAGAATAAATGCTGTCTATACTGCATTTATTCTGTCTATACTAACTTGAAACAGAAGATTCTTGGTATAGGTATTATAATGCCATGTCCAGATTGAAAGAAGATATGAGGGCAGAAAAATCAGCATTTGACTAACACAAGGGTAAACTTTACACAGTGTACACAAACATTATGCCTACAAGGCTTTGTCAATCTTACTGATTTTTTCTCAAAAAACCAAATCTTTGTTTCATTGATCTTTGTATTTTGTTGTTGTTGTTTCTTTTTTATTGGTTTCAGTCTTGAGTTTGGTTTTTCCTTGCTGTCTTCTCCTTTAAAGGAGGAAATCTTGACACATTTTTTTTCATTTAGCATTGAGTTGTTCAACTTCCATGATTTTGTAAGCTTTTTGTTGGTTTGATTATTGATATCCACCTTTAATCTATGGTGGTCAGATAGGATACAGGAGGTTATTACTATTTTTTGTATATCTTGAGTTTTTCTTTGTATCTAATTATGTGGTCAATTTTGAGGAACATTCCATAAACTGCTGAGAGGAAGTTGTGTGTGTGTGTGTGTGTGTGTGTGTGTGTGTGTGTGTTTTGGTGAAATGTTCAGTCTACTGGTTTATGATGTCAGTTAGCTTGAGTATTTCTTGGTTTAGTTTTTTTTCTGAATGTCCTGTCTATTGATGAGGTGTGATATTGAAGTCTCCCTCTGCCAGTATGTATCACCATCCCTGGTTTCAGTTTGTACTACAGTGGTATAGCACTAAAAACAGCATGGTATTGGCCGAAAAAACAGATACTTAGATCAAAGGAATTGAAGACCCAGACATCAGTCCTCATATATATGAATACCTGGTTTTTGATAAAGAAACCAGAAATATACACTAAAAAATACAGCATCTCCAACAATTGGTGTTGTTCAAACTGGATGGGTGCATGTAGAAGAATGCAAATATATCCATCCCTATCACCCTGAACAAAACTCAACTAGAAATAGTTCAAGGACATCAATATAAGTCCAAATATAAGAACAGAAATTGCAGAATAGTTTTAAACTCATTGCATAGAAAAAGATTTTTGAACAGGACATCATCAGCATAGGCACTAAGATCATCAATTAATAAGTGAGACCTCATGAAACTGAAAAGGTTCTGTATGGCAAATGGTACCGTCATTCATACAAAGCAGCAGCTTACAGAATGGAGAAAAGTCATTTCCTAACACATCTGATGGAGGACTAAAATCTAAAATATTCAAAGAACCCATAAGAACAAAGGATTATGTTATCTTAGTTTCTTTTCCTGTGGCTGTGACAAGATAGTATGACAAAAGCAACTGGAAAAGGGCTCATTTTAACAAACTGTCCCCCATGGCAGAGAAGACACTGCCATAAGAAGAGGATCTATAAAGTCAGGAGTGGGAGACAGGTTGGTCACACTACATCCATTCTCAGAAAACAGGAAGTGAAAACAGACTCAAGACCTGTCCCCAGTTACCCACATCTAGCACTCAGTCTCAATTCTCAAAGGCTTTGCGATCTTCTCATACAGTGTCATGATCTGAGGACCAAATGCTGAAACATTTGGCCTTAGGAGGGATTTTACACTTAAACTGCCTGCCACATTCATTTCTGACAATACAGATCAAAGTGGAGACCATTATACTAACCCAGGTACAGAAAAGCACACAAAGACAAATATTGCATGATTACACTGACATGTGGAATCTACAACGGTTGCTCTTACAGAAATTAAAAGGGTTGCCAGAGAGTTGTAGGGGTTGGAGGGAGTTGTAGGGAATGGGACTGAGGAAACCTCAATTGATCGGTACTAAATTGCACCAAAATAGAAGAAACAATGCCTAATGTCTTATGGAACTTAAATAATATCTTATGACTGTGAGTATTAATTGCACATGCCTATCTCAGGAAGGAAGAAGAAATGATTTTGCATATTTTCAATAAGTATTCTTCTGACAAATATTCTCTAGTGATAAATGCTAAAGGAGGTAAATTTATTATACAATGTATGTATTAAAACACCACATGTTACTTCAATACTATGTACATTTTTTATTTTATATATTAAAATAAATTTAATATAGAAAAAGATGGTGTAATTAGATGAAAAACAGCAGGAGAGAATTTGTAGATCATACACATCCTGCCTGCTGCACACGTCTCAGGACAGCTTCAGAAAGGCTCTTTCTCCGTGTCCTGGATGGAACTCTGTAGTCCAGTGTCCTGAATAGGGCGAGAGATGGCATCAGATTGGCTTTCCTGTGTGGAATCAAGAACAACTGAAGAGTGTGGCCAGATGAATGTACATCAAAGGCAGTTCTGAGAGCCCCATCACTGAATCCTGCTGGAACATGGCTGGAAGCAGAGGGTTGGCTCTGGGCAGGATGTAGAAAACAGCTGCTGATTGGAGCAGGGCCAGAGAGTACAGCCCCAGCATAAGTATCCCACAGACACCTGTATTCCTGGGCTCTGAGCAGGAGCCAGAGCAGTCATGGTTTAACAGGCGCTGACAAATTTGGGTAGTCCTGAGTCTGAAAGGCCCTGGCTCATGGCCAGATGGACAAGTGTCTCCAGCTTGATGTTAGTTCCTGCAACCAAACTGAGGTACATCAAGAACAGTGCTTCGTTTCCTACTATATTCCAGTAAGCCCTTTATGCATCTTTATTGTGGAGAAGATTGTTTCTAACTTTTCCATTAGAAAAATGAGTATTATGATAGATTGCCCTTTCCCATCGAAGTTAATTGGCCATGGGCAATAATAATAAGCACTATATCTCATAGAAAGAAAAGCAGACAGATATTCACACATTGCTGTGGGCAGGCAGAGCCCAGGGCTCACTTGAGGATGGAGCCTTCTGGCTGTGCTGCTTGTGGCTGTGTCGGGAGCAGCACTAATCCCAGATGCAGCCGGCATGATTACTCTTTCTTTCACCATCCCACGATCTTATTCTGGAAGCATTTTGAGTGTGTGCATTATTTCACTATAACATGGACAGGACTTGAAAATTTAAAGATAACCAGTACCCCCTCCAGTCAATTTGGGTTATATATCACTTATTTATTTATTGATTGATTGATTTATTTACAAAACTTGAAAACAATTTTAGACATTAGCTTTTATGGAAACAGAATAAATAGAAAGCTCTCTCCCGGGGATCCTGCACCTGGGTTTCATGAGGAAATTTAGCCACATGAGGTGTATTGGTGGAGCCTCTCAGGCAAAGCAGAAGTGCAAACAAGACTCATGGCAGCGGTAGTAAGCCCCACTTATTCATGATAGTGATTGCCAGAACTCTAACCAAGAATTTTGGGGAATCTTATTCAATTTATAACCAGTTTTCTCTTCTAATTTGAATTCTTGTGGAAAGCTGAGCGAGTCCTGAGTGAATACTTATTGTTAGCACAGACATGGTCCTGTTAAAGATGCCAGTGCCTCTGAAACATGAGAACAGGCAAACCCTTCCTCCCGTTAAGGCTCAAAGGCAATGGCAAAACCTTCATCTGGTCCAAGTACCACTATTTCCCAACTATTGAACAGCACGCACAAAAATTAGCAACTCCAATTGCTCCTGCATGTCTGCAGCATGAGACTGCTCGGTTACAGACATCTCCTACTGAGGCTAGCTGATGCTTTCCCTGTGTTGTACGGAATGCTGGTGCTGAGGTCTGAGGCTCTTGATGGTACCCTTCCATTAGAGTTTTCATGGCTTTCCTGATTGCACTTTTTCTGTACATGTGTCCGTTCTTTAAGCATTCTTTTGACACCCAGTAGTCAGGTTTACAAGCCTTAGTAATATCATTACTAAGCCTTGTAAGATGGCATAAACTTTCAAATCTTTTCTTCTTTAGAATAGTATTAATGTTACAGAAGAGTGGGAAGAAATTGACTGAGAATGGAGACAAACTTTAAAAGTTATTTTTATTGTTACTTTGTTTCTATAGTAGCGTTCTGTCTCCAGAGAGCTGGGAGCCATGGTGTTTGAACTCACCCATGGTCTTGCCTAGCATCACAAGGTCAGTTAACAGTGAAATTAGAGAACAGAATTGTTTTTATGAGTCTGCTGACTTTGACCTCATTTCAGAACTTGCCTGTAGATTGAGACCTACAACTCTATATATGCCTAGTAGAGTTTTTAAAAAGCTAATTAAAGTTTTGTTTGCCCAACTTGTAGAGGATTATTGACATTGTTGATTAAAATGAATATGTTGAATATGGACATTTTATCACATATACAATTTTAAAAGCAAAAATAAAATTGAAAAGAAGCATTTTTATTATACTATATACACAATAGGCATTTTTCTGGTGATTCCCAGATGTTACCAATTATTTTTAGAAGAGTCTCTATATAGACAAAGCTTTGCTTTTCATGGTGTTTGACAATAGTTTTTCCCAGATAGAATTAAAAGCCACAGAAGTTAAAAAAATGAAATGGTGATAGACTCATAACTTTAGGGGCCAAATGGCACCACCTTGAATTCTCACAGTTTTAGTTTCAAAAGACCTTGGAGAGTGCTTTTACTGCGTATTTTATGGAGCCATCTGTCTTTTTTTTTTTTTTTTTTTTTTTAACAAGTCTAGTATACATTCAAAACTTTAAATAAAACTTTTCTCTCTGCCAAAGGACCAACATTCTGCTTACTGTAGTGGCCAGTGGAAATCTCACAGAGTTCACAGAAGAAGGAGGGGCCTGGCACAGTGCTGAAGGCCAGGACATCGGTGGTACAGTTGTACTAGGTACATATCTTAGATGTCTTTCTTATTGCAGCCAAGAATGGCCAAGCTGTAAATCATCTTGATTGACGTATTCTTTTTAGAGATCTGTTTTGAATCTGCTAAGATAATATCATTTAAAGTTCTTTTATTCAAAATGAGACTCTAAAAAGTGACATGCTCCCTGATAAGCTATATTTGTTGCTTGCAAATGAATGAGATCTAATGCAGTGCTTGGAAGGAAGCACCACCATAACTATGCAAAGGAAAGAGTTTAAGTCCTAAAGGGGCCTAAATATAATTACTAACCCGGCAGTCTACAGCACAGATCCAAGGATATTTTAATATAAATTATACGGGGTTTAATATAAGAAAAATATTCAGTATTGTCTGCTGCTATTCACTATTCTGCCTCCTCATCTTTTAATCTGTTTTATAAAAATAATCAGTCATAACTTGGATATATTCAGATGGAAATGCCTTTGAAGTTACTTTCATATGATTGTGGAAGACGCCATGACCTCCAGGGGAACGTAGGACATCCTAGCAGGAGTATAAAAGCAGAAGACTTTGGAGCCTTAAAAGCTGCCAGCAATAACTTTCCAGGTCTTGGAAATGTATACATTTTGAGAATGTGGCTAATGTTCAGGGTTAAGAATGAGTGTCTGTTTCTCGGGAGACAATAATGTTGACATTTCTGGTGAGAGAAATGGACCCCGGCAGCAGAGAGAGAACCCGGACAGAAGGGATAACATCCTCTCAGAGGATGAGCTCAGTGATTCTGAAATTTGGCTATTTGAGAATCAGTGGTTGCAATGTCATTGAGGAGGTTTATTTATAGAACATCATAGGCCTCAGAGATCTTGCCTGAGTGAGCAAGGGGAACCTAGAGATTACACTATTGAGAACGAACCCATCTGCATCTAGCCAGTGGTTCTACATTCCATGCTGATAGTCTGTACTCCCTAGACATGCTTGGTAGTGTATCTTGGTCCATTCTACATCATAATGGCTTAGAGGACACACTCAGTTTTTGTCCTTGTTTAATAATGATATTCTTTTCAAATCACACTACATAAGCGCATTTGGTTTATTTAATTTTTAAAATTATGTTTATTTTATGTTTACTTTTCACATGTATATTTTTGTACTACATGTGTGTAGTGGGAAATATTAAAAAAGCAATTCACGCTACGCTGGCAGTGCACCAGCAGGCAGGCTGGCCTGTATTTATCTCAGCAGACTCTCTGATCTGGAGCTCTGAAATCTCTCCACCTGGCTCGCTAAATTCCCACAGTTTTGGGGGGTGCACTTCTTGTAAACCCATGCTTTGCAGTTGTACCTTTCTCTCTGGAACCCGGTTGAGTCACTGCATGAAGGAAAATACTATACGAACTTAGTTTAGAATCATCAGGTAACACAGTCGCTGGGTGTAACAACTAGCATCCTAATTTGTAAGCCATTCTAAGTTAAATCCTCCAGTAGTGGATCCCACCAGATCTGCCACCTTAACTGGGAGCCTTAGCTACCTACATTTTGGCTTCCATCTCATCTCCCATCCCCCAGGCAAGTCTCTCTCCTCTTTTGCCATCCCTTTCTCTGACCCGGAAGTCTTGCCTACTCACCCGGTCATTGGTTCCTAGAACTCTTTAGTTATTAGTGGAAGTTTTACATGCAGTCACTTGAGTACATGATTCACTCCTCATCCCAGGCAGCCCCTCTTGGGGCAGCAGAATTAGCATCAAAATACAGACAGCACCAGGGCTATCCACAACACCTGGGTGCCCTTGGAGATCAGAAGAGAGGATTGGATCTACTGGAACTGAAATTACAGACGATTAATGGACTTGGGTCACCTTCAAGTGCATCGAGTGCTTTTAAGCACAGAGCTGTCTCTCTGGACTCTCATTTGGTTTAAGAGTAAGATTCAGAAGATCAGGGGTCTTTCTGTGAAACTGTGTCACCTAGTAACACCAGAAACTACATGCATAAGGGCATACCAACTTGCCTGCCCAAATATAAGCTGAAGAGAGATGTCAGTAGATATGCCAAACTGCATGAGGAAAAACTCCCAAGAACTCAAGGCGTCACAAGAACTACAGGCAACCAAGTAAAGCTGGAGCGGGAGCGATGGTCCTCCTCCTGAGGAAAAGCATGCCAATCAGTTGTCCAGTGTCAAATGGTTAGCCCTGAAGACACAGATAAAAGTAACATTATGTACAGACTAGTTTTGTGTGTCAACTTGACACAAGCTGGACTTACCACAGAGAAAGGAGCCTTTCTTGAAGAAATGCCTCCATGAGATCCACCTGTAAGACATTTTCTCGATAAGTGATCAAGGGTGGGAGGGCCCATTGTGGGTGGTGCCATCCCTGGGCTGGTAGTCCTGGGGTCTATAAGAAAGCAAGTTGAGCAAGCCAAGGGAAGCAAGCCAGTAAGTAACATCCCTCCATGGCCTCTGCATCTCCTGCTTCCTGACCTGCTTGAGTTCCAGACCTGACTGACTTCCTTTGGTGATGAACAGCAATGTGGAAGTGTAAGCTGAATAAACCCTTTCCTCCCTGACTTGCGTCTTGGTCATGATGTTTGTGCAGGAATAGAAACCTTGACTAAGACACATTGTATGGGCTCAATATGTAGTACAAATAGATATATGCATATAATAAAAACTGGAAAAAGAGAGCATAAATTTGAAGGAGAGTGGAGAGGGTATACGGAAAGCTTTGGAGGCGAGGAAAGGGAAGGGAGAGATAACTGTAATTAAAATACAATCTCAAAACAAACAAACAAACAAAAGTAAGTAGAACAATATTTGAATTACTTCAAAATTTTGTGAGGAGAATTTGTGTTATGAATTCTATTTTACAGCTAATATAGAAAATTTTTTTACTAAAATTGAATATAATATGGATAATTTCTCCTTCATATAAATGGTCAATTCCCCAAACAGCTCATTAGTTTCTAAATATTCTTGGTTGTTGTCTTATTTACGAGCCCACTTTGTACTACTAAGTCCTCAAATACACTAGTTTGTATGATACGCCATCCTCACAATTAACATATTTTCAATAAGATATAGAGCATGCTTTTGATTCATAATGGATTGACAGAGAGCAAAGTGCAGCTTGTATATGGAAGTTGCAAAATATATTGACATAAAAGGTCCTAGGTCGATGCCGTGTTGCTCTTCTGCCCCCCCCCCCCCCGATTCCAAAGATGGCAGACATCCGAGTCCCCACTGAAGCACGTGCTATGCTCATTGCTCATGTCAAATCAACAAATCAGGTTCTTATCAAAAAAGGGCACCCCTGAGCTACCTGCTGCATGCCAGTCAAGAAGACTGCCCCACCTCTACCTCACCCAGTTTCCACGGCTCCCTCAGTAGCTTCAGAAACAACAGCCCTTAGGACTTGTAACTCAGATTAAAGTAATGTCTTGGTAAGTTTAGAATCTATAATAAATTTAATCAAATCAAACACAGTTCTTTGATATAAAATGAAAAATGAGGGTTTATTTCTTACTCTTCTAACAGGAAGACAGTTTTTCATAAACATTCAACAGATAGGTTATATGTGTTCATTGTTAAGAACCACAATGATTTAAACCCATATATTTAAATTAATCAAAATACCGGGAACTCATGAGTTTACATTTTTCTCTGATATGTCACTTTAAAATAAAAGGTCAAGTGGAACACATTGAATTATTTTATGAAGGTATTGTGTTTCAATCCCATCACATTTTATGCTTTGCTAAATTGTTTATTATCTGCCACCCTATAATTTTGTTCTTTCAGGTTGTGATATTCACTAAAACCTCATATTAGGATATTTTCAATATTTAGAAACCTAAAAGAACTAAAATAAGGCACAAAATCACTACCCCAAAACCAACTCCTTCACTCCTTTGATATAGTTTTGTTTATTCAATGATGTATCCGTCTTCATGAGGATATGGAGTTTTCTTTTATTTTGCCACAATATAGGGTTAATTTTGGATACTCTGTATACATCTTGATTTAAACAAGCAATATTTCATAAGCATTTAGTTTCAAATTAGCAAGTGGAATTAAATTATGTTCTCAAACTATATTTCTACTTGTCTTACTCTGGGTCGTCTGAGGAGCAGAAGCCAAGAAAGGATTAAACCTGCAAGATTTTATTAGAAGTGCCTGTGTAACAGAAAATAGGAAGGAAGCCAGACCTGTTTTGAATGGCAGTCATTTTGCCATTTATCTACAGCCAAGACTAAGTCTGGCTGAGAGTCACAGCTACTGGGTCCTTAGTTGGGAGCAAGTCTTGTGAGGTGTGTTTTCCAGAGGAGATGCAGACCCCTCTGACTCCCTCAATCTTTTCCCCCACTCTTCCACAAGTTACCCTGAGCTCTGCCTAATGTTTGACTGTGGGTCTCTCCAACTGTTTCCATTAGCTTCTGAATGAAGCCTCTCAAAAGACAGTTATGCTAAGCTCCTGTCTACAAGCATATCTAATACTGTCAGGGACTGACTCACCCCATGGGCTGGGTGTCAAGTTGGGTCAGTCATTGGTTGGTCTTTTCCTCATTCTGCTCCATCTTTATCCCCGCACATCTTGTAAGCAGGACAAATTTTGGGTCAAAGGTTTTGTGAGTGGGTTGTTGTTCCCCTCCCTCCACTAGAAGTCCCTCCTGGCTATACGAGGTGACCACTTCAGATTCTATATCCCCAGATGCTAATGCTAGGAGTCTCAGCTGTGGCTACCCCATAGCTCCCTGCCACCTCAGCAGCCTCCCCTGCCCCAGGTCTCCAGCTTGTCTCAGAGATGCCCACCCAAAGATTTCCGTGATCTCTTCCAGCCCTTTCCCCTGCTCCCTGCACTCTCCCCATCCTGATTCCCTCCCCACCCCCTTTTGTACCCAGTTCCCACTCTCTCTACCTCTGACGTATACATTATATTCCCTTCTGACTGAGATTCAAGCATTCTCCATTTGGCCCTTCCTGTTACTGAGCGTCTTTGGGTCTGTGGATTGGAGCATGGTCGTCCGTACTTTATGGCTAATATCCACCTATATGTGAGCACTTATCATGTGTATCTTCCTGGGTCGGGCTACCTCACTCAGGATGATATTTTCTATTTCCAACCATTTGCCTGAAAATTGCAAGATGTTTTTGTTTTAAGGAGCAGTATTCTGTTGTATAAATTAACCACGTTTTTGTTTTGTTTTTGTTTTTTAAATCCATTTTTGGTTGAGGGGCATTCTGGGTTGTTTCCGGTTTCTGGCTATTACAAATGAACTTACTATGAACATAGTAGAGAAAGTGTCCTTGTGGTATGGTGGAGTACCTTTTGGGTATATGCCCAGGAGTGGTGTGGTGTAGCTCCATCTTGAGGTGGAACTATTCCCAGTTTTCTGAGAAACTGCCAAAGTGATTTCCAGAGTGGTAGAATAAGTTTGCAATCCTACCATCAATGGAGGTATGTTCCTCTTTCTCCACATCCTCACCAGCATCTGCTTTCACTTGAGTTTTTTATCTTAGCCACTCTGATGGGTGTAAGGTGAAATCCCAGAGTTGATTTGATTTGCGTTTCCCTGATGACAAAGGGTGTTAAATATTTCTTTAAGTGTTTCTTGGACATTAGAGATTCCTCTGTTGAAAATTCTTTTTTTAGTTCCATAGACCTTTTTTAAATTGGGTTATGTGGTTTCTTGATGTCTATTTTCTTGAGTTCATTATATATTTTAGATATTATTTCTCTGTCAGATGTGGAGTTGGTAAAGATCTTTTCCCAGCCTGTAGGCTGCTGTTTTGTCCTATTGATGGTGTCCTTTGCCTTATAGAAACTTTTCGGTTTCATGAGGGCCCACTTATTAATTGTTGATCTTAGTGTTTGAACTATTGGTGTTCTGTTCAGGAAGTTGTCTCCTGTGCCAATGCATTCAAGGCTATTCCCTACTTTCTCTTCTGTTAGACTTAGTGTTTCTGGTTTTATGTTGAAGTCTTTGATCCACTTCATCTTATTTGTGGATAAATATGGATATATTTGCATTATTCTACACACAGATTTTTAGTTAGACCAGCACTATTTGTTGAAAATACTTTTTTCCATTGTATGGTTTTGGTTTCTTTGTCAAAAATCAAGTATGTGTAGGTGTGTGGGTTTATTTCTGTGCCTTCTCTTCCATTCCATTGATCAACCTGACTGTGCTTATGATAATATTACGTGGTTTTTATTAATATTGCTCTGTAGTACAACTTGAAATCAGGGATGATGACATATCCAAAAGTTCTTGTATTTTAAAGGATTGTTATAGCTGTACTTGTATTTTTGTTTTTCCATATGAAATTGAGAATTGCTCTTTCAAGGTCTGTAAGGAATTGAGTTAGAGTTTTGACAGAAATTGCATTAAATCTGTAAATTCCTTTTGCTAAGATGGACATTTTTACTATTTCCATCCTTCTGATAAATGAGCATGGGAGATCTTTCCATTTTTTATATCTTTCTCAATTTCTTTTTTCTGTTATTTGAAGTTCTTGCTATATAAATCTTTCACTTGCTTGGTTAGAGTTATACCAAGATATATTATTTGTGGCTATTATAAAGAGTGTTGTTTCACTAATTTCTTTTTCAGCTTGTTTTTATAAAGGATGGCTACTGAATTTTTTGAATTAGTTTTGTATCTGGCAGACTACTGAAGGTGTGCATCAGCTGGAGAAGTTCTCTGGTAGAATTTTGGGGATCATTTATGTATACTATCATATTACCTGTGACTAGTAATACTTTGACATCTTCCTTTCCAACTTGTATTCCCCTGGAACCCCCTTAGTTGTCTTATTGCTCTAGCTAGAACTTCAGGTAAATTGCCTTGTCTTGTCCCAAGTTTTAGTAGAATTGTTATAAATTTCTCTCCATTTAATTTGATGTCAACTATTGGCTTGTTGTACAATGCCTTTATTGTGTTTAGTTATGCACCTTGTATCCCTGATCTCTCCAAGACTAATTTGAAGAGGTGATGGATTTTTCAAAGCCTTTTTCAACATCTAATGAGATAATTATTTTTTTCAATTTGCTTATATGGTGGATTACTGTGATGAATTTTCATATATTCAACCATTCCTCCATCCCTGGGATAAAGCCTACTTGATCATGGTGGATGATGTTTTTGATGTGTTTCTGAATTTGTTTTGTGAGAATTTTATTGAGTATTTTTATATTAATGCTTACAAGGGAAATTAGACTGAAATTCTCTTTCTTTGTTGAGTCTTTGTGTGCTTTAGGAATCAGGGTGACTGTGGCCTCGTGGAATGAGTTTGGCAATGTTTGTTTCTATTTTGTGGGGTAATCTGAAGAGTCTTTAAAAGTCTGGTAAAATTCTGATCTAAAACTATCTGGCTCTTATCTTTGGTTGGGAGACTTTTGGGGACTGCTTCTATTTTATTAGGGGTAATAGGACTATTTAAACAGTTTACCTGACCTTGATTTAACTTTGGTAAGTGCTACCTTTTAAGACAATTGTCCATTTCTCTTAGATTTTTTTTCCAATTTGTGGAGTACAGTCTTTTGAAGTAAAACCTAGTATTTCTTTGGATTTCTTCAGTGTCTGCTGTTGTCCATTTTCACTTATGATTGTTTTAATTTAGATATGTCTCTCTGCCTTTTAGTTACTTTGGCTATGGGTTTGACTATCTTGTTGATTTTCTAAAAGAACAAGCTCTTGGTTTGTTTCCTTTGTTTTTAACTTATTAATTTCAGCCCCAAGTTTGATAATTTCTTGCTGTCCACTCCTCTTGAGTATGTTTGCTTCTTTTTGTTTTAGGGGTTTCCAGGTGTGCTTTTAAGTGTCTAGTATAGAATCTCTCACGTTTAGGTAGGGACTTAATACATCTATGGTCTCTTAGAGTCTGGAAGACATCATATTCCAGGTCCTTCTGGCTTTTAGAATCTCTCTTGAGAAGTTGGGTGTGATTCTGATAGGTCTGCCTTTATATGTTACTTGGCTTTTTTTTTTCTTTATAGCTTTTAATATCCTTTATTTGTTTTGTGCATTTAGTATTTTGACTATTATATGGAGGGAGAATTTCCTATTAGGTCTAATCTATTTAGTGTTCGGCAAGCTTCTTGTATGTTTATAGACACATCTTTCTCTAGGTTGGGGAAATTTTCTTCTATGATTTTGTTGAAAATATTTTCTGGGCCTTTTTGCTGGGAATCATTTCCTTCTTCTATTCCCATTTTTCTTATGTTTGGTCTTTTCTTAATGTTTCAGATTTCTTAGATATTTTAAGTCAGGAACTTTTTAGACTGAACATTTTCTTTGGTTGATGAACTGATTTTTTTTCAACCACATCTTCTGTGTCTGAGATTCTTCCATCTATTTCATTATGTTGGTGATTTTTGAATCTGTAGTTCCTAGTCTCTTCCTTCAGTTTTCTATCTCCAGTATTCACTCAATTTGTGTTTTCTTTATTGTGTCTATTTCCATTTTCCGTTCTTGGACCGTTTTATTCCTTTTCTTCACCTATTTGATTGTATTTTCATGTATTTCATTAAAGGATTTATTTATTTCTTCTTTAAAGGTTTCTATTGTCTTCTTAAGACTGAATTTAAGGTCATCTTTTTATGCTTTAGCTGTGTTAGGAACTCCAGGTGTACCTAGGCTCTGGCTGTGCCATATTGCCCTGACTCTTGTTGGCTGTGTTTGTTGGCTTTAGTCATCTGATTGTCCCTAGTATTGGCTGGATGGTCCTGGTTCTGGAAGGACTCCTTGGTGGAAGCAGACAGATCTTTTGGCCTAGCAGTGGAGTTCAGAGAACAGCATGCTACTCAGCTCTATAGCTGGTGGACCTGAACGATTTGGGGCCCTGCAGACTTCCTTGGAAAGGCAGGCAGAGTCATGGGCTGGACGATGGCTTCAAGGGATAGCATCCAGGTCACCTCTCGATGTAGCACATTCTCAAACCTGTCGCCAATGTACTTTATATTCAGGAGTATTATATAGTGTTTGGAGATGAGAATATTGTTAAGTTATTGTTAAAAATTCTTTCAAATATATTGTCATGTTAGTAGCTATAGTGAAATTAGAAAGAGCAAAGAGCATTCCATCATAATAAACCAACATCAAGTGCAAGTCTCTTTCTGAAAAAAAAATGAATAAGATTCTTTTTTTTTTTTTTTTAAGGGATAAAGCAGTTTAATGTGATGGGCAAAACTTATACAAATATACACTTTAGCTTTACTTAGTTGAGAATCCAAGCTATTTAAAATATGAAAATATTCAATTCTTGACTTGGAGCCATGTTGTCTATGGTAAAGATCACAAAAGGGCTTTATGATTTGGACAATCTGTTCAAACTTTTTTTTTCTCTTTAAGAGCAAGTAAAATTTAATACAGTTTAAAATAAAAACTTGCAGGGCAGGCAAGTTGTAACTCCCAGCAGCTTCCTTGAGAAGAATGGATGATAGAATGAAAAAGGCTGTGCCATTTATGCCCGTATGAAGATCAGACACATGAGGCACAAGCACCCATATGATGTGGGGAACATTAGAGAAAGCATTACATAGTCTAAAGTATCAGAAAAGTCATACTTGGGTTCTGGCTAGTGTCTGAAAAAAAAAGACGCAAAAAAGGAGGGAAAAAAAGAAGTAAAAGGAAAAAGAAAAAGGAATTTTGTCCCTTTGTGACTCAGACCTCAGGAAGGTAGGCAGACCCTGATGAACCTCTCGGCAGCTCACTGGGAATGCACTAGGGGCTACTAACATCAGAGAGAAAACCCTGATTTTGTCTGTCACATTAGCATGGTTCAGGATGATCCTGCTCTTCTCTGGCCATGTCGTTGATCCACCCAACTTGTAATGTTAAGTTTCCACCCAGGCCAGAGATTCTATTCTCTTGACTAGAAAGATTTTTTTTTTTTAAGTTAATGGGACATGGTCTCCTACTCTATGATGCCCCGCTGTGGAGAGGTAATCCTAAAATAATTTAGGACCTGGTCAGGCATCAGAAGATGAGCCAAAGGCTTCACTTGGAAGCATGGAGGCTACCTTCCCTCTGTGCTGACCTTCTTCCTTGTAGACTGGATAGGGGTCATAGTCCACCCAATGGGCTCTCCAAAGCCTCTGTGACAAGAGAACAGGTAAGTTCCCATTGTTACAGGACATTTAAAGAGACGCCCCATAGTTCCCCTGGGCCTAATTGAAGTAGAAGGATAGTAGGCAACATATTCCATTTAATCTCTTTAACCACATCAGTGAAGTCTTCCAAGTGGGTTATTGAATACCCAGAAGATCAATTGCTTCAGTCTACTACTTTTAGCTCCAGTGTAATATTTAGATAAAGCATGGGCAGCAACCAAACACTTTTAAATAAACTTCGATTAGTCATATGCTTTTGTTCTTTAAGCTGGTCTTTATAATTATGAAGAACAGATCAATAATTCCATTGACTTAAGTAGAGATTTAATAGAACTTTGACCATAGACGTTTTAAGAGCATGTATATCATTTCTAAGTCTCATATATTTTACAAACCATAATAACTTACTCAAGACCTTTATGACTTGCATAAGCTTTTCAGCTTTCTTTCTCATCTGGAAATATTTAGTCATTTAATCTTCACGCACAAATTCGTTTTTACTGGAAGATTTTCAATTTTACATTGTCACATTTTCCTCTTACTTTTTTTTAAAAAATTATTGTTACTACCATGAGACATAGTTACATAAACAAACAAATTAACCATCTGTTGTGAGAATTTCCTCTTGGGGTAGGAAGAGAGGAGAGAGACAAAGCAACCTGTATCCTCTGCTCTTCATTTTCCTAATATGTATATAAAGGGACAAACGTTCTCTAATGAGACACAGAATTTACATGATAGTCAAAATCATGTGATGTGAGTATCGTCATATAATATGCCAAGATACAGAGTAGTTTTCTTACATGTCCCTGATTTGAAAGAGAGCCACGTGAAGAGTTAGCTGAGTGTGCCTCTGAGTATTTGATTTTACATTAGCTGCAGCACAAGGGAGAAGAGCTATCTTCACTGAAATAGAATTTTCTCTAAAATTGATTTTAAGCCAAGGAGACTTGGAGCTGATTAAATTATGCGGCAGTGTTTTGTGGGTTTGCCACCTAGAGCTCTGCTTCCTACCCATCAATGACTCCTGGTTGGATGTGAAGTCGCTTTCTGGTTTCAGTTGTTAGTTGACACCATCATTTAAATGACGGTCAATTTCTATGTCTCCCATCTCTATGCAGCATAATATTTCATGGCAGAAATATATGCTCTCCATCATAACTTAATGCTCTGCTCTATGTTGATGATAAAATATTGACCTTAGGTTGCAAATATACTTTTATTTCCATTTAACTCTCTCCTACAGATAGGAAGTTTTATCACCCAATCTGAACATGTTAGCATTGACTAAATGACAAATATACAGTAATCTCATATACTCTGAGAAATGAATTCTTTCATAAAGAATATTTTTAAAATTTATCTAGCACTGAACTTTACCTCTTTGATGGAAAATAGCTATAACCTAGTCTACCTACATCCAAAGTGCTAGTTAATAACACAGTAAAGAAGGGTAAGGTTGGTGAACTGATGGGTGTGTGCCAGGTGATTAGTATCCTGTGAAAGGATCATAGGATTTTTCTGTGAAATATTAACCACCTACAACACCATTTAGGCTGATAAAGGCCAATCCTGTGAATATTTAACTTTCACTATATTTGCTTTACTGATAGTGGGTCACTTTCATATATGAGTTACAGCCTATTGCTTACTACTAAGTAGATCTCAGGTGGTCTTTAGCCTTTAGTAGTTTTCAACAATACATGTAATTTCAAAATGGGAGAAACTCGGATTTAAAGTACAGGCTTGGAAGACCCTTGGTATACCATTTAGGTTAGTCATTCAAGTATCTATGGCAAATTATTTTCATGCTGGGTGCTGGTGGGCATGTAGCGAAGGGTGTGAAGCCTGTTATCCTCTTACATATGTAGGGTCCACTCCTGTGATGGGGGATGGGAGGAGATGAAACGACATTATAAAAGAAGGCCAAAGGTTGACAAACACTGGTACTCTTTTGAAGTTCACAGCACAAGAATGTGTCCAGCATGCAAAGACCAGGCAGAGGGAAAAGCATTGGAATGGCTATGGAATAAGTGTAGAGGTCTGTGGAGAGTCTAAACTACCAGGGGACTGCAGGAAGCAGTACAACACCTGCTAGTGAGAATAAGGAATCAATCCACAGGTTTTGTAGGTGGCCTGCTTCCCGTCTGCCCCTGCCATTCCTAACTGGCATGTGGTTAGAAGTCTTGATTGTCTTTTCAGAAATGCTGATGGCTGAGGCAGGTGGATATCTCTTGGAGAGATACGTAGCTTCTTTGAACTAGTGCCTTGTAAAAGGCCTGTGAGATAAGAACACAAACTTATCTTCCATGACTCTCCTCAAAGCTCTCAGTGTTTGAATCAAACACACTGCTTACTCTTCCTATTTGCTTGAGTTTATGAGCTAATTTTGGGCACAGGTGGAGAAAGATAAACTAGAAAGGGAATCGGAGGCTAATATATGACGTGTTATCTTGACACACAAGGTAAGACTATTCATGAAGTTGTTAGGAAAACATGAATAGGCTTAGCCTTTTAATCGAGGAAATGACATAATTCGAGCCACATAAACATTAGAGCAATAGAGATATGGTAAGATATGGTTTTTAATCACAAACATTCTAGGGTCAGGTTATCTCTGCTTGGATTCTTTCCCTATTTTTGTTAGCTCTGACCTTCTTAGCTTTTTCGAGGTTCAGTAGACTTTGCTATAGAGTGGGAATAAAAAGCATTACCTAGCTTGTAAATCTGTTGGGAGCATTCTATGAGATGATGCCTGTCATTTGCTTGACCACGCACATGACATAGAGATACTGTCTTGTACACATGTGCTGTTATTGTTTTACCCCCATTTGTCTGGCAGCTGAAGGGAAGATGATGGAAGCCAAAAGACTAGAAAGGAGTCCATTTATGCAATATTTTAAGAGGAATATCAAACTGATAAGTAAGGCCTATGGTGAAAAAATTATGACGTATAAGCAAAATACCCCAGTGGGCATAAAACCAACAGGATTTGGTGTAAATGTAGCAGGTGATGATGCAAATATGATTTCTATAGACAAACACAGGAGTTACTTGTTCTGTTGGCGAGCAGATCCTACCGGTATCTCATTCATAGACTCTGTGATGCTTTTCAGCTGAACCACACCTCTTACCTGAGGACTTCCTCCAATGGTAGGGCACAGGGGCATCAACCCTCAGCCCTTGTTTGACAAGAGGCTGTGCATCAACATTTCTGCACCTTTGCGCTATCGACTGGATCACTGAAGTTTCTTTTTCACTTCCAGAGTCCTCAGTGGTTCAGCTGGAGTTTGTTAAGTGTTAAGTTGTTGGGTAATTAATTAAGTCTTTTGGGCTACTTTTCCTTCCTGGCCTCACTGTTCCAATATTCTTATACTTTCTTCTATATCATCATCTTAAAAACAACTATTTGCACTGGAACTCTCATCTTACACCTTGGCCTTGGGAAAAATAAAAATAAGCGCAGAGAAAGAAAAAAGTACAGGAGGAAGAGCCAGGAAATAATTTGTTTTAGATATTTTAAGGGGCAGATGCCTTTAAAACATTCATGCTCAGATGACCTGGAATGAGCTAGAACAGAAATGAAATGGCATTAAACAGGAATTTAATAAATAGTTGTGCTCTAATGGTCTAGATTGGCCAATAAATTAAACAAATGAGATACCTGAAATCTCAGAGAGAAGATGTTCCCTCAAAGATATCACATAATGCAAGATGTTTGAAGACACTAATGAAATGCATTTAAAAGGCACATTTAGAAAATTGTGACCAGAAAAACAGACTGATGGCAATGGAGGAAGGAAGACAAGATTTTTGCTTTGAAGGAAAGCCTGATTTTTCTTATGAACATGTAAGTTCTTTCAAGAGTTTCATCTTCATAATGGCTGAGGAGTCTCATGCATAATAATAAGAAATGTTGTGTTTAATAAATTAATATTACTTCTTACCTTTCGCTATGAGGATATGGAAGCTGGAGCTTTAAAATTAAGGAATGAACAGTAACACAACAATAACTCCACCACATGAAGTCTTTTATGTTCTCTGATGGATTAATTCCATGCTTATCTTTGCTATAAAACAGATTTATGTTGTGACGATATAGACCATGCCGTGTTCCTTTCTTGGAAAGTACACACAACTAAACATTAGTTAATTTGTGCAAGGGTCAAACAGAAAAGTGAATAGTCTTAAATGAGATGAAGGTATATAGAAAAAAACCCCACATATATAGTATATCGCTCACGTGTTTCTCTCTGGCAACATTGGTTTGCTAACACTCTCTTTCCTACCTTATCAGTTCATCTTGAGTTAGAAGAACTTGTCATATCAGCCATATCACCATGAATAACTTTTTTAAACATCACTTCAGGTTTTCTTCTCTGTAGATTGAGAGAGCACAGAAAAGCCAAACTTTTTGTTCATCCACTTTGTGACATAGTTTTTTCTTTTCTCTCTTTTCTTTTCTCTCTTTTTCCTTTCTTCTCTCTTTTCTTTTCTCTTCTCTTCTTTTCTTTCTTTCTCTCTCTTTTTAAAAGAATCGAAACTTCTTATAAAATTTATAATGTCCCTTGGAATTATAATGAGATGTAACTTGCAGGGCCAAACAATGTTTATGTGAAGTTTATGCAGAGAGCATCCAAACGCTTTCAGTTTGGGCTTGTTTCCCTTTAATATGCTACATCCAGTCCCACAAAACTGTTCAGGCAAACTTCCTTTACACTCTTCAGGAATTAAGAAAATGTCATTTTCTGTTGAAAATAAGGGAAGTATATTTCTTTATTTCTAATAACACCAGCCTATTTTTTTTTTTTACAAAGTCTGGAGGATTGTTGTTTTTGATATATTCATTACTTAAAAAATAATTCGCAAACAAGACCATTCATTTTCTTCTGGTGTTCAGCACCCATTGGATTGTACTCAGTGCTCTGCTGCATCCAGAAGTATCATCTTTTACATTTTCTTCTGTTGTACTAAGTCAATTACCAAGTTGTCTTTTCTCATTTATACAAAGCCATTAAACCAGTGTCCTGCCCTGTGCAAAGGCAATAAGCAATCTCTGACAGTTTCCTACTTAATTACATGCTTCACTGGATGCTTCTTGATTGAAAATATTTTTTCATAATCTCTTTTGTTTTATGCTCATGATTTTACCCATGTAACACAGGAATGAGAAAGAAAGATGTGATTGAACATGAGGGAGTTAGTGGGGGGAATCTCTGCCCTGACGTTTAGTTGAAGCACAAAGTATCCCCGACCTTTACTGTCAGGCCAGGATGTTGGATCCAGGTTGCCCCTCATAGGTCACTTAATTTTTTAAGAGACATTGCTCAGTGCTTAAATTGGGATTTCTCTGGAATCTGTTCTTTAGAGGCCAAACACGTGTTTTTACTGGCCTTTTCTGTTGCTTGGGGAATGCAAAGTGACATTTCCGTTTTAGATTGTTGTTCTTAATTTCCTGACTTCTAGGTCTTTGAATTACTAGTTAGTGAGTTCTTACAATACAGTGGCATGTCCGGACGCTCTCATATGGCCTTTGAAAATAATAATGGACAATCTCAGCTCAAGCAATAAGCCTGTTTGACAGTTTTAGGAAAATACTGATCTATAGTTGACCAAACAGATGTGTAAGATGGAAAGTTCTAGGGTTTTGATTTTTTATTTCTGTTCTTATACGCCTGAACTCTTGACATTTTATTTATTTTTAACCTGGTGCCCATTTTCTATCCTGAGCTAATAAACACAGACAGGTGGCAGTCTGACCTCATGAAGAGGATTTTGTCTGGTGGGTTCTACTTTTACTTCCTTTCCTAATAAATTTCCTCATTAGAAGAGCTTCTACGTATATTTCAAGTCATTATTTTGCTTAAAGCATTAAATGTGCTAAAACAAAATCCCTCAAAGAAGAAATAACAACCGGGGATTCTCCACTTTTCACATATATAGATCTGTCTTTGCAAAAGCCTGAGGATTGGGAAGAACTCCAAAGAATTTTTCATTCAAATGCCTTATTTTACAGACAGGAAAAATGAGGTAGAGGAGTGAAATGGCTTCTCTCAATGACTGTTTTTATTAGAACTGGCATCAGAACACAGCCTTAGCTCAGAGCTCCTAGTACTCTCTGCTCATAGGTCCCTTCATGACAATAAGATTTGAAAGAAAGAAAAGGTTTGCCCAAGGGGACAAAGGCTGGAGACAATGCTGAGATTAATACTATAATAAATATTCTGGGAATTGGGTTGGTAGCACAGCATGTTCTTGATTCCACTTGTACCTTGTAGGTACCTGATATTGTTTTATGTACTTTAAGCTCAAAATTATGTGGTTGTCTTTTTCAATAGCAAACTATTTTTTTTCTTACCTTTTAATTTTTCCACTAACTGGGATATCCAAAGTTTGCTAAAAGTACTTATGCAACAAAAAGATAAAAATGAAGCTCTGATTTTGCACCTGTGCACATATATACATGGCGATACTGTGCTTACTTAACAGAGACCCTGAGCCCCGAGTGATCTGAGCAATTGGAGAAGTGATGGGTGAAGTCAGGGGATGAAGAATTAGGTTTAACAACAGCAGTCAGTGGATGAAGAAGAATCTAAGATTATACTTAAAAGTCAAGCAGGATTTGAGTTCTAATAAGAGGTAGAAAGACCAGGGTAGTCAACAAGGTTAATGTTTGGAAATGTGTAAAGTTTTGGAGATAGCTAGGGAAAACTGGAATTGTTGAGATGGTGCAGCCCCTGTTGAGCATAGGGATGATGTCTGAAGGTGAGACATTGTGAGTAAGACTGATTCTACAGAAAGTTTCTGCATACGGATATGACTATGAAATATAACACTCTAGGAAACTCATTCTGCTGCTGTCAGTGGACTGGAACAAGTGGAAGCAGTAAGGAGAGGATTTCCAAACACCTGAGATAGGAAGTAATATCCTGACAGCCCCATGAGGAGTGGGAAGAAACCTGTGAAAGGAAACACAGGGATTATTCTGGGACTGATTTTATAAAGGACAGGGGAAACATAGCTTTAAGGTCTCAAGCAGAGAAGACTGGTGTTAGTGATGAGTCCTATAAACATGAGATTAAAATACAGCAGGACTTAGGGAAATGTTGACTACCAAGGATGAAAGGCAGAGGCAAGTAATTTGAAGTCACAGACTTCAGACTACCCTCAGCTTATTTGTCATTCTTCCCTACTGAGATGGAGATGTATTCGGAGTAAAGATGACTGCAGTCCATTTCTCTGTCCCTGAAACTTATGCAATTATCAGGTGCTTAGTAAGATAACCTGAAGAATAGTATTATTGTGACAATGTATAGAGAGGTTAGCTAGAGGAAAATAAAATTTAGGAATTCTATGTTTAAAGAAATGGCAAGAACCTCACAGAAAAGTACCTTAAATTTTCATGGAAATTGTTGATCTTGAATTATGTTAGGCCAAATGAAAAAAAAAAATGTGATTGACCAGATGGAGCTAAGCCTTGAGGTTGGGAGTCTATGAGAATGAGGAATGAAATAGAAAAGGGTAGAAGGTTTGAGAATGATATGTCAACACCCACAACAGTGCTGTTTAAGCAAATATATGTAAGTGCATGGCTCACTATTGAGTTTAGGAACTTACATTAGCCCAGAAACCTTGAGTGCTTTCTTAATTTATATGATGTGTTTTCTTTATCTTGTCGTAAAATGTAATAGTATCTCCATGAGGCCAAGAGGAAAATGAAAAAGGGCAAGATACAGAAGTCTCTTACTGTTCCCCATTAGACACATTGACCTTAAATCTATAGTGCTCAGGGGAGTATTCTCTGTAATGGAAAGATGAAAGCATATAAAACCCAAGAAAATAAGACAAAGGTACCAACTAACCAACCAAACACAAAACAAAACAGAACAGAACAGAACAAAACAAAACAAAACTCCCACTGAGCTGAAGCGGTGCAGATTTGAGTATAAGAGACAGAATTTTTATTACTGTTTTTTATTAATAATATATGAGAGCAAGGCCAATACTGAATATGAGAGAGTAGATTATGAGAAAATGTGATCGGAATGTCTGGGAGATCAAATTATCTTTTCATTACTGCATTTTAAAAAGATGGACATTTCAGAGGCTAAAATATGTTCTGTTTTTCTGGGGACTCATATTGTTAAAAGCCCATAATAGCTTTTTTTTTCTTGATATTAATGTACTTGCTCAGGCTGGTGAATCATGGCTGAGGACTTTGCAGAACAAATCAAAAAGCATTTAATGAAGATTAGAGCTGAATTGTGCAAGAGGTTAGAAGAGCGATGGCCTTGCCCTGAAATATCTTTCAAAACCATGAGCATTTGATTGACCTAGAGCCAGTCTCTCTGGCTTCAGGGGGAGTTGTCTAGAAGTAAGGGCTGATGGGATGGGGAGAAACACTGGCTGGGTTATGTAGCTCTAGTTTGTGAACCCCATTTTAGATGTTTGAATTTTCCTAAGAAAGTAATGAAATGCATTCTGTGTTTATCTGGATGTACTGTGGTGATTGAATTAGCACAGATGTTGATGAAAAGCACACAGGTGATACGGGGAAAAGAGCCAAGATTTAGTCCATGGAGAGGAAGAAAAATAGCAGATTCAGACTTAGGTAAAAAAAAATAAGACTGGGTGTAAATTAGGAGAATCGAGAATGGCTCACAGACTTTTAATCCCGGCACTAGGGAAGCTAGGCAGGAGGTTCAGGAATTTAAGCTGTACAGGTAGTTTCAGGACAGTCTCAACTACATGGGTCTAGCCTCAACTACTTGGGTCTATACCTCAAAACAAACCATAATCCCCCCCCCAATGGTTTGAATTGAATTGCTAGCTTTGTGATGGTGCTGCTCACTGTAGGAACACAGTGGAGGAAACTACAAATCTTGTGCATGTTTTAAATGTTAAAGACACCCCCCAACACACACACAAAAGACAAACAACAACAACAACCCCTGAGGCTTAAACATATAACATTAAATTCACCATCTTAGCCATTCCTAAGTGTACAAATTGAGTCATGTTTAAATCCATTCATACTGCGGTGCAACCAAATATCAGGAGTCTTCATCCTGCAAATCTGCAGCTCCTTCAGCTAATAAAATAACAAATCCCCACTGTTTGTTAACCACTGCTCTATTTTTCTGTCTCTAAATTTTAGTCTTTTCCCTACTTCACTTGGGTGGACTCAAACATTTGATTGGTATATGTCAGTTAGCAACGTTTCCAAGAGCTCATTCATGCAGAGTGTGACAGAACTCAAAACATCCTTCCTTTCAAAGGCTCGGCAGTCTGTACATGCCACATTTGTTTATACACCGATGGACAATCGGCTTGTGCTCATCTGGCTATTATGAATAATAGAGCTACAAGCATAGGTTGACAAATACATCTTTACAGGTTACTTTTAATTTTCAGAAATGCAATTGCTGGTTGGAATAGGTTTATCCCCCATAGACTCATGTGCTTGAATGCTTGGCCCACAGGGAGTGACACTATTAAGAGGTCTTGTCTTATTGGAGGAGGTGTGGCCTTGTTGGAGGAAGTGTGTCACTATGTAGGTAGGCTTTGAGGTCTCCTAAGCTCAGGCTGAGTCCAGTGTGGAACAGACCCTCCTCCTGGCTGCCTGTGGAAGACAGTCCCGTTCTGTTGTCTTTGGACCAAGATATAATGCGCTACTCCTCCAGCACCATGTCTTCCGGCATGCTGCCATGCTTCCCACCATGATGATAATGGACTGAACTTCTGAAACTGTAAGTCAGCCACAGTGAAATATTTTTCTTTATAAGAGTTGCCATGGTCATGTTGCCCCTTCATAGCAATGAAACCGTAAGACACATGCTAACTGTATTTGTTGCTCTCAAGGAAACATGCATATTATTTTCTAACCTGGCTGCACTGCTTATATTGCCATCAACAGTGGATACCATCCCAGTATGAGATATTCATTCTCTCTCTCTCTCTCTCTCTCTCTCTCTCTCTCTCTCTCTCTCTCTCTCTCTGTGTGTGTGTGTGTGTGTGTGTGTGTCGGTCATGGGATATGTTTCGATGGAGTTTCAGGTGCTGGAAGTGAAGTAAGTAAGAAATGAAGAACTTTTTATTTTTAAATTTTTAATTAGCATGCAAAGTATTTTGTTTCCTTAGAGCATTTTTAAACATAGTAGCCAGGGGAGGATGAATTATTCCTTTTTGGTGGTTGTTACTGCCTGTAGATTCCCATGCTCTAGTGGATGGTCTCATGTCTATGCATGCATTAGAGGCACTAATTGGACTTAATGGATTATGAGAACAAGAAAACAATATGAAATTGGGAAGGAGATGTGATGTGGGATAAGAAGGAAATTGAATGAGGGAGACGAAGACACATATAACCACATTTCATTATATAAAATTCTTAAAAATAATGAGAAAAAGTTGCGAAGAATAAATGTGTAAAAAAAAGTACCATCACCAACAGTAACTGAACATCTCTACAATAAGAGACGAACTACTTACGAAACACAAAATCCAAACAACAAAGGAGTAAAGCCATAAAAACCACGCTGCTTAGCAACCTTTCAAAAGAGTGGGGCAAGCAAGCAAAGAGAGGCTCCTTGAAAATCAGAAGCCAGGCAAGTCCCACCCCTTTTCTGAGGGCAGCAGCGGATCCTGCAAGTGCTACTGCTCAAAGGGGCCTCCAGGAAGGCTGGCAGGCAGCAGGGACTTGGAATCTACAGACCAACAGGACAAGGATTCCAGAAGCACAGGAAAGAGAAAGACTAGCTGGAAATGTAGAATGAAGACTCTAGACCAGAGGAATGGGCGACCTTTAAGCAGTGGTGTTGTACACCTTTAATCTCAGCACTCTGGAGGTGGATCTCTGTGAGTTCGAGGACAACCTGGTTTACAGATCGAATTCCAGAACAACCAGGGCTACATAGAGAAACTCTGACTTGAAAAACAAAACAAAACAAAACAAAACAAAACAAAACAAAACAAAAACCCCAAGCCAAAAGCAAAACAAAAAGAAATGAAAAGGCAATGGGACTGTCTCATCTGCTAAACCCCTAGACAGGAATGCAGATGTGAAAACATTTTGATTTTAGCTTGATACTAGTGTTCAGACTTCTTGACTATAGGAGTGTACACTAAATTCATATCGCTTTAAGGCACTAACCTTGTGTGTTTACCATGGTAACCATAGAAAACATGTAGAGTTAATTTAGATATAATTTTATCTTCACAGAGTTTACATTGGATACTGTTCAAAATGTATTCTACCTCCATTTAGTGAAGTGACTATCAAAATATTGATCCAATATGTGTGGTCTACATTCTTTCTTTGCATAATAAAAGACTTTACAAAATCAACCTCATTATCTGCATGAAATCCAATGATCTATCTTCTGTTTTATTCTGTTATATTTTACTAAAAATCAATTGAATTCATGGCCAATTAAATAAATTGATTTTATAACCCATAAGTAATTTGCTATATGGAATCTGAGTAAATGTTCTAATATGTCTTCTGACTGGCACACTATACCAGAATGCTAAGATTTTCTTTCATATACTCACTTGCACTCACAGTACAAATGTTATTTGATCTGGACAATCAAATGCACTTCTATTAAATTTTTTTTAATTTGAAATTAAAAGTTTAAAAATAAAAATTTTGGTTTTTTTTTTTGTAGTTATTTGTGAAAATCAGACCCCAATCCCCAGCAGAATTTCTTCTAACTGATGATAATTTTATACCAAGTGGGAGTCAGGATTTAAAACAAAGCTAAGGGTGAGCCCTAGAAGACAGATACCACAAGAAACATAATTACCCCACTTCCTTAAGGCAAGCAGGTGCCTGGGCATAGAAAGTCAGAAGGGGCTCTATCACAACCATTTCTCAAAGCCCAACATACAGCCTGCATGTCTGAGGAAACCTGGGTCTCCTTTTCAAATCTCCTTTCTTCTGAAAGTAGTTTTCTCTTCTGCAAATCAACCCTAAGTTGACGATGTTGTAATCCAGAAAAATATACAGGTAAGAAAACCAAAGGAAGCCAAAGGGAGAAGTGGAAGCAGGCAAGGCTTGTATCATGAGCTCGTAGGACTCATGGAAGGAAAAGCAAATGGCCCCTTTTCATGCTCCACCAGAGGGCACTGAACTGAGTGCTACTTTTTCCATAGCATCCAAGGTCACTTGCATTTGCTATTATCTAAATTTGAGCATCTACATGTTTACTCTACGTTGGCTGAACAGATAACTTTCACCTTCAGGAAAGCTCAAGAGTATTTTTCTGTTTCTCACCTACTGTTTACCCCACTTCCTCTTTTCCTTTCCATGAGCAAAAAGGAAAATAAGTGAGAAATGATTCCTATGAGCAGAAAGAAGATGCCCGAGTTGAGCTTTCTGTGACAGATTGGATGCCATTCACACTGACTACTTCAGGAGTCATGCAATTTAGTGATGTAATCAGGATCTGCTTTTCAGCTTTAGTCTACTGTTTAGCTATAAATGAGCTCTTCTAATCTCAAAGCTGACTGCTTCATGTGTTTTTTGTATGAGCCTTCTATACAGATTTGTTGCGTGGTGTTGGTTTTATCCTTTATATTCTTTGAAATACTTGGCTTGAAACCTTACCTAAGGGGGACAAATTCTACCAATATGGGAAATAGCTTTAGTGGTCTAATGTTAATGCCAGTAAGTCAATAGCTTTGAAGAATATTTGAAGAATTAATATGTTAACAGTATCTAGTATTCAGTAAATGAAATAATAATTGCTACTGTACTGACAGAAGAAACTTTCAGAAATTCTTCCTATCCCTCTCATGTTGAATAGCCAAATGGTAAAAGAGATGGGAGAACCTACGATTCCAGAAAAATCTTCAAAGCTGTTTTTGCTCTTAAAAGAAATGTCAAAAAACAGTAAGTTTCATCTGTTAACTGCTAATCTCCCAAGTAGTTAAAACAAGAGAATCTGCAGAGCCTAAGGGTTTAAGCCCGAGGCTACAGACTTGTGTCAACCTCTTTGGTTATATTTTCCTTCAGGCCAAATCATCAGCCTTGAGGCTACCAGAAAGCCATAGCATGTGAGATGTAGACGCTGATGGTTAAGAATTTCTCTAATACAATACTACTTTGTTAATTCTAACATCCCTCGAGAACACTTGAGTGAAATAACATTCATTAACCCTTTTCTACCACACTAAGAACAATAGAAACAGTAATAGCTGAAACTGATGTGTGAATTTGAGTGATTTCAATATGTTGTTATGAAAATTGTCCAACTGCCTTATGAGATAGGTACATTCTTTATACTTGTTGAAACTAAATACAGAGATATAAATCAATGGACTAGAAGTCTCACATATGCACAGTGGATTAGAGATTGAAGCCATCTTGTTCCAGAGTTTCTAGTAATTTCAATATGTCCTCTTTTCTTATGGTTATGTAGCCCAACAAACATAAACCAATTGACCTTGCACTTTGGCATCTTGGTTGACTATATGACCCAATAATAGATAGCTGTAAAAATCTCTTACTATAATTACAGTTGGTAGATGGTAGATTAAAATAAGAAGTCCATGTGTGTGGGCAAATCTTAAAAAATAGTAAACACATTCAGACTCTTCTGGTGTCTTTGATGACAGCTTTTATTTAGTATATAGGTTAGTGGATTTTAAAATTAATCTTTAATATAACATAATAATAAGTAACATAACTTTTCCTAATGCTCCATTTGAAATTAAAGTTATATAATAATGATTATTAATTAAAAAAGAGATTTTATAAGTTCTTTTATAACTCAGGTATTAAAATTATTCTATGGACAATTTTCAAGTGTCAATAATAAAATCAGACCAGCTTGGGCTACAAAACGAGACTCTTCCCCCTTCCTCCAAAAGTCTCTAGCTATAACCTATTCAATGGTAAAGGAATAAAAGTATATAGGTTTGAAAAAACAAAGTAAATAGGCTTTGTTCTGAGATGTTGAAGTATCGTTCTAAGATATAATCTTATATGTACAAAAATCTAATGAAGCACAAAGAAAACACAGACTAACTAAACTAAAACAAACTAAAATAGTAAGTTTAGAAAAGTTTGAGGATAAAAGATCAATATATATAGTGACATGTTTTGTCACCCTAGAGGCATACAATGTCACCTTAATAGAAATGGTCCTTTTGGAATTCCTAATTGTACTCATGGATAAGACATGCTTGTTGTATTCTGGACAAATTTCTCTGAGTCCACTTTTCCTCTGAAAATAAAAATTAGTAATATTTGACATTTATTAAAGTCTCATCTTCCTTGCTAGAATATCATATACATGAAAACAAGGGCTTATGCCATTATTTTTTCTACACAGAATGGAAAAAAGGCATTAGGTAAGTATTTGTTGAATGTGCTAAAGGAATCATCACACTCCTTATTCACATCTTTGTTAGTTTCCTAAGGTAATACAGTAACACATGCAGCATAGCTTAGATGACAGGAATTTAGGATCTTGCTGTCCTGGAGGCTACACTGATATAATTTTATCTTAACTAATTAGAGATCTGTAATGGCCTTCTTTTAAAGTCATGTCACATTCTGATGTATTGGGAATGAACATGACAACATATTAAGTTTTTGAACACTATTTAGCTCCTAGTATTACACAAACAATTAAATAAAATATAGACCTTGCCTTGGATCATTAAGTTTTAAAACATGATTCCTAAAGTAGTCCATAAAGTTTGTGTAATATGGATTTTGTGCAGTTAAAGAATTTTATTTTTTAGCTAGCATTTATTATTATTTAAAAATCATTTCTAGTTTTGAGATTATAAATTAATACTTTCCCTACTTCTCTTCCCTCTCTCCAAACTCTTTGTTTACTACCACCTTGCTCTTTTTAAAATTCATGGCCTCTTTTTTCTTTAGTTGTTGTTAAGAGAAAAGCTCAGGAGGTCTCAAGCCTCTAGACAAGGAAATACAGGCACCCAAGGAATGCTGGGAGTCGGGGAGAGAGAGGAGCACACTGACACATTATCTAGAAACTTATGACCAGCCCTGGAACCGTACACTCAAGTAACATTTTACACACTGAGCAGGTTGTATTGAGCAACATATATGTAGACACATTACACATATGCTTGTAATAACAGTGAAAAAGAGGTCATGGATGTGAAAGAGAGATAGAGGAGGTACATGGGAGGGTTTTGAGGGTGGAAAGATAAGGGAGAAATGATGTAATTCTACTAAAATCTCAACTGTAGGATACACATTTTAAAATGAGCGATTTTAGACTCACAGTAAAACAGAGAGCGAAACACCTATGACTTGTTGCCCCCAACAAACCCAGCCTCTCACACTGTCTATGTTCCGTATCTGCATAGTGCATTTGTCACAATAGATGAACTTGCCATGGCATGCCATTAGTACCCAGAGAACATGGTCTAGGCTTTACAGCTGGTGTTATATATTTTATGGGGTTAGACAAATGCACAATGATGTGTAACCAACATCGTAGTCCACAGAGTAGTTAACTGAACACAAATTCAACTGTGTATGCTTCATGTGTCCCCTCTTTTCTCTGACTCCAGCTCTGCTCTTTTGGGTTCAAAAATTTCTAGAATATCCAGTATTTGAGAATCATCTATGCAGTCTTTCCAGGTCAGCTTCTTTCACTTAGAAATATGAATTTGCATCTTTCTTCATGGCTTTTATTAATTGATTGCCCATGTCTTTTAATGCTAATATTAATGTTAATATTGCACTGTCAAGATATACCACAGTTTAATTATTCATCTACTTACTGAAGGACATTAAATTAAGCATTTCCAAGATTTGAAAATTATGAATACAAGGTCAATAAACATCCATGTGAAAGTTTTGTGTGGATATACTTTGTAATTCTTTAGGTATGTATCAAGCAACTGCATTGCCGGATCACATGATAGCTACATGTTTATCTTTGCAATAAAGCTCCAAACTTTCTTCTAAAGTTTATGCTTTAGTTGTCATTTCTACCAGCAGTGAATGGAAGTTATTGTTGCTCCCTATCTTTGTCAGGGTATGGTGCTGTCTGTGCTCTGGAGATTGTCTGTTCTAATAAACAGGTAGTAGCATTTTTACTGCCTTTCACTTACCCGATGACCTGACTTGTTACATCCTTCCATATGCTTAGTTAATATCATCGTATCTTTTCTTTTTGGTGAGGTGTCTGTGGAGGACTATGGTCCATATTAAAATCAGGTTTCTTTTTGTATTATTGAAGTTGAAGAGTTCTTTGTTTATTTTGCATAAAAGCCTTCTTAACAGATGTATCCTTTGAAAATATTTTCTCCAAATCTATAGATTTTTTTTGAATGAAGTAACTTTAAAGTTTTCTTCTTTGTTTCAGAGCATGTCAATGTCTTAAAATATGAACCTATATTGTATAGCACTTGCCTCTGTCTATCCAAGACATGACAACAAAATATCATATACAGAGTATCTTAAAAACAATGGACATTTTTTATTCCTGGTTCTGGAGGATATAAAGTCCAAGACCAAGACCCTAGCTGAGGGCTGTTTTCTGCTTCCAGGACGGGCACTTCTCCACATGTATTCAAACGGCAGAAGAGACAAAGAGTCTCCGGAGACCTCTTTCCCTATGATGTCATGAGTCCCATTCATGACTGCTGAACTTACTTACTTACTCACCCAGAACTTAATTATTGCCCCCAAAGCCTTACCTCAATACTGCTGTTACCATCTATGAGGCTTAATCGGGTTTGTTTTTTCTGTCAGTTAAAGAATTAGTAGACAGGAAAAAATTTGAGCTTGACAATCCACAAATAGTGGATAAACCTCGAACACAGCAGAGAGGAGCATATGGAATTAGCAGCTGAAGGAAGGCTTTTTATTGGGGATGAGGAAACACACATGCAGCAGGGCCAAAGAAAGACTCTTGACAGAGTGGGGACTTGGGAAGCCAAAAAAAAAAAAAAAAAAACCCAGTCTCTTCTCAAAGGCTGGATGTAGCTGGTCTTTGCTTCTTTTTGGGTTCTTCTTTTATCCCTCCAGCTTCAATCCCTAACACCAGCTAGGAGAGAAACAGGACTAGAGGGGAAAGAGGAATTAGAAAAATCCCCAAATCCAATTTCTTTCCATTTGTTTCTTTGACCTTGGCTACTAATAATCTGCAGCCACCTTCCCTAAACAACCAACAACCACTGACCACGCCTCTCAGGGCCCACCACTTACATAGCCTATGAAAAGTTCCCAGAATTCCAAACATCACACAATACAGAAACTGTATGCAGCTAGAAAAAGCATGCTTCTGCTAGAGCATGAGACAGATCATAGTCTTCACACAGTCTGAAGCAACCCTTGTCATCACACCTGAGATTAAAACAAAAACACATTCTTAGAGTATTTCTGTGTTTTTTAAAAAGAAACCAAAATTCTCGAATTCTCACCACAGCCAGGGTTTTCTAAGTCTCCAAAGGCCCTTCCTTCCTAATTTATGGCTTGTTAGTTTGAAGAAAGGCAGGATGGCTGATGGACCCACAACTGTTGTGCAAATATGTCCTAATTTGACCTTGAATTTGTGGAGTCATCTAGCAATAGAAGGCGCTACTGGCTGGAGAAAAAGCCCGTAAGGCCTTTGGTTTTAGGTGTTAGGCTTTTCTCTCAGGTCAGGAGGGTGAGGGAGAAGCTGGCTGTCTTCTAAGTTCACCATCTTTATTACCTAGTCATGGCCCTATTGTCTAACTGCCTCCTGCCTATCCAGGAGTCTGCCTAACTCCTGATCTCACATGACCGCATTGGGTAATTTGCTCTAACATTTATTTCTAGAGTGCACCTGTCATCGAGACAAAATCATTTTCAGATTACATGTTTATTTTCTACAGAAGCCACCTGGAAAATAGTGGCTGACTAAAATGCACTGGCTGAGGATTAGGATGCTCATCTAGAGGAATATTTGACATTGGCCCTTCATTTTCTGTATTTACAGTATACGCTAATAGTCCTCATAAACTTCTATTGAGTACTATTACAAAGACCAAGCAGTATCAAGTTTGTTAAAGGGTTAACATCAGCAAAAGATTCTTAACTCTTACACTTAAATCAACGAGCAATGTACCATTTAAATCAGATAGCTAAAGATAGCACCTTAAATGTATAGGTTTAGAAATTAGTCTAGGCAAGTAATTTTTTAAAAAGACTTTTACTAGCTAAATTGGATAAAAAATATAACTCTGAAGCCATATATATGTGTGTGTGTGTGTGTGTGTGTGTGTGTCTGTGTGTATATATATATATATATATATATATATATATATATATATATATATAATTCTTTTCTGGGCAGGCTCGATACATTTGTCTACTCATTCCAGAGTAGGAGCCCACGCAGACCAAAGACCAAAGCATGGATACCACTAAAGTCCAATTTTGTGAGCTAGTGAGTTTTCTTGGCGTTACTTACAGGAATATGGATGGGAGGTTACAGCAACAAATAAGACTCAAAAGCCAGCAGCATCACCAAAGCCCTCCCTAACTCCTCCGGAGGCTGGAGAACATCATTTAGCCTGCAGGCAGCTCAATAAGTAGGAAAAACTTTCCCCGCCCCCTAAGTGACTGTTGATCTAATCCTCTTCCAGACAGCTCAGCTGGTTTCTATTCTTATCAAAAGGCCAGTGGGATCTCAGAGCCTTCTTGGCAGGTTGACTTGTCTGAAACTCTACTTTGCCACTCAATTCAAGGCATTTGAGGGGGACTATCAGCTTTTATTGCTTACTATGGCAGGGAAGGACCTATTGAATCTTGTCAGTTTCAGAAACTTCCTGAAGCTATTTTGAGTTATTTACCTTCCTGCTTAAAGAGCTTGCCTGCAGGATGGACTGTTTCAATCTCAAAGGGGCTATTTTACTTCCTCATGTCTGATGTGTGCAGGCTTAAGGGTTCTCAAATGCTTCACTCCCCCTTTTAGTCCATTGTCCAAAGGTAGAGGAGAAAAGATGGGTAATAGGACAATGGAGAAGTAGACCTGTTTAGAAGTAGTTCTTTGTGGCAATTCCAGTCTCGGTTGTCAGGATACCAACAGTACAGTTCAAAAGTGCCACCAAACATGAGTCAGCACGACTCATTTTGGCCTGATCCAGTGGAAACCACCAGGCATCCTCCTAATTGACATAAGTCAGAAGGAAAAACAGGACCTGCCAAAATGCCAGTTCTCTGCTGTGCCTCTCTCAATGAATTGAAGATCAGCAAAGACTTGAGACCAATGAAGAGTTGCACAGCCAGCTATGCTAGTGCCCGTCACTCTCCATTGAGTCCTATTTATACTCTCTCCAAAAATCAAGAGTCCTCTCACAGATGTTCAGCAAGCATCATGTGACTTTGCATCACATGACAACCAGACATTTCCACTTTAGATATGTGTGATGGTTTTACAACTGTGTAGTAGCTCTGAAGTCATTGTAGCAGCTGAGTTGTCTCCAGGCCCCTGACTTTAGCAGTGAAGGGGACAGAAAGGTAAAAATAATTTACTGTCTTGCTTTGGGATAGAAATACCTTTAATGCAACACTGAACTCTAATCTGCATCATCTCTACTTACCTCCCTGGAAGTAGTAGTGCTGTTGAAGATTACCCAGATCCTTAGGCATCACGAGAAAGCTACACTGAGTCTTATTGACTGTAAGTACTATGGACATGGATGTACATGCAAACAGTTAATTCTTTCTCGGTTGAAAAGACAGGTTTAGGCTTAAAGCGAGACAGACAAGTGGTAGGCTGAAAGATAAAAAGACTACCAATGCTATTTGAGGACAGACTTTATCAGGTTAAAAAATGAATCATGCACGTGGAACGAATTCCTCTCTGATCGTTTTCTTTAACAAATAACAGCTAATTTGAGTTAATATAATTTTAGAAATAAGCTGGATTCCTAAAATGGATGTACTTTGTGCTCATCGAGAGAGAGCTTTATGGCAACACTTGCTCTTTTCTTATAGCAGACCTCTTTATGTCCACTAAAACGGGGAGGGTCAGACTGTGTTTGTAAGCGAGAAATTTCAGCCTGGGATTATCTGTTTTAGCAAAGCCACTTGAGCATCCTCACAAACACACACTTGAATGAGAAAACAATGTGAGTGCTGCACAGAACAAATGGTCCAGAGAAGAGGGAAGATTTCTTCTTAGTCTGTTCCTAAGGTATAAGTCAGATCTAAATAACTGAGTGTGAGCACAAATTCCACTTGAGAGGAAAAGAAAGAAATCCAAGATTCTGCTCACTAATGCTGAATCTTCAACTGGTAACTGCACTTTGACTCTGGGAATATCCACAATACATATGTTTGATGAGAAAGAAGCAATGTTTAGACTCATCACACATTTGGAGAATGTAGAAAATAGAGAGTACTATTATTACTGTACTATTAATATTACTGTTCTGCTTTGAGAAGAAGAGGAAAGACTTTCCTCTAAATATCTAACATAATGTAAACTACTTGGGCTTGAGAATGCCAAGTGATATTTCTAGATGTCATCAGAAATAGAATTCCTACTTTTTAAATATTCATCAACTGGGGACCATATCTTACCCCCAAACCAAAATATCTACCCATTTTCTTATGTAAACGGCATTTTGCTTACAAAATCATAACAGTAATAAATGATGTAGAATATTAATTATATATAAAAGGCAAGCGATTTACGTATGGGCACAATTTCAGTGAGATGAAAATACAAAATACTGCTCGATTTTGCTTTTGTTCAATAACTTTTAACTACTATATACTGACTGCTCGTGATTGACCAGCACTCTGGAAGCCATTTTCGTAATTTTACAGTACTCACCGAACAAATGGTAAGTAACCGCAGTGTACACATTAAAGATGAAGTATATTTGGTTTCCTTGTACTTCTGAAGATAAAATTTTGTCAGTTTTCACATATAAATTTATTCACACAACTAAAGCTGAACAATAATTTGTTTTTATTGTCATGGCCATATCACTGCCATCGCTCAAATCTATTTTTCATGACTATGTAGAATGTGGCTGAGTTAGCTACAGGAGAATGTGAGGGAGAATCTCTGTGAATTGTTACAATGACTACATGCACATTGTAGGGACTCTAGCCAGCCCGCGTACCTCAAACATGGCTCTGGCAGGCCTTATCCTTTCCCCACTCATTCTCTCTGCCTTGTTAAAAACTGTTAGATTACATTTCTAAAGCTAGACACAGAGGTCTGTTCCCTTGCATAGCTATATCTTCCTCCTGAGGCTGACCACCAAGGTCCAGCTATCAAAGTATTGAAGTCCAGCAATAAAAAGCCCCCTTTGACTCACCTAACATGCTCAATTAAAATTAAACATTTCATCATAACATGGCGTTTCCCTTTTGCCTTTATAAACCATCATTTCCCTATGGGCCATATCTGTTTCCTCTCTATCCAGAGGCAGTACTTTCTTGTCATCCATCCCCTACCCCTTCTCCCTTATTCTCTATTTGCTGTCTTGTCTTTTGTTCCCTGCTCTTTGTCCCTTCAGGGTAAATAAATATCCTTTGGGCTTAAAAACTTCATTTGGTGGTATCCTGAGATGACACCATAATCTATACATATACTCTCAGTCTATTTGTCTGTTTCATGTATTTCCTCATCTCCTTAGGTCAGAAGAATTCCTAAGGCATGTTCTCATGCTGTTAGAGGTAAGAAAGGGTCTAGGGATGGAACTGACAATGTTCCTCCTGATGTCCTATTCCACTGGCAGAAACAGTCAGACATGAATGTGCAGTAGAGGCAAAGGATTGGGACTAATAATACAGTCCGAATAATATCTTTTTTTTTAAATTTTTTATTTTTTTATTAGATATTTTATTTACACTTCAGATGCTATCCCCTTTCCCCATTACGCCCCCTTAGAAAATCCCTATCCCATGACCCCTTTTCCTTTTTGCATTTATACATTGTTTTAAAATAATGTTAATCATAAGCGTTATAAGTTTGGAATTGTCCAATCAGAGGTGTAACCCACTGACCAACCTAGATATAACAACTATCTTTGACTGGTGGAGATACATGAATATCTGCCTCCCTGTCTCCCCCCTCTTTCTCTCTTTCATCACCTAGCTTCTCCTCTCCTTCTTCTTCTCCTCTTCTTACTCCTTTTTTTCCTCTCAGTACTCCTCCTACCTTAGCTCCTCCTACACATCACCCTTCCTGTTAAAATAAAACTTTTCTCTCAAAATACAATTAGAGCATAATTATGCCAATTTGTACCAGTGAGGTACAAGATAGTCCTAATACCCCGTCCATCCTTTTGTTGACTAACCAGCACCTCTGTCATCTATCCTAACTAAAACATTTAGCTCTGAACCTGGCTTTAGGATGAATGTTAGCTGACGACCATCCACTCAAATCTTTTCTCTTATGGTAAATAGCTATAAGTTTTCAACCCTGTCAGAAATCCAGAATGACTGAGTTAACTATAATTGTGGGAAGCACAAAGCAAAGCTTCTAAAACTTAGCCAATTTATAGAGACCTCTGAACACCTGAAAAGCCCCTATACTACCAAACGTTGGAGTATCAAATCTTCAGCCTTCTGGCCCAGAATCATCTGACAGACCTTGGTGATGCAGGATTATTAAGGACTGATTACTCTGTCTAGGCAGATATAATCAGTCGACTATTCTGCATGTGTGTTCTTTTCTGGACAGTAATTTGTCTGTAGATGGAGAGAGGCAATTCTTGCCTAGTGGCTGTTACCACACAACTGGAGTAACTCCAAGGATGCTCAATTTCTTCTTAGAATCCACGACAGGAAGCTGTCAGGAGCAGACAGGTCTCTAATCAATATGAACATTAATATATAAATATTTGTAGCGTCAGTTCTATGGACTTCTGATGTTTTGAAAACCAACTATCCATGTAAGGTAACCTGGACTGTTGTCTGTTCACTCCTCTCAGCTATTTCTAAATAAAATATGGAAAACACCCTAACAATAAACTCAAAGCCATGAATTTGCTATAGTCCCTTAACTCATAGGTTAACCGTCCCAAATCAGTTAAAAAAGTTAAAAAAGGGCTGGGTCTAGGCATTGTATTCCTAAATGTTTTATACAGGCACAATGCCCATGAGCTTATCAATATTCATCTCATTTTTATATTAATAAGAGGCTCGTACCAATGAAAACCTTAAATTTGAGATCAAAGTAAATTTTGTACCATTTAAGAAATTATAACTTCATCTTGATAATAATTATACAGATTTCTACCAATAGGTTATGGCTATGCAATAAGTCCTAGCTAATCCCCCCTGTTCCAACAAAACCACTACTTGTCCCTAGAAAGACAGACCATTATTAACCACATTAGTCCCCAAGCTCAGGGAATAGGGGCGCTGACTCTTCTTTAACTTCTTCAAGCTGATTAAGGGCGTTGAGATTTTAGAAGAGGGGTGGGGGGAAGAGTAAGTTGATAAGCCTCTGATGCTGTGTCTTCACTGAATCCAGATGGAATTCCAGGACATCAGAGGTTTGGGCAGGTCTGATCAGTATGCTTGATGAGTAGATACACCAAGGCTGTGTATTCTGCAATATACAATTCTCAGAACAAGTTTTAGTACCAAGAGAAAAAAAGAAATTTTCCCACCCCCAGGGGGGCTGGCATTTTTTTTTAAAGATGTTGGTTCTGAAGACTTTTTTTTTTCCCCGCTTGTTAAAATTGGTTGTAGTATTTACGTTTCAGATTTTATCTCCTTAGCCTACTTCCTCCCACCACCCAGAAACCTCCTATCCCATCCCCCTCCTCATGCTTCTATGAGGCAGTGACCACACCTACCCCCCCCTTCACTATCCCCTTCCCACCCTCATATTCCCCCCCCCCCGACTGTGTGTTCATTTTTTTTTTATGGGACCAAGAAACTCCTCTCCCACCTATGTCCGACAAGGCCATCCTCCCCAACATATACCTCTGGAGTCTTGGGTCCCTCCCTATGTGTTCCCAGGTTGGTGGTTTAGACCCTGGGGGGCTCTGGTTGTTTGGTATTGTTGCTTTCCACCTGGGGTCAATAACCCTTTCTGCTCCTTCAGTCCTCTCACTAAGTTCTCCATTGGGAAACCCCTGATCATATCAGTGGTTAATTGTGAACATTGTCCTCTGAGTGTGTTAGTCTTTGGCTGACCTCTAAGGAGACAGCTATATCATGTTCCTCACATTATGCACTTCCAGCCATCCACAACAGTGTTTAGCTTAGGTGGCTGTACATGGGGTGAATACCCAGGTGGAATGGTCTCCTGATGGCCCCTCCTTCAGTTTCTGTTCCATGTTTTGTTTCCCTATTTGCTCCCTTGAGCATTTTTGTTTCTCGTTCTATGTAGAACTGAGGCATCCCCTCTTGGTCTTCCTTCTTCATGAGCTTCATGTGGTCTGTGGGTTGAGTCTTCGCTAATCCAAGCTTTTGGGCTAACATCCGTGGAGATATGTTTGTGTAATGATCTTCTTTTGGGGTTTTTGGAAGATTACTTTCTTGCTTTTTCTAGGTTGTAGTTTCCCTCCTTGTGTTGGAGTTTTCCACCAATTATTCTTTGAAGTGCTGGATTTGTGTTGAGATACTGTGTAAATTTGGATTTGTCATGGAATATTTTGGTTTCTCCATCAATAATGATTGACAGTTTTGCTGGGTATAGTAGTCTGGGCTGACATTTGTGTTCTCTTAGGGTCTGTATGATATCGGTCCAGGATCTTCTGGCTTTTATGGTCTCTGGTGAGAAGTCTGGTGTAATTCTTATAGGTCTGCCTTTATATGTTACTTTGCCTTTTTCCCTTACTGCTTTTAGTATTTTTTCTTTGTTTTGTACATTTGATGTTTTGACTATTATGTGGCAGGAAGTATTTCTTTTCTGGTCTAAACTATTTGGAGTTCTGTAGGCTTCTTGTATATTTATGGACATCTCTTTCTTTAGGTTAGGGAAGTTTTCCTCTATAATTTTGTTGAGGATATTTACTGGTCCTTTAAGTTGGGAGTCTTCCCCCTCATCTATACCTATTATCCTTAGGTTTGGCCTTCTCATTGTGTCTTGGATTTCTTGTATATTTTGGGTTAGTAGCTTTTTGTAATTTGCATTTTCTTTGACAGTTGTGTCAATGTTTTCCATGGTATCTTCTGCACATAAGATTCTCTCTTCCATCTCTTGTATTCTGTTGGTGATACTTGTGTCTATGACTCCTGATCTTGTTTTTAGGTTTTCTATCTCCAGGGTATTGTCCCTTTGTGATTTCTTTATTGTTTCTACTTTCATTTTTAGATCCTGCATGGTTCTGTTTAATTCCTTTTCCCATTTGGTTGCATTTTCTTGCAATTCCTTAAGGGATTTTTGTGTTTCCTCTTTAAGGGTTTCTATCTGTCTACCAGTGCTCTCCTTAAGTTCTTTGAGAGTGTTATTTATGTCTTTCTTAAAGCCCTCTATCATCATCATGAGAAGTGATTTTAATTCTGATTCCTGCTTTTCTGGTGTGATGGGGTGTTCAGGGCTTGCTCTGATGGGGGAGCTGGGTTCTGATGATGCCATGTAATTTTGGTTTCTGTTGCTTATGTTCTTGCTCTTGCCTTTTGCCATCTGGTTAACTCTAGTGCTGCCTGTACTTGCTGTCTCTGACTGAAGCCTGTCTTTCTAGTTATCTAGCTTGTGCCTGATCTCCTAGGGGTCCAGATGTCTCTGTGATCTTTTCCAGCTGCACTGATTACAGTGGTACCTCTAGGATGCCTCAGGATATGGTGCCTCCAAGGTAGTAGTCCAGCTAGGTGTCTGCTGTTCTGGGTGCAGTGTCTCCTCTAGAATATCTCAGGATATGTTGTCTGAAGCTCTGAGTTCATTTGTTCTTCTGTGGCTCTGGATTGAGTGGACCTTCCAGTTTGTCTCAGGTGGAATCTGGGGTCCACACAACAGCAGACCTGGCAGAGGTCTGATCCAGGCCTCAGATCTGAGAACTAGTTTCTAAGACACTGTCCAAGTTAGAGCACCTGGGATCCCTGCTTCCTCTGGGTTCTTGGAGGTTAGGAACAGAGCTGCCACCCAAGATCTGCTCAGTGCTCTGGCCCAGACTGGAAGCCGAATAATGTCTTAATAATTTAAAAAAGTTTGGTTTATGTGTCATTGCAGGTTTCAGGGAAAGCACGTTCTTATATTGAAAAGAAATCACCACGCTGACTGTTACTCCAGGAATAATCACATAGTACACCCTTTTATGTCCCCCCTCACTCCTGTAAGCTTGATGTTTAACCTTTGCGGTAACCTCATGAGCTACTATCGTCACGTATAGCCAAGGAAACAGAAGCACACAGATATTAGTAGACGTGCTAAGTGTTTTCCAGGAACTCAGGACTCCTGATGAGCATCGGTTTGAACACTGTAGCCAAGACTTGTGTGCTGGGGCATGCCGCCACATCAAGCTTCTTGTCTCTATACTGGTGTGTTTCCTAAATCAGAAGAGGGAACCCTACAGGGCAAGGCTCCAACAGGAGGCTCTCCTAGTTAGTCCTCTACTCAGTGGCTCAATCTGTCGAGCACTGTTCTTCAACATGCATCTTCCCCAAGATGGAGTGAGAATTGTCATCTTCTCTTTTTCTTTCCCTTCTTGTGTTTAGAGTGTTTGTCCAGCCTACTCTTTCATTTAGTACATTGGTAGAATTTGGCATAAGCGTCTTGGCAGGAGACTTCATATGGTCTTTACATCTATTAAGTTAATAAGCTGACTGCTCCTAACCACAGGACTCCATAGTGCTCTCTGGAATATATTGAATTTCCTTTTTGGAGATAGGAGTGACTTGGCCCACAGGAGTAAGAACCTGAGCCAGGGAAGAATAAAAATAAAAGTAAGTTGATAAACCACTTGTATTTACTCTGAAACTAGAAAAGAAAACGAAAGTCAATCTTGTCCAATATGAGAAATTATTTTAAGTGGTCTATTTATATATTATAGCACATTTGTTTGTGTAGTTTTGATGGCACTGCAATTTTAATGCTTCCAGGAGTTAAAAAGTTCTTAATTTTAATTTTTAGAGATGCTATATCAACTATTTTACTCAATTACTTTTTCCCATTCTTCCCACAAAGTCATCTTTGTATATTTTAAGTGTAATTCTCTAGCATTTTTTTTTTTTTTTTTAGTCATTTAAGAATTAGGTCTGTGTCCAGGAGTTGGAAAAACACATTCTAATTTGTTCGTTAACAGGCAAGTTGCCCAGCATGCATTGCTCTTGCCAGGTGCTGAGCTGGCTGCTAGAACCACTGAGTAAACAATGCTCAGAGATCTTTGTTTCCTGACAGCACTTTTTGGCTTCCCTTGGAAAATCTGACCTTGATACTCCAGAGTGTCTGATGCAGTCTGTGCCAAAAAAAAAAAAAAAAAAAAAAAAAAAAAAAAAAAAAAAAAAACCCACTGTAAAACAGTGTCCAAGAGTGGCTCTTTTTAGTCTTTTCCCTAACAATGCAGCTACGCTAGTCACAAGGAATATTTAGAAAATACACATCCTAGTGTTGTACTTTGAAGAAGTAGTTCCTGTCTGATATTTTTCACATCACAGCTTTAGATGCAATCACAGTAATTAAATTGCATTCTGGTGTTCTGCTAGAGAATGGAAATGGTGTCCACTCACTCGTTAGTAACCACCGGAGTAAGCCGTGGGTCTGGAACATAAAAGAGGCAAGGCAGAGGCTGAAAGGCTGGCCACAGCCTCGCTGTCCCCTCTCCTAGGGTTTGCTTTGGAAGAGCATTTATTAATTTTAATCAAAATTATCTGTTGAGCCCTGTCATAAGCTGCGCTAGGCATTCAAGACAAAGAGGAACAAAGCACGAGTTCTGACTTCCTGGAACCTTTGCTGGCTCGTCAGGATGAAGTGGGAGACAGTTCACAATGAACAAACAGGTGAAAATAAAATGCTTTCATCCTGTGGTCTGTATTAAAAAGAAGGTAAGCAGCAGATATAGCCATCCACAAGGGAGAATTAAGGGGCATTTCTGCTCCCAGAGCTTCTTGGTCAGGGCGAGGCCACCTCCTCATGCTTAGAAGGGGAGTCTCTGGAAAGGGTTGCTTTAAAAACTGATGGATGAAGCAACGGGGCATGCCTGACAGCTTCTCGGGGGACCTCAACTTTCTGCTCTCTAGCTTCCAGACAGAAGTTTGGCTTTCCTACAAGGGGGTAATGCAATCTGAGTCACTGTTGAGCTGACAAAAAGCTTTTCTTCAATTTCAATGACTTATGGTGCAGAGACAATGCCTGCTATGGAAGTTTTCCTGAAGGTTCAATTACTGAATGAAAAATTACTCTCAGAACATGCTATGATTGTAGTTTTAAGTACAGTTTGTACGTGTTCCATCATGAACAAGAATTACAGATACTCCTGTCCTGGTCACATAATGACAGGATTAACATGGTTAATTGATTTTTCTCTCTAGGATTTTTAGTATGACAGGTTTAGGTTAATTAGTGTGGTGCTGGGCACACACAGGTGTATCAAAATTTTTAATGTGTTCTATGACATCTGAAGACCTTGAGGAATGACAGCTCTGGGCCATAGCCCAGATAAGCACGATAAGATGGACTAAGTCATGGTGCTGCATTTCAAATGAATAATAATTTTTCATCTTCTTCCTCTTCCTTTTTCTTGAGATAAGCTCTTACAATATAGCCTTGGCTGGCTTGGGACTCACTCTATAGACCTGGCTGGCCTAGAATCCTTCCGACTCTGCCTTCTGAGTGCTGGGGTTAAAGGTATAAGCCACCATGCTTGGCCAAATAAGAAATTTTTCCAAACAGGCAGGGTGTGTGTGTGTGTGTTTGTGTGTGTGTGATGTGGTGTGTTTGTGTGTGTGTGTTTGTGTGTGTGTGTGTGTGTGTGCTACACATGTACTATTTTCAGAAATATATTATTTCATAAAGAGAAAATTTGGAGCCAAAGTTAAGTCTTTTTTTAGAAAATAGAGAAATTAATTTTGTAAACTTATTTTCTTTTCTCTTTGGACTTCATAAACTCCTACTATGAAGACCCTTGCGCTGTCCTACTGACTGGGCATGGTCACAATTTTGCAGCTCTGCCAGCAGGACAGAGAAGCCTGAGCCTGGGAAGTATGAACCACACAGTGGAGCATCCTCCACCTTCCTACTGCCTGACTGCAGCTGAAAGAAGAGACTCTCAGCAAATGCATAGAATTTGCCTCAGTGGGCTCAGAAGAAACTGGGGAATTACTTGCAGCAGAATTTACTCATTTGGATGTGGGTCCCCACTTGTCAAGTGCTGTGCCTCGCCTCTCCTCACCTCAATCTAGGAGCCTTATTGACAGGTTTCCTCTTTCCTGCTTTATGATAAGTCCTGGGTGGCTCAGCGCCAGGAATCTTTTCAATAATTAGAAATAAAAGGATGGAAGTGGAAGATACAAGAAAACACCCTGATTATTAGTTTCCTCCCTTCCTTCCTCCCTCTTTCCACTTTTTTCCTATATCCTTTCCCTTTGTTATTTCCTTTCCTTGTTTTTTTTCTCCCAGTTTTCTTTTTTTTCTTTTTATCTCCCAAAGTATGACTGACTCACCTGCTTCTTTTGTCCCTTGAGATGAGCAGGACTGCCAGTGATAAGATATTTTCTGGCCAATTGGACTTAGCAACTTGCTTGAATGTTGTTGCTATACCAACATAGTGATATTCTCACTGGCTCTCTGGAGGAGTCAGCAGTGAGTCCCAGCAGCTATGCTGTTTGACATCAATGCATCAGCCAGAAGCCAGAGTTTCATCTTAAAGCAGCGCTCAATGAGCTGGGCCTGAATCCAGGAATACTTCTATATTTCTTTGACATTTTTGGAATCTTTACGTATGCCTGAGGCTGGCTTCTGACATTTTGAAAATTCTTTTTATATTTATTCCTTGAATAAATTATCAAACAGTAAAATACTTTTCTATGATATCACAAGTGAAGTCCTTCTTGGTCCTTTCCTGATCACGCATCCAGTCCAGGAAATTAGAAGGATACATTTGCTAATTGAGTCTCAGACTTCAGTGGACACATAACCTGGTGGCAATGGTTCCAAAACGGTGTGTCTGGGGTGAGATTCAAGACTCTGCTTTTTACTTCTTGCTTTTTTTTTTTTTTTTTTTTTTTTTTTTTTTTTTTTTTGCAAGCTAATGCCAATGCTAACACTTGAAGGGAACACTTTGAGAAACAAGGGGATGTTACATTTGCATACCATGGTTCTAAAGGACTCTGGGGTGTAGACTCCTCTTTTTCTATGATGACTACTTTGCCAGATCCACTCCAAAAATGTGTCCTTAGAAGATGTTCTGTAGAATACCTGGTGGAGTCTGTGAATTAGCTCCAAAGACACACGGTGAATACAAACGGACAGTGTGACAATGCCTGCAGCTGAAACCTTCCTCCGGGTTGAAGTTGATCACCTTGTCTTTTGGATACAGTGAAAGCAGCATGGTGAACCTTGAACTGAACACAGTGAGGCAGTAACAGAGGCTGTCCTAATTAGTGGAATTTCTGGGGCTGAGACAAAGAGACACTTTCTTTTCTGGCAATGCTAACTCTAAAAACCCTAGCAGCAATTGAGTCCCTTGGGTAACACTCTGCTGTCATGAATTGCAACAGGGAAAGATGGCTCCTTTTCGATGTAACTTGAGGGATGTACAAGGCTTTTAATTGAAATTGGATGCTATGAAATGTGGAAAAGCTTAGGCACAGGATATTTCCATTAGAATCCTTTTGCATCCAGATGGGACTGCATGGAAGTATAAAAAATATACCTTTAAGTAACAATACTTACTCTGTGACTGACATTTTATTTTTTCTACCATGTAGCAACAGATTTACTCTCTTGTCTCCTCTTGTCTTGTCTTGTCTTGTCATGGCTAGCTTCAGTTTATAGATAGAAAGAGATGAAAGGTGATGCAGTTTTACATCTAACCAAGTTCTTGGACCTTAGATAGTCAGATGATTCATGTTTGCAAATATGCTGTGTTTAAAACCCTTATGATTTTTTCAAAAGTCCAGTTACTTGTTGACAGTTATGTCCATGTTTCATTTCTTTTGAATAAAGAAGGAAAAATTAAAGGAGCATCTAGCGATTTAGTCTTGAGTTTCTGAACACTGAGCATCAGTCTGCACTGAGGAAAATCTCTGTCCTTGGAAGAGCTACAGGCACTCAAGTGTTTTGCAGTTCTGATTCTTTTCACTTATATTTATTACTTCTTGGCTCCAGCAACATTTGAGTTTGAAACCCCTGTGTACACTGTCATCATCAAAGGTCTTTATATCACTAGGGTCATCACCCTTTGCTGGGATTTTATTGAGCTTTCAGAAGATTAGAAGTTGATGAGCTGGGTACCACAGGCCTTGGGTACTAAAGACAAATGGTCCAATACTCAGGATTTATTTCACTGCCACTCCAGAACTATTTTTGGAGTTTTTGGAGTAAAGTGTTTATTGCGTGTACCATCACATAACGTGGCTGAGTACTACATGGTCAATGGGCAGACGTCCACATTGCTGGAGGACTCAGTCAGCTGCGCTCAACAAAATTGTGATGTGGAATACATCTTGTTTTTTGCAAAAAAATATCTTTATAAAATCATATATATATGTATGTATAATTGCTTTTATGATGTTTTAATCTTAAAATAGGTAATTTCTTTAAGGTGATACTTTGAATGAAGATTATTTTTGATGATCTATGTTATCAAGGACATGGGAATTATAGGAAGAATGCCAGGACCTCTGTGTAAAGTATAAACTATTTGTATCTATTTGTGTGTGTGTGTGTGTGTGTGTGTATGTGTGTGTGTGTGTATGTGTGTATGTATGTATGTATGTAAGTATGTACATATGCATGTAAGAGTCATTCTCAGAAGACAGGATTTATCTGGTCTGGGTAAGCAGGAAGGGATGAAACTGTAGATAAGGCAGGTGAACACGGGCTTAGGTACCTTGAAACACTAGCCAGTATAGGTGTTGTCAGTGTCTGAGCAATCATGTGTGGATGAGAGCTCAGGAGAGAGCTTATCACTATTCCAAAATCATTCCAGGGTTCTTGGCCATTGCAGAAGCAGCATCTGATGTAAATCTCCACATCCTTTCACTTCTGTGTTTCTTCTGCAAAGTGTCCCCTGCTATCCACTCAGGAACACTTTAATAGAATGATTTTTGAGCTATCTATTCCCAGGAGGTATCAGGGCTTTGTCCTGCCCACTCCACTTCAGGGGTAGCAGAGCACACAGGAGTATTTGGATGCCAGCAGCTGAAGAAGTGGAAGCATCTCCAGTTGACAGACAGGGTGGAAGAAACTGAGAATGAAAAATAAGAGAATAGACTTATTTGAAAGGCAAGGTGGATAAGCAGGTGGGGCAAAGTGGTTAAGGAAGATGAAACAAGCAAGAAAGGAGGACTAGGTAGCTTGGGAGAGCCAGGCAATAAGAATTGCAAAGCATGACTGTGGAAAAGATAGAGTCAGGATAGCAGATCTCATTGCATTTTTTTAATGGGCCAGGCTCTGCTTTAAGCACTAAAATATTTTCTTTTTATTCTCATTTTACAGAGAAAAAGGCAAAGCCCATCAAGACTAAGTACAGAGTCAAGATTAAACATAAGCAGACTGATTCTTCTGCCCACATTCAGAACAACCAGAGATCCTTTGAGCATTAGTGGATGATTCTGATATAAGCGACACTGGGTGTTGAGGCTTGGTTTCTGCTTAGAGACCAAGTTGGAGTCTGAATTGTACCACTGTTCACCCTGCACAATGAACTACTTTGCTTCTGTGGTGCATTTTTTCTCTATATCCTTATGACCTTGCCATTGGGTAGAGCTGTCATCTTTATTTGGTTCTTGCTGCTCTGTTGATTTCTCCAAGTGTTTAAGAGATCAGCACATTTTCTCTGTCACAGAATGATTTTTGGCCCCCCTGTGCCTATACTGTTGACCATCCTGTTAGTTATAGCTATTGCTAAGAGGTGTCAGTAACAAAGTTATTATTTTGAATTCAACAGCTACCTGGTCTCCCAAGGGCCACATTTTTTATTTATCATATCTTGTCATAGGAAGATCCTTTTGTCAGAGCCAAAAAAGAGTTCACTCATTTATTTTCTGTCCAGTGACTGATAGCACCAGAGTTTACCTACTAATCCTGGTTTTTATATCCATTGGTGCTACTTAGAGGATGCTTTATAAGTAAGTGAAATGGTAAAGGAAGGTGCTATCACAATACAGGAAGGGGAGGTAATGATTACTTCCTCCTTCTGCCTCTTGCCTATACCACTCTAGGACCAGTTGGAAAGTAGCAGTGGAGGACACCTGGGTGCCTCTTGTTCTTCATTTCCCAGGACCTGCTCTGAATTCCCTTTTCTCCTACTCATGTTTCTTCTCCTAAGGATTCTTAATTGATCCTTACTGCTGTCACTGCTCCTAACAATTTTTAACTTTATTTCTAAAAATAAAATTAAGGCCAGGTTGGTTTTAAACTTTCAACCCTTCTGACTCCACCTACTAAAGTACAGGCATGTGGAAACACATTCTTTATGGTGTTTGATTTTTTTTAAATAACAAAAACCAAAACCAAGCAAATAAAAAAACTGTCAAAAATTTTGAGTTTTGGGAACTCAAAGAAGGTTATCTTTACATTCTTGTGACAAAACTTCATACTGTTGAAATAATTATTTAAAACAGCCACCGGTAACTATCTAAGCTACGGTGGCTCTGCCTAGCTCAGCCACCATGTTCTGTAGCCAGAGGCCACTTGCGCACTGCAACTAGAAACAACCAGCCAGAAACGCCAGCCCTGCCACCCACGAGACATCAGCATAGGAGATGGCTCTGCCAATCTTCCACACTGTCTCTGCAAGGCTGGGCAGAGCCCAGATCATCCCACCATCTATGTGGGCTTGGTACAAAAATGAGACTCTAATGCTTAAACATTAATCAACAGCTTTATAAGTTTGGTAATGCTCAATAACAAGATGCCCATACAATCAGAAGTGAAACCCAATACAAAACCTAGATATACCAACTACTTTTGACTGCAGGAGACACATGAACATCTGCCTTCATGTCCCCCTCTCTCTCGTCCTCTCCCTCTCCTAGCTCCTCCTCTTCCTTCTCTTCTTCCTTTCCTTACTCCCCCCTTTATCTCCTTACTCCTCCCACCTTAGCTCCTCCTACATCATACTATCTAAATTTTCCATTCTAGACCTTCCCACCTCTATCTACTATCTAACATCTATCTATCTGTATATCTATTATCTGTCTGTCTATCTATCTATCTATCTATCTATCTATCTATCTATCTATCATGTATCTATCTATCATGTATCTATCATCCATTCATCCATCTTATCTATTCTTCTCTCATACAATACACCTTGAATAGCATTTCCTCTCTCTTCACTCCAACCAGTTTCACTCCCCACCTGCTGTCTCCCCAGATCCATAACTTTGCTTCTTTTCAGAATAGAAGAAACCTTTTAGGAATGTCCACTGAACATAGCACAAGAAGATATAATAAGACTAGGCACAAAACCTTATGTCAGGGCTGAATAAGGCAACCCAATATGAGGAAAAGGGACCCAAGAGCAGGCAAAAGAGTCATAGACACCCCTATGCCCACTGTTAGGAGTCCTCCCCCAAAACCCAAGCTAACAACTGTATCATATGTAGAGGGCCTAGCATAGATGCATACAGGCTCCATGATTGCACTGTGAGTCCCTATGAGCCCTGCTTAGTTGGTTTTATGGGCTGTGTTCTGGTGTCTTAGAACCTCTGACTCATACTGTTCTCTCCTTCCCCTCTACCATGGGGTTCTCTGAGTTCCCAGGGAAGGGTCCTGATGAAGATCTCAAATTTGGGTGATCTCTCCACCTAATGTTTGGCTGTGGTTCTCTGTATCTGCTTTCACCAGCTGCTGAAGGAAGCCTCTCTGATGATGATTCAGCTAGGCCCTGATCTATGAGTATAGCAGACTGTCATCAGGAATAATTTTGTTGGTTTATTTTTCTATCCAAGTCTCTGGCCTATTTAGCTTCCAGTTCCTGGTTATCCAAGCAGTGTTGGGCATGGGTTTCCTCTTGTGATATGGGCCTCAAATTAGACCAGTCACTGGTTGGCCAGGCTCACAAGTTCTGTGCCTCCATTACCCTAACACATCTTGCAGGCAGGACAGATTGTAGGTTCTGTGGTTGGGATGGTATCCCAGTCCCACCACTGGACGTTGCAGCCTTCCCTCTTTTTACTCTCTTTGCTCTAACTGTTTTCCATCGTAGCTTTCCTAGCTTTCTGCTTCTTCTTTTAAGTCTTCACTCAAATGCTTCCCCTTCAAAAACCTTTCATTTGCTCCCTATCTTTACATCTTATATTTGTTTTCCTACTCTAAATAAGGTAGAAGGTGTGAGATCTTGGAATCATTGTTAGTCATACCCACCAGTGTATTCTCTAAAATAGCCTCTTATTAGACTCTAATTATTTTTGTTCAAAGAAATGACTGGAAGAAAATATTCTTTTGCTCCCTAGTCTTACCAGATATTTGTTTCAATGGTACATCCATGTCTAGATTTTCTCTGTATTTTTGATTGATTCAATAAATATCTACAATGTACAGAGTTACATGTAACTTGGGCTGGTGTTAAGAGTAGACAGTCCTAGCCTTGGAGCTACTCTTAGTCTATCAGAAAAGGCAAATGAGTAGAAGTCAGGCAAGACGGCAACATCCTACAGTGTCCTTATATAATGAAAAGATCCAGTAGAAATAACCAGGAGACCTGGGGTATGGAGGTGTCCTTCCTGACAAGAGGTGATTAATATCTGTAAAGCCTGAACAGGACCCATTTTAGGTGATTGGAGGTCAAAATGCTTATCTCAGCTAAAACAAATACTGGGTGAGATAAAGTTGAAAAGAATGAGAAAGAATGGTTAAAAAGTTGGGTCTTTTTCATTATATTTACCATGGGATTCAAAACAAAATCTGAAATGTCAATATCTATGTGCAGATGTAACTATAGAGTTTCATTTTATACCCAGCATTGGAATCTACCACCACATATGAGCAGTATGCGAAGAAGCCTCATTTATTTGAATTAAAATGACCACAGTTAGTGAATGACAAAGAAGAGCTAGCATACTTAGGACCCTCTAGTTGAAATGTCTATTTGAAAAGTCATTTAAATAAGAATTCTAATCATATTCTAAATAAGCAAGTGCTATGACTATTCTCCAGATACCCATGACCCAGGCTCAATAATTGTCAACATTCTGTCAACCTCATTTTGTCTCCTCCTCTTCTCATATTGCTGTTCCCTGCCCTGGGTACTACTGCTACATTTCTACAGCCCCTTTACAGATCTGATTGGTATGCACTGAAATGCACTGACACAGAATGCGTTGACTCATGATTGTGTCTCTGCTTGAGAGGTTAAATGGCTGTCATCCAAAAGCAATGATGGGACTGGAGAGCCAATAGGAGAGGAAACTGGACAGTAAGGGGAGTGGTAAGGAATGACTAGGGAAGAATGGATGGAGAGTCCGGTAAGCAAACCATGTGCATTCTGATGTTTTCTCTTCTGATTTCATCCTTGTTGAAAACTTTTGACCTTGGACCCTTTTATGCCAACTACAAGCTACAAGGTAAGGATGAAGTTCATTCATATCAAAAGGGTGGTAACTAGGCACTCTTCTTCTTTAAGTCAATTTTGGGGTATAATGTAGATGTGAACAACCCTTTCTGTTATAGGATCCTGTCTGTTGTAGACCCATGCAGGCCCTGTATATGTTGCCAAGCTTTTTCTTAGCAAATACATAGAAGTGAATTATTATGTAAAGGGATAAAGGCATATTTAACTTTTAAAGATATTTTCAATCAATTATCCAAATTGACTGTGTTTTTCTATATTGTTCTTTGGGAGAATTTCAACATGTAGCATAGGTTGGTCTTGAACTCATAACGCTCTAGCTTTAGCCTCTTAAATTCTGAAACTGTAATGGTATGTTATCACTCCCAGACACTGTTTTCAGATTGTATCGTATCTTTAGCTGATGTGGCCAATCTTGCACTTAGTCACCCATGTGTAATTCCATCTCCACCAACATTTGGAATCATCTTCTAGAACAGTTCTGCTGTCTAGATCTGTGCTAGGAAGAAATAACAAACTTGTGTTGATTCCTGGATATGTATGTCTGGGTTCAAATTCCTACCATCCACATAGTGGCTACACGCAAGGATAACTGTGCTTTCAAGGTTTTGCACTGTGCAAAAAAAAAAAAAAAAAAAAAAAAAAAACAGACTATAATACAATGGTGGTTGTGAAACCAGATAGAACTGGTTTGTAGAGTGGGAGGTGGAGAAGTGATCCAATGAGTAAATAAACTCTAGAAGAGAGGAAGGTAATGTGGCAGTTACTGGGAGGCAGATGATATAACTTGCAATTTGAGGGGAAGGTGTTGAGGACAAAGTCAATAAACTAGTAAACATGAATTCAGACATGATGAAGAAAGGGCATGGGGAGTGAAGGGGAAGAACACAGCTAAAATATCCCTCTAGATTATGAACTGGTTTCAGTTCTCACTGAAAGAGAACGAAGGGTCCAGATGAAGATGATCACAGACAGATGCAGAATGCAGACTCTGGGCTATGAATCTTTGAACTGTCACCACCGCGCAACACAGAGCTTCACATTCTAGTCATAAAACAAGCCTTTGTGTAGTCAGTTGAGTTAATTTCTGTTCTGCTAGTTTCATCTATTGTAACTCATGCACTTAGGTAGAAGGTTAAACATCTACCTAATTCTGTTGTACATTGGAAAGCCTTGGGATGTGACACATTAAAAAACAGTATGTGGGCTTGAAAGAGATGTTCCCACGAAGGGTCCCAGGTTTCAGAGCTCCAACACACTATGGAGATCTCTTTGTTTGGGAAATATAATTAAGCCTTGTCTTTTGGTAATAGATATAAACAAGCAGAACTACACCTATGAGTATTCTAAGTTTTAAAAGTCTGTACTTTGAAGTTGCTGGAGTGACTTTAAAATGGCAACAGGGCAAAGGAGACACAAAACCTTTGTGCCGATCATGGTGCTGTTGCTCCTGACCATTTCCTGATAAATCTGAAAGTTATTAAGTCTGATCAGGTATGTCAGGGTTCATCATAGCTGGTCTAGCCCAGACTGAAATTCACTGAAAGGTCTGAATTCTCAAACTGGAGAGACAAGCTAACTTGTCATTTCTGCCACCAGGATGCTCTCTTGCTTGCTTTCTCTCTCTCTCTTTCTCTCTCTCTCTCTCTCTCTCTCTCTCTCTCTCTCTCTCTCTCACAAACACACACACACACACACACACACACACACACACACACGAGCGAGAGACAGAGAGAGACAGAGGGGGGAGAGAGAGAGAGATAAGAAGACAAAAATTGTATTTTGGTGGTATCTCAGTTATAGAATTTGTCATCTGTCAAGCCTCAGCAATGCCCTGGCCCTGGCAGTCCTGAGGGTGACTTGTTGATGTTGTGCCTTTGATGGCAGGCTTCTTTGGCTGTGGACAGCAGCTGGGCAGCACACTTTTATTCCTTGTAGTTTCAGATAATATCAAGGTCAGCATGGGTTATATATAACAGATGGGGACTTCTGTGTGTGGATGTGTGTGAGAGGAGGGGAACCATTGTCAGAGTACATGTTTCTAGTCTCTACCCAAAACCAATTTCTTGAGTCAACATGAGCACTCAGCAAAAGTTCTTTTATGTTTTTCTGAGCAATCTCTTGCCTGTCTCCAACTCAAAGAAGTGCCAGTGGGACTCCTGAGGTGCAAGAACTGCTTCTGCTTTAGGCCGAACAAACTGTCCACTCTCTTTTCCTTTCTTATACTAATTTGACAGACAAGCTTCATTTCCTTTTCTAAACCTGTTTCAAGGTTGTAGTTCAGCCAGTCTCCTAAAAAGACTTCTAATCCCCAGGGACCATGCTAAGGAAGACTTTTTTTTTAAATTTAAATTCTATTTATTGATTATTTGTCTATCTTTCTGTCTGTCTACTCCCTCCTGAGGAAGCATATTCTTACTCAAACAGCTTATGCCTGTATCACTGCTAGACTCTTATACTCAAATATACTTAAGAATGATGATTTGGGGGGATTGATATTGCTTTCTGATTTGTTTGCTTGGTTTGGTTTTGGTTCTTTTCATTTTTTTCTGAACCAGAAGTAGCTGAGCCTGACCCTGTTCATTTGAGCAAACACCCTTGGCCTTCATGGCCATTATGAAAAGGAAGTAAGATATATGCAAGTAAAAAAAAAAAAAGACTTTCTCCAGATAAGTAAGAGTGCCCCAAAGTAGATTAATTTGAATGTTAGTTTGAACATAACCTTATTTTATGGGGTGAGATGTGGCTGGTGCTATTGCTTAGATTGAGCTGGCCATGAAAAAAAGCTCGACCATGCATCCATGACAGCCAGAATCCAGTGACTCTGATTAGATTTTAGTCTAGCTGAATCTTGAACCCAGATTAATATTAACTGCCAGATCAGTAAGTCTTCATGGCTTTATAGCTCCTTTGCTACGTTGGGACCCTCATCCAGGTGATAAGTGCTCCCTTCTGAAGACAAGGCATTCAATCATAAAATCAATAAATCTCAAGCACGAAGATATTTGTTCAAGAAACTCAGCCTGAAAATCTGCTGGGAGAATGGTGGATCAAGGACAAGGGACTTTATTTTTTTGAAGTACTAGTAAAACGAGACACGAAGATCCCCTGGATAGTAATGATGCCCCAGCGATCATGTTAGATATAAAAGAAGCAAAGGTGAGTTGTGTCTGCAGAGTCTGAACTTGAGGCCATTTGTAGAGACTCTGGAACCTCTTAGATCTGACTCCTGCTTAGATCTCCATCTGTATGTCTTGCCAGACACAAACTTGTAAACAATTAACATGGGAGGAGGTGAAGGAAGCCACACTCAGTCCTCTGAAAATACACAAGAGGATGATCTGATTCATCAACTTTTGTTCTATTGCAAGTGGCAGATAGCTAAAAGCTGATTCAGAAACTTGCCCTTGTTTGGTCTATTTTCCACAAAGAAGAGTCTGGGAGTGTGGTGAAATGTATGCTGTCCCTTGCAGGGACAGCCAGTGCTCCACCAGAAACCAAGCTATCCTTTTACGGTCCCACAGATATCCACTAGCCCATGTAAATAAGGACTTGATGTAAGGAAGTAATGATGTGTGCCTATTTCCTCCCTGTCAATGAAGCATTTGATGCACCCTATGGTTGATTTGTTCTCCCTTGCTCCAGCAAAGGAACACAATCACAGAACTCCATAACACCATGTTTTACAGCAACAATCAGGAATAACCTGCATTTTCATGCATAGATGGTTGATGATATAGATCAGGGGTTAGCAAACTATGATCTATGGACCCAGCCTGAAGCCTATCTCTCTCGTGTTTTATTAGAATATAGTCATACTGATCAGTTACATACTGGCTATGGCTGAGAAGAGAGGTTGTGACAGAGATGACATAATTAAGAAAGATTGAGAAATTTACTATATGAGCTTTTGGAGGAAAAAAAATAAATCACCAACTGCTGACATCAATAGTTACACCTAGATTTAGTGGGGTACTGTTGTCATTGAAAGAATATAGAAGACATACATACGATGGCATGAAAAGATGTGTAATATCAAGAAAAGGTACTCAAAGTAGTAGGAATGTAAATATTTGGGGATTCTATCTGTTTAAAGGCAAGGGAACAGAGACACAGACAGACAGACAGACAGACAGACAGACAGACAGACAGACCGACAGACACACACACCATACTTTTTCTGATGAGCATATGTACATGGAAATTTTCTAATAACTGCCTTTGACAAATAAGGTGAGACTAAGGAGTGGACTGATGAAGGGAAAGGAAGAGAAATGATTCCTTCTCTGTCAGAGAAAAGTGCTCATATAGTAAATTTAGAATTGAAAAATAACATTCATAGAAGCAAGAGGAATTTGCAAATAACTATTTTCAGCTTCAATTCGTGTAATGTTTGATGCATACTAGCAATTATGACACCAAGCTTTAAAGCTGTCTGCAATGTAAATTCCAGCATTTGCTTTAAATGATTACAGTTTCATCAGTGAAAAATTATTATGACATTTAGTCCTAATTAAATGTTTACATATTTCAGTTTATTTTTTCTCTGTGGAGTTGTGTATAATAGTTATTTAAATATATCTTTATAGATTGTCAGGGTGGCCAATGATATAAGGTGTCAGATGTACAGATATTTTTATTACAATGTGGAAAGTAATTTGCCTTATAAAATAAAAAAAAATTTATGTTATATAAGTTACAGCTCAGAAGCCATTGTACAAGAGGAGCAAAAGAAAGATTGTAAGATCTAGATGTCAGGGAGGATGGAAGGGGACATTGTCTTCTAGATATGACAAGATCATTGCATTCATGAGCTCTTGGCAGCTGTGTACAGACCCACACACGTCCAAGCCATTCAATATCCCAGAGTGCACTGGGGAGTTCACAAGCTCCTACCCATAACTAATGACCAATGTACAGCTGATGGCTTCTGGGGAGGGAGAGTCAGTTTAATTTAAACGTATGGCTCTTAGTACGCTAACCGTAGTCCAGTGGATGATCTCACACTCAGAAACATGTTGAGCACACAAACTGTAGATTAGGCAATGGATTAGTTTTTTTCTTTCATGAAAGAGAGAACATGAAGTTGGAGGGATAAAAAGGGAGGAGTTAAGGTAAATTTGATCAAAATTCATTTTGTGAAATTCTCAAGTAATCAATACAAATATTTACTGAAAATAAAAATTTCAATAATTATCAGTTATTTAAAATCTATTAAAATTTGCACAATTAGAGAGGAATGAAAATCCAGGAATTACAAGGGTACCCCTTAGTGGTGAGTTAGCACAGTCTTAACCACAAGAACTGTAATGGAAAACCGTGGTTAACCTCTTAACCCACGGGACTGTGGAAAAGTCGCATAACCTGTGGAAAATATATGAGGTAGTGCTGGGTGGGTAGGGCTGGCTTAGCAGCTAGAGCACTTGCCTTCCAAATCAGAGAGTTGGAAAGAGAAGATGGGATTTCTAGAGCAAGCTAACAGGTAAGTGCACATGTACACACACACACATACACACACACTTCCATATGCATCTAAACACAGACACACACACACTTCAATATGCATCTAAACACAGACACACACAACCACACTCATGTGCACACAAAAAGGATTAAAAAGCAAAACAAAATATGAACTAAGGTTCTCAAAGGAAATTAATTCTAGGGTCTCTTTCAGCACAAAGATTATTATTTCTTAAAGCCAGACATAGGCTGTTTTCTCATTTTTAAAATGGAATTCCACTTGCTTGGAGCTAGGAGGTGTTTTCACATTTTAAAAATGAGTACAGTTATGGCATATTCGCCAATTTCATATAACTTTCAGAAATAAATGACGAGAAGCTTGAGATATATGTAAAGGATAAACTTCTATAAAAGAAGTTTGCAAAATGTAGAATCTACCTTAGGTTTGCCAGATGATTTTCAGAGGCAATGAAACCTTTTTATTTTAGTGATTATATATTGTATATTCAGTTTTTAATCTATGATGATTGGCCATATTGATAGTCCTTCCTTTGACATTAATTAATGGTAATAAAATTTTGTATTAACTTAGGCAAAACTATCAAATATCACAAGTGAAATGTAGACATGGAAAATTGTGGTGGTGATACATGAGGGAATTCAGCAAAATTCAGGAGACAAGACACTCAGGAGGAAGAAATTCCACTAGGATTTCCATATTTTCCATACGGTTCTCAGCCAGCATTGTTTAACCTACCATGGCTGTGAACATACTGTGATGAATTAAGACATATGGAGCCCTTTAGCATCAAAAGAGAGGGAAAAAAAAGAAAGAGAGAGAACCAGATGCTTGATGTATTTAGGAACGAAACCCTATTGTAGCTGAAATACTGGCCAATGTGGTGTTTGCAGCTCTGAGTTATGTAGGTCATAGGTTGGGTTGGATTCATGGAAAGAACAATGTACCAGAGGACTGAAATGTACACTTGTTTTTTCGTTGGTTCCACTGCCCCTACAGATATCACACATTTTCTTGCTCAAGCTCATCCTGCATGACACTGTGATATTTGCATATAACCTAGGCACATCTGCTGTATGGCGTAAATAAATTTTATATTATCTGTAATATCCAGTACAATATAAACTTATAGAAACAGTTGCATTATTTAGGTAGAGAGTGACACAAAAAGTCTGAACCTGTTCAATACAACAGAATTACAGATTCTTAAAAATAAGTGTGTGAGACTGATGATTCAGTCAGTAGAGTTTGCCACACCAACCTGAGTCCCTTCCTTCCCCAGTCTCCATTTCCAAGTCCAGAGAGGCAATGCATACCTGTGATCCCAGAACTGGGTAGGCAGAAACAGAATTCCTGGGATTTGTCTTCAAAGCCAATCTCCAAGAGCCCCATGCTCAGTGAAATATCCTACTTCAAAATACAGTGACCTCTGGCTTACACACACACACACACACACACACACACCCCACACACCAACAAACATGGACACACCCAAAACATTAAAAAACACATCATTTCAGTTGCTTCAATCCACAGATGTGAATATGCACACCTCTAGTAAGACTTAACTGCATTCGCATTTGTGAAGAGAAATTTACATTAAAGCAATGAGTGCTTTGGGGAAATGCAATTCCTGTGCTCAGCAAATCTAACTGCCTGTCTGATTCACTCACTCCAACAGCCTTGACCTCTCAGTGGGTCATTGTCACTAAACACGCTTGAGTTAGTTAAAGCATCGGATGGGAGGAAGCATGTCCTAAAAAGTCTCCTTTTATGTTCACATCCTAATGCTACTGGTGTTCTGCCTGAACGTGTATTCACGATCTCAGGTGACGAGGAGTGTCATGCTTAGGCAGAGAGGAGGTGAGGATGGTTCACAGTGGGCTCCTAGCTTCCTCTGTGACCTGGGAAAGCAAAAATGTCCTGTCATACTGCAGCCATAGGTGAGCTTATTCTTGCTTGCTGTGTGCCCCTTACCTGTCCTACCACGCAGACTACTCCAAGGTCAGAGGGCCTTTCTTTAGGGTGCTGTGTACCTGCTATCTTCTCCCCTAACTTGGGCTCCACCTGAGACGTATGCAGATTTTTTTTCCCTGTGAGTTTGTGCTCTCTTGTTGGTCAGCTACTAAATCACTAAATCAAAAGTAGAGAATCCCCAGTCTCAAGCACCTCTGTGTGATGGCTCCAGTCTCTGCTCTTCAGCGAGAGTATGCTTGGTGTCTACCCTGCCCACGTGAGGGCTGTGAGTGGTGATTCGTCAGGTCTTCGCAGTTAGGATGGCTAAGTCAGCAGTTCAGAGACAAGATGGAGTATCGCTTTCGATTATTTATTTTTAAAATTTCTTGAAGCCTGGAGTTTAACCTTAGCAGGGGAACTGGGGATGTTCAGGCACACGGTGATTTTATTTCTCTGAAGCCTTATATGAATTATTACATATTTAAGAAAAGTGCAAATATAGTTCTGCAAGGTAATCAAAAGCAAGTCTGCTAATTTGGGCCTAAAGGACAATATTTTTCATCATAAAGAACATTAAATTTAGATCAGTTATTCATCTAAATGAAGGAAACCGAGAAAGAGAGCAAGACCAGAAAATCACCTTTGCTGACGGGGGAACCAGCCTATATTGGCCTCTTTCTTAATCATGCTTCTCAGCGTAAAACCTCGTTACTAGGATACGGCCATGTGGCAGCATCTTTGCTAGAAATTGTGCAGGAGAAAAAAGGTCAGAGGCTCATTTCCAATAACGGTTTGACAAGTGACACGGAGAAAAGGGCACGAAAGAATTGAGGTGTGTGGTGTTTCCTTCATCAAGATTTTGAGATAATGGAAGGTATGTGAATAGGAAACCTCTAAGAATACATTTTATTAATCTTGTGTCTCAAATAAACAGAGAATGTAAGAAAAACGAGGTAGAAAGGCAGACAAACTCGATCTCAACAGGCTGACAGGCTGAGACTCCTTTATTGGAACAGTGAGGCGCCTCAAACTTTCCACTGGTTGAAGGCTGTACACAGAGGGGCTCGTGTGTGTGTGTGTGTGTGTGTGTGTGTGTGTGTGTGTGTGTGTGTGTATACATAGGTAGCCAACCACCAGAAAATTACAGCTTTTGCTTTTTTTTCTTTTCTTTTTTTTTTTTTTTTGGTGGATTGACTCGGAGCAGGGTGGGTTGTTTTCGATACCAAGGCATATTGTTTCTGCAGATGGAGCGGAACCGTTAGACTGGATATACATCGTTTGTTATGGCTAGGGGCTATTGCCCAGTACAGCGTGACTCCCTGACGAAATTTCTCATGACCCGAGGTTATTACCCAACATATCCCCATTACCCAACATGTCCCGACTCTGGAAGGATAAGAAGAAAAGGGGGAGGGCCGCGGAAGGCCATTTGACAGATGCTGCTTCCTGCTGGAGGGCAGAGGTCAAGTGGCAGTTTCGATGGTGGAAGGGGCATACTGAGGCCTTTTCCCGGCTGGTATGATTTGGTCATGAAGAATTCAGTGACTCTCTGGGTAGCTAAAGCTTATAGTCTTTGTTGACAGAACTTGTAAGACAGCAGAAAAGGCAAAGACAAAGAGTAAAGTTGTTCAATCATAGTGATTTGCACTACAGAGGAGGTAGTCCGCGGTCCCCAATCGGTCAGGCGTCCTTCCGGAAAGTTCTGTCTATCCTTTCAGTTTTTAATTCTTTCTAATAATTGTTTAGTATTTTTCCATCCTAGACCAGATTGCTTTGCATTAAAAAAGAGTTCTTCCCCCTAGGAAGGCACAGGTCCCCCATCTCCCTTTAAGCAGTCATTAAGTCTAGTCCCCAGCAGTTTTGGAGAACCATTTCAGCCCTGTGGTCTATTTGATTCTGTTGGGTGACTACCCCTTGTTGAACCAAGTGCAGGTCTCCATCAATCTCATGCAGTTGTTGTCTTGTGCCTGCCGGAGTGCTCATGTTGTTGCTCTGGTGACTGTTGTATGGCCAGAGTCTTGGAGAGAGCTTATGTAAAACCTTCTGCTTGGGTATAGGGGGAGGTTCAGTAAGTAAAACATTTAAGTAGAAAGGCAAACCCTGGTAGTTGGGTCTCTCCTTGTTTTGTTTTGTTTTGTTTTGTTTTTTCGAGCCAGGGTTTCTCTGAGTAGCCCTGGCTGTCCTGGAACTCACTCTGTAGACCAGGCTGGCCTTGAACTCAGAAATCCGCCTGCCTCTGCCTCCCAAGTGCTGGGGTTAAAGGCGTGCGTCACCACTGCCTGGCTAAGCAATAAGTAAAACATTTAAAAGACAGGGTAAGAATTTGAGGATAAAGATAATAAGGCCCGATTCAGCTCAGAAGCCAGAATGGGAGGGAACGAAAAGTCCACTTACAAAAGAAGGCTTGTGGTTGGATTCTTTGTCTGGTCCCTGTATCTTTGGGCCTGTTCTCAAACAACTTAGGGTTGGTTTGTTGGTGTGGAAGAAGCATCTTCCTTAGAAGAGGGGCACAAAATTATGTTGGTGTGGAAGCAGCATTGCTCATGGAAGAGGGCACAAAATCGCATCCTTAGTGTGGTCAGACTTAGTCTAAGTGCACATAGCACAAAGAACTGACTTGGCACTGAAGGATGCTAAGCTGATCTGAAATTTCTTTAAGGTTTTTGAGATCTGGTGAGACAGAGAGGTTAGTTCCTGTCTGGTTGTTTTAGTTCTCAGTTCTAAGAACAGTGCTCAGAGAGTCAAGAAGAGCGATGAGTTGAGTGGCGTGGGATTCACTCCTGTAAGGCTTACCCGAACTGCCTTGAGGAGTTTGGGGTACAGATTTCTCTTTGAGCTGACAAAAGGGTCAACGCAGAAAGGGCAGCTATTAGTATTCTGTCTAAACTCTACCTCCCCAGTTACCTGGCAACAGCCAGGTATGCTCCTCCCCACAGTTACATGGCAACCGCCAGGTAGGCCTGATCCACTATAAAAGGGGCTGCTTGCCCCCTCCTCACTCTCTTGCTCTCTTCCTCTTACTCTCTTACCCCCCCCCTCTTACCCTCACTACCCCCTCCCCCACCTTCCTCTCTCTCCATGTGGTCATGGTCTGCCTCTACTTCTCTTTTCTCTTATCTCTTCCACGTTCCTCTCCCCACCTTTGCCCAATCCCCTGAATAAACCTCCTCCCCCTTGGAACCTCGTGGTCTGGAGTGATCTGTTCTGAGCTGCGGTCGGACTTTTTCTTAAAACTAGCAGCAGCAGCTAGTGTGCCTCAGAGGAGGAGTTATCCAAGGGGGCCACAGTAAACCTCCACAGATGGCAAAGATCCAGAATGAAAGTTAGGAGGTAATTGAACAGCCTCGTGGGGAATGTTGAGACAAAGTTGATAATTTTTGTTTCGTAAGGTTAGATGCACGTGTACAGCCAGCTATAGCATGTACTACTGTTCTGTAGAAGAAGAAGGTGACTCTAATTAGCTGTTTGTTACATCAGGGGCCTGCATCAGGAAAAGGCACCTGGAAGTTTTGTAAAAGAAGACAGTTAAAGTCAGCTTGTAATTGGCAATTTAAAAAGAGAAATCGAATCCAATTGAGTCATTTTTTTTTTTTTTTATAGAATTGTCAAGCAAAGTTTCCAAAGTCACTACGTGGATATTGTGAATAAAAACTTGGAGTTTGATGACAGAGCATCATCTAACCACCTTTAGTCAGAGAACATAAGTAGTTAGGATATTAACCCTGAAATTTTTTTTACTGTTAAAGGAGAAGTTGAAAGCCAGGGTAAAGGACAAGGTCGAATGAACTAGCAAATGGGTCCAATAACAGTTGGGCGGCTTAGACACAAGGATTCCCCCTTCACAGTAAAAAGGCCGACATGTAGGTGTGAAGGGTAAGTGGCCCCACGGGAGGGCTGCCCAGGCGGCAAAATAAAATGTAGATTTAGAAAGTGTTAACTCAGGAACACCAGATCTGAGTGTGCATTAGCCGCAGGGAGGTTTGGAAGTACTCAGCCATTGAGCTAGTTAAGCCTATTAAATATAAAGGTCTAGTGTGCATGTCTTTCGTTAGTGAATCCAGAGCTCTTGGGTGGGTGCAGAGCCGGGTGCGCACCCACTGGGAGCATAGAGCACCTTTTAAATATTTACCACAACACCACCACGAGGCAAGAATATCCATCTCCCTCTCATGTGAGACATGAAGAGTAGTAATTCACCTTCCCTATAAATAAGAAGAAGGTATTCTTCCTGTGACTACACAGACAGAGGCACGAGCACTGCCTTCTGGCAGGTCTAGTTTTCCCATGTATCTTTATCTTGTAATGAGACTAGCATGCAATGTATTCTGGTGGGACTATGTACCATCTAAGGAGAAGGGAATTGCTTAGACCTGAGGATGTCATGACATGCAATTATAATTTTAACTCATTTTCCTCGAGCATTCAATTTTTGTAAATAGTTTGCTTTTAATTTAAAAAAAATGGCTCCTATGTACTTATTTATTTTTTATGTGCCTTGGTGTTTTGCTTGTATGTCTCTCTGAGAGTGTCAGATTCTCTGAAACTGAAGTATGGGCAGTTGTGAGCCACCGTGTGATTGCTTGGAATAGAAACAGAGTCCTCTGGAAGAGCAGCCAGTGCTCTTAACCTCTGAGCCTTCTCTCCAGCCCCCACAAAGAAGGTTTTTAAAATATATCTGGATTGTGTGGACCCTGGATCCCGCCCAAGACATTCTGGAGGCTCCATGGATCCCACAGCCAGCATTAGGTAGGAAGACCCACATACTGCCCTGAGCCCATAGCTGGGTGCTGGGAGCGCTCAGATTCCAGCAGATACCCCCCTCCCCACCCCTGCGAACTAGTACTCCCCTTTCGCCCCTCTCCCGGATCTGAGGCCTGGACCAGACCTCTTCCTGGTCTGCTGTTATGTGGACTCTGGATTCCGCCTGAGACATACTGGAAGGTCCACTCAACCCAGAGCCACAGAGGAACAACTGAACCCAGAGCTTCAGACAACATATCCTGAGATATCCTAGAGGAGACACTGTACCCAGAACAGCAGACACCTAGCTGGACTGCTAACTTGGAGGCACCATATCCTGAGGCATCCTAGAGGTAACATTGTAATCAGTGCAGCTGGAAAAGATCACAGAGACATCTGGACCCCTAGAAGATCAGACACAATCGAGATAACTGGAAAGGCAGGCTTCAGTCAGAGACAGCAAGTACAGGCAGCATTAGAGTTAACCAGATGGCAAAAGGCAAGAGCAAGAACATAAGCAACAGAAACCAAAGTTACATGGCATCATCAGAACCCAGCTCCCCCATCAGAGCAAGCCCTGAACACCCCATCACACCAGAAAAGCAGGATTCAGAATTAAAATCACTTCTCATGATGATGATAGAGGGCTTTAAGAAAGACATAAATAACACTCTCAAAGAACTTAAGGAGAGCACTGGTAGACAGACAGAAACCCTTAAAGAGGAAACACAAAAATCCCTTAAGGAATTGCAAGAAAATGCAACCAAACGGGAGAAGGAATTAAACAAAACCATGCAGGATCTAAAAATGAAAGTAGAAACAATAAAGAAATCACAAAGGGACAATACCCTGGAGATAGAAAACCTAAAAACAAGATCAGGAGTCATAGACACAAGTATCACCAACAGAATACAAGAGATGGAAGAGAGAATCTCATGTGCAGAAGATACCATGGAAAACATTGACACAACTGTCAAAGAAAATGCAAAATACAAAAAGCTACTAACCCAAAATATACAAGAAATCCAAGACACAATGAGAAGGCCAAACCTAAGGATAATAGGTATAGATGAGGGGGAAGACACCCAACTAAAAGGACCAGTAAATATCCTCAACAAAATTATAGAGGAAAACTTTCCTAACCTAAAGAAAGAGCTGTCCATAAATATACAAGAAGCCTACAGAACTCCAAATAGTTTAGACCAGAAAAGAAATACTTCCCACCACACAATAGTCAAAACATCAAATGTACAAAACAAAGAAAAAATACTAAAAGCAGTAAGGGAAAAAGGCAAAGTAACATATAAAGGCAGACCTATAAGAATTACACCAGACTTCTCACCAGAGACCATAAAAGCCAGAAGATCCTGGACCAATATCATACAGACCCTAAGAGAACATAAATGTCAGCCCAGACTACTATACCCAGCAAAACTGCCTATCATTATTGATGGAGAAACCAAAATATTCCATGACAAATCCAAATTTACACAGTATCTCAACACAAATCCAGCCCTTCAAAGGATAATTGGTGGAAAACTCCAACACAAGGAGGAAAACTACAACCTAGAAAAAGCAAGAAAGTAATCTTCCAAAAACCATAAAAGAAGGTAGCTACACAAACATATCTCCACTGCCAATAACAAAAATAACAGGAAACAACACTCATTTTCCTTAATATCTCTCAATGGACTCAATTCTCCAATAAAAAGACAGAGACTATCAGACTGGATACATAAACAGGACCCAACATTTTGCTGCATTCAGGAAACACACCTTTGTGGAAAAGACAGACACTACCTCAGAGTAAAAGGTTGGAAAACAATCTTCCAAGCAAATGGTCCCAAGAAACAAGCGGGAGTAGCGATTCTAATATCAAATAAAATCAGTTTTCAACCAGAAGTAATCAAAAAAGATAAAGAAGGACACTTCATATTCATCAAAGGAAAAATGTACCAAGAGGAACTCGCAATTCTGAACATCTATGCCCCAAATGCAAGGGCACCCATATACATAAAAGAAATTTTACTAAAGCTTAAAGCATACATTGCACCCTACACAATAATAGTGGGAGAGTTCAACACCCCACTCTCAGCTATGGACAGATCATGGAAACAGAAACTAAACCGTGACACAATGAAACTAACAGAAGTTATGAACCAATTGGACTTAACGGACATCTATAGAACATTTCATCCTAAAACAAAAGAATATACCTTCTTCTCAGCACCTCATGGTACCTTCTCCAAAATAGACCATATAATTGGTCACAAAACAGGCCTCAACAGATACAAAAAGATTGAAATAATCCCTAGTACTTTATCAGACCACCATGAACTAAGACTCGTCTTTGACATGGACAAAAACAACAGAAAGCCCACATACACTTGGCAACTGAACAATGCTCTACTCAATGATAACTTGGTCAAGGAAGAAATAAAGAAAGAAATTAAAGACTTTTTAGAATTAAATGAAAATGCTCCAACGTTTTAAAGTAGAGGGAGTGTCCAGGTGTTCAGAGGTCTCTATAAATTGGCTAAGTTTTAGAAGCTATGCTGTGTGCTTCCCACAATTATAGTTAACTCAGTCATTCTGGATTTCTGATGGGGTTGAAAACTTATAGTCTCATAGCCAATCCTGGCTATTTACCTTGAGAGAAAAGATTTGAGTGGATGGTAGTCAGCTGACATTCATCCTAAAGCCAGGTTCAGAACTAAATGTTTTAGTTAGCATAGATGACAGAGGTGCTGGTTAGTCAACAAAATGATGGACTGGGTATTAGGACTATCTTGTACCTCACTGGTACAAATCGGCATAATTATGCTCTAATTGTATTTTGAGAGAAAAGTTTCATTTTAACAGGAAGGGTGATATGTAGGAGGAGCTAAGGTGGGAGGAGTACTGAGAGGAAGAGAAGGAGTAAGAAGAGGAGGAGAAGAAGAAGAGGAGAAGCTAGGTGATGAAAGAGAGAAAGAGGGGGGAGACAGGGAGGCAGATGTTCATGTATCTCCACCAGTCAAAGATAGTTGCTATATCTAGGTTGGGTAGTGGGTTACACCTCTGATTGAACAATACCAAACTTATAACGCCTATGATTAACATTTTTAAAAAATGTATAAATGCAAAAAGGAAAAGGGGGCATGGGATAGGGGTTTTCTAATGGGGGGGAATGGGGAAAAGGCATGGCATCTGAAGTGTAAATAAAATATCTAATAAAAAATGGAAAAAATATATCTGATTTTGAATAAAGTTTTACATTAATAAGTTTTAAATTTACTTTAAACTTGTTTTGAGTTAGTTAACTTTTAGACTTAACTTTGATAGCATTACAGAAGACCAAGGCTGGAGATATAAATTAGTCACTCCCTTCAACATTATCTCTGTAAATCCATTACATTTATTTTTAGCATGACTATAAACTGTGCTAAGCACATTAAAGAATTTGATCATTTATAAAGTGACAGACCATTCACTTGTATGTTTTAATTATCTTTAACAGTTTATAGTAAATTAGCAACTCTCATAAGATTAGGTTTTTATAATTTTATCCCTGTGAGGATTTTGAGTGTTGAGAATTATAATTTTGAATTGAAGCTTTATTGGTCTCACAACAAATTTTAAGCCATTAATACAATGAATGGAGAGACTGGAAATCTCAATTTTCCAGACTTTTAGTAGTGTATGTTTACAAAATATCACAGTTTTTAAAAATACGACTCAGTTTTTCCAAACAGCTAAAGCTTAATTAAGTTAGCAAAGATGTATGTAATTAGAGATACATCTCCAAGTTAAATTTTGTTAGCATGAATAGACAATATAATCTTGGGAATGTATACATGGGATGTTGTAGAAAAATTAAGATTACATGTCTTAAATTTTGTCTTAAGCTAACGTTTTTTGGGGGGAAGTTGAAATTTTACAGCCTTTAGCCCCTGACCAATTATCTTACAAATCCTCATAGAAAGAAAGTTGACATTTAGTAGTGGCTTTAAAGATCCATGATCTTGAATGAGGGAACAATTTTTTAAAAAAAGAACCAAGAAGAGGGGAGAAAAATTCACAGACCTAGACATCTGTAATTAAGTTTAGCCATCTTAACTTTTATGTATAAATCTCTCTTGAATAAAACTTTTTAAATGCTATGAGACATAACAGTAACAAACTCATAATTTTTTGTAAGAAAAATTTCTCAGAAGAGAGACAATACTTAGAGCCTTTACTCTGTATTCATAACAGATTTTTCATTGCTGTGTAGGCGGACATCCTGCACAGTTTAGTTTTAGCCTTTACACCCAGAAAACCTTGAGGGCTCTTATTTGCATACAACCAGTTAAGAAAAGTGACTGGATACTCAGGTGAAGGACCAATGACCTTGCATCTCTCCTCTTTTCTTGAAGGAATATACATTTAGTCAGCTATAATTATTTTAAGCGGACAGAGTCAGAGGTTTGAAGATGGCAAATGTTTAGCTTAGAAGATATTGTGCAGTGTCACCTTGAATCCAATGACATACACAGAGTGATGCAGTACATTATTGTCACCTGTGTGCATATTGTTAAACCATTAGGCCTCTTACGTTTCCAGATAAACCTTATAGAAAATATGAGATAGTTTTTACAAATTTTATAAACTCTACATGTAGCATATGGAGTATTTTTTTATCATAATCATCATTAAATTTATGTTTATGCCACCTAACAGAATTTAGCTGAGTGAGCCCTTTTAAAACTCTGATGCTGGAGATAGGAATGAGAGATTTTAGACAAAAGGTACCTTTTATTTTGTTTTTGTGTGTGTGTAAGCATCTTGTTAGACACCTTTATATTATGAGATAAACGATAGTAGCCTCTACTGAAAATAGTTTACCTCTTTGCAGTTCTCAAGCATATAATACTTTCCCACCCCCACCCCCTTGGGCTGCTCTGTTTTTTTCCTCTCCCTGTCATGGAGCTGGAGGGCCAACCTGACCCCGGACAGAAGCTTTCAAGGAAACTTCAAGACAAACATGCTTGGGTCTGAAACAGACAGGCCAAATCCCGTCTCCAGAGCCATCTTTCTGTTGAAGTAAAACAGTCTATGACAATTTTCCAATGTTATCCATATTCCAAAGGCACTTAAATCTGTCTAAGACTGAGCCCAATGATCTATAAACTCATAACCAGTTTGTGTGTGTCTGCCAATGGCAGAAGACAACTTGAAAACCCTAACTAGTAATTGAAAAGGAGACATAAAAGCAAGAGTGTACAAGCTTGATTGGGAAGAAATAAAAGGCATAAAGTGAAGTCCCAGGAACAGAGACTAATCTCTCCCAGTTAAGGGAAACAGATTTAGAGACCCAATAAATACAACAGGCATTAGGTGTAAATGAATTATTTATTTTAACTAATCCATATAGAAGACACAGAGACCTAGTATTTTATTTACAAGCGGTAAGCCTAGATTGGCCAGATTCTATGCCATTCTCACCTGGATTCACAACGGATGTCCCTGTTACTTGTGTTTTGAGTCTTGCCTGGGCTGCTTCTGCTCCATCAGCCTGTCTGCACGGTACATTTCTTCTGGCTACATGCTCATGATCTATCCAGCCTCATGGCGGCCTCCTCCTCTCCCCATCTTCCCCATCTTCTCTTTCTTTGCTTTTCTCCCTGATCTCTCCCAAGACCCATCACTTGAACCTCAAGTCCCTCCTTCCTCTCTCTGCTGCCCAATCTCAGGCTCTAGCCTTTCATTAGCCAATCAGCTTTACATTTGAGAACAAGGTTTACACAACAAAGGCACATGAATGTGAGAAGGTAGTCATTTGGATGGCACCCAGATCTTGGGGTTCAGAATTTAGCATTTGTATATATAGCAAACAGATCAACACCCAACAGCTAGGACCCAATGTACCTTTATTTCTAATTATTTTCTGACCTGTATAAAGTTTGAGCTGTGTGCATAGTTCTAAGCAGGAGCTGAGTGGCAGGGTTAAGAAGAGTTAAAACGAACTGGGGTCAGGGAGACGGACTTATGGAGAGGGGGCGTTGTATCCTTTCTGTTTCACGTGAATAAGTGGTCTATGTCTGTAAGAGTATTGAAATTAAAAGTTCCAAATTGGCGATGGCCATTATTTGTGGCTAAATTTGAGTGGATAATTGCATGAGTATGATGGGCTGGAGCTAGCTAACACAGAGCTGTTAGAGCCCATTTTTAAACTTTGGTTTAAATTTGAGATGGCAGGCAGACTGGTGAAGTCAGATCCAATAACCTAAGGTTTAGAGAAAAGATGAAAATTAGCCTCAGTGTTAGGAGGGGGCACCCTCCACTCTTCTCAAGACTTGGGGGGAGTCACAAAGTCAGTGAAAAGTGGGCGGTTCCAAGAGCCTTCAAGACTTTGTGATCCATAGTAGTGAGGAACTTGGAGCTTCTGGTGTCTGGTTAGGTCACCCTGAGTCAGACTGGGATGGACAGTTACCTTGTCCTGCAGAATTTGGGTACATGGATAGGAATGATCCACCAGAGAAAGGCCTTGCAGCATGTATATCGGAGACTCTGGCAAGAAGATGTCAGGGAAGGAGTCTTAGGAAGATGGGTGGGGAGGAGTCAGAGGGGAGCAGAAAGAACGGGGTCAGGTTGGGTTTAACTAGAGCACCGATAAACTCCCAAGAACCAGGATTTTACTCTCTGGACTTGCATCACTCGTAAAGGCAGAGCCACAGAGACTGGAGGTCTCAGATTGAACTGGCGGTTATTTTATCTTTAAAGTGAGCTCACAGGGTGTTCATGTTCCAGAGGAATGACTCATGGGAGGGCATAGGAAGGATTTTTGCTCGGAGTATCCCAAACGTATTCTGGGTTTTGACAGCAGGTAAAAGAAAAATGAGTTAGAAAGGCAGACAGACTCAATCTCAGCAGGCTAAGACTACTTTATTTAAACATCCCAGGGCACCAAACCTTTCCATGGGATTAAGGTTGAGAACATTTAGAGGTGCTGTTTTTGATAGTGGGTATATTATTTCTGCAGGTGTAGCTGCATGGTCAGGCTGGGATAAGCCAATCTTTATGGCTAGGAGCTATTGACCTGTACAGCTTGACTCAGCTCCTCATCGCCTGAAGCTGTTACCCAACAGATACATGGTATCATTTTATCATTGTAATTAGAAGGATGCCAAAAATACATTAAAAATACCCTTCTCTCCTGTCAGGACTTGTCTCCACTTATACGGTACTTACCTCAGAATATTTAAAGTTCTCACTAAGGAAAAAATCCTTGAGTTCAACCTCTTTTAGCATTGCATCTGAGCAAAATCATAATATACTGGGACATTAATAGATTTTACTAGAGATACACTGTATCAGAAGTATCAGTTGTCTTAGCTACTGAAATTCAGAGGCATTCTAACAAGATGGAGGAAAACTCTACGGCAAAAGTCTAAGTTGTTAAGTAAGCAGCGTTATCTGACACTGTCCCAGAGGCTCTGTGCTCTCTCCCCTCTGAACTCTCTCCTGCCCGCAGTACCACCGCCCTGCCCAATAGCAAGAACGTTGGTATGTGAGGTGAGCAATATGTCAGCATGAGCTTTAAGTCATGTGATTTCTCCCAATCTTTTCTTGCCTGTGGCCCTCCCCAACGGAGACAAGATGCTCCAATCCTGTTTTTACTATTAGTAGATACACTGGGCCTAAGGAGCACAGCCAAAAAAAAAAAAAAGAGCCGTATGTGGCTGCTACTGTATCATACTTGCAGCTCACTTGCACTTCTCATATAAAGAAAGGGAAGCTGAAAGTGGATAGGTTTGTTTGTCTAACAGCCCCGTTTTCTAGACATTATTTGCTCTTACCGAAGTCTTGACCTGGTATCTTGCTGGGCTGTCAGCTCAGACAAGAGGGAAATTAAGTTCCGTTCTAGCCTGTATAAAAGCTGTGGGATTTTGCTGAGTCACTTCCATACTTGCTTGTCTGTTAGTGCTACATGAATTTTCCATGCAGTTCTTGACTTTGATAGGACAAAGGCAGGTTGCTGGTCAGGTGCCAAGGTGGTGTGGGTACTGCCATAGCTAGCATGATCCAGAGGAGGGAATCCCAGATCTTCTAAAACTACATTCTCTTAAAACAAATCTTATTTTAAGTTCTAGTGAGCACAGGAGTTCGCCGCATTGCTGTAGAACCCTTACACTGTACAGTTTACTAGCCGGCTGTTCCAAACATGTAGTTCAATCTCTGAAAGTAGACTGTGGCCAGTAGGTTAAATCTTATTACAGTAAGATAATAAAAATACATTTTTTTCTTGTGGTGCTGAGGTTCAAACATGGGGCCTTGCCCACACACTATTAAAGTGTGCTATCACCAGCCCTAAATAGGTTTTAGTAATAAAGTATTTCATGATGCAATGTTTCTAACTCAAAAGATTTCTAAACTGGAGTAAAAACAATTTTTCCTGAGAAACATTACAGTGAACCTTGATGGGTCTCTGCTTTGTTCACTGGAATTACTACTTTTTCCTCTTTTTTGGGGGGGAGGGGGAGGGGGTGTCAAGGCACTGAAAAATGACCACAGGTGAAGGCTTTTAATGAGGTAACAAAGCTCATTTCAAAGGCTTGCTTTCCCCCGTGCTGTTAGGTCCAGATTGATTGAGGCAACGTGAAAATAAAAGAAAGAGCCCGATCTCTGCAGAAAAGAATGTCCTTTAATTAGAAGAATGAAAAGCAGAAGTCTCTGGGAGTGGGGATTCTGTACAAGGTGGATCAGGGTTTTAAAGCACTGAGAAGCAATGAGTGGTTGAACGCTCCATCTGCAAATCTGTTCCCGTGCTGTCTCTAAGTTGTATAGAACCATAGAGGTTCATATATAGCTCTTATTAGAAGCTTCCCAGGTCCTAACTTCCTTCAGAAGACGTGATCAGCGTGGTAACCTTACTGTCCAGAGTTTCTCAGCTCATCTGAGGCTTTTGTGTTACTACCGCTTTATTCCAGACCCTGATACCATAAAAAGACAAAGGAGGAGTTGTGCCATCTGGCTACCTCCTGCTGAATAGGAACCGGGCTGCCCCCAGGATTTAAGGGGGGCAGAGGTCAGACTGATTTCATGTAGAAAGAGGAGAGTTTTGGCTTGATTGGCTGGAGTGGATCTTGCAATTGCCTTAAATGTCCCTGGAGAATCATTTGAAAACAGTTCTTTCGGCAGGGTGTGCTAGTGAGTAAAATGAGACCCAAGATGAGGGACATCTTAGGGGTCTCATTAATGTAGCTGTTGTCTTACTGTGGACTATGTTCAGCTCCTTTTGTTTCTAAATACTTGTGCAATGTCCATGCCTGTCTTGGAGTTTTTCTGCAGCAACTCTGATGATTCCTGATTGGTTGATGTAGAAGCAGCATTCCTCCTGGGGAAAGTGACATGGTGCCCTTTTATTTGCCCCCAAAAGATCTACGACTCACCTGTTTTGGAGAATGACCCCTGCAAGGGAATCTATTTGGTTTTGGAGCGTGTTGATCGTGGCTGCTAGCTCATCTAGGGAGTCAGAAAATACTACTGCTGTGCCTATCCGCAAGGCTGATGAGTTATCTAACCTGATCAGGATGGAACACGGTTGGAAAATGCTCTTTGACATTTAAAGAGTAGAGTGAACAGAGGTTGTTGTGGGAATTCAAACTCTCTGGTTACTCATGAGAATCTGTATGTTGGGGTACTGAAAAATTAGGGTGCAAATTTCTACCAGATGGCTGAGAGACATATATATGTAGTTGATTCACAAAGAAAAAAAAAGACTCTTAAAAAAGACTCTTACATAAGAAACAAGCACCCAGAAGCTTTGGAAGAGAAATCGATATCTAGCCGATAATTTACAAGAAAAAAAAAAAAAGAATCCATTAGGTCACTTCTATAAGAATGTCTATCAACATCCCAAGACTCGCTCAGATATTGTCAGGTCCCAAAGAAACTAGGGACAAACGTCTAACTGTGGTTTCTAGTCGCCGACCACAGCCCAGGCTGCTCATTGGCTAATCCAGTACACATGGTTCCTCTCTGCTTTTCCCAGTGCTGCCTCTACCCTAAGCCTCCCTGGCCCAGGGGCTTTGCTTCCCCTCACGCAGCTTCTCTTTTCTATGTAAGCCTGGCATTTCTGCCTTGTGCTCTCTTGGGTCTTCTTTCTCTTGGTGGCTTGGCTCTTTTGGTCCACTCGCCCCTCTCTCTTGTCTCCCTCTCTTCTCTTCCTCTCTGCCCCCTTCCCCCCATACTCTTGTCTCTTTCCTCTCATGGCACTTCCCCGCATAGCTATAATAAAATCCCTCATGGAGTGAACATGTTTTTATTTCATTCAATCCTGAATAATTTCCCAACCCTGTGAGTCTGGAGACAGTATCTGGTAGCTTCCTTTAATCAGGGGTCATGGGTGTTTAGCATCACAGATGTGAGAAGTACTTTTCCAGAAAGGTACAGTGTCCTATAATTGGTAAGTGCCACTTTTAGATCTGGCCTCGATATTTAAGAAGATAGGCCTGCTTTTTGTTTTGTTTGTTTGTTCTCAGTTGTGAAAAGATGCTGTGATGTGGAAGTAAGCCAAAATCTTGTCACACACGCACATCACACACACACACACACACACACACACACACACACACACAGAGACTCTCTACACACACACACACACACACAGACTCTCTCTCTCTCCACACACACACATGCACACTCACACACACACACATGCACACACACATGCACACACACACAGACTCTATACACACACACTCACACACACACACACACACACAGACTCAGCAAGACAATCATTAGTGAGAAATAGTTGTTCAAATAACTTTTCATATGGTTAAGTATAATGTGCAAGGACTGGTCTCCTGAACTAATAAAGGAACATACTTATCATTTTAATCTTTACTTATACTTTTCTCCTAGGTTCTTAAGGCCACATTGGTACCCAAAATTAGTTTTTGTTTTTTACTGACAAGGCTAATTGTAAATTTAGTTCTCAAGGGTCACTTGGGTTTGTGAGGAACTTCAGGCTCCTCTAGCCTGGCTACTTTTCCTTCCTTCCTTCCTTCCTTCCTTCCTTCCTTCCTTCCTTCCTTCCTTCCTTCCTTCCTTCCTTCTGCCTTCCCTCCCTTCCTTTCTTTCTTCCTCCCTCCCTCCCTCCCTTTCTTCCTTCCTTCCTTCCTTCCTCCCTCCCTCCCTCCCTCCCTCCCTAATGAATCCTGCAGCGATCATTTTAGGCTGATGCAAACGAAAGCACAACCACAGCAGTGGCTTGACATAGAATGTAGGACAGAGCCCTGGATGTATATAAATCTGGATCTATCTAAAGGATGTATATTACGGTTTGGGGGTTTGCTTGTTTCTTTGTTTCTTTGCTCTTTTGTTTTTCCATTTTGTTGAAGTAATTATTCAAAATGGCCACTGGTCAAGTCTACTATCTAAGCTGCTGTGGCTCTGCCTAGATCAGCTGCCATGTTCCTTGGCAGTCGGAGGCCACATGCGCGCTGCAGCTAGAAACAGCCAGCCAGAAACACCAGCCCTATCACCCATGAGATGCCAGCATGGGAGATGGCTTTGCCAATATTCCACACTGTCTCTACAAGGCTGGGTTATGCCCAGACCATCTTGCCATCCACATCGGGCCTGGTAGGAAATGAGACTCCTGCTTCTATGAGGATGTGCCCCCAACTCCTCCCTCCAATTCCACCTCCCCACCCTCGAATTCCCCCACACTGGGCATCCACCCTTCATGGGACCAAGGACCTCCTCTCCCACCTATGCCTGAAGGTTTGTTTATCTCCCGGTAGAGAGTAACTCCCCAAACCTCCCTAAATAATTTGACCAGCTCACTTCAAGATGAGGAAAAGTGCCAACAGTTCCTTTTCAGAGCGGGGGGGGGGGGGGGGGGGGGCTGGCTGTTACTTTTGTATCTCTTTACAGTAGTTGTTTTTTCTATAAATATCTCAATATTATGAGACAAATAATAGTTAACCTATGCTGGAAATAGTTTTACTCTTAGCTGTCCTGTAGGGTGCAATGTGTTTATTTCTTGGACTATTTTCTGCTTTTCTTTTCTTTTCTTTTTTGATGACCACAGCTTACATAATTTTTTTTTCGCGGGGGGGGGAAGGAAAAGGTTTACCTGGCTTACATTTACATATCATAGTTCATCACTGAAGGAAGTCAGGACAGGAACTCAAACAGGGCAGGAATCTGGAGGCAGGAACTGATACAGAGGCCAAGGAGCGATGCTGCTAGCTGGCTTGCTCCACATGGCTTGCTCAACATGCTTTCTTTCCTTCTTTCTTTCTTTCTTTCTTTCTTTCTTTCTTTCCTTCCTTCCTTCCTTCCTTCCTTCTTTAAAAAACTTTAGTAGTTTTTTAGTTAAACTAATAAAATTTATTTTAATAGATACAACTCAGTATTGACATTTTTAAGTCATCAAAATAATTTATAATAATTAAACGCCTCTTAAATATACATGATATTTTTTGAACCTAAAGGTAATATGCACTTAACCAGTTTTTAAGATTTATTTGGAACATTAAGCATGATAGAAGCAGAAGATAATCTCTTATGGAGTCCTCTATGAAAGCAAATTGTGACAAGTTCCTGATCAGACAGAAACTGTCCCATCTCCAAGGGAGAATCTGCTGCAAAACTGTGGCTTCATAGAAAGAATTGGGTAGTGTTCCTTCTGTTTCTATTTTGTGTAATAGTTTGAAGAGAATTGGTTCTAGGTCATCCTTGAAGGTCTGATAGAATTCTGCACTAAATTCATCTGGTCCTGGGCTTTTTTTTTGGTGGGGAGACTTTTAATGATTGCTGCTTTTTTTAGGAGTTATGGAACAGTTGAGATGGTTTATCTGATCCTGACTTAACATTGGTACCTGGTATCTGTTTAGAGAATTGTCCATTTCTTCGAGATTTTCCAATTATGCTGTGCATAGGCTTTTGTAGTAGGATCTGATGATTTTTTTAATTTCCTCAGTTTCTATTGTTTTATCTGCCTTTTGATTGCTGTCTTTGTTACTTTGGATATTGTCTCTGTCCCCTCTGGTTAGTCTGGCTAAGGATTTATTTTGTCTTGTTGATTTTATCAAAGAACCAGCTCCTGGTTTTATTGATTCTTTATATAGTTCTTTTTGTTTCTACTTGGTTAATTTCAGTCCTGATTTGATTATTTCCTGCCATCTACTCCTCTTGGGTGGATTTGTTTCTTTTTGTTCTAGAGCTTTCAGGTGTGCTGTTAAGCTGGTAGTTTATGCTGTCTCCAGTTTCTTTTTGTAGGCACTCAGAGCTATGAGTTTTCCTCTTAGCACTGCTTTCATTTTGTCCCATAAGTTTCAGTATGTTGTGTCATTATTTTCATTGAATTAGAAAAAGTCTTTAATTTCTTTCATTATTTCTTCCTTGACCAAGTTATCATTGAGTAGGGCATTGTTCAGCTTCCATGTATATGTGAGCTTTCTTTGGTTTTGTTGCTATTGAAGACCAGCTTTAGTCTGTGGTGATCTGACAAGATGCATGGGATTATTTCAATATTCTTGTATCTGTTGAGGCTTGTTTTGTGACCAATTATATGGTCAGTTTTGAAGAAGATACCATGAGGTACTGAGAAGAAAGCGTATTCTTTTGTTTTAGGATGAAATGATCTATAGATATCTGTTAAATCCATTTGGTTCATAACTTCTGTTAGTTTCAATGAGTCTTTGTTTAGTTTCAGTTTCCATGATCTGTCCATTGATGAGAGTGGAGTGTTGAAGGCTCCCAGTATTATTGTGTGAGGTGCGATGTGTACTTGGAGCTATAGTAAGGTTTCTTTTATGAATGTGGGTATCTTTGCATTTGGAACATAGATGTTCAGAATTGAGAGCTCATCTTGGTAGATTTTTCCTTTGATGAGTATGAAGTGTTTTTTTTTTTTTTTTATCCTTTTTGATAACTTTTAGTTGAAAGTTGACTTTATTCAATTTTAGAATGGCTACTTCAGCTTGTTTCTTGGGACCATTTGCTTGGAAAATTGTTTTCCAGGCCTTTACTCTGAGGTAGTGTTTGTCTTTGTCACCGAGGTGCATTTCCTGTATGCAGCAAAATGCTGGGTCCTGTTTATGTATCCAGTCTGTTATTCTATGTCTTTTTATTGGGGATTGAGTCCATTGATGTTAAGAGATATTAAGGAACAGTGATTGTTGCTTCCCGTTACTTTTAATGTTATTTTTATGTTTGTTTGGCTATCTTTTTGGGGGTTTGTTGAAAGAAGATTACTATTTTCTTTTTTTTTCTAGGGTGTAGTTTCCCTCCTTTTGTTGGCATTTTCTATTTATTATCCTTTGTAGGGCTGGATTTGTGAAAAGATATTGTGTAGATTTGTTTTTGTCATGGAATATCTTTGTTTCTCAATCTATGTTAATTAAGAGTTTTACTGGGTTTAGTAGCCTGGGCTGGCATTTGTGTTCTCTTAGGATCTGTAAAACATCTGCCCAGGATCTTCTAGCTTTCATAGTCTCTAGTGAGAAATCTGGTGTAATTCTGATAGGTCTGCCTTTATATGTTACTTGTCCTTTTTCCCTTACTGCTTTTAATATTCTTTCTTTGTTTTGTGCATTTGGTATTTTGACTCTTATGTGACAGGAGGAATTTCTTTTCTGGTCAAATCTATTTGGAGTTCTGTAACCCTTTTTATATGTTCATGGGCATCTCTTTCTTTAGGTTAGGGAAATTTTCTTCTATAATTTTGTTGAAGATATTTACTGGCCCTTTAAGTTGGAAATCTTTGCTGTCTTCTATACCTATTATTCTTAGGTTTTGTTTTCTCATTGTGTTCTGGATTTCTTGGATATTTTGGATTAGGAGCCCTTTGCATTTTGCATTTCTTTTTCTTTTTTTATGGTTTCTTAAAACTTTATTGAATATTTTATTTACATTTCAGATGCCATCCCCTTTCCCCATTTTCCCTCCCTAGAAAACCCTATCCCATGCCCCCTTCTCCCTTTTGCTTTTATATAATTTTTAATGTTAACCAAGGCTTTATAAGTTTGATAATGCTCAATATCAATCAGAAATGATCAACCAACCTGATACCCAACCTAGATATATCAATTATCTTTGACTGGCAGAGACATGTGAACATTTGCCTCAAAGTCTGCCTTCTCTTTCTTTCTCTCTCTCATCACCTAGCTCCTCCTCTCCTCCTGTCCTTACTCCTCCTCTTCCATATTCCTCCCACCTTAGCTCCTCCTACATATCACCCTTCCTGTTAAAATAAAACTTTTCTCTCAAAATACAATTAGAGCATAACTATTCCAATTTGTATCAGTGAGGTACAAGTTAGACCTAGTATCCAGTTCATCATTTTGTTGACTAACCAGAACCTCTGTCATCTCTCCTAACTAAAAGACTTAGTTCTGAACCTGGCTTTTTTCTTGGCTTTAGAATGAATGTCAGCTGAAAACCATCCTCTCAAATCTTTTCTCTCAAACTAAATAGCAATGATTGGCTATGAGACTATAAGTTTTCAACCTCATCAGAAATCCAGAATGACTGATTTAACTGAAATTATGGGAAGCACAAAGCATAGCTTCTAAAACTTAGCCAATTTATAGAGACTGATGAATACATGGAGAGTCCCTACACTACAGAATGTTGGAGCATCCGATCTTTAGCCTTCTGGCCCAGGATCATCTGACAGACCTAGTGATGCAGAATTATTAAGGGATGATTACTCTGTCCCTTATGGCAGACATAATCAGTCAGCTATTCTGCAAGTGTGTCCTTTTCTGGACAGTAATTTGTCTGTAGATGAAAAGAGGCAATTCTTTTCTAGTGGCTGTCTCACCACAATTGGAATAACTCCAAAGATGCTCAATTTCTTCTTAGAATCCAAGACAGGAAGCTGTCAGGAGCAGACAGGTCTCTAATCAAAATGAACATCAATATAGAAATGTTTGTAACGTCAATTCTGTGGATTTCTGATGTTTTGAAAACCAACTGTCCATGTAAGGTAATCTGGACTGTTGTCTGTTAACTCCTCTCAGCTATTTCTAAATAAAATATAGAAAACACCCTAACAATAAACTCAAAGCCATGAATTTGCTATAGTCCCTTAACTCACAGGCTAACCATCTCAAATAAGTTAAAAAAGTTAAAGAATGACTGGATCTAAGCCTTGTATTCCTAAATGTGTTATACAGGCATAATGCCTATGATAGTAACAATATTCATCTCACTTTTATATTAATAAGAAACTTGTACCAATGAAAACCTTAAATTTGAAATCAAAGTAATTTTTGTACCATTTAAGAAATTATAACTTCATCTTAATAACAATTATACAATTTCTACTAGTAGGTTATGGCTATGCAATAAATCCTAGCTAATCCTCCCTGTTCCCCAAAACCATTACTTTTCCCTAGAAAGACAGCCCAATATTAATCACCTAAGTCCCTAAGCCCAGGGAATAGGGGCACTGACTCTTCATTAACATCTTTAAGCTGATTATGTGTGTTTAGAAGAGGGTGGGGGAAAAGTAAATTGATAAGCCTCTGACACTGTGTCTTCACTGAATCCAGCTGGAATTCCAGGACATCAGAGGTTCGAGCAGGTCTGCTCAGCTTGCCTGATGAGTAGATACACCAAGGCTATGTATTCTGCAATATACAATTCTCAAAACAAATTTTAGTATCAAGATAATTGTTTGTTTGAATTCTGGAATGTAGTCTTCTGGTGGCCTACCTCTGTCATGTCTAATCCATATAATTCTGGGAGTTTCTATGAGGGCGTGCTCCCACCATCCTCCCATTTTCACCTTCTTGCTCTCAAATTTCCCAACATTAGGGAATCCAAACTTTCAGGCACCAAGGCCCTCTACTTCCACTGATGCCTAACCCCTTACCCCATCCCCCTCCTCCAATTACTATGAGGGTGTGCTCCCAACATCCTCTCATTCCTGCCTCCCTGCTCTTGAAATTCCCCAACACTAGGAAATCCAAACTTTCAGGTACCAAGGCTGTCCACTTCCACTAATACCTGGCAAGGGCACCCTCAACTACCTATACAGGTGGAGCCATGAGTCCCTCCCTTTGTGTTCTCGGGCTGGAGATTTTAGAATGGCTACTCCAGCTTGTTTCTTAGGACCATTTGCTTGAAAAATTGTTTCCCAGCCTTTTACTCTAAGGTAGAGTCTGTCTTTGTCACTGAGGTGGGTTTCCTGTATGCAGCAAAGTGCTGGGTCCTGTTTATGTATCCAGTTCATTAGCCTATGTCTTTTAATTGGGGAATTGAGTCCATTGATGTTAAGAGATATTAAGGAACAGTGATTGTTGCTTCCTGTTATTTTTGTTATTAGAGGTGAAGTTATCTTTGTGTGGCTATCTTCTTTTGGATTTGTTGGAAGAGGGTTACTTTCTTGCTCTTTCTAGGGTATAATTTCCCTCCTTGAATTGGAGCTTTCCTGCTATTATCCTTTGTAATGCTGGGTTTGTGGAAAGATATTATGTAAATTTGGTTTTGTCATGGAATATCTTGGTTTCTCCATCTATGGTAAATTGAGAGTTTTGCTGGGTAGAGTAGCCTGGGCTGGCATTTGTTTTTTTCTTAGGGTCTGTATGACATGTGTCCAGCATCTTCTAGCTTTTATAGTATCTGGTGAGAAGTCTGGTGTAATTCTGATAGGTCTGCCTTTATATGTTACTAATTACTGCATTTAATATTCTTTCTTTGTTTTGTACACTTGGTGTTTTGATTATTATGTGACGGGAGGTATTTCTTTATGGTCTAGTCTATTTGGCATTCTATTGGCTTCTTGTATTTTAATGGGCATCTTGTTCTTTAGGGCAGTTTTCTTCTATAATTTTGTTGAAGATATTTATTGGCCCTTTAAGTTGGGAATCTTCACTCTCATCTATACCTATTATCCTTAGGTTTGGTCTCCTCATTGTGTCCCGGATTTCCTGGATATTTTGTGTTATGAACTTTTTGCATTTTGCATTTTCTTTGACAGTTTTGTCAATATTTTCTATGGTATCTTCTGCACCTGAGATTCTCTCTTCTATCTCTTGTATTTTGTTGGTGATGTTTGTGTCTATGACTTCTGATTTCTTTCCTAGATTTTCTATCCTGAGGGTAGTCTCCCTTTATATATTTTTTTAAATTTTTTCTACTTCCATTTTTATGTCCTGGATGGTTTTGTTCAATTCCTTCACCTGTTTGGTTGTGTTCTCTTCTAATTCTTTAAGGGATTTTTGTGTTTCCACTTTAAGGGCTTCTACCTGTTTACCTGTGTTCTCAAATTCTTCGAGAGTGTTATTTATGTTTCTTAAAGTCCTCTACCATCATCATTAGAAGTGATTTTAAATCTGAATCTTGCTTTCCTAGTAATATGGGGAATTCAGGACTTTCTTGTGTGGGAGAACTAGGTCCTAATGATGCCAAGTACCCTGAGTTGCTGATGCTTATGTTCTTGCGCTTGCCTTTTGCCATCTGGATCTCCTTAGTGCTACCTGCCCTGTCTCTGACTGGATCCTGTCTTTCCTATTATCTTGGTTGTATCAGAACTCTGTGGGGTGGGTGTAACTACTGGGGTAAGAGCTGGGGCCCGAAATCTGCTCAGTGCTCAGGCACAGACAGGATACTGCCCAGGTTAGAGCTCTGGGAGCCTTGCTTCCTTTGGGTTCTGTGTGATTGGGGGCAGAGCTGCTGTCTGGGATCTGCTCAGTTCCTGGGCCCAGACCTGAAGGAACCAGTGCTATGGGCCGGGAGTGACTTCCTGGGTCTTGTGAGTCCCAGTTACTCCCTGTTTGGGGGGGACGTTGCTGTTTGTTTACCTAAGATACTGCCCGGGTCAGAGTTCCTGGGAGCCCTGCTTCCTATGGGTTCTGTGTGATTGGGGGCAGAGCTGCCATCAGGGATCTGCTCTACATTTTGTATTTTCTTTGACTTTTTTGTCAATCTTTTCTATGGTATCTTCTGCACATGAGATTCTCTTTTCTATGTCTTGTATTCTGTTGGTGATACTTGCACCTGTGACTTCTGATCTCTTTTTTAGGTTTGTTTGTAGTAATAAGTCATCACCTCCAACCAGAAAGTGGTCAGAAATGAGTGGCCAGGAGGCTGGAATAGGCCCCAGTTTCAGCCAGGGCAGAAAACCCGAAGACTCAGGATCTGCATGGAGGTTTTCAATCTCACGTTCCTGTGGATTTGACACAGACCTTACTTTGGTGTGTCTATAGTGGTTGTAATGGTGTGGCAAATGACAAAAGGCTCTTCTCTGGTTATCTGTAGAGAGGAAAGAAGGCAAAGAAGAAAAAGGACCTAAACTGAGTTTATGTAGCATAACAATAAAACCCCACAATAGTGCTTGAACAGCTCACATAGACAAAGATCACAAAATCTCAGAGGTTTCAGGCTAAGACTGGTGGCTGTTTAGAGCTTTAGCATGTGCAGGAAGTGGTCTGACTCTAGGTGGGATGGGTGTCAGAAAAATTGAGAGAGATAGGTAATGGGAGAGAGGAAAGGTCACTCAAACGAGATGGTTGGGGTGAGGGACTCCACTTCTCCCAGGTTCAGCACTGAATCTTAGGCTGGGACTGATCATGGTGATGTAAAAATAAAGGAGACTGACTTTTATAGAAGCAGGTTGTCATTACATCAGAACAATGAAAGGTCCAGTATCTCTGAGGAAGTGGAGACTATGCTGAGGCACAGGAGTGTTGAAGCTTTATAGGGTAGAAAAGGGAACTGTTGTGGTTGACAGTTCCCCACAGTCTAAAAGTCTAGATCATCAGAAGCTGGTATGTTGACCTTGAACTTCTGAGGGCCTAAGTTCCCCCAGAAGATGCTAGCATGCCAACTTTCTCATCTTTCAGAGTCTCTCATCTCTGACTTTGGGTTATTAGCCCTTTTTGTACTTTGTTTTTCATGGATAGCTTTTAAACCCAGGGGCTGACAAGTGCAAGAAATTTATTCACAGTTGAGCTGACTTCCAGCCTCCATGTGATTTGTAGTTTTTAAGCCTCACTTAAAAGTGAGTTGTATTTCACTTCATATTTATTATTTATTTATTTATATATTTATTTATTGTAATAAGGATTACAATACGTTATATTTTTAATGCACTTGGTCCATTGTGGGCACATTTTAGCATTAAGCATTTTATATATTTTTTTATTACTACATTATTCTTAATACAAATAATTAAGATTAAATAATATAAGCATAGATGTAAAAATATATAAACATAAGCAACATTCAATTTCTTATAAGTTTTCAGCTTTGATACTTGAAAATGAGTACGAGTAAAATTTTATAAGTAGCTGAAATCCAAAGATGACGTGGAAAAAGAAGAGAACAGGAAATTTTGTTTCCATTTATCCTCAGCAAATGCTATCACATAACTAACATTTCATATATACCAAGCAAGTGATATTATGTAACTATCATTTCATATATCCTCAGCAGGTGATATCAAATAGCTAATATTTCGTATATACTCAGCAAGTGATATCACGTAACTAACATTTCATATATCCTCAGCAAGTGATATCACTTAAGTAACATTTTATATATCCTCAGCAGGTGACATCAAGTAGCTAACGCTTCATATATACTCAGCAAGTGATATCATATAACTAACATTTCCAAATGCCACTGCACTTTTGTCATCATTATATTATTTACTTGTAGAATAACTATTCTTTTCAAGTTATGTTTCCAGCTATTTTCTTTAATATAGAGTGTTTCTCTCCATAAAAACTGATATTTTATTAAACAATGGATGATAAAAATGTACACATTAAATACACTCAAAATTTTACTTTTCTGTGTTTTTCAACTTCAGTTAATTCCTTTGAGAATAAATCAGGTTCATAAACTATATTATTTAAAAGATTTTGTTGTAAAATTTTAGACATACAACAGTAAATATGTACCATTGGTAATAATATTTGTTTATTAACACATAGACCTTTATATGGGACTTCCCTTTCCCTCTCCCTCCCTTCTTCTCTTCCTCCCTTTCTCCTTGCCTCCCTCCCTCCCTTCCTTTCTTCCTTTTTGTCTCTCCCTCCCTTCCTTTCTTTCTCTTCCCCCCTCTCCTTTTTAGACAAGATTTCACTCTGTATACTCCTGGTAATTCTCTTGTCTCATCTTTCAGAGTGTTAGGGCTACAAGTGTGAGCCAATTCAAGTATGGCTTTGTTTTCTTGTTTGTTTGTTTGTTTGTTTGTTTGTTCTCAAACCCAACATAATAGTCATTAAGCCAAGATTTTGTGTCTAATTCTTCTTTGTGTCCTTCTATTTTCTATGAATGTACCTGCCTCTGTTGAATTTGCTAATTTGTATCTTTTAAAGTATCTGCAGTGTTCCTATCTCCCTTATTTGTACTCTTCTACAACCCATTACTGCTACTCCTACTTTCATCAGATCACATGTATTCTGCCCCACCCCCACCCCCCAGGGGGATAGTGATCTTTTCAGAAACCACAGATTACCAACCAAAACCCAGTTCTGGGTGTGGAATTTCTCCCCTCGAGTTACTGGTCATGGGATTCTCAGAGAGTGTTCAAATAGTACAAGTTATTGCCATTTTCTCCCAGTAAAACTTAATGTTGAGTTCCTGTTGCTGAAGATATCATACATTTTAGTCACAAGACATGAAAAAAAAAATCAACTTGCTATTATAAACTTTCTTCTTGCTGGCTAGCTTTTAAAGTAACATCAAGTTCTATGTTGCTGATGGTAAAACAAGCCATCAATGACCTTATTCATCTGTGAGTAGAAAAATAACTGGCTTTGCAAGATGTATCCACGAATGGTACAGTGATGTGAATGTTATGGGGTAAGCAGCAGCCTTTTGATTGCATTTAGGGACTGCTCCACAGGATGGACCCCATGCCTTGCACTGTGAGCTTGGTCACCCATCGATAGGGAGGTGATAAATAAGTAGGGGAGAAGCCTATTACTAGTCTTTTGATAAATGTACTTGACTTTAAACTATATTCTCAATACCTATAGGGTTTTTTAAAGCTCCAAATGCTCAGTTAAAAAACCTTTTAGATCAAGCTATCCCAAATTCCAGCATGAGTTGGGGATGTATTCCTGAGGCTTCTCCCTATACTGAGAAGCTACTGGCTATTGATGGCTGCTGCACTGAGTATAGTCAGTTTTCTTTAAGGGTGTGACACCTGGTAGGTTTTCCATGACTCTACAGCTATATGTACACAGGCAGTGTGAGACTTAGTGGGCTGTTAAAAATAATAATAAGGCATAAAGTTGTGCAGGGCATGGGTTGGAGTTCTGGGAGGAGTAAGATGGGGGAAGTATAGAGTAGATATGATCAAAATACATTGTATGCATGTATAAAATTCTCAAAGAAGAAACTAAAAATGGTGTGTTTAAAATATCATGAGTGAAAGCCTCCTTTTACTCCTTATGTGGGATCCCTTTCTATTAACTAACTTCTACCCACAATCACTGCCATATAAATACACGTATACAGAAAGTAGAGAGTAAGCTTCCGACATACTAGATTTGTTTTCCTGAGCACGGGTTACCTTTTCCAGTTACAGTATTTTCCAGTTCTGTTCAAGCTCAGGAAAGCTCCATGACTTCATTTTCCTCTATGGCTGAACTAAATTTCATTGTATACACTGACCACAGTTTCATTATGGACCTCATCTGTTGAGGAACATCTAGGCTAATAATTTCATTTCCTAGCTCCCATGGATAGCGGAATATACATAGATGTGCAAGTCTCTCTGGTTGGACAGTCCTTCTTGTAATCTAACCTATCATCTTCCAGAAAAATCTCTGTATTGCTTAAAAATGTTCATCAATGTTAGCCTAACTATTGACACGGCTGGGCTCATTTGTTGTCATCTTCTGAAGTTAGTATCGTGACTTTGTTTTATAAGCATTTATTAACCCTTTTAAATTATGGCTGACCTAATTCTCTCCATAATACTAAGCTCTGAGTCTTTAGAATGATACACAAGGCTCTGTAAAGTACATCTCTACCTTCCTTCTTCAGGTATATTTCCTCTCTGCTTTAGTCAAACCAATTCCCAACTCCTGCAGCATAGCTAAACTAGCTTATAGCTAGGTTTATTCATTATATTTTGATGCTCTCCTACCTACTCGCATTCTTCATTCTTCAGATTTCCTTTCTACTGTCTCTTGTCCAAGGAAATCCTCCTTTTCCCCCAAGTTCTGTAAGATTTCCCTGTTCTATACACTGGCTGGATAGTGCCTAGATTTTTCACTGGCAACATTTATCATAGTTACAGTACTGTAGTTATTCAATGTAATTTTGTCATCAAAGTCATTTTTAGTAAACTTTGAACATCAAAAAAAAAAAAAAAACCAAGTGGGATTATTTGTTTGACCCTGAAATTGTGCTTTGAGTATTTAATACAATGTTGGGAATATTGGAAATGCTAAGTGAACATTTATTGGGTGATTTGCTGATTGAATGAAGTGTTACTCCATCCTTTGACAAATCAAATCAAGCACATGGTCTTTTTATTCAGTGTCCCACAGTCAGCAAGGACACAGGAACAAGAGCATAGACTGTAGTGTGATTTATCTCTAGACAAGGAGTCTGGGAAGACATCCCTTGTGTCAAGACACCACCCAGAACTTCCAGGAATCAATGGCATCCTGAAGCAATTCTTGGCAGTTCTTAGGGATCTGCTATCACTGACCTCCTGGTCCGTAAAAGCTCTGTCTTCTTTAAACAAGTGCCAGGGCACTCTCTGGGGTGCTCTACCCAAATACAGACCACTCTAAACACAACCAAGTTCTGTTTTACTTTAAATTTATCTTGAAGAATAATCAAGTTGTTGAACCACAGGGAACTGACATATACTTTATACTAAGATTCCAAGTAGCCACTTTTATGTTACAGAACAAGCAGTCTTGTGTTTGTTTTCTGACCTGCTTTGCTGGGAGGCATGAATTACAGGCAATTCTTTAATAGCACATGTCAAATTTGGCAGTAAGGGCAGCGTCTTTACTAAACACATTGAGTAATCACTATTCAAACTCTTCTTTTAAAAGCTGCTTTTATGGCAAGCAACACTAGACACTGTCATGATTTATTATTTTTAATACTATGGTGATAGATTATGATGTAAAGGATATTTTTAAAGCATTTATCTTTTTTTAAAAAAATTTGAATCAGTAAATCAGGTTTCTTTAACGCCACCCCTTTCTCTTTTATTAGAACTTTCAAAATTTTCCAAAAGATTTTGTTTGAGTGAGGAAAGGATGAGACCCCAGCATATCATGTTGAGATATGTTTATTTTAAATGTCCTGCTGGTACAGCTTTGGCAAGGGCAGCAAAGAGGGCATACCTGATCATACCATTTCTCCATGATATGGAAGACCCAAGACATCTTTGACAGTACTGTCCCACATTTCTCTACATTTTTACACATGTGATACACAATATGACCGTAAATACTTGTCTTTCCTACTTAGATTTCAGCATGGATCGAACATGGCATGTCTCGATCCGAGCTCTTCTATTTAGCTTTTAGAGCCCAAGAATGAAAAGATGAACACTATCTTTTAAGTAGGGCAACTTCACACGAAAACAAATAGGCTGAATAGAATGACTGTGGGTGTGTGTTTAGTCATTGGCTTAATTAGGGAAAGAAATTGCAGAAAACATTCATCTTTAGCCCTGAATTTTCTAAGTCAGTGAAGACTTGTTTCTATATTTGTAGGATATCCTTCTTGTTTAATGTCATGGTGTTCTGGTTGTCAGTGCGTTGCCCCTGGGAAGGAAGGAAGGTATCAGCCAATACCAGAGGACGCAGGAGAGAAGGCAAAGAAACAGAACATCTGGGTTAGAGATACAGCCGTTCTCATGGAGGCTGTTATCTTCGCAAATTGTGTGATAAAATCCAGCCAGTCAGAACTTAAACTATCATCTATTCCAAAATAACTTCCTAGCATGGTGTTAGAATGTGTGTCCATGTGTATGTGGGGGCGTCAGGGTTGCCCACAAAGGAAGCATTTAGGTTTCATCTGATTTCTTTTAATTTTTCTTTATTTCTTTTTATTGCATTGTGGTGACATTTCTCCATTTTTAAAAAATTTTTAATTTCAGCCTCAGCATCAGAAAGTTTATAGTAGTATTTAGTCACAGCGATGTGCAGCCCCCACTGGCATGTAATTCCGAAATACTTTCATCACATCCCAAAGAGACCTCGAAACTATTAAAATCTTGTCCATTCTCCTCTGCAGGCCATGACCTTGGCCAGCACAAACCTCCTTTCTGTTTTTAAGAAACTTAAGAACTAGTTTTTAACCTATATTTTCAGCTACAATTGACAAATTATAATTATGTATATTTAAGATATATGATGTGAGATGATTTAATGTATGTGCATATTGTAATTTTTACAATCAAGTAAATTAAAACATCCATCATATCACATAGATTTTTATTTAAAATGTGTGTCCTCTGCCTCCTCGACCCTGGCCACCTGAGCGTTGACCCTAGGGTCACGAGAGTAGGTAAGTTGGCCGCTCCCTCACCAGCTGCAGCACTTGGGAGAGCATGCGCTGCACCTTGCCTCGCAGCACAGTAGAATCTGGTGAAGGGGGCATGGTGATCAATCCCAGAGGGTGAGAGCATGGGAGAGCTGGCTCTGACACTTGTCTGATGTGAGGTGGTGTGGGTACAGAGGCGATGCACCCCTTGCTACCTGTGATATTCAGGAAAGCTGGTCTCCTGGGCCTGAGAGCAGGAACACTTGAGAGAGTGGGCTCTGCACCTCTCCTGGGCAAGAGAGTGGAGCTGGTCCTGATGACAAAGGCATGTGTGGGCTTGCTCAGAGGCTATGAGAGACGCGCTGGTCCAGCCCCTCACAAGACTGAGCATTTGGGAGAGTGAGCCCGGGTGCCTCGACTGAACAGCACAGTAGAGGGGGTTTTGGAGGCAAAAGTGTGCGTGTGAGTCAGCCCGAGGGCATAAGAGTGGGAGAGCCGACCTGTATCCTGTCAGGGCAGCACTGGGAGGCCTTACCAGACAAGAGCTGGAGAGCTTTCCCCGGTGAGGGAGAGCTGGTGAGTTAACCAGCTCAGCTACCTCCTAGGCTCAGATGCAGGGCTGTGAACTGATCCACTCCAAACTCTCTACCATCTAATGGTTTGGAGTACGTAAAAAAGGGCCAGTCCTGCCGATCCCAGGCAGATCTTTATGACACAGGGCAACAACAGGATAACCAGGAGGATCCAATATTGATGGTATCCCAGAAGCCAGAGATCTTGAAACAGACCAATGACTTTGGAATGATCTTTTGAAAATGAAGATGTGTGGACAGAGGAATATACTGTGGGACACACTACAGATTCCAAGATGAGATTGAGATTTTTTTTATGTCTCCTCTGTGTTTGTGTGTGTGTGTGTGTGTGTGTGTGTGTGTGTGTGTGGTGTGTTTTGGTTGGAGGAGGTAAGGTTGCAAAGACAAAAGGCAGATATGAAACCCCAGGGAGATGAGTGAGACTGGAGTGAATGATGTGAAACTCACAAATAATCAATAAGCAAACAAAAACCCTAAAGCTCAGAACTAGTTTTTAATCAATATTTTCAGCTACAGTTAACAAATTATAATTATGTATATTTAAGATCCATGATGTGTGATGATTCAATGTATGTGTATATTATAATTACTACAATCAAGTAAATTAAAACATCCACCGCCTCTCATAGATCATGTGTGTGTATTTAAGATATTCACTTGGAAAATTAAATGCATAATACAGTAATATTAATTATAATCTTTATATGTTAGATCAATAGTACTTATAAATCTTTAAATAATTTAATATTTATTTGTATTTTATGTTTATAAGTCTTTTCCTGAATGTATATATGTGTGTATCATGTGTGTGCAAGTGTTCCGAGGACAGAACAGAGCATCAGAGTCCCTGGAACTGGAATTGGGTGGTGAGCCACCTTGTGGGTGCTGAGAATTGAACCTGGCTCCTGTGGAAGAGCACCTGGTGTTCTTAACTACCGAGCCATCTCTCCAGCCCTCAATTTGAGCATCGTATAGTATAGACTGAAGCCTCTTACCAGCCCTCCACTTCACTCTCCTTACCCCGGCAACCACTATTTCACTTCCTCCTCCACTGACACAGTATTTGGACTTGAGCAAGGTGAGGTCATACAGTATTTGTCTTTCGGTGTCTGGCTTACTGGCTTTCTTTATTAGTATAATGTTTTCCACGTCATCCATGTAGCAAGTGGCAAAATAATTTTGAAAAACAAAAGAAATTGAGCTGCTAAATAATTAAAATTAGTTTGGGTTAGGATTTTGTGCATCATTGATATTTTGTAGATAACTGCAGCTACTAGCCACTACATCTGACCATCATAAGGTACTTCTATTCTTGTTTTTTTCAGGGGCTGATTTCCACAGTGGCTGAGCTGATTCACACTTCAGGTGTCCTGTCCTCCTCACCTCCATGGACACTTGTTTATTTTCTTCATCAGAGCTGTTCTCACTGAGGTAAGATGGACTTTACACGTGGTTATGTTTTGCATTTGCTGATGGCTAAGGATGTTGAACATTTGCCATGTGTTTATTGAACAACTTTTTTTTTTTTTTTTGAACACTGCCTGTTTGGCTCAGTTACCCATTTACTGGTTGAATTGTTTGGGGGTTTTGGTGCTTGTTTTTTGTTCCTTTATATTCCAGATATTAATCCCTTGTCGTATGAGTAGCTGCCAATGATTTTCTCCTGCTTTATAGGCTGTCTTTTCACTGTGAAATTATTTCCTTTGCTGTGTGAAAACGTTATAATTTGATACAATTTCATTTGCACATTCCTGGGAGTATTTTCTAAACTACTTAAGTCCTACACTTTAGAGTGTTTTCTCATTTTATCATCATCATCATCATCATCATTATTATTAATTTTGTAGTTTCAGAATTCTAATTTGAAATCTTACATTAAGGTCTGACCAATTTTGGACAATTTGGTGAGCATGTGTGTTGTGTGTGTGTGTGTGTGTGCATATCAGAATGAGAGACAGCAATCTAGTTTCCACCTTTTACAGTGACTGTTGTTTCCCCAAGCACCATTTGCTAAAGAGATTGTCTTTTCTCCAGGTTATATTCTTGGTAAAAGTTAGAGCACTCTGGACATCCTGCCCTTATCCATTCATTCATGTGCTTTTGTGCTGTGTGTTTTGTGACTGTGTCTTTGTAGTGAGTTTGAAGTCAGGCACTGTTTTACATAACCCATTGATCTTCCCTCTCAGGATTGCTTTGGTTGTTTAGGGTCTTTTGCACTTCCACATGAACTTTAGGATTGATTTTTATATTTCTTTTTATAATGTCATTAAAATTTTTATAGAGTTTGCTATGGGTTGTTTTTAAGTGAGGTGAAATATTAATGTGGTTTTGATTTGCAGTTACTGAATGGCTAAGGATATTGAATATATTTCATGTGTTTCAAACCATTCTGGTGGTTTGAATGAGAATGGCCTCATAGGCTCATTTGTTTGAATGTTAGAGCTGAAGTTGGTGAAACTGTTTGGGAAGGATTAGGAGGTGTGACCTTGTTGGAGGAGGTGTGTCACATGAGCTAACCTTTGAGGTTTCAGAAGCTCACACCATTCCCGATTATCTCTCCCTCCATCTCTCCTGACTCCCTCTGTGCTCTGCCTTTCCCTCCTTCTATTTCCTGCTCTTCCCTGTGATTGTGGACCAGGATATGAGCCCCAGCTGCTGTTGTAGTGCTATGCCTGACTGCTGCCATACTCTCAGCCATGATGGGCATGGGTGAACCCTTTGAAAGTGTAAGCCCCCTTTAAATGTATTTTTTCCCTATAAGTTGCCTTGGTCATGGTGTTTTGTCACAGCAATCAAAAGTAACTGTGACAGCCACTTTCACAGTGTTAAATCTGTTAATCCATGCACATGGGAGGCGCTTCTTCTACTTTCTAATGCCCTTTGCAGGGTTTTTTTTTTTTTTTTTTTACTGTTTTGTAAATTTCCTTATAAAGGATTTATGTTATTTTAGTGTATTCTTTTGTATTTAATTTATGTATGATTTGAAACTACTATAGATGGATTATTCTTGAGTTTTTTTCTCAACATGTTCATTATTGATTAAGAGAAAACTGCTAGTTTTTATAAGGTGGTTTTGTATGATGCTATTTTGCTGAAAGTGTTTCTCAGATGTGAGTTTTCTTGTGGTGTCATCTTTACATGGGATTATTTGGATGTTTAAAATTTCTATTAGTCTAACACTTCTTTCCTTATCTTGACTTATTTATATTGCCTAAGAATTCAAGAAGTACAGCGGAGAGTAGACACACTTCTTATTCACATTTTTTTTTTTTAAGTTTCAAATTTCAATGCTTTTAGTTTTCATCTATCAGTAAAATCTTAACAACGGGTCCATTACATATGGATTTCAGTGTGAAGTGATCTATCCCCAGTTTCTTCAGAAGATGTTTAATTTTGACAAAATATGTTTGCTCTTCTATGAAGGTGATCATATCTCCTACCCACCCTGATGGGCACATGCTAAATTGTCCTTGTATCCATAGAGTGACTTGACTACATGTGGTCAATTAAAAGTAGTGTTAGATTTAGTTTGAATTTTATTCAAAATTATTGTGTCAATGTTCATCATAGAAATTAATCTTTAGTTTTCTTCTATTTCCACCTTATCCAGCATTGGTCTTAGGGTAATAATGGCTTTATACAATGAGTGTAGTAGCGTTTTATTCCTTCTTATTTATCTCATGAATTAATTTGAGGAATACCAGTTCTTTAAAGATACAATAGAATTTAGCAAGAAGTAGTGAAGTCACCCAACAAGTTGTTGTGTGTGTTGTTGGGAGACTAGTACTGATTCAATGTCACTGCTCTCATTTTGTTTAGATTGACTACGTACTTACTAATGGTTAGATTTTATCAGGCAATATACTTCTAACTCCTATAAAAATTAAATCCTGTATCAACTGCTTCTAGGAAGTCCATTTTTTAAAATGTAAGTTTTATGAATATTTTTAAAGATCTCCTGGATTTAATTGTATATGCCTTTCCTTCATGCCCCCCTGTCGCCCTCCCTCCCTCTCTTTCTCTCTATTTGCCCTCCTTCTATTCCTCCCTCTCTCTGAGTTCCATGCATCCTAGAATGAATTTGAATTCTTGATCCTCTTGCCTTTAATCTCCTAGGTGCTTAAATTATAGACATGCACCACAATGATTGGCTTTTTTTTTTAATCTTAACTTTACTAATTTGAATATTCTGTCTTTTGAATAATTTGATTAAAATTTGTCAATTCTTATTGAAAACTTTTTAAATTTCCCTTTTATTTGTTGAGTCTGTATCCTGACAATTTTCTGTAAGTGTTTTCCAGTTGTAAGGGTTCCTTGTGGACATTTTAGAATCCTTTATGTATAAAAATACATCATATATAAATAAAGATACTTTGACTTCTTCTTTTCTTGTTTTTATCCATTTGATCTACTTCAGTTTTTTTGTTAGAGCTAAGATTCGAAGTACTATGGTGAATAAGTATGGAGGGAGTAAACATCCATGTTTTGCTCTGGATTTTAGTAGAAGTGCTTTGAGTTTCTCTATGTTGATGTTGTGTGACCTTGCTGTAATTGCCTTTATTATATTGAAATATATTCTTTGTAGCCCTCATGTCTCCAGGAGTTGTATCATGAAGGCATGTTGGATCTTGTCAAAGGATTATTTTTTACACCTAATGAGATATCATGCAGTTTTGCAATTTTAGTTTACTTATAGGGTTGATTCCATTCACTGACTTATGTATGTTGAACCATTCCTGCATCTCTGTGTTCAAGACAACTTTGTCATAGTGGATGATATTTTGATGTGTTGTAATATTCAGTTTGCAAGTATTTTATTGAGAATTTTTGCATCTATGTACATAAGAGAGATTCTATAATTTTGTGTTTCTGTGTCTTTGTGTGGTTTCAGTATTAGGATAATAGTGGCATCATAAAAAGAATTAGAAATTTTCTTTCAGGCTCTATTTGCTGGAATAATTTGAGGAATAATGTAGTCAATTCTCTAAAGGTCTGGTAAAATTTTATGTTGAATCCATCCTTTACTAGGCTGTTTTCTGTTTGGTTTTTGGTTGTGAGACTTTTAAAGTATTTACTTCTTTTTCATTAGAAATTATGAACCTGTTAAATTGCTTATTTGATCTTGATTTAAGTTTGGTGGTAACCATGTATCAACAAATCCACCCATTTCTTTTAGGTTTTCAAATTGAATGAAATACAGAATTTTAAAGTTTGCCTTTATGATTCTCTGAATTTCCTTGGTATTGATTGCCATGTTCTCTTTTCATCTCTATTTCTATTTGTTTGGGTCTTCTCTCTATATATTTTAGTTAATTTGGATAAGAGTTTGTTAATCCTGTTAATTTTTCAACCAACCAACCAATCAACCAACTAACTAACCAACCAACCAACCAACAATTCATTTCATTCTTTATATTTTTTGTCTGTGTTTGTTTGTTTTTATTTCATCCCTGAGTTTGATTTTTTGCTGTATATTTGTTTTATTATTATTATTATTATTATTATTATTATTATTATTATTATTTCTTCTCTACTTCCTCACCTTCCTCCTTTTCCTCCTTCCAATATTGATCTCTTTTTCAGATATTTTATGTGTGATACTAAGTTACTGATACTCTATATTTCTAATTTCTTGATGTAGGCATTTAATACTATGTACTTACCTTTTAGAACTGCTTTCATTGTGTCCCATAGGTTTGGGTATATGTTTCATTTCATTTAATTATACATTCTGTTCTGGTTTCTGTCTTGATTCATCTTTCACTTAGCAATGTGTAATTCAGTTTCCATAAGATTGTATACTTTCTGTTCTTATTGATATCCAGTTTTAATCCTCGGTGATCAGAAAAATGCAGAGTGTTGATTAAATTTCTTATCTCTCTTAAGACTTGCTTTGTATCCCAGTATGTGGCCAATTTTGGAGAAAGTTCTATCAGCTGCTGATAAGAAGGTGTGCTCTTTAGTGATCGTGCATAATATTTTATAGATGTTTGCTACTTCCCTTTGATTTATGATGTTATATCCATCACTTGTCTGTTTAGATTTTGCCTGGCTTACCAGTCCTTTGGTGGGAGTGGACTATTGAAGTCATCCACTATCACAGTGCAAAGGACAACATGCAATTTTAAACTGCAGTAGTATTTCTTTTATGAACCTGCATACCCTTATGTTTTTCTTGCATAAATGCTTAGAATTCTCAAATTCTCTTGGCAAATTTTTCCTTCAATTAGTATACAGTGACCTTTCCTATATCTTCTGGTTAGTTTTGGTTTGAAGTCTAAATTGTTAGATATTAAAATGGCTGCACTGGCTTGCTTCTCAGGTCTATTTACTTGGAAAATCTTTTTATGTTGTTTACCAGAGATGAAGTCTAATCTTGATTGACACAGAAGAAAGCTGAATCCTGTTTTTTAATACAATCTGTTAATTTTGTCTTTTTCTTTTTGTGGTGATTTTGAGATCATTAATATTTAGAGTTATTAATGAGTGATGTTTATTGATATCTGTTATTTTGTTGTAATGGCATGTGTTCTTTTCTCTGTTCTTTTGATTTCTGTTGTGCAATGACTTACTCCCTGTGTTTTCTTGAGTGTGGTTAACATATTCAGACTAAAATTTTTCTTCTAGCACCTTCTGTAGAAGTGGATTGGTAGATAGATACTACTTAAATTTGCTTTCATTATGGAATTAACTTTGCTATTGAATCTGATTGAGAGTTTTCCTGGATATAGTTGTCTTTCCTTGTATCTTTGGTATCTTAGAGTCTGTAGAACATCTTTCCAGGTCCTTCTGGCTTTTAGAATCCTCACTGGAAATCAGATGCCATTCAAATACATTTGCAGTGATAAGTGACTTGGTCTTCTTTTCTTTGCAGCCCTTAATATCATAACTTTGTACTGTACATTTAGTATTTTGAACTTTATGAGCTATGGCATTTCATTTTTGCTCTTGTCTATCTGGTGTTTTGTATGCTTCTTATACCTTAATAAGCACTTCTTTCTTTAGACTAGGGGATTTTTTTTTCTAGGACTATCTTAAAATATTTTCTGTGCCTTTGACTTGTATTTTTTCTCCTTGCTCTACCCCTGTAATTTGAAGTTTTGTTCTTGTTATAGTACCCTGAGATTTCCTGGCTGTTTTGTACCTAGATAGTTTTAGATTTTACTTTTTTTTTTTTTTTTTTTTTTTTTTTAGGTTTAACATTTTTACTGAGGTATCAATTTCTTCTACCTTGTATTCAAGACCTGAAAATCTCATATCTCCATGTTGTAATATATTTGTGAGGCTTACCACTAAGGGATTCATTTGTAATCATAAAATTTTCATTTTAAGTTTTACTTCAGGTTAGGTTTTCTTTAATGATTTCTATTGTATACTTTGAACTGTTTTCATTATTTTATTCAATTGCTTGTTTTATTAAGGTATCTATTGAAATCCTATTTATGTTCCTTGAACATATTCATAATTGCTATTTGTAAGTCCTTGTTTTGTATGTTAGCTAAATTGGTGGGTTTTCATTGTTTGATGGATGTTGCTCACTCTAGATCCTATGTGAGTGTCGTAGCTGTCGGTGGGGTTCTTGGTAGTGATGCTTCTGTAGGTCATATGTCAGTGAGTGATACAAAAGAATGCAGATGGGCTAAGAGCAAAATCTGGGTGAGACTGCAGGGATGAGCTGATCTGCGTATGCTATAGGTACCAGAAAGTCTGCACAATAACACAGTCTCTGTTGAATGGAAATATGGTGTGATCAGTGGCTCCTGAAGGCAAGCTGCTTTAGGACTAAGACTATGTCTGGAGAGATGAGTGGAGGACTGGAAGCATGGTGATTAAAGTGTTTACTTTAGTTAAAGTTCAGTGTGGCCAGTATTTCTGAGGATCTGAAGCAGACACAAAGGTTGGGGATGGGTTGGAGGTAAAGGCTGAGAGGGTCAGTGGGAAGATGGCTAAGCTAGGTTCACACCAACAGGAGGAGTTCTCCAAAAACTCTTCCTTTGTTTCAACAATCTATTTTCTTGTTCTTTTAATCACCATTTCATTGAATTCTGCTTATTTTTTACTCTTGACTTTATATTTTAATATGAGGTTTGGATTGTATCTACATTTTTTTCTGAGTGTTTCAGATATACCATTAGGGTATTTATATGCTAGCTGTCTGACTTTTTTTGTTTAAGTACTCAAAACCATGGACTTTCCTTTTAGAATAGCGTTCCTGGGGTATTCTAAAGGTATCCTAAAGGTTTTGGTGAGTCATGTCCAGCTGCTGATTCTATGTGTTACAGGAGTAATCTACCAAGAGTGATATACCCATGGGTGCATGGCTATTCTAGGAGTAACAAACATTGATGTAAAAGGAGCCTTGACGGAAGTCGGCTTCAGGCAGGAATCTGATATTAGGCTAGAACAAGGAAGTAATTTCAGGCAGGAATCTAAATTTTAGGCTAGAACAAAGAAGTAATTTCAGACAGTAATTTAAATTTTAGGCTAGAATAAGGAAGTGGGCTTCAGATATGAAAATGACCTTGGGCTAGGACAGGGAAGTAGGCTCGGATACTTTGGTCATCCTGATAAGCCCTTAGCAACAGTGATCATGGGAATGTTCACGAAATTGTGTTTATTGCCTTGCTTGTTCTTTTACTATTTGTGTTTATTGTGTTGCTTGTTCCTTGACTATTTGCATCTATTGTATTGCTAGACCCTCAACCTAGAACTGACGTTAATACATGCATGTAATTAAAATGGAATAAAAGCATAAAGGAGGAGGAGAATGGGATAGGGGGTTCTAGGGAGGGGAAATGGGGAAAGGGGATGACATCTGAATTGTAAATAAATAAAATATTCAATAAAAAAGGAGCCTTGAGAGATTTATTTATTTATTTTTATATTGTATATGTGTATATAACTATATGAGTTTATTTTTACTACATCTATGATGATGTCAACAGAGTCCTGGAGAAGACACAAATGCAATCACAGTTTGTTGGAGCTGCCTGGTGTGAGTTCTAGGAGCCAAATCTGAGTCTTCTCCAAGAGCAATAAGCATTTTTAACTGTTGAGCCACCTCTTCAGTCCCGTATAAGAAGTTTTCAGTGACAAAATGATGTAATTCTCTGTCAGCTTCATTTGTTTCTAGATGGAGGATTATGAACTTAAAATTTTTCCTTTTGTCTTTCTTCCAATTTTTTATTTGTAATATAAATACATATGTATATATGAATGTTTACTTACACACACACATTTGCGCAGATATTTCATTATGCAGACATGTCATCTCAATGGAACATTGTATTTTTATGATTTAATTTCTGTATGAGAACTGTGAGCTTATTAAATAGAATGAATAAAGAGGTGGATGGTAACAAGCAGACTGATGAATGGAGGGGAATTTTCTCTCTTAACAGTAGCTGTTGCCTGGAAGTAGCTTTTACTTTACCCCCAGGCTCTCTAGTTGTAACTTGATTGTGAGTATCCAAACCTTTGTACTTATAAATTCAGGAGAGGAGAAATTAGTTATTTGGCATTCTAATGACTTTCTGGAGTCATGTGCTTTATGGCTAGAGACTGATGTCAGGGGTTTTCATTGTGTGCATCATGGACGTTCACTGTGGTGTGAGCATAGCTGATTGCCGAGAGAAGAGTCCTCTCAATTTCAACTGTTTCCTTTTCAATGGAACTTTAAAAAATTAGGTTTCGTATGACCATGTTTCACAAGCTATTCTCTCACTCTGTGGTCTGGGTCTAGAAATCTGGAGCACGATTTCTAGCTCATGTCTGGTGGTTATCTTTTTCTTCTAACATGCAACACAATGTAAACTAACTAGGTATAAATGACAGTTCACTGTGGAAAAAACTTTTAAAAATTATATATATATATATATGTGTGTGTGTGTGTGTGTGTGTGTGTGTATGTGTGTGCATGTGTATACATACCTCTATCTCTCTTTATATATCTATACACACACACACACACACACACACACACACACACAACTTTGCGAGGAAGAAAAGTCTGAAACAATTGAAACAAACTTGCTACCATTGGAGAATAGAGGAGAAAAATCATCATCTTGAGAAAGACTGGAGAATGACGGGAAAAGTTGGTGTGCTGGTGATATTGCTGTTTCTGAAATTTTTACTCCTTAATTTCATATGAGATGATGATTTTTATTTATACAGTCATTGTTTCGTTGGATTCTGAAACAACCGAAATTATCTTGACTAGCTCATACTACATACAATCAGATTTTAAAGTGAGGTTTATTTCCCCTCTCTGTAGGTCACAGTTTGGAAGAAGAATGATCCCCACTGAGGGAAGTTCACTGCTGCTGTTAACCCACATGTATACTCTGCATTGTAAGAAGGACACACACTCCATACACTTAGTGCAAGTGCTTTGCAAATAACAATTTAGTGTTTTCATCAAATTTAATAAGAGTAGAACCAATTTAAATGTCTATCTAAACATCATTTTGAATAATTCATGTAATATACATATATATTTCATATAAATGGAAGCATGTATATGTATTCATTTATACATAGCACTTTGAAATCATGTATTTTTGTTTTCTCCTGGGAAAATACGCATTAAAGCTATAAATATAGTAAAAAATGATTTTTTTCAATCACATTTAAGAGTGCGTGTGCAAGCATTCATGCATGTATGTGGTGATGGTAGTGGTGGTGGTGGTGTGTATGTGTGAAAGGAAAAGGCAAAAACAGTATTTTGGGCCTATCTTAGTTACACAATGTCATCTGTCAAGCCCCAGTAATGTCCTGGCCCCTGCATTCATGAGGATGACGTGTTGGCTGTTGTCCCTTTGATGACAGGCTTCTCTGGATTGTAGATTGCAGCTGAGCAGCATGCCTTTATCCCTCATAGCCCCAGTTAATATCATGCATCTATGCCATGGCGCGTGAATGGAGACCAGGGGACGATTTAAGGGATTCTGGTCCATTCATTCACCATGTGAAGTAAACTCAGGTTTTCAGTCTCAATAACACATGCCTTTAACCATTAAACTATCCCACACTGTCCTTTTAATCTCTCTCTCTCTCCCCCTTCCTCTCTCTCTCCCTCCTTTTGTCCTTTTTTCTCCCTCCCTTCCACCCCACCTCTCTCTCTCTGTGCCTGTAGATAAACAATAAATTTCCATACAACTAAAATCAATGAGGTAGAACTATATGATGTTACCTTAAAATAACTTTAATATGTATTTCCCCAGGAAAAACCAAACAATACATAATTTCACAATTCTGCGTATAAATGTATGAACACACACACACACACACACACACACACTATGCCAGACTTGTCAGAGGCGCACATACATGCCTTTAAGAATGAAACAAATTCAAACCTATTATTACTTTTGGGAACAGGATCAAGATTGGAAATGCTGAAGAGTATTTTAAGATTTTTATTATGGTATTTAAATAATATATGAAGTTACTGAATGAATTTACTCATGTAGTACCTACATAATTAAAAAACAGAATTCAAGGTCATGTTAAAATATTTAAAATATTTATCATTGCTTTGAGCCTTGGGATAATCACTTCCTATCTAATGCATTAAACAAAAATATTGACATACAATTTACCTTCCTAATATTAAGGTTTTGGACAGAATATTATCTCCCTCTTCTCTTTCCATCACCTGGTCACCTTTCTTCCTCCTGATCGTACTTCTTTTCCCCCCAATACCTCCATTTCTGCTGTGTGAAACGTTTTCAGCTAGGTCAATGTAGAAATCATGTGTGCTCTTTGACGTTAGATTCTACTTCTGTAGTTTAAGTTCTTAACTCAAGGAGGGGTGAGTAGCGCTGGTTTCTGGGAGTCTTTTATAAGTATCTGTTTGGAAAGAACATTTTGCCATCACATTGGACACAGAGTAGTTCAAGGGCCATACTTGTCATATGGTAGAACAGAAATCCTGCATCTAATGGGAAGCCTCCAACTTCTTTGTATTGTACCCACTCTCCCCAGCCAATTCTCGAAGACCCCATGTCCTTCCAAAATGTTCCTGTTTTGCTCTAGACAGTTGAGTATACTAATGTTGCTCGTACCCAAGAACTCAGTAATACAATTCTCAGATAAACAACAGTCACCAGGAACATCCTGTGGGAACACCACAACCACATTTAATTTGTGGCTTTTGCAGTTATTGGGTCAGGTGTGGCTCTCCCCTTTAACCACAGCAGTGATGCTACATCGCTTTTCTGCATGCCCGGGCTGCTTTCACTTCTTGTTGCATGGAGATGTAACAGAACTCCTACAGACATAATGAATTGAGTTATTTTCCAACTGGAGTTTGAATCTTTTAAACAGTTCTGTTTGTAGCTTGATGTACAGTGGTGAATTGTGTATCTCGATAGGATGATTGCCTCTGAATTTCATCCCTGGAAGGAACTCAGTAATCGTGGGCAACATGTTTTCATTTTATAGTGTAAAATGGAAACTATGTGTAGTTGAAATTTTTACCCCAGATCACAGCTATCCCCTTTCCTGGTTTTCCCTCTACAAAACCCTTTTCTGATCCCTCCTCCCCTGCTTCTATGAGGGTGATCCCCCACCCACCCACTCCACTTCACTGCCCTTGCGTTCCTTTACACTGAGGCACAGAGCCTTCATAGGACCAAGGGCCTCTCCTCCCATTGATGTATGACAAGGCCCTCCTCTGCTACATATGCATCTGGAACCATGGGGCCTCCATGTGTAATTTTTGGTTGGTGGTTTAGTCCCTGGGAGCTCTGAGGGATCTGATTGGTTGGTATTGTTGTTCTTCATATGGGGTTGCAAACCCCTTCAGCTCCTTGAGTCCTTCCCCTAGCTCTTCCATTGCAGTCCCTGTGCTCAGTTTGATGGTTGGCTGTGAGCGTCTGCATCTGTATTTGTCAGGCTCTGGCAGAGCCTCTCAGGAGATAGGTATAACAGGCTTCTGTCAGCAAGAACTTCTTGGCATCTGCAATAGAGTTTGGGCTTGGTGTCTGCATGTGGGATGGATCCCCAGGTGGGGTAGTCTCTGGATAGCAGTTAAGAAGCAGATAGTCCATCTTAACATAAGTGGGGGCACATCCTCATAGGAGCAGGAGGAGGGGGGAATAGCATAGGGGGGTCCTGGGTGGGGTTGGGAAATGATGGAGTAAGGGGATAACATCTGAATTGTAAATAAAATATCCAATAAAAAAATTGGAGATGAATGGGTGGCTTCCCCCAACTGAGGGCCTTGCCTAAACTCTTGATATGGTTTCAACAGGTTCTCCCTCCTCCCCCCCTTTTTTTGACATTTCAGCTAATCTCATCCCCACTGGGTCCTGGGATTCTGTTGCTTTTCTGGGACTTTCTGGTAGCTACCCTCAGCTCCCCACCCCTCATTGCTACACACCTCTGTTCAACTACAGATTTCCAAAATGGACATAGAGAACTGTCAACTCATAGTATGTAAGAGTTCTATTTATCCCACACCCTCTCACAACTCATCTTTTTAAAACACACTTTGAAATGACTATTCTAATGGGTGTTATAATTCATTGTTGGTTTAATTTGTATTTCTTTCATTAGTGATATAATATTTTAATAGTATCAATTTTTTACAAATCATAAACCCAGGTTTATATTTCTACTTATTTGTGTCATCTTCAATTTCTTCCCTCAATATTTTCAGTGTTTTAGAATATAGGTCTTTGACTTTCCTAGCTAAATTCACACCTACAATTTTTTTTGTTTTATTGCTATTATAAGAAATTATTTTTAATTATTTTCAGAATATTTGTTATTAATATATGGAATGCTATTTACTGAAGAGCAAATTTACCAAATTTGTTTGCTATTATAATTTAATATTTCTCTGTTTAAGATCATGGAATCGGCTGATAATTTTATTTTATTTTTTATGATTAGAATTTTTTTGTTTGTTTCATTGTCTTCTATAATTGCTCTGGATAGGCAAGAGCTGTAGCAGATAGATGTAGCAGGAGAAGACATTTCTGTATTATTCTGGATTTAATAACAAAAGCCTTTGCCTTCTTACCAGTGAGTTTAACATAGCTGTGGGAGTGTTTGATGTGTGCCATATTTTATTTAGTTATATATATTCTATACATGGTTTTTCAGAGCTTTTAAATGAGTGTGGTGTGTGTGTGTGTGTGTGTGTGTGTGTGTGTGTGTGTGCTCATGTATGCACATAAGCCGAAATCCAGGTTGGATGCAGTTTGGACGCCTTTCTCTATCGCTTCTCACCAACAGTTAAACTGTGTCACTGAACCTGAAGCTCACCAATTTGGCTAGAGTAGGTGATCGTGGTGCCAACTCCACAGCTCTTCTGTGTTGACCTCCACAACATTGGAATAATAAGCATGGGCAACATGTCCAGCTTTGTTACGTGCAGTCCTGGGTATCTGATCTCAGGTCTTTGTGCTTGCAGGGCTGACACATTACTCACGCAGCAACCTTGCTGGCCCCAATGATGGTTTTTAATCAAGGAAATGTGTATTTTATCAAGTACTTTTTTCACTTACTGAAAAATGACTATATATTTTTCTTTCATCTGTCATATGAAAAATCACATTTATTGATTTACGTATTATCGAACCAAACTTGTGTTTAGTAGTAAATACTACTCGATCATGTTGAATGGTCCATTTTATGCACCGCTCAATAGACTTTGTCAGTGTTTTGTTGAGGATTTTTATATCTATCATCAGTAGTGATATTGGCCTATATTTTTCATATATTGCCTTAGACTGGCTTTAGTGTATGTAAATTGTGGCTTCACAGTATGAGTTTGAAAGCATTTGTTCATCTAGTTTTTGAAGATATCTAAGAATTGTGATAACAGTTCTTTTATAAATGTTTATTTGAATCCAACTATAAAGCTATCTGGTTGAGGCTTTCCTTTGATGATACACTTTTATTTACCAATTTATCTCCTTATTTATTACTTATCTGTTCTTATTTTCAATTTTTCCATCTTTCAGCTTTGCTGTATAGCTTTTGATAAATTTATCAGTTTTTCTACATTCTGCTTTTGTTAGCTTACGGATGTTCATAGTAATATTTTGTCTTGTATATTTAAATTATTTTATTTATTAGTTGTGTGTGTGTGTGTGTGTGTGTACACTAGTGAGCATGTATAAAGGTTTGTGGCACATGATTTGTTTGGGTCCTTGGAAAGCATAGCTCTTTGGAGGGCTTCCTTTCTCTGAGAATAATTGCCTCATCTCCTGTCTTGCTATTTCACAATATTTTTTTATCTCGTATATGTATGTTGCCAATTTTAAAAGGTTATGTTTTTAGACATTCGTTGCAAATGAGTTTTGATATCTTGATTTTCATTCAATAAATACATGTTGAATATATATAACCAGTTCTGGGTGTTATGAGAGGAATTAGTGACATGGCTATGAGAAAAATCTTTTCCTGCTTTCAGAAAAAAACAGTTTACACTTAAAGTATTGGTGCATTTTAAAATAGCAGATGACAAGAAACACACATATACACACATAATAAGGTACATATAAATCTGATATAATATAATATAATATAATATAATATAATATAATATGTTTTAAATATATTATATTCTTAGGACCCTAAATCGAGAAACTCTGATAAGACCTTTGGCTAGGGCTCTACAATGACCCAAGTACTGATAAATGAGGCAAAATACAACAATAACAAAACTATCTCCATATTATAAACTAGACATTTAGTTTGTGGTTTTCCCAAGACAGATATGTGTGAAGAGAGATCGTGTCATGGGGCCCTTATGGACACCTAAATGAGCAGATGGACATTATTTTATATAAAATAGTATATTACTGGCTTATGGCCTACATATAACTTCCTGCAAATTTTAGGTCATTATGAGACTGTATTTTGTAACAAGTTTAATGTGATTAGTATGAAATTATTTACTACATCTTGTTGTATAGTTAATAATAATAAAAAGTACAATGCAGAACTTTTGATTATATTATGTTTTCACTTTGTGGTTGGTTGAAGTCACTGGTATAGAAGTCCTAGACACAGATAGCTGAGTTTATATTTTCAGGACATGTGATTAAGAAAAATGCCTGAAAATAACTAGAAAGTTCTAGAAGCTAGCAGAGTTCCAAATCCTAGAAAGATTAAATGACAACATAGAATTTGGAGAGCAATAATAAGGCTGCTATGCTGGCTTAAAATCATCTTCATAGCAGTGATTTTGGAAAGCGACATGGATTGTATATATTCATTTAATAGATTTGTTTTGAGCCTGCCTATTTATTTATTTGCCATATACTGTTATACATAAGATATGTCAGAACAAAATATAAAATATATGAAAATATATGTAAATTACAAACTCATTCTATAAATTCTATTACTGTAGCAAACTTTAACTAATAGAACCCTATTGTTGAAGACAATATTTATGTTGAATATTGAAAATGGATTAGTAGAGCTAGTACAAAATTAGAAGCTTTACCCTTACTGACTAGTATTCTTTGTACTGGAAGTTTCTTTGCATGCTGTTAGAGGGAAAGGTAATCACTAATACCTCCCAGCCACTGTATGACTTATAATACTGGTCTGCCTGTAAGATATACTGGCCCAATAACGCTATACATGTTTTGAGAATAACCAACCACATTCTGATTGGAATTTTGGCTTACTTCTCCATAAGATGGAGCCCACAGCTGACACTGCTAGGATGCCCAAGAACCTGAGACTATTTAGGTCATACCTAAGGGAAAATCAAATACTATCATTTTGCTAAGAAACATACCAATAAAGTGATTTTCAATGACATACTATTATACCTATAGATTAGTCCCCCCCCCTTCTTTCTCTCTCCTCTCTATCTTGACCCATATTGGAGAAACTTCTTGCCATAGATGAGAATAATACAGATACCCACAGCTGGATAGTACCCAGAGAGATTTTGGAGCACTCAGTCATAAATGGGATGGATATCTTTATCAAAGTCTCTCAGCCCGGTGTTTTAAAAAGAGGAGAAAGAACATAACGTTGGGAGTTTAGAGTTGTGGGGAATATCTAAGGGGAATTGGAGAGGGAAATAAGATCATGATCAAAATATATTTTTGTAAAATATTGAAAATATTTTAGTATTTTTTTTAAAAAAGAAAGTAAGGTTTGGGTAGTAGCAATCACTGCCTACAAAAGGGAGTTGGAAAGAATTACATAGAAAATAGCAAAAATATTAATATTCTTGTTTTATTTATTTGAGAGAGATGGGTAGTGGTATCTTTGAGTATGTACTTGCCACAGCACACATGTGGATACCAGATGTCAGCATTCTGGAGTTGGTTTTATCTTCCCACCATGGATTCCAGAAACTGAACTCATTAGGCTTGCATGGCAAAGTTACTTTATCTACTGCGGCATTTTGAAGTATTAAGCTTTTTAAAATTGTGGTCACTCACTTTTATATTTGTTTTTCTGAGAATAAAAAGAAGAAAAGAAATGTATTATCTGGGATTTAAAAAAGAAAAGCCATGAAATCTTTGTAAGTTTTGAGTGTATCTCAGCTCACAGGATCAATACCCTATTTGCAACAGTGCAGAATTTTGACACAGTGGTTAATGAGTCACTCAACTAGCTGACAGAGTAACAATCTCAGTTTGTCTGCTGTTACCAAGGCTGCAGAAATCACCATAGGGTCACCATAGTAAAAAATAATACTGGTTCAGAATGTTGGAAGACACTCGTGTCTGGGTCTGGGGATCAGAAGTGGGAATTACTAGTAGAGGTATATATTGTGCAAAATTATGCTGATACACTGAGTTCAGATACCTGGAGTTCAGACAGAGTTAAGATGTATCTTAATGTTGAATCCATTATCTTTTGAACACAAGATTTAACAATTCAACTGAATGGGAGTATTAAATCATAGCAGAGATGAGCTGGTCAGCTCAGTTCTTCCTTCTTCAGCTTAAGATTTGTGATTCATGTGGAAATACTAGTGGAGACTGTATCCTAAGAATGTTTCATCTATTACAAAAGTAAAGAATCATTGAGTCTGCATTTTTAAAACTGTGCTCAATGGCAGAAGGAACTGGGTGTAGTAAAAAAAAGTGATGGTAAATGTTTGAAGATACTGCTACTGAATTTAGGACTCATAGCCTGTGCTGCAAGTCAGATTCACCCACCTATCTTCAACAAACCAATTAAGGAAGCCAAATTAATGATGGGAAACAGAAAAAGGAGAGTGATACAATATGGCTTCACTGGGACGAGTACAAAGAGATCCACGGAATCCCTCAAGTCTTTCTTCAAGAGTCTTGAAATGAGATTTAAGTTTCATTATAAAGCCAAGGATATGCACATCTATATAGTTCTGGACAAGATGTGGTCCTGTCTATCATTGATCAATTATTGTATGGTTTCAGTAAGGTGGTCTGACAAGTTGTTAGGACTGTATGCAATCTCTGAGAGAAGTCTACCTCTGGTTGGTGCCTTTGTTGTTGTTGTCATCGTCGTTTGTTTTTGTTTTTATTTTTTCTTACAGCATGGGATTCATGAGAAAGAATCACATGTCTTTAGGATCTATTGCTTTAACAGTTTGATAAATTGAAAGATGTAAGATATAAGTGTCTTTTTTGAAAATGTATTCATTTCTGTCAGGACAGTTACAACAGCAGTTTCCCTTAGAGCATTGTAAAATATATTCAATTTTAAAATCATATTCAAACTGCATAATAAGTATATAATGTAGTGGGTGCCTCTGAAAGGGTAAATTGAACTCATTATCATGACTTTTATAATGTCAGTATAAAGTCTTGCCTTAGATTAACTAACTTGCTAGTTAGAAAAATTTTAATTACCAGAAGCAGAAAAGCAATGCTTATCTCTGGTTACTTATTTCCTTAACAACTAGGAAACTGAAATAAATGCATGAGAATGTTTTTAAACACTGAACAACAGACAGATAGGACCATGATTCATAAGAGGAGGGATAAATGAAATGAACCCTGTGATGTTTTTCTGGAGGCATTTCCGTATCATATGCAGAAAGCATTTTGGTAAGATAAGATGAAAATGTTGAGGAAAGATATGGTGCTAAAATTTGAAAGGTTAAATTTTTAAAAACGTTTATAAACTTGTTTATGATCCTTCTGTTTTTCTTGCTAAATATTAAACCGTATTAAGAAGAAGAAAAAGATGAAGAGGAAGAAGAGGAGGAAAAGGGGGAGAAGGCTGAGGGGAGGAGAAGGAGGATGAAGAGGAAGAGAGGAAGGAGAAGAACTAGCAAGTGGAAGGAGACGAAGATTTCTGCTGAAGCCATTACCATAAGCTCATTCCAGCCTGAGAAATATCCATATTCCAGCCAAGCACAGACAAGTCCTCCTTGAACTTTCAGGTATTCAAAAGAGACTCAAGAAGAATAACACTGTAGTACTGGGACTCACAAACTTTAGAATGACCAAGGTAATTTGCAAGTAACTTAACTACCTGATAGAAAAATGATGGGCAAATTATAAAGGAGGAAAGGAAACAACCACATAATCAACAACATAAAATTTAGAGTGTCTTGCAAATGATTTAAAAAACATATAGATGTAAAGAAGCAAGAAAACATGTTTTATTACCAGGGGAAAAGTCAGTTGCAACACACAGGCAAAATCATTAGAGATATAAAATGAGAAGGCTAAGATCTTCAAAGAAAAACTTCAATAGGCACAAATGATTAAAAAACTAATTGGTGATGATAAAACAATATATTGTTCAAAGAATTATATATTTGAATCAACAAACATATAACACTTTAAAATATGATGAAAATTTTAGTGAATGAAACACAATAAATTTACTGAACTCTGAGTATGCACACAAAGAAAACTGAGTTAAGGGATGTCATTGTTCAATTGCTGAGAAACTGGAACAAAAAGAAAGAAAACAAAGGAAATGAAAAAAATTACAAAATAATTATAGAAGAATAATGCATTGTTATAGATTTCCCATCAGAGAAGTAACGTAAACCACAGAATACAAAAGTGGCATCTTTACATTTTCAAAGTGAATTTTGTTTAATCTAATATGTTATATGTACGTATTTTATGTGTAAAAAAAAAGCAGCATCATGTTTCAATAAATAGAAGCTGAGAACGATTTTGTTACCAACAAACTTGCTTGACGTAAAAAAGCAAAAGCAAAACAATTTCTCAGGCAATGATTTCCAAAAGGAGATCATAGTGCTGGACCCCAAATACAGTATGTTGTCACAGGTTTGGGATAAAGGTGGAATCTAGTAACCATTAGATTAACTAGATGCTTTTTATAAGATTGTAGTCTAGACAGAGTTGGGTGGAGAGGTAATGTATGGCAGTAACACCATTGAAGAATCCATAGTTGCAGATAATGAGCAAGTTCCTGGTCTAGTACCATAAAGGTTGAATTTCTGTTAAAATAATGCTCAAAGAAATGACACACAACAGAGACAGAGAGATTCACAGAGATGTGACTCGAGTTTTAAAAGAAAAGAGACAGTACTCTTCCACCCTTCTTTTGCAATTTTATACCTATCCTATTCCATGAAGGTTCTTTGTTCTGGCCACGTTTTCCTGTGTGATTTTTGTTCTGTTTCAGGTTCAAGGTCAATGGTTGGTCATCATCCAATTTTGACTTCCTGTGACTATTATCCAAGGAGTAGTAAGCATGACAAGTTAATATAAAAACAGACGTCCATTTCATTAATTTAATTCACTACTATTAAAATAAAAATATTTTCAGAAGTAGAGAAGGCAGCAATGGCAGCAGCCTTTAACAGATCATTGGGAGCAATTGCAGTTTCAATTAGTTCTAAAAGCCATCATCACCCTACAAACCTGTGACTGACCAAGTGTTGCATCACCAGGAACATGTCTGTCATTTTGTTTAAGTGGTGCAGAGTGATTTCAAGCAGAGGTCACTGTGACTTATCAAAGAAATTGATGGGCTGCTAACATCAGCCCAAACAGGGGATGTATGCTTGCATCATGAACATTTCTATTGTTTTGTTGCCATTTCTACTTTCACAGCAGTTATACGAATACCTCATTAGGATTTCTGTATATACGCTTTTCCTAGCAGATTGACCACACATAGCAGCTGGATCTAATGACACTGTGAAATTAAGGAGCAGACTGAGTATCAGAGCTTAAGAATGAATTTCAATTTTTCCAGGCCAATCCACTTTTTCAAAGCTTAAGATAAAAATCCTTTAAGAAGGATTTTTATTTTAAATCCACAAAGACAGTGCAAGTTGGACAAAATGTCAGAGGTGCCCTGTTTAAGTGACCTATACCTCTTTCTACCCTCCCACAACACTGTTTACATTTAATGCCATCAACAATCCTTCTACTATTCCTGCAGTTTTCAATGTGCTCTCGAGAACATTAATAATGTTCACATTTTACCATTCAGTTAGCTATTTTTAGATCCATTCTGTATTGATTTTCATCTAATTATCTGATTTCAGACTTGCTACCTAGAATATTAGTTTTGTATTTCAACTTGAAGCTGATCTCCCTAAGACACAGCTATACCTAACTCTAGTTAGGAACATTGTTGTCATTCCAAATTTGTGTAATTCACCGATATGAAATCAATGATGGTAATCCATCATCAGAGCTAGCAAATAGTCAAGAAATTATAAGCTCTTTAAAGGAAATGTTATGATGCTATTTCTTGTGTAATTGCCTGACTTATAAGCCTCTATTAGTCCTTGATTTTTAGCTGTCAGCTACCATAGTCAGCACTTGGATATTCAGGATATAAGAAATAATTCTGGATGTCAAGGACTTTTTGCCTGCAGGAAAGACAGCAGATAAAGAGGGAAATTTTATAGTGTGGTGTGTGTTAAAAACAGGGTGCTATGGCAACCCAGAAGAGATACATAGGCCTGGTTAGAGGGAAGGAGGTTATTCTATAGGAAATAACAATTTGAGCTAGCTGAGACCTCAAGGATTAAGAATCACTTTAACAAAAAAAGAGAATGTACAAAAAATTAACTTCGAACAATCAGTTTTTCTTTCTTTCAAAAATTTAAAATAACTTATTCAGGATTGGAGTCTGGACTGAGATAAGAATGCGATGATCTGGAGGTGGCAATGGTTCCCTTTTTGTTGTGCTAATTTCTTATTTTATTATGAACATATACAGAATAAGTTGAAGTGTTTTAAGATACAGTATTGTTGTGTTGTACAAAGGACATTCTATGTGCAATGTGAACAAATGAGAGAAGGTGCAGAGATCATAGTTGGGAGGGAGGAAAGCTACATTGTAAATGTAACTTTTATCCACCAGATGTAACTTTCATTTCTAAGGCTCACTGCTGAATAAGCTCACCCTTTCTAGTTCTTTCTGAACTCTGGCTAGCTAGTTCAACTCAGCTATTGTGGCCCAAACTCCTCTCCAACATGATTGACTTAATCTGCCTTCTCTAGGCTTCTCACTGAACTGCTCTGCTTGGCTGTGGGGAGCCAACAGAAGGTGGCTATCATCCTTGCAGCCATCTTGAGCCATATACCCTGATAAGAGATTTGATTACAATAGCCTACAACAGCTGAGCACACTCTGATAACATCTTGTCTTAGATACCCAGGATCTTCCCTTGGGTGTGTGAGACTTAAAGGTGTGTGACTTAAGGGCGTGACTTAGAGATCAGATTTAGAGACAAGACCTAAGGGCATGATTAAAGGGGTAGCTTAGAAGTGAGACATATAAAAGGCGAGAGGCAGACAGAAGAGAGTAACAGATTATTATGCACTTGGAGGTACAACTTGGAACTAGGAATTAGGTTAGAGAGTACAACTTAGAGTACAACTTGGAGTAGGAATTAGGCATTGAGGAAGAAGACACTTGGACTAGAGAACTCAGAAGAAGAATTATTAGTTATTAGGCACTTGGCACTTGGAGAAAGAACTTGGAGGCACTAGGGACTAGGAACTAGGGACTAGGAACTGAAGACTTAGGACTTGGAGAGAAGACGAGAGACTGAAGAATAAACAGAATTGAATCACACTCTGTTTGGTCTCCATTCTTCACGTCCGTTCTCACTCTCTCTCTTGCTAAACCCTGACCTGCAGACTTGGGGCAGTGCAGGCTCTAACAGTTTAGCCCCCAAGGCTTTTGGCAGTGCGGGTTTCAATACTGACAGAGTGGCCCTGACATTTTGGCCCCCAAACATAGGGCAGCTCGGGCCGCAACACTTGGCCTCAAACTAACTCTGGCAGTTTGTTCTAATCTTTTGGGGTCAAGGGAGCCCACAGAATTCAGTTGGTTACATATGAAGTTTCTGATGACCATCCAAGTTGTAAAATACTGATATTTTTGTTGTTGTTGTTTTGGTTTGGTTTTGAGACTGAGTCTTGTAATATTAACCAAGCTGGTTTTGAACTAACTCTACAGGTCAGACTGAAATTAAACCTGGACATTGAGATCCTCCTGGTTTAGGCTGCTGAGCCCTGGGGTTATAGGATTATAGACACACACTACCACCATAGTCAACTTTCTATTAGTGATTATGTCACAGCTCTGTTTACAGATAAACTTCTGAGTGAAGAAATATAGGCTCATATAGGATGTTCACTTCCTAGTAAAAACTCATAAAGTAACAACACCTGGGCTGCCACACTACAGCTTCTGTGCAAAGGCCATTGTATCTTGTTTCCTGTTCCTGTTCTGTGAGAGTATGACTCCAATATTGTTGGTTTTATCTTCCCCATGCCTCCAGACTTCCCCTAAGAAAACTCCAATTTTCTGTTTTAGAGGTTCTAAAACATCAAGTGTGTAGTCAGCCCACCTGGGTTCTAGAACCTAAATTGGAGAAAAATTATTCAGTCTTATTTTGTCACATACTGACAAAAAAGACCAAGACTGATGCATTATTCATTGCTGTCTCATTGCTGTGATCAAATATGTCACAGAAAGCAACATAGGAAGAAAGAGTTTATTTTGGCTCATAGTTTGGAGGCATAGTCAGTCATGTCAGAAAAAGCATGGTAGAAAGGGGTAAAGTACCTACCTATGGCAGCAGGGCCTGAGACAACTGGTCACATTGTATTTGTCTTCAGGAAGCAGAGAAGGGAGGAACACTGGTGCTTTGATAATTTTCTCATTTTGTCTCTCATTCAGTTTGGAACTACAGCACATAAAGGGTAAAGCCAACACTGAGGGTGGGTTGGCTTAGTTAAACCCTTCTAGAACCATGGTCACAGATGTGTCCAGTGGTGTATCTCTTAATTGATCCAAAATATCCCATCAGACCCATGGCTCCAGCTGTATATGTAGTAGAGGATGGCCTTGTCGGGCATTGGCGGGAGAGGAGGCCCTTGGTCCAGTGTGGGGTAATTTGATGGTGGGGAGGTGGGAGTGGGTAGGTGGGTGGGGGCACAGCCTCATATAAGCAGGAGGAAGGGAGATGGAATAGGGGGTTTTTGGAGGGGCAAATGGGGAAAGGGGATAACATCTGAAATCTAAGTAAATAAAATATCCAATAAAAAAAATCCCGTCACATTGAGAGTGAAGTTTAACTGTTACAATGCATATAATTATCTGCAGGAACACAGGAGAGATGAAAGAAAAGTAGAAAAGATGATGATTTTGTCAGCATTCTTTCTAGAAAGTTCTCCTGGATACTTGGCATGAGGCAATTGCTGATTATTCCTTAGTTACTGGTTTGACTCTATAATGGCAATTATACCTCCACTGACCTTCAGTGTTAGGAGAGGAGAAGTTGAAAGGCAAGCAAGTATGTGGCAGTATTAGAACTCAGGTCTCTCGACTACTCATTACATCCTTTTCACACTACATTGAGGAGTCTACTGAGATGGAAAAATAGTGTTAAGATGTTTAATGGTGGTTTCTCTAAGATAAAATCCAGTGTCTCCTAGGAGACAAAGGCCACTTTAAAAAGGCCCAATGCCTCTTAAATTCATAATGACTGAGAGCCCCTTTGCTGCTGGCACTATTTAATTGAGATCAATAAAACTGATTTCAAGAGTTTCCTACGTGAGCTATCTATTCACTCCAAGAAGCCAACTCACGTCCTGTGGTTTTGCCCTTTGGTTTACAGCTTAGCATGTGACTGACTTGCTCATTTTTAGGTACATGTCTCAGTAAAACATCCAATTGAAATAAGTTAAGAATTAGTCAGTATCTTTGGCAGTGTGTAGAATGGTTTGGCTTTCATGAAATGTGGCTCCAAGGCATGAAGTGTTTACATGTAGAGTTGGGAGCTGAGAGCATATTGAGCCCTTTTTGACAGGCAGCCCTATGAGGGAGACAGTAGAGTTCAACAGCAGAATCTGTTGAAAAGGGAGACATTTCCTGCGGTGTAGAAACATGCCCTTCAGCAAATCTGTTAAGTTCATTTTAACCTAGACCTTTCCCTCTTGAATGTAATAAAGCTTCTGAAGCAACTGCACTCTGCGAGAGGGACTCTTTTGTCATTTACAGTGGTGTAAAATTCACAGGGTAAGCGAATTACTTTAGCTTCCAATAAAAATGTTAATATTTCTCTTAGATGTGAACAAAGGACAATGCCTTTCAATAATGAGATGATAAAATCCATGAGGATTAAGAAAGAGGAGAGAGAGTCAGAGAAAGAGAGAGAGGGAGAGAGAGAGAGAGACAGAGAGAGAGACAGAGACAGGGACAGAGAGACAGGGAGACAGAGATCACTTCATCTGACAACATCTCAAACAAAGCAACATGGAATTAAGAAGACAGTGAATCATATATTTCTCATTTGACAGTAACAATGCTGGGCTAGAATTCTAGAATTTTCTACTCAGGAGTGAGAAAAGGCTACATTTAGAAAAGGCTAAAATTCTAGAATTTTCTACCCAGGAGTGAGAAATGGCTACATGTGTTTTTCCACTCTGATGCAGAGAATGGCACCTTTTAAAAATCTCTTTGTTTCCTCTTTCAATGATGATAAGTGAAACTTTAGAAAACCATTTCCCTGCGTAAGGCTACGTGAAGTTCCAGGAAGGTTTATAAAAAAGCACCAGTGCCACAGCTAGAACACACCAGGAGCTGCTCATATCTATCATGGCGTTATTTTGTATTTCAAGATTAAAAATGCCCACCACCAAACACCACAAAGAAGCTTACATATATCCCACTAATAAGATAGCATAGAAACTGTTGTGCTTTATAAAAACAGAGAAGGAATATGTTTCGTGGAGGTGCATCAAGGTGTGGAAAAAAGGGGTGCCTTTCTGGGTGCTCCCATGTTGAGGCATCCCTTCCCCCTGAGGGACCAGCCACAAGATGGTATAGTGTAAAATAGAGTTTGTTCAGGGCATGGGGAGGGGAGTTGAGAGGGTAATAGAGACAGAGAGAGGCAGAGAGAAAGAGAGAGAGGGCGGAGGGACAGAGACAGAGACACACAGAGACACAGAGACACACACACAGAGAACAGATTTTCAACATGGTTTTAGTAGTACTATTTAAGTAGTATAAAGAACAACATTAAAATCAGTTGCAGGCAATGTCTCTCTAAATTTGGATAACTTCATAGGTCCTATAGTTACCTCATTTTACAAATGCATAAATCGAGTCTCTGAGGAGTTTATTAACTTGCTATAATAAAAGAATACTTGAGGCTTTATAAATTGGTAGTACAGGAAGGAATTCATGGAGGAAGTTCACAGTAAATGATGTTTTTAGGCCTTGCTGGGTCAGCCTGGATTAGGCAATCTAAAACTTAAATTCAATGTGAAGATTGTTACTTCTGCAGGTGTCTTGGCGATATCTTAGAGTAGCATTTCACAGCTAATTACATTTCTAAGCTCTGCAGTCAGTCTTCTGTAGAATAGATCTAAGTAACCAAATGTTCTGGTCTGGGGTCTTTCAATATCCTAGCCCTCTCAGATTGTGTTCAGTCTTCTGAACTGAACAACTCTCTCTCTCTCTCTCTCTCTCTCTCTCTCTCTCTCTCTCTCTCTCTCTCTCTGTGTGTGTGTGTGTGTGTGTGTGTGTCTGTCTGTCTGTCTGTCTGTGTGCGCATGTATGCATGTGTCTGTATTCATGTGTGTGGGTACTACATGTGTATTTAGGGCATGTGTGTGGATATTAGAGTTCGAACCTTGTATGTTAGTCCTCAATAGCCTTCTATTTTTGATTGACAAAGAGAGTCTCACTGATCTGAAACGTCACCAGAGGCTACCTGGTTGGTGAGCTTTCAGGGATCTGAATGCCTCCTCTGCTCCCATATCCACTGGAATTATCACGTGTCCGTTGTGCCAGGCTTTTAACATGGGCTCTGTGGACCTCAACTCAGGTCCTCACATTTGTAATTGAAGGTCTGTATCCATGCAACCACTTCCCCAACCTAACTGACTTCCTTTTACAGCTGGTGTTTCTCACTGTGACCTCTGCACATTCCCTTAGTTTCTCTATTTGAATTGACGTGACTACTTCAGTTTCTGTAATTTTCAAGAGAATTTATGCATGGCTTAAGTCATACTCATAAATTAATACAAATTATTTACCACCCTTTAAGATTTTCTTGAAGGAAGTCTGGAAATAAGTGAATCTAATTATCTCACCCCTCCATATTCTAAACAAGACTCTGAATTAGAAGTGTTCTGTAACTAATCAGGTGCTTCAGGGCTCAAATGAACTTAAAAACTCAGTTACTAAATTAAGGATATCTCTAGAAGTAACTGCAAGGAAAATGGGGGAGTGACGAGGGACTTCAGTCCCTGTAAACATTTATACCCGCCAACTTCATCTCCTTGACTTGCTATGAACAGGTGGCTGTCTTATTTTTTGACTGTCAGGTCTCAGGAAATATCATTACAAACAACCTTAACACCATGAACCTCCCTGAAGGATTATGTCCAAATATTAGGTTTGAATTTCGTTGTTGATCTTGTTGTTGTTCTAGATACCAGAAAATTTCTGGAAACATGGGTTGCAATATTTAATTGAACTTAAGGCCCCCTCAACAACAGGGAAATCATGCTGGTACTAAAGAACTAGCTGACTTTACAGCATTAATGAGGTCATGGATGAGAAGAAAAAAATGGCTACTATTTTGCTAGATCAGCAAACCTCCTTCCTATATTCTAAATCTTATCTTATACCCAAAGATAAGTGTAGCTACAACCCTTAATCAAAGAGGCCTCTCTTTCCAGCAGATGAAGACCATCACAGAAAATGAGAAGGAGTCACAACACAGAGATGAATGGATCCCGGGAAGCCCAGCTCTGGTGGGTACACCTATATCATAGCTCTTGCATCTATAGCTAAGGGAACATCACAGAAAAGGGGGCTGCAAAGATTCTAAGAGACAACATTCCAGGAAGTTTGCTGTGAAACAGTCTCTTCTAGACATGGTTGTATAAACAAGACCAGAACAATGGTGATACCCATATCAACATTTTGTGGGGTCCTACCCTTAACGCCCCACCCCCCACAAAAATGTAAACTAAGAACTACAGACTAAGAACTAATGACTTCTGTAAGAACTAAACTAGTGACTTCTGTGAGCAGGAGAATTGGCTTATTCCAGGGATACACCTATTTTTGGTTGTTCAGTGCAGAGTGGTCAGCCCTGAAACCAAACATACACCACCAACAAAATGGACTCAGCAGGTTGTCTATATATATATTTGTGCACACACATACATATAGATGCATGCATTTAACAGTAATAAAGAAAACAAGCTCACAACTTGAGAAATGGACACACAAAGGGTTAATTAAATGAGAAGATTTAATTAATATATCTAACTAGATGCATCATTAAGATTTATTGAATAATGTCTCCATCCATAAGACTAAGCAAACTTAGTCTTTTGTGAAGACTAAGTTCTAGTATGTAGTTGTATATATTCTAAACTCTGACAGCCCTGTAGTCTGGACATCAATGCCTCCCTCTGCTCTGCAATCTCCTGCATGTCTGCTCTGTTACCGAAATTCCTGAAGAACATATTCTCATCCATTTTTTTCAATTTAATGTAAAAAATTATTTGCCTTCTTTAAAGTGCATTTTTTATAATATCACACTAAATATTTTGGATTAATACATAGGATATCGATATGGACAAGCTTTACTAAGGATGCAGCATACATTTCTAGTACTTCATGTTTTGCAAGTGGTTAAGGACAAAGTCTGAACTTGTGTTCCTAGCACTTCTTATGAGGGGTTATGTGTGTGCTCACAGACCTTAGTGATGAGAAATATAGGAATATTTTAACACAATATAGGAAAATAATTAAGATTTTAGAATGTTAATTTTGAAATAATTGGATGTTTGGAATACTTTGTGGCTCTCCACTCCCCACCCCCTTTCCCATGCTCCTCTCTTTATTTGATGCTTTATTGCTTGGTTCCAGTTGCACAACCACATAGTCATATCAGCTGTAGATAATTTTGCCAACTTCTTCTCTCTAAATGTATAGTTTTTCTAGTAGAAAATGGAATTGACTGGAATTTTTATTACATTGATAATAAAGTCTTTTTTTTAGTATATAAATTTGCTTTAGTCTTCAATAATTATAAAATATGTCTACCAAAGAATCATTTTATACTTATTTATGATTTAGAACTACCAAAACTTAAGGATACAGCATACATTATATTTTTCCCATTAAAATAATGTTTATATAAATAAAAATTTAGAACTCGTTTTGTACGTTGATGGGTCATTTATTAATTTTTGACCACAATGAGATTTTTTTCTGTAAACTTGCAACAAGTACCATTCTTCAAATAAACATCACTAGAACACATCTTCCACAGAGCCAAACGATATGAATCTTATTAAATGTTATTTTTTTCTTATCTACAGACATGTAACAACATCTCTGTTGTTACAGCGTATTGTATTAATTGATTTCCTATTATAGGTTTCCAAGATGCTGCTTCTGCTCATGAGCAAACACTACTGTTCTATCTTTCAGATCACTTCTGTTTTTTTTCAGAAAGTATACTTAATTTTTTCTTTATAATGATGATTTTGTTGCATTCTGTGTCTGTACTTACCAACATTTTATTCACTTCATATTAATACACTGCTTACTACAACTCATTTAAAACTGTTTTTCAGTCAGTTATTGTTTTGTTGAGTGAAAACAATTCTATCTTTTGTTGAGATGATGGGTACCTATTACAATAACTCTTTTATGTATATTGGGTACTTTCTTTGAGAGTGATCTACTATCCCCTTATCATTTTTATGCCTTTGATGTTTGATTGTTTCCTTAATAATATTTTTATCACAGCAAAGCAGTGCATACATTGTGGAATATTATAAAATAAAAGGTATTCAAAAGAAAACTGAAAGATCAGTCTGACCTTCAAAAAATAACAAACATAATTAAAAGGATACATGCATACCCTTTAGATGTTTCTATGGACTAAAAATACACATAGATAAATGTAAAATATTACTTGTCATCTAAAACGCGAAGGTCTCTATTAATATTCCAGGTCAGCCTGTGTGTGTCTCTCAGTTGCTAGCTTATTGTTTGCCAAGGGTGACAGAAGCTAGAAACATCACTAAATGCATCATAACTCATTTTGTGCCAATATTTTTTTTCCACTAGGACATATTGACTTACCAATTTGATGATTTGGGGATCTTCTTTTTGGGATTTCTTATTTAGATGATATAGCAGAAAGGTACTGATTTCCAGGACTCAGATGTATTTGAAACAATCATAAACTGACTTGGCCTTGGAAGAGAACAGCCTAAGACTCTTCTTTCTGCTGGTGACATCATTGTTTCAGAGTATATGTTAATACTATCACCTAGGCCTCTGTATTTCTAAGTGTAACCATGGTCCTTTCTTCACCCAACCTTGCTCTGAATAATGGCATGAAGACTTACATTTATTTAATAGCTTTTAGCGTTATGCTAGGTCTGTTCCCTACTTGCTTGTAACTCAGTTATCCCGTTCATACTAATCTACATTCTGACCTACCTCTCCTCAGTTTCATACTTCTCTAGTTGGCAAATCTTCCCACTTCTGACTCTTTACCAGAGTTTCTCTCTCTCTCTCTGCTGCATGTCCCACCTTGTATTTTGCCTTTTGCTATAGGTAATAGGCTTTTTTTATTCTAACCAATCTGAAGGTGCCTTAGACAGGCAAGGAAGGACAGAGACACACCTTCACACAGTGCATATAAACGTTATCCCCATACCTAGGACTATCTCTTATAAATAGATTTACAACTCTTTTTCCCATTAAGAAACATTTTCTATTCTCACTCTGTTTGGTTCATTTATTTTAAAGGATATTATTGTATTGTCACCTCACAAATTCTCCCATAAAAGTTGATTGCTACATACTAATTTGTACAGAATTTGTTGTTGTTTTGCCTTAGTCTGTGTTTCCCCCCATTTGTCTCACTTGTTTTCCTATCTTCTTTTCTCTCCCCAACTCTCTCCATTTGGTGTTCCCTCTCTTTCTCCATACACACAAACAACATGTCTACACATGCAGACATATTCACACACGCACGCACACACACACACACACACACACACACACGTGATCAATTTTCCTTGTTTACATCATTAGCAAGGAGACAGTTTGAGAATTAAAATTATCGTGAAAGAACTTGGGTGTCACTGCTGAAATAGATTGAAAGCAATTGATATGGAAAGATTTTTAGCTTCTCAGCCTTTTACTTATATTTCCTCCCACTCAAGAAACGCATTCAAGGAAATTTTAACTATATAGCCAAAAATTGTGTTTGTAACGTCAATGGATATTTGGGTCTGTTGAAATTTCCCTGGGGCAGAAAATGAAAGGTCAAATATAATCCATCATTCATATATTCCCAAATATGTTTCTGTTTCATTTTTCTCTGTCCTCACAAACATTCCAAGCTGATCATGGTGCACCCACGACAACAGGACGATTAATGGAAGAGAGTGAAAGAAAGGGATTCAAAGAAGGCAAACTGGTTTAATAACCCAACTGCCCTTAGAAAATGTGGCTAATGAAATGCACTTTCTCTCTAATGGCTCCCATTGCAGGGTACTGTGCAGTTTTCCCTGAAAATGTGATACAGTCTTGCTTTACAAATCATCTTGATTTCCTCTTGTTGTCACCCTGTCTAATTCTGCTGAGTTACTGGCGGTACATTGCATCCTGTGACGGAGAATTATTGCCACCCATCTCACCAGATATCAGATTTTTCTGATTATATGACTTTAAATCATATCTTCCACTAAGAACTGGTGACTTAATTTTCCTGCAGTGTAATTGATAAAGAAGAAGATAACTGCCACGAACTGATGTGCTGCTCTGTGCTGCTCTGTGATCTCGTAGCCTTGGCTGTGAGAAGCTTAGTGTAGAATATGCTCAGGGACAGTACTCAGTAATTACGGATTTGTTAGTGGATGAGAGATGACGGGACAGCAGGGGAAAGTGATTTGTAGGATAATCAAATCGGTTTAGAGGATGTAGGATTAGAATAACACAGACATTTGTTCTCTGGTTGTTTTACCAAGACAGCACTGTGGCAACTTACAAGCCACTGCTACAGAGGATGGACAACTGTGTACTTCTGGATCAGTGGTTCTCAACCTGTGGGTTGCCACCCATTTGGGAGGTGAATGACCCTTTCACAGGCGCCACATAATCAGATATGCTGCATATCTGATACTTACATTACAATCCACCACAGTGGCAAAATTGCAGTTATGAAGTAGCAACAGAAATAATTTTATGATTTGGGGAGTCACCACAATATGAAAAACTGAATTAAGGTGTTGCAGCATTAGGAGGGTTGAGAATCACTGCTCTTAAGTAGAAGGAGTCTGTTTGGCCAAAGGTCATGTCATTCCCAGGCACACACGCACTCCTTACTCCTCATACACACACATAGACACACAGACACACACAGACACACACATACATACGCACATGCACATACACATGCACAGAGAAAGGAGAGAGAGAGAGAGAGAGAGAGAGAGAGAGAGAGAGAGAGAGAGAGAGAGAGAGAGAGAGAGAGAGAGAGAGAGAGACATTCTCAGGAGCATCCTGGCTAAAATTCATGATTTTCTTTGCATTTTGCTGTCCAGGAATGGGTCAAATTCCCATTTTAGTGCTCATAATTGCCCGATTCTGAACTTAAAGGATTAGCTCTCAGGGAATCCCTTAAAAGTTTAGAGAACTATCCAGGATTTATTCTGGATAAGCCTCTGGAAGATTGGGATACTTATCTCCAGCATGCATTCCCATCCAGCCCTAAGTACGGTTAGAAATAGAACAAGATGAGGACTCCCCTAGAGGAGGAGAAAGTTAAGCCTTTCTTCTATGAACAAAATAGATTTATTGCACTTTAAAAATTGAGACAATTCACAGCATACCTTTTGGTAATATGATCATGTCCAGAAAGTGATAGATCCAGACCAGTGTACTACACATGCCTATTTATTTATCTTAAGATTTCTAGGGAACACCAGGACTGATGGATATTTGCATGGACTTTCTATTTACAACTTATTTAAGTGTGATTTGATTTTTTTTCAGATGAGAAGAAATGAATACCATGAACAAGATCTTTCTGCAACACACTTTTTGCTCAATCAGTTAAAGTGACATCATAGGTGCATTCAGTAAAGAACTGTGATTTTTTTTTTTGATGTTGTTGGTTTTGTTTTTTGACTTTGAGATTTTCTTTTTTTGATATTGGGATAAGTAATTTGCGCGGTTTTCCTTAGAACAGAGATAACGGAACTAGTTTGTTATAAAGAGAAACAACTCAGAGTTGCCCAAGGCCTTCCTTGGCCATGTACAGCAGCTATCCTTGCTGCGAGGATTGTGGTTTTGTGTCATGTACAAAATTCACCCAAGAGGAACAGCAAATGTGAGGTAACTTTAAAGGCCCAAGGTTTTATCAACCACTAAGCATGATTTAGAGCTTCATTCTACTCTAGGAGGCTCATAGATTTTAAAATAATACAAATTTAAGATAATGCTGTTACAGTGAGGTCATGGCACAAGCTGGGCAGTCGTGGTGCATGTCTTTAAGCCCGGAACTGGGGAGGCAGATGCAGATGTATTTCTTAGTTTAAGGCCAGCTTAGTCTACAGAGTTCCAGGACAGCCAGGGCTACATCGAGCAATCCTGTCTTAAACATGTTTTTGTAATTAAAACATAGTTATTATATCAATTTACACACCCTTCCCCCTCCAAACCTTCCCATGTATTTCACCTTGCTTTCTCTCAAAGTCAAAACCTCCATTTCTTTCATTTTGTGTTCTGTCTCTCTGTCTCTGTCTCTGTCTCTGTCTCTGTCTCTGTCTCTGTCTCTCTCTCTCTCTCTCTCTGTGTCTCTCTCTCTGTGTGTGTGTGTGTGTGTGTGTGTGTGTGTGTGTGAAAGAGAGAGAGAGAGAGACAGAGAGACAGAGACAGAGACAGAGAGACAGAGAGACGGGGGAATATGCCTAGGTATACACACACAATCTGCTCAGTCTACATGATGTTATTTGCACATATATGATTTCAGGGCTGACCACTTGGTATTGGATAAGCAAACAGAGTGTTCTTCCCTTGAGGAGACTATTTGTACCACTGTTAGCATTCCTTAGTTGTCTTTAGTTTAGGGTCAAGGCCCCATGAGACTTCCTTATATGTTAGCATATTTATTGATGCCACCTTACTCAGGTCTTGTTTAGGCAGTCATGTTGATGAGACGCCATGGGTGTAACTTCTCTGACATTTCTTGGAGATGCAGTCTCACACTGTTCCTCATTTCCCAGCACCATTCATTTTTATTTATTTTTATTTTGCATCTCTGTAAAATATTAGATGCCTGTAGTTATGCATACCCATGTCTGGGCCTTCAATTTTGTTGTATTGGTCTACACATCTGTTTTTGTAATAGTACCTTATTGTTTTTAATTACTATGGCTTTGTGATCTATCTTAAAATTGGGAATCCTAATTTCCCCTCAGTTTCCTTCTTTTCAAGATTCTTTCTCAAGATTTTTTGGCTGTACAGGCTCCTTTGTGGGTTCATATTAATTTCAATGTAGTGTTATTCTATTTCTGAGAAGAATAAGATGGGGTTTTTATTTGGAATACATTGAATCTGTAAATGGCTTTTGGCATAATTGTCATTTTCTCAGTATTAATTCTACCAATCCATGAGCATGGCCTGTCTTCTAAAGGTTTTCTCCAATTCTTTCTTCAGAGATTTAAAGTTTTTAAAGTAAAGGATTTTTACTTCTTTGTTTAGGTTTATTCCTGGATATTTTATTTTGTTAGATTATTGTGAACAAGATTCTGTACATGAACACTTTCTCTTTACGATCACTGTTAGTGTATAGAAAAGTTACTGAGTTGCGCAACTTAATTTTTCTTGTCCTGTAACATTGCTGAACTTGTTGATTATTTCTGGAATATTTTGGTAGAATTTTTGTGACTGCCAATGTACAGTATCATGTTTTATACAGACAGTGATGGCTTGTGTTTCTTTTCTGTTTCTCTCTCTTCAGTTTCCTTCATTTGCCTTAGTGTTCCAGCTAGTACTTGGAGCACAGTGTGGAAATGGGTATAGTGAATGGGTATAGTGAATGGGTATAGTGAATGGGTATAGTGAAAATCCCTGGCTCATTCCCGACTTTAGTGGACTTGCTTTAAGCTCTTCTCCATTTAGGATGATGTGGGCTGTAGGTTTCTCATGTATAGCTTTTGTTGTGCTGAGTTATGCTACTTTTTTTTATGCTATATTTTTTAAGAATTTTTATGATGACATCATGTTGGAGTTTGTCAAAGGATTTTATGCGTTGATTTTGATCATGTGATTTTTGTCCTTAAGTTCATGTGTCTTATTCCATTTACTGACTTGTGTGTGTTGAACCATTCCTGAATCTCTAGAATAAAGCCAATTTTGTCATGTGGGTTTTTGATGTATGTTTGTATTTAGTTATCAGGGATATTGGTCGATAGTTTGTTTTGTTGTTACTTTTGTGTTTTATTTTATCCCAGTTTCTGATGTGTCATGTTTTTAATTTTATTCAATTACAAAAATTTAAAATTCTCTTCTTTTTTTTCTCCCATGACCTAATTTTCATTCAGTAGTTTTCATTCTGTTTAGTTTCTATGAGGTGTTTACATCTTCATTTTTATTGTTCTTGATATCCAGCCTTATTTTTTAATGGTCAGATAGAATTCAGGATGTATTTCCAATTTCTTATATTTGTGAAAGCTTGGCTTATATGGTTAATTTGCCAGAAAGTTCCATGGTCACAGAGAAAAAAGTGTATTGGTGTTTAGGTATGATGTTCTGCAAATGACTGTTATAGCCATTTGGCTAATATAACTTAACTTCAAAATTTCTAGTTAGCTTTTGTCCTGATGATCTGTCTTTTGGTGAGAAATCCATTCTCACTCTATTGGGGTCAACCTGGCCTGTGATTTGTGATTTCAGATCTAATGGTGGTTTCGTTTTGTTTTAGTAGAATTGGGTACCCTTGTGTTTGCTATGTGAATCTTTAGGATTGCTATAGCTTCTTTGCAGATTTTTACTTTAGTGAGTATGAGGTATCCTTCTCTATCTTTTTAGACTAATTTTAGTTTGATCTATTTTGTCAGCTATTGGAAAATATATTTTTATTTTATTTTCTTGGATTATCTTGTTGCATCCTTTTACCCAAAGTGTTGTAAATGTTGGTGGTAAGGCATGTTTCTTGGAGGCAGCAAAAAAATCAATTTTGTTTTCTAATTCAATCTGTTGGTAGTGTCTTTTTATTGGGGAATTGAGGCAATGAATACTGAGAATTATTACTGAACAACATTTATTACTTTGTATTATTGTGCCGAGGTGTTGTTTTGTTAGCCCCCTTTTTGTTAACTGTTCTGAGGTTATATGTTTTATCATCTTGGTTGTGTTTAATCTTCTTTAGACCAAACTATTTCTTTTTATGCTCTATAGAGTTTGTTTAATGTACTTAAATTTTTTAAATTTGTTTTTATCACAAAACATTTTTTTATTATAACTTATAGTTTTGCTATTTAAAACTGCCAGTCTAGGCTGTCATCTGAACTCGTAGAAAATTAATCAAGGCCCTTCTGGATTTCAAAGTTTCTATTGAAAAGTCAGTTGTTATGCTCATGGGTTTGCCTTTCTAGTGGCATGGTCTTTTGTCTTTAGTTTTTAATATCTTTTGTTTTTACATGCATTTATTATTTTGATTATTATATGTCATGGTGAATTTCTTTTCTGATTCCATTTGGTGTGCTGTATGCCTCTGCACCTTGATAGGGTTCTCTTTCTTTCTATTTAGGACATTTTCTAGTATTATTTCATTGAAAATATTTCCTATGTCTTTGACCTGACTTTCTTCTCCTACAACTACAATTCTTGGGTTTAACCTTTTCTTTTTCTTTCACATTCTACAGCTCCTAGATGTTCTTGTTTTTTTTTTTTTTTTTTTTTTTTTTTCTGACTGAGTTAATCCATTTATTCTACTCTTTTTGAACTCTGGTATTCTGTATTTCACTTGATCCTATCTGAATGTTGCTTCCCCCTTTCCCAGACTCTTTCTGTTGCTATGAAGAGACTCTACAACCAAGGCAACTCATGTAGGAAAGAATTTATTGAGGGCTTGCTTACAGTTTCAGGGGCTTAATCCATTATTATTCATTACCATGGCAGGGAGAACGGTGGTAGGAAGCATGGTGGTAGGGAGCACAGTGGCAGGGAGCATGGTGGTAGGGAGCACGGTGGTAGGGAGCACAGTGGCAGGGAGCATGGTGGTAGGGAGCATGGTGGCAGGGAGCACGGTGGTAGGGAGCATGTGACAGGGAGCACGGTGGTAGGGAGCACGGTGGCAGGGAGCACAGTGTTAGGGAAGCACGGTGGCAGGGAGCATGGTGGTAGGGAGCACGGTGGCAGGGAGCACGGTGGTAGGGAGCATGGTGGCAGGGAGCATGGTGGCAGGGAGCACAGTGGTAGGGAGCACGGTGGCAGGGAGCACAGTGGTAGGGAGCACAGTGGTAGGGGGCATGGTGGTAGGGAGCATGGCAGTAGGCAGGCATGGTGCTAGAGAAGAAGCTAAGCGCTACATCCTGAGCCATAGGCCAAGAGAGACTGGGAGTTGTGAAGCTTGAATTTTGAGTTTTCAAAGCCCACCCCTAGTGTCATACTAACTCCAATACGGCCATACCTCATAATTCCTCTGATTCTATTGAAGAGTTTCGTTCCCGGTGGCTAAGCTTTCAAATACAAACCTATGGTGTCTCTTCTTATTGAAATCACAGCAGATTCAGCAGGTTTTCATTTTGAGTCTTACTTCAGTTTTTCTTTTCTTTAGAGATTCTATCTCCTTATTAAATTTTAGTCTACATTTAAATTATTTTTATTTCATTGACCTGTCTGTGGTCTCATAGTTTTCAATCAGGTATTTATTCTTATAATCTTTGAGTTTCTTAAAAGTATTTATAATTGATTTTGAAATCATTTTCTTATGCATTAATTTGCAAAGTTAATTTTCTATGAGAACATTATGAAGAACTTGGTAGTTTCTATAAGAGATATATTTCCTTTTTTTTTTTTTTTTTTTTTTTTTTTGTCTTTCGAGACAGGGTTTCTCTGTGTAGCCCTGGCTGTCCTGGAACTCACTCTGTAGATCCGGCTGGCCTCGAACTCAGAAATCTGCCTGCCTCTGCCTCCCAAGTGCTGGGATTAAAGGTGTGTGCCACCACTGCTCAGCTGAGACATATTTCTTGCTTATTCATGTTATTTGTATTTTTGCAATATAATCTAGGATTCTGGAGTTAGATATTAGCGGTGTTTCTCGGAATGGATATCTGGTCTTGGCATTGTTGAATGGATGTTTGCATCTTTGTTTGCTGTTTCCCCAACTTGTGAGTTTGTAGAATAGTTGAGTGATTCTTAGTTTTTCATCTTGAAACCACTGTGTTGATGTGCAAATAATATATCAGAAGGGGTGACAGTCAGGCTACAGATAGATTCGGTGTCTATGTCTAGAGTTCTCATTTGGTTTTCATGTAGTCCTGAAGTGCTGCAGTGAGTGAGAAGTCTGCCTCTGGGGATATCTATCTGGGTTGTGGGTCAGACTGTAGGTGTGGTCCCAGGACTGTGTTGGAGTTTCAGATCATACTCCACAATGTCCTAGATCAGTTCTGTTTATAGATTGGTTGAAAGGTAAGCTGGTGGGAAATTTGGCTCTGGGATTTTGTTATGGTGTGAACTTTATTTGTCACAGAGCTGAGAGGTGAGTGAGATAGCTAATAGGTGGATGGTGGAAAGACTTTCTCTGTCCATCTCTAACTGGGGGTCTAGAGACAAGCTGTGAATAGGGTTAGCTGATAAACAGCCTTATCATAATGGGCAGAGGAATGGATGTAGGGGGTTTTCCTTGGAGGTCTTGGCCAAAATCTATGTGACCTTATCAGGATTGGTGATGAGGAAGATGAGATCTGGGCAGACAGACTGGCTCTGGAGGTGACTAACTAAAATTCTGGATCAGGCTCTAGATGGTCCTGGGTCAGGGCAGTGAATTGAGGCAGTCCTAGGAGTTCCAATCTGGAATTCCAGGTCAGAGTAACATCCCAGTTTGGGATTATGAATGGGTTGACTGAAAGGCAGGTGGAAAGAGGAATTGGCTATAGGGTCAGACTCCAAGTGGTTCTAGGTCAGTGCAGTAGATGTGCATGTCCTTAAAAAAACCCTACTGAGTCCACTTAGTGATGCCCATGTGCACATGCGTATGAACCAGCATGGGGAGCCTACAAGAAGCCACCTCTGCTAGCTTATATTTTATGTATGATTTTTTTTAAAGAAAAAATTTTCCTTCCCACAAATCATAAAGTATACATTTTCCTTTAAAGTTCATATTACTGATTTTTCTTCTTTTATAATTCATTAGCACTTATTTTTATAAACAATATAAAGAAGAAATATCTTTTGTATATTTCTATGTAAATCTTTAATTTTCCAGATATTTAAAATTTCCAAATTTTTAAAGAGTCAGAAACTCAGAGAATATATATGTTTGTTTCTATGTAAGTACATAAGTATGTGTGTATGTATGTATATATGATGTAAAGTACATATACATCATATATACATACATATATACATATACACACACACATATATATGTATATATATGCATATATACATATATATATATACATACATATATATGTATATATGCATATATACATATGTGTATATATATATACCCACTGAGCTCATTTAATGTTGCTAATATGCATAAGTATATTTTGAGCTGACTGCTTGGATTGGATAACTCACGAGAGGGCTTGTCTGTAGAGAAGACTGAGTCTTCCTCTCTCTGAAACCATTATTTGCCTGTAGCTGTTCATTTCTGGGTGTGGCCTTTTGGGATTTCCACCATCCATGTTGCCATGTCAGTCGTGTAGTCCATTTTCAGTCTTTTTTCAGGTGGCCATATTGTTGGGATTTCGTGAGTGCAGCTTCTCTGATGTATACAGAAGATATTATGAGGATATAGTTTTGCTCAAATTAGTCCCCTTCCAGTTGGAAGGCATTCTGTTAGGCATTAGGACTCAGAAAGTGAAGCAGTTGTAACTGAATTGGTAAATCCTGACTGAGGAAAGACTCATGGAACACTTCCTAGAAGATCATGACAATGTGGTTGTCGATAATGAAGCTCATGAGAAAATTGGTGCTAGAATTTCTTATTGGAAGATGGTCATGCAGACATCCTCTTCCTAGTGTGTATCCAAATTCTGGACTCCTAGAAAGAAGCAGGCACTTATTTTCAGTCCTATTTTTTCAAATATGTTAGTAGAATGAGCCATTCTTCTCAAGCAATGGCAGCAGCCCTTCATGGTCAACTGAGTCAGCCTGGCACACAGGCTTTTCCAAGCCAATAGCCTTAGTTCCATTACATAACTCTGTCTACACAGGCACACAAGCATACTCACATTTTATCGCACAGGTATAAGAAGGCATACTCTGCCTGCTGGGTAGCAATTAGTACTTTTAGACTATAATACCCCATAATGCCAATTGTTACCTAACAAATCTTTAAAACATAAAATGAGAAGGAAGTTGTGCTTTCTATACGTGTATAGACATATTAATCATATATTTTTATGGTCTTGACTCACATTTTTACCATTTACCTGGTGTGTGTGTGTGTGAGAGAGAGAGAGAGAGAGAGAGAGAGAGAGAGAGAGAGAGAGAGAGAGAGAGAGAATACATGTGTGCTGTGGCAAACATATGGAGGTCAGAGGACAACTTTCCTGAGTGAATTCTTGCCTTTCACCTTGTTGAGGTGAAGTCTCTTTGGTTTCTGCTGCTGTACACTCCAGGACAACTATAGATCACATTTTTTTTTGTTTGTTTGTTTTTTGAGACAGGGTTTCTCTGTGTAGCCCTGGCTGTTCTGGAACTCACTCTGTAGACCAGGCTGGCCTCCAACTCAGAAATCCACCTGCCTTTGCCTCCCAAGTGCTGGGATTAAAGGCGTGCACCACCACCGCCCGGCCTAGATCACATTATTTAAATTGAACTATGTATTCACACATTTTCATGAAATACAGGATGGGTATTAAAGACACTGGGGACTAAATAATAAAAAATAATTATTTTCTCACCTTGTATTTTTTTCTTGTTGCTTTTGGAGATAAGGTTTGTGTTCGATTCCTTCTTGGAAAAGGAATCTTATTTTGCTTTTTATTTTGCTTTTGGCTTTCCCTAAAGCAGTGTTTTGTTTCTTGAAGTCCACTACAGCTTGTGATTAGACGCTTGACGCTCTTTCACAGACTGTGCTGTTTTCTTATCACCTCATCTTTTAAGCTTTCAACTGTATTTCAAGTTCTGTGTGTGCGAGCCTCTTGGCCCAGGTGCACAGTGTTTTGCCTCGGTGCTTTTCTCGAATCTCTGAGCTGTTTGATGCTTCTCGTGACAACCCTTCCTTGGTTCTTTGGCCTCTTATTCATTAGCTTACACTGTATAGAATACTAGTTTTTGGTTTTTTTGTGGGGTTTTTTTTGTTTTTGTTTTTTTTTTTTTGGTTAAAGGCTAAGTCAGGAAAAATACAAAAGACAGTTAGCTTTTTGGCATGAATATTTACTTTTTATTTTATTAGCTATTAAAAATAAAAATTTTAAAAATTTCTGGCTTTTTCCTACTTACAAAAGTCCTCAAATTTGTCTAATTAAAAATAGAGATAAAAATTTGAGGGAATAAAATAGAAGATTTTAGCCATTACGGTCTCTATCAAAGGTTATAACATCAAAGGGAACAACATTTGTCCCTTCCTTTTTGTCTTCCAAACCCTCCCATAATCTCCTCTTTGCTCTTTGTCAAATCATGGCCTCTTTTTTCAATAATTGCTACTACATACATATAGATATAGATTCCTACATATCTATCTATCTATCTATCTATCTATCTATCTATCTATCTATCTATATCTCCTTCTCGGTCTGTATAATGTTACTTGTATGTATACTGAAAGTGAGAGAATAGTCTTCAAGATGCACACTAGTTGGCTACCCAATACCAAAAAGGAATATTTTAAAGTAAGGACTTGGAAGAAATTGTATTTGGGATGTAGTTTTAGAAGATAACATCTCCATTTTTAATTGAACAGAAGATTTTATATGAATCTATTCTTTATGGTTATATGGAAGAATATTTTATTGCTATTTATAAAAGTCTGCATCAAAATAATACAATATTGGTTCTCCCAGAGTGTGAGCTATTTTGAAAAAATTATGTTCAAATGACTGCTAAATTTCAATAATTGGCCAAAAAGACAAAACTGGATTACTGTCCAAATGATTTGTGAAGTAAGGGATACTTTAGAGCTCTTGAGATCTCCTCCATACCTCTTAAAATTCTGGGTTTGTCTCAGCTTCCTTCCTCTCTGTTTTCCCTGCAATTTCTACAGATGGCCACAGCTCATGGTTCGCAGAAAAATAAAGACTATGCAGCTAGCTCTCCTCTCTCTCTTGTCAAGGCCACACATTGCACAGCTTAAAGCTTCCAAACACCTAATGTCTGCTCCTTCAGTCTCAGTGGAGAGAGGATCTTTTACTACTCCCTCACAAGGTGATTGACAGATATCCTTCCCAACTTCCCTCTTGTTACTGTTCCCTATCTATCTATCTATCTATCTATCTATCTATCTATCTATCTATCAATCATCTATCTATCCATCATCTATCTGTCTGTCTATCTATCTATCCATCATCTATCTATCTGTCTGTCTGTCTGTCTATCTATCTATTTATCATCTATCATCTATCTATCTATCTATCATCTATCTATCTATCGATCTATCATCTATCTATCTATCTATCATCTATCTATCTATCTATCATCCATCTATCTATCATCCATCTATCTATCATCTATCTATCTATCTATCTATCTATCATCCATCTATCTATCATCTATCTATCTATCTATCATCTATCTATCTATCTTCTATCTATCTTCTATCTATCTTCTATCTATCATCTATCTATCTATCTATCTATCTATCTATCTATCTATCATCTATCTAACCTCTTTCTTCCTCTCTGTCCCCTTTCTTACACCTTACTGTTCTCTCTGTCTCTCTCTCCCTCCCTCTCTCTCTCTTATAATCTTCCTTGTTACTTTCCTCTCTGCCTCACTTCCTTTCCTTTTGTCTCTCTCTTTTAGTCTTTAGACATTATTCACATTTTTCATTTTTAAAATTTTAATTACTTTTCTTTTCAGCTAGCATACAAAGTGATAACTATCATTAACCCATGAGTATTGTCATAGTCCTCCTTCCCTATTGCCTTTCTCGGTGTTCCCAGACACCCATGGCTGTTTTCCTTCCTTTCAGCTAGTTCTCTCTCTCTCTCTCTCTCTCTCTCTCTCTCTCTCTCTCTCTCTCTCTCTCTCCTCCCTCTTTATACACATACATATGCATATATATGAAGCACGTTTCTTCATTTAAACAATAGCAGTGCAGCACCACCCAGACACAGCCAGCATTCAGCTTCTCTCCTTTGTCATGAAAAGCCAGTCATAGAACATGTAAGCCTTTGCACCATGACAGGAGAAGCATCACCCTGAGGGTGGCATCTGATTTCAAGCTTAGGGCACTTTCCAGGAAGACTCATTCTCATTCCTCACTGCATCTGATGTTTATCGTGTGTCGTTTGAGTTCTGTTATTGCTGCTTTGTGTAGGCTAATAACACAGTAAGTGCTTGGAAGGCAAAGAGATGCTCCCATGCCATCACCAATGAAGCAGCTGGATACCGTGTACTGAGAACATCACCGTTCCAGACACTGAGCTGGATTCTCATATTGATTATCTCATTTCATTGTCCTGACAGTCTCATGAGATAAGACAGTCATTCCCATCTGAAAAATGGAATTGGGAGCAGCAAACACTAAGTTACTTGCTTGGGCACACAAAAGAAGGAGGGAACATTTTTGATAGCTCTCTTGCTGGGATTCTGGCACTGTCTATCTTTGGGGACAGTGAAGTGTTACCCAGGGTGCCAGTCTTCAGATTGTAAAAGTGGCTGCTCTCTGCAAAGCTCCTGAGGCTGCCAGGTTCCCTCATCTTCCCTGCTGTCATCTGTACATCCTCTTATCATAGCGGGCTTCTATGCAGGCTTAGCATGACAGTCCTGTTTCGCCTCCATCTTGAGTGGCTGAGTCAAACCCTGTGGGTGAATGTAGGCATCTGTGCTTCGGACACACACACCCGTGAACTGATGTGGAGAAGTTTGCAGTTCATTTTTCTACTGAGCACCCTGCCTTTGTTCTGTGCTGTTCTCCTCTGAATGGAGGAGACGTTACACTCTACATAATGAAATAGTTGATAATTCAGCTTTCCTGTGGACAATGGTACTGAGAGTAATTCTTAAGGTCCGTTTGATTCTTTTATTGAAAGACAAGTGCAAACACTTACTCTGGGCCAGACGAGTCCTTGTGGGAATGTGAGCTGATGTTAAGAGCTGTATGATTTTCTCTGAATATGGAAGAAAAACAAGTCATCTCTCCTGAAACTGTTTCTGGTCCAAAGTTCACTCAAATCTTTAAAACATTTGGCAAATAAATGTTGATATTTCAGTTTCTCTAGTAATAGTTTCTGTTGTATGCAATGGATTTTAGTGAATAAGAAGTTTTATGGTAAAATATTGAATTTACATGGTATTATTAACACTTTACTTATGACTTTAATTCATTTTGGTTTGTTTAGAAGTATTTGAAATCACTAAGGAAGAAATGTGCACTGTGGCCTTTGAGTAACTTCTCTGGCAATATCAGTTTAATTCTTCTATTCTGAGCAACAAAATACCAAAATGAAGTTTGAAAGAAAGAAGATATTGCTTTTTACAAAGCATCTCTCCTTTTCATATTAATAATGATGTGGGTTTTTCTCCTCGATACCTTTTACTTTCTCTATCCAGGTTAGGAAACTGTCATCAGGAACCACTGAATATCAGCCTTCATGCTCAAGACAAATGTAGTGTTCCTGTGACTTATGGCACTAATGGAAGCCTTCTGGGAGCAATCCATTTTGCTGATACACAGGAAGGAGATACAATGCTAATCCCACAAGCCTTTTTCATAAACAAGGATAAGAAAAAAAGCAATATATTAATTAGCACAGAAAAGGGAGATGTGAAAGATGGAATTACAGAGTCATACAGTAATCATATGTACAAGAATTAGGTCTAACCATGCTTAAAGGAAAGGCTGAGACAAGCACTGACAATTCAGGTGGTCTAGAACTTTATCGAAGGGCATCAGAATACAATCCTCATTGGGATTTGGAAAAGACTGCTTCTATTTTGTCAGATAAAATTCCTGACCTGAAAATAACTATATGTATAGATTTAGCCTTAGGCAAGATTGATTCTTACCTTGGAAAATAGGTTTGAAATAAGTCTTTCAAAACTGAAGATTGTGAGACTCAGATAAAATTGAAATCCAACCCTAGCTTCCCTAAATAAAGAGATGCGTGATTATCTCATCTTTCCAGGACTCCATTTCTTGGTTGGACTAGATAATCAGAAAAGACTTCCAACTCAATCATCTTATGGCATTGGGTTTTTCAATAGTTAAAAACAAATGAGTGGAATTGTAATAAAAGAGACTACACTTCCAGTAGGAAAGGAACCTCACTATCAAATGTATTCTACCTGCTGCATAGACCTGTGAAAAACCCGTGTGATCTGAGCAAGACTTCAGACCTTTCGTTTCCTCATCTGTAAATTAGAAATGGTGCAGCCTGATGGCACTGAAGGCAGTTACAAAAGAAATAGAACATGTGTCACTGGACCTGAGCTATCCTAGTCAAATACCACATACAGAATGGCTTAAATAAGGCCAAATTCTGCTAGTTCTGCAGCTGTGTGTCCTAGGTCAAGGTCTGTTACAGTCTTTACTGGTAAGGCCTCCCTTCCTGGCCTGCATATAGGAGCCTTCTCTATTCATACATTGATGGAGAGAGAGAGAGAGAGAGAGAGAGAGAGAGAGAGAGAGAGAGAGATTATATTTTCTTATATTTCACTATCCTTTTTGAAAATATAGCCCTTATTGGTAAATGTGATTAAAGTTGCCTTTATTACTTCTGCTAACTCAATTAACACTGATACATGAACAGTTCATTTGGGGACACAGAAGAGTTATCCATAAGACATGGTATACAGAAGGTAAGGATAAGGTATACTTGGGTTCTTTGGCTTATAGTTCCATGTTCATTTTCCTGAAGATGACCATCTCTGTCCGATTCTGTCCTACTCTTATGATCAACATTCATCATGTCCTCACAGGCCTTTCTGTAAAGAGTCACACTGTGACTAGGGTTTCAACATACAAAGTCCAGTCCACAGTGCCACATATGAAACATTTCCATACACATCTGATTTTTTATTAATATGTAGATAACAGTAACAAAAGCACACCAGGCTACTGAGTAGATGTATTCAGTGCTAGTGAAACTACCTAAAGCTATCGTGTATGTAGACTCCTTAGTCATAGCCACACGTAAAATGAGTGCTCATACCCGTTTGAGCCAATACTTGCTCTTTAAGAGTTTATACTCCTGGGAGTGGACAGTTAGCTCAGTGGTTAAGAGATTTAGTTGCTCTTGCAGGTCATAGGTTAGATTCCCAACACCCACGTGTGGCACCATGGATATGAACTCAATACCTGGGGTAATATGACTTCTTTTAGCCTTCATGGGCACCTGCATTCACATGTACCTTCCTCTACATACATATAAATAAAAATAAGTCTGTAGAAAACAAAGTAAAATTTATATTATTGAAGCACTCTTACAGTTACACTAATAGCAGGAGGGGCAACAAACAAAAAGTTTAATAATTACATGCCAAAATACTTTATATTCTATATTGGATATAAATCTATCTGTAAAATGTTATATACTCAATTAAAATGTGGAAATCTATGCACACTGATAAAGAAAGATGTTCTAGCCTACCTGAAAGACAAAATACAATTTACAAAATAGTTTTTATCATATCATTATACTATTTTGCAGGTGCATAAGTTTTAGAAAAATTATACATTAACTTGTCTATGCACCCCTTTTCTGAGAAGTGGAATTTCAGAGACTTTAACTTATGTTATACCTTCATCTATTTTTTAATCTATTTAAAGCATACAGTAGGACCAAAAACTACCAATTTACTAAGCTAGCAAAATCCCTATTTCAATTCTAAATATTTGTGCTTATAACCACAGATAAATATATGTCTCACCCCTCATCAAAGAAATGTCTCTTTGCACAGGAGACCAGCACAGAAAAGTACAACCAATTAAAGTGCTGCATTGTAGAGCCCATTCTCAATGGATACAACTACAAGAAAATCCTGCATCTAAGGCTCAGGAAACATTGCAGAATAGGGAGCAGAAGAATGCTAAGAGCCAGAGGAGTTTGCTGTCAACTGTGTCTTCTAGGAATGTCAGAAGCTACACACATAAAGTCTCATTAACATGTCTGCCTAGACGAGAGCTAGCTGGACAACAAAGGCAATAATAACAAAATGAACAGGGGAAGCTCATGAGGCCTCAAGAACTACAAACAGCAAAGGGGTGCTGAGACTGGGAGAAATAGTCTTCTCCAGGGAGCACCAACTAGCTGTCCAATACCAAAGGTCAGTTTCCAAACAACATACAAGTAACAAACAGACTGAGCAGGTTACCTTTAGGAATATACATGCACATGTATATATAAATGCTATAGATATTACACCCAAACAGAGAATGTGAATTTAAACAACAGCAAGGGGGAAATGAGGTAACATGATAATCACAAAAATAAAATAGAAACTAGAAAGAAATGCCATGACCACAAACAACCTTAGGGAGAGAGGTTTTATTTTGACTTATGGTTCAAAAATGATCCCTCCAGAATGCATCAGAGACCTGGGAGGTGAAAAACTCTCAAGACTCAAAGTGAGGGACTTTAGATGAAATAATGCCCGACAATAGGGAGAATGAAGTTATAGAGCCCACCTCCAACAGGAAGACAGGGCATCAAGTGAGGAAGTAGGTTGCCATCCCATAGTCAAAACCTCTGAACCATAATTGTTCCTGTCTGCAAGGACAAGAATGAAGATGAGCCTGAGGAAAAGGAGGTCCAGTGACAGGCCCAAATTGGGATCCAGTCAAGGGGAGGTCCCAAGGCCTGACACTATTACTGAGGATATGGAGCGCTCATAAAAAGGGGACCTATAGTGACTGCCCTCCAAAGAAACCAACAAACAGCTAAAAGAGTCAGATGCAGATATTTTCACCCAACCATTCAACAGAAGTTGCTGACCCCTGTGGTTGAATTAGGGAAAAGCTGAAAGAAGCTAAGAAAGAGGGTGACCCTGTAGGAGGACCAGCAGTCTCAATTAAACTGGACCCCTGAGATCTCTCAAACAATGGACCACCAACCAAGCAGCATACACCAGCTGATATGAGGCCTTCAACACATATACAGCAGAGGATTGACACATCTGGGTTTAGACAGAGAAGCTGCAATTAACCCTCACAAGACTGGAAGCCCCAGAGAGTTTAGGGGTCTGGTGGCATAGGGGATGGGGACATCCTCGTAGAGACAGGGGAGCAAGAAGGAGGTATGGGATGTATAACAGTTAGAGGGTGAACCAGGAGGGGAATAAAATTTGGAGTTTAAAATAGATAGATAGATAGATAGATAGATAGATAGATAGATAGATAGATAGATAGATAAATTTAAAAATGATAGATTCCATAGGGATGGGGAAGGTATGGCATCATGAGCAGGAATGAGAGATCACATTTCATTTACACACAGGAAGGAAGCAACAGAGACCAGGATGTCTATGTCTAGTGGTATATTACTTTTATCATCAGTGCTCTTCTTTCCATAGACGTCACGGCCTTCCTAAACAATGACAATGGCTGGGGACCAAGTGTTTAAATATATAAGCCTATGGGAGACAGTTCTCATTCAAACTATTACAAATCACTACATCAATCCTATGACTTCATGTCCATTACTACTTTGATTTAATTAACATTTATACTTGGTGTTTTCATTGGCAATACTGTGTAAATATTCATAACTGAGCTGTGCAGAATATTATGTCCTACTTTATATGTTTAAATATCCACAGTTGTAAACTACCTCATATACCATTTCCTTTGTTTTCTAAATATATTTATGTAGGTTTTTACCTCTCAAACATTTTCATCAAGGGTATAGAATTATGGTCAAACACATAAACCTATTTTAGATAATGTCATTTCTCTTGGATTGACATTCAGAAAAACAGTAAGTAATAAAGTGCAGAAGGCACTCCTAAAATATTAACAAATCCTCCTTTGCCCATTCCTTTTTGTTTCATCTTTCTGAGTGAGCTCCTAAATTATTGTATCCTCATTTCTTCAAGGAAACACACACACACACACACACACACACACACACACACACACACACACACATTCACACATACACACACACACACACACACACACACACGACCAGAAATCAAGCAGGTAGTTGGGGAAAAAGTCCTTTTCTAATGTTGAGTTTCAAAGCTTATTCACTGAGGGAAAGGAAGAGACTTATGGTAAATTAAAATGCTTCAAATAAAGCCCTTAGAAAAATAGACGAGTGTCCTCTAGTCTACCCTTCCTGCTATATTACATGTCAAGGGGTAAATTAATAAAAAGACAGGAGTATGAGATGAATGGGTCTGAGGTTGTAGAAAGGTCAGTACTGACTAATGTCCAGTTGTTTCTGTGAGCACTGGAGAACCTCACACCTCAGGAACAGCCTAACAATAGTCTTATCACACTCTTCTGAATATATAACCCTCAAATGCAGCTGTACACCATCCATAGAGCATTCAAGGTAAAAGAAGCATCTGTGTCAGCATGTCCCTATCAATGACACGGTGTACATGAGGACCTCAGAGCAGGTTGGAATACTACTCACTTGAACTGGATAAATCCATCTTGACTTATATGACACAGCTTAATAGTACAATCCAGGAGGCTACTCATTAATATGGGATCAGTGTATATTATTGGTTTTATACACACACACACACACACACACACACACACACACACACACACTATGGTAGCACTTTATATGAAAGTTAGGTATTTGACCTGTTTATTTGTTTCTCAATTCAACAAACATAAATATGGCATAGACACCAAGTCTAAAAAGTAGACCAAACACTCTATTTTCCCAAGCAAGCCCATTAGTAGAATTGTTGCATGCAGGACATGATACAATTTGCCTCTCCTGGTGACGACACCTGAGAAAGGTCACTGAATGTTATATATTCATTGTAACTACTACTCTCCTATCCAATTTCCATTCCCAGCCCTAGTGCTGATGTGTCATTTATCATCCATAAACACCGATTAAGCCCCTGTGATACCACAGAATACTTGCCACCAACAAAGCAAGCCATACAACTTTACTTTGCCATCTGAGAGCATTCAATCTGACAATGACAGAGTGTTGATTTTAAGACTGGAGAATTTCTATGAATCTACACTTAAATAATATCTGGGTGACTCATAGAAGTAGACTATGAATTTTTAGGAGTAACAATACCCACTGTGACTTCTTTCTTTGACAGTGAACAAGAAAAGGAGAGAAGAGAGCTCCCAGAAAAGGGATTCCAATTAGTGAATACAGGTGGGATGAGGGGATTAGAAACCACCATTAGAATTTGGCAGACAAGGTCCAGAAATTAGTGATAAAAACTAGAGAGTGGATGTTTGAGGTAAAAATCTAATTGCATCATCTCAGATATCAAACTGGGGTAGTTGGGGATGCTAAGGTCTTTTGTGCACAGCGAAATAATTTTAAATTAAAAAATAATTATGGACAAAATTTGCAAGTTAGATTTTCTTATCCAAATTTACTTCCTTTGGTTTTTCTCCAGATTCTATTCTTAAATATATGTTCTAGCCATGCTAATATCCATGTTAACCATCAATAGTATTTAACTGCATTCAAATGCATTCGTGATTGTCCACCAGTCCTTCTCAATTACCTTGTAGAGCTAGGAGTTGATTCTGACATTCAAGAAGTCTATTCTCATTATCTACTATTTGAACAGAAGTGTGATTGCAGGCCATGGTCTATAATCACTTATCCTTGAGGAGGTAGAAATGCTGAAGAGATAACAGGCATGCCCATGAAAAAATGAAATAGCTCCATGTAGAATCATGTGATGTCATCTTTATTGTTAGTATATGAGCTATAGGAAACAATACAGAAAACTGAAGCATGAATAAATAAGAGTGCTTCAGAAAAACAGAGCTTGGATGGCTAATGACGCAGGGAGACACTAACTACATGTCATCGAGGGAGTTGGGGAGATGCAGGCAGGCATGAAATGCAGAATAGAGATGGGCAAGAATAGACCTAGATGTATTGGGATCGAATAACAGATAACTGTGAAAGTCAGAATTAAAGATCACAAGGTTAGTTCAAGTAGAATCATGACACTCTTTTTAAGACCTTGAGTGGGTAACAACTTTTCTGGCATCAACATAAGCATATATAAAGAATCTTGAGCCCACATCAGACCCATTTTAAAATTCTGACAATGACCCCTGAGAGACCTTTTCTAAAATGCAAATTGCCTTGTCCTTTCATTCCTGCTCTAATCCAACCTCTTCAGACCTAAGGCATCCAGAAGCTTTCCTTTTTGTCATAGGATAAATTAGCAGGGCTCATAGTCCTCCAGATTAGACCAGACTCTTCCACTGTCCTCTGCAGTTCCACCTAGACTTTCTGTTTCCTTCTGTGTCCTAATCTAATATGCATTTTCTTCTGACCAAAACATCTCTCCTGATTTTTTGCTAGTTTACTCAATGATATCTCTTGCTCTCCATGCTATGCCCCTGCTCATGACTTCTAGCAAGGGAAGAAGCCTTTCTTATTCCTCTGTTTTCCAGTATATTGAGGCAGGCTTTCTTCCTGACTCCAGAACTCATCAAGTGTGGTTATTTAAGCAACTTAGGTTTCCCCAGAGAATTTCCTGGCTCTGCTTTCCCAGTACCAAAATCACCATCTGAACTCATGCTTGCAATGAAAGTCAGCCCTTAGCCCAGCTCACAGCTGCCAGTTGGATTTTTACATTGTCCAAAGGACCTCAACTTCTAAGACTTTCCATATTCATAGTTTTACAAAGGAGATTGTTTGATTTAATCATGAAGTTATAGGATTATGCCTGATTATACTGTAGATTTCTGAGAACAGAGACAGTTAACACAGTAGTTACCAAAGATGCAGACAAGGAAGAATTCATTCAAGCATGTGGGTTCTGGTGGTAATATGAAGATAAACAGGGAGAGTGACTGCAAGACCAGTCAGGCAGTTAGAAAACTCTACAAGATCTTAAGAAATCAAGGTGGATTTCTGCCTGGCTTACTGGCAGTGAAGCAAGGAACACAGAGATGAGGAAAATACTCGGTTTAACAAACATTTTTGTGAAAACTGAAGGAGAAAATCCTGAAAAGTCTTGGAGTTGTAACAACTGCAGTGTAATCAGAAAATATTTGTCTAAGAAAATTATGCTTAAGCTGACACTGTATACACAGATTCAGGGGCAGTGAGTCACTCATGAAATTGTCTATGTAAAGGTCCTAGGCAGAAAACAAGTTGACTTTTTTTTTAAGGATTAAAAAACAACAACAACAAACAGTTTGAGTTAGCAGTGGATTTGGAGGAGATTAGAAAAATACATGGGAACCAGATTACAGACTTTCAAAGCAAGGAAGGTTTAAGGTATCAACTTTAGGAGAACTGATGAAATTGTCTGAGCAGGAATAATGTTATACTGTTTACATTTTAAAAGTACTGATCTATTTACAATATGAAACATAGATTAAAAAGGGGGAAAAAGTAAGTAATTGAATCTGGGTTTAATTTAGAGTCTTTGACTTTAAAGCCAATGCTTTCAATATGTAACCCTGTGACACTGATGCTCGTTGTGTAGTTCTGCACCCATTGGTTGTCTCAGACCAAATCCCTTCCTGTCCCGTTGCAGTGGTTCCCACTTCATCTTTTGTTAGACCATATCATTGTTAGAGAATCCAAGATTTTCATAAGGAAATGGAAAAGAATGTGGGCACTAGTGGCAATTTCACATTCCTTTTTCTTCTCTTCTTTCTTGGGTATTATTTTACACCACTGTTACATTGGCTCATAGTACGTAGCTGAAGTGAGTTTTCATGCTATATGAAGTGCCTAGTAATATTTGTCCAAAATGCAAATGCTAGAGAGATTTCCCCATCCCCAGAGACTTTGATTTCACTTCATCTGAATTAGGCTATGAATGAGAACACAAGAGGTCCTGAAGCAGGTGATACACTTCGTAAGACACTAGTGTTTGGTGAAAACTTTTACATTATATCGCAATCATGGTATGATGTCTTGGACATATCTATTCTGTCATGATTGTCATCATCTGAAAATAAAAGTAAACCTGGAGTTTATTAGCCTGTATATTTTTGGGAGATTTCTCTTCCCAGTGAAATATAACACACTACACAGATAACTAATTCAGTATCTTTCTTCAGTAAAGGGACCAAAATAATTATATAAACAATTTCATTACCAGTTCGTTTCAATGTGTGGTAAATATTTTATGCAGATTAATACTAGAAGTATTTTTTCCAACTGGCTAAGATATAATACTGCCTTTCCAATATAACATTGTTACATATAAGACTCAAATAAGTATTACCCAATAACTCTTTGGAGATGGTTTTATAATACAAAAAACACTTACAAAAAGGTGAATAATAGATGAAAACTAATCAAACTTCTTTACTATTAAACTCATACAAAATAATTACTAGTCTATGCAAGTGGTTATTCAAGGGGCAATAACAACAGCCAGTAAGATACACTGTGATTATAAATCATTATAAAAATCAACACCATAATTATATTTTGGAATCACATTCTGAAGAACACTTTTTAATGTAGAAGCTTTCATCCAGCTGGCTTCTTGTCTCTGTGCTTTCTGTAAAGGTGACTCATGTCATGAATGATTTTTCTGCTATATAAGGGCACCTTTACAGCTGATATCATGCATAATCAGGCCCTTTGACATGTGATCCTTTGAAAACATACCGTATTTTAATATTTTAAACTTGTCTTAACCAATTTACATCTTTTATCCTACAAAACTAGTTTTATCGTATCTTGAATGAGCCAGATAAAAAAAAATCAAGACATACATTTTTTTTTTAATGTTCAGAACCAATTCCAAAATCGAATCAGCTCTAGGTGGCCTCTTGAGAGATGCCATTTTATTCTCAACTCTTGATGGTCTCAGCTATAATAAGCATGTAATGACTTAAAAATACCCCAGGAATACTTTCTAGAGGCAGCATTTTAGTAATCAACTTTATTGAGTGGTTTAGGAATTATTATCTTATTTTATGAAGAAAGCATCTAATAAGTGAAGCACTATTCTATGTTTATAGACAATACAAGAAAAAAGGTTAAAAAAGTAAAAACTAACAGCTGTTCTTAGATCTTAACTTGTAAGAAATGAGGCATAAAATGTATAGGAAGGCAAGTATATCAGATAAATAAATTAAATGCAGATAAATTAAGAAGACTAAGGCAACGGGGGTGATAAACATGCCAATGATGACATCGTCAAAGATAACAGCATACACTAAGAGATATTAACAAAACAATGATTCAGGATTTATGAGAAGCAACAAGAATTGAAATGCCAAAGGTAATTTTGTGTTCCACTGAACGGTGAGTCTAAACTCCCATCCTTGATTCTAAGATGGCCATGGTGTCTTGTTTCTTTTGTATGTATAGAACTGATGCTCTTAAATAAGAACAAGTCAGAAAAATCCATGTAACTTCTGCCCATCAGATACGTGGGAACCTACCAGTGATCATTTAAAACGCATGTCAGCTCCAGGAACTATGATACTAGGGAATTCAAGAAAACCATTTAGAGGGCTGTATGTACTGAGAAACAGACTGTCTATACAGAGCCATCTATTCCATTCACTGTACCCTTGTAACTAACCTATGTGAGGAAGATGTCTTAGACAATCCATCCTTGTCAGGCATGACTTGGAAGAACAATAACAGCAGATCAGGCTCTCACAGTGCTTGCTGATTCAGCCACATCTTGTCATTCAAATGATCTAACCTGCGTTGACTTCTCTTCACATGTTCTTAAACCACAATGTCATAAGCATAATCAATTAGCTACTAATTTATTCAGTGACTGATAGGTTGTTTGCAACTGGATGGTTGAAAGAAAGAACATTTATACCTGATATATTTCCTAAACAGTCTATTCTAGCTTCTAAGTATAATCTGGACTTTGGAGGGAAGTAACTTATAAGCAGGAATATCCAACCAATAGTCAAAGCAAGAGGTAACAGTGGCCTGGATTAAAACAGTGACACAAAAAGAAGGGAGAAATAGAGTTTTAGATATGTTTTGAAGAGAAGTTGTCAATAATTGCTCAAAATAATAGATAGCACCCTTAGTTCAATTTTAACTTTGAAAATATGTTATGTCATGTGCTAAGGTTGTCTAGAAATTTCTGGATCATGTAAACAACCTATATAAATGAAAATATTTTGAATCTGTATTTGAACCAGAATCTGAATTTCTGTTTGGTAAGTTGTTATAAAAATAGGGGAAATTTACATATTTTACTAACAGAGATAACTTGCTTAGATGGTGTTATGTACCCCATGTCTTTTCACAAACTCATTTGCTGATGTTTAACTTTTCAACAAATATTTATGAAAATCTTTTGTGCATATGTTGCTAGATATTATACACTTTTGAAAAAAAGGAGACATAGTCACTTTTGATGGAAGGTACATTTTTCTGTTTTGATGGTAGACATGTCAGGAGAATTATAAAACTAACCATAACAAATATAATCATAACCCATCTTGGATTCAACAAAGTTGAGAGAGGTCATCCATAAGAAACTGAATAATGAGCTGTGGACTGAGACCGACTAGGACTGTTGTAAATGGAAATGTACATGTACCCTAGGCAGACAGAAAATCAAGTATAAATTCTCCATAGAGATGATAGGTAGATAGAAAATCAAGTATAAATTGTCTCTAGAGTCATGAGCAAGACATACTAGTGCAACTCCAGGTCCACCTCTCCCACCAAACAAGCTGTCCTCTCTTCAAATTGAAGCAAGAGTAATTTTCTTGAGGTCTAAATCCCATATTTGCCTCCTGCTTCTAAAATTCACAAGGTGGCCACTCCTCTGAAAGCACAATCCAGATGGTGATGACATCACTGATTTCAGAGGCATTAGAGGAGGATTATGTTTGGGGAACAGAAAAAAAAATCCCTTAGATTTTTAGCTAGTTTGGTTCACTGTGCGTTTATGATGTGTATACAGATGTCAAGAAATTAGTTGTATAGATTGGGAACCAAGTCTCTAGGAGTAAATAGGTGATTCATCATTAGTAGATACAACGAAGTTGCGGCATGGATGACAGCACCCAAAGAGACATATTAGAGATAAGAAAGAGGCCAAGGAGATCCATTTACAGGAGAAAGCATGAAGGACTGTCCAGAGAGAAGAGAAACCAAGGACTACCCAGAGATCTGAAAGGAAGTTCTGGAAAATATGCTGTCTCAGACACCAAAAAAAAAAAAAAAAAAAAAAAAAAAAAAAAAGGTTTGCCAGCAAAATGGACGAAGAGAAATCATGTACCATTACCTATCAACTAGCAGCTGCTGCACTTTTGATAACTGCTCTTGAGTGAGTTTTAGAATACTGCGAAAGCTATTTTAAAAGGAAAATTTACTGTGATAAATACTGACATAAAAGAAGAAAGCTCTCAAATTGATAACTAGCCTTAGATCTCATAGAGAAAGAAGAAAAAGAAGGAAATAAATAATAAAGAATCACATCAGTCCTGTTAGGCTCATAGATCGCTGTCTTGTCCAGTCCTCATCAGAGAGGCTTCCTTCAGCAGCAGATAGGAGTGGGTGCAGAGACCCATAGCCAGACATTATGAGGAGAACACATCTAAAGGGGAGGTCTCCATTTAGTCCCTTCCTTTGGAGATCATATAACCCCATGGAAAAGGAGCAGGAAAGATTGTAGGAGTCAGAGGGGACAAAGGACACCAGGAGAACATGGCCTACTGAATCAACTTAGCAGGGCTCATATGGGCTCACAGAGACTGAAAGAGCAAGCATGGTGTGTGCACTAGATCCTCTGCATATATGTTATGGATGTGGTTTGGTATTTTGGTGGGACTCCTAGCAGTGGGTGTGGGTGTTCCTCTGACTCTTTTCCTCTTATTGGGTTGCCTTATTCAGCCTTAATATGAGGGGGTTCACCTTGTCTTATTTGGTTGTGTTTGGTTGTCCTTTCTTGGAGACCAGCTCTTTTCTGAAGGGAAGAGGAGTCATAGAGATTGTAAGAGCCAGAGGGTATGACTCCAAAGAAACAAGGCCTTCTGAACACATCAGGGCCAATGCACATAAAAACTCAGAGACTAATCACATGCACAGGGCCTGCAGAGGTCTAGGCCTGACTGGGGCCAAGGTGCTGACAGTGGAAGTGGACATAAGCTCCCATCCCTAACCCAGAAGCTATTTTCAACTGATAATCACTTCCAAGTGAAAAATTACTTTTCTCTAATGCAACACCACTGTATATACAAACCACTCATAAAGCCAGCCCCATTCCTAGCAACAGATGCTCCACACACAGTGAACTCCATAGTAATCTGAGGAACTGTCTTTTTCTTTTTTTTCATTTTTTTGTTGGTCTTATAATATTTGGGCAGTTTTTGTTTGTTTGTTTCTTATCCTAAAAGTTTTTGCTTTTTTGTTTTCTAGTTTTCATGTTTGGGGGATTTCTGTGTGTACCAGTGTATTTGTCTCTGTGTTATGTGTTTCTTGTGCTTTCTGTGTTTGGCTCCTTGTTTTTCTTTCCTCTGTTTGTATTGTCCTATTGAAGTGTATTTGTTTTTATTTTGTGTTATTATTTTTAGATGATGTTATTTACACAAAACGTTCAAAGCAGATATGTTTAATAACTGGTGACTTTTGCCATTAGCATGGCCTAAGACTACACTGGATCCTCTCTCAGACTTTTATTGTAAGTTTGCTTTTCTCAGTCAATCTATAAAGTCCATCTTTATGGAGGGTGTCATATGTACTTTACAAAGTACATATGGTCTTTATTTAGCGTACTTTGTTCCTCGAGGAGATTTGTGTCTGCTTTATTGTGCATGAAGGATTGAGCTAATTATCAACAGGAAATCTAAGAGACAGAGTGCAAGAATGGGTATGGATTTGGGTAGGTAGGGAAGTGAGGAGTATTTGGGAGGAGTTGGGGGAGAGGAAGCAATCATCATATTGCTATGGAAAAAACTATATTGTATGAAAAAAACTATTTTCAGTTTGGAAAGACTAAGAAAAAAATGAAAATAGTTATGAGAGGTGAAAACCATCAATGTATTGGATAAGGTTTGGACACATTCCTGGAAGCAAACAGCTTATTAAGAATAAATTATGAAAGAACAGAAAATCTTAACAGACCAGTAATATATGAAGAGGATTAGTGAATAATCAAAAAGTTCCTTATTTCCATCTAGTTTTAGTGCTGTGAAAAATATGTAATAAGTGATTTATCAACAACAAATATTTATACCTCATAGTTCTGTAGGCTGAAAATTTGTGATCAGGTCATTGGAAGTTTTGGGGTCTGGTGAGCTCTGATACTGGTACATAGATGTGTTTACTTTGTAAAAATAGTTATTTATCTCTCAATGGTCACTTTTGTGAGGAGATCATCTTCTCTATAAAGTCTCTGACCTTATAAATTAATAATATTACATATGAATAACCTATTACCATCAGCTGGGGGATTATGATTTCAATGTACTAACTTGGGGATCAGTGAAGCTACACCCATATTCAGACCATTTGCTATTTAAATTTTGTATGAGTAAATGGATCCATGACTGAATTCTCCCAAATACTTTAAATTTTTTATGTCAATTTTTCTTAAACTCATTTTTATAAAATATAGATGAAGAAAAGACTCAAATGTGTTTAACAATGCCAACATTGTGCTCACACAAGAACCCAGCAAGATGCTACTCAAGAAGAAAATCCCAGACTACTATTCCTGAGAAACATAAATGCAGTAACTTTAATGAAAACAGCAGCAAACTGTTTCAAGAATACACTAAAATATCACTCACCATCAACAAACAGAATTATTCTCTGAAATAGTTATGATTCAATGCAGGGAAATCAGTTAATATGACTTAACACATTAATAGAATGGAGAATAAAAATTATGATCATTGCAATTGAAGCAGAAAATTTTTTTTGGTAAGATTCAATATTTTTTCATACCTAAAATTAGATATAAGAGAAAAAGTTCTTTTATGATTATGGCAGTTGTATAGCTATCACTCTTGATTGTGAGGATCTAAAGGTTTTCATTAAAATCAGAGATATGTCAAGTATACCCACTCTTTGCTTAGAGCTGAAAGTATACTCTTGACCTAGTGCAGAAATACCTAACCACAAGAATTACAGAAGAGAAGGAATTAAAAGGCATTCAAGTCAGATGGAAAGTGATTAATTTCTGCTGGCAGATAATGACAGGGTCTTACTTGAAGAAATTCCAAGGATACCAGCAAATATCTTAGAACTGACTGACAAATTCAATAAACTTGCAGCATAAAAGTCAATATGCAAAAATAATTGAGAAGGGAAACAGATGTTTGAGGCAGAAAAGTGAGTTCTAACGGCAGGTCATGATTTAGGACTTAGTAAGGAGTGTGGTAGTGGTCAGCATAGAGGGAAACGTGTTTTACAGTCTAACTTTATATCTATGATCAGGGGACTACCTGGTACACAGTAGACACTTAATAAATATTTTATAAACACAACCCTGACCTGATAAATTTGATTAAATGACACAGGTGAAAATAACATAGGTATATTTAGTCACAACATGGGAGTGGACAGCATTTGAAGTAAGAGACAGGAAGGTTATAGACCAGAACAACCACACTTATCACTTGTTTGGACAGCTTCTTCTTATGTGATTCTATTCTCACAGTATTGTTGTTGGTTTATGCTCTTTTTTTTTTTTTTTTTTTTTTTTTTTTGTAATTTGTCTCCTTATAGTATAAAAAATGGGAACTTTAGAAACAGATTAATGCAGGAATGTGAGGCCCCCAGCAGGTGGTGGGAATCTGTCTCTATTGATACTGAAAGACACAGATAAGTGTCTGGGTTTACAGTGTCCTAGAAAGCGGATCTTCATCAAACAGCTATTCTGTGAGTGCTTCCATCCTTAAGTTTTCAGTCTCTGCCAGTGTCATTCTAGGCAGCTACTTGTGTACTTGATGCACTTTCTGTCTGGCGCTTCCAGGGTAGCGGTAGAAGTTTTACCTCTATACCTTAAAATCTCTCATCTGCTGCTCAGAAATTCATCATTTTCTCAGAGCAGGCCCACATGTCCTGAAACCCATGATATATGACTTAATTTTCTAAATTGTTGATTATACATCCTGCAATTCCTTTTAACACCTTTTTTGGACACATGTGGAAGATTTGTCCACTTCGTTCTCATAATTTCTTACATGTTTGAAGCTTAACTTCTACTCAAACTATTTTTGTGATTTCTTCTCCACAAAGACTCTCCGTAAACATACTTGTAGATTTGGCAATTGAGTTACTTATTTTAACTCACAATGTGGGATAATTATCCCAGCAGTGGAGAAGATGGATTCTCTCAGAAAAGATTTTGGAAAAGACTTACAGGATTTAAGTAAATAACAAATTTCATTTAAGAAGAGGGCCCTTAATCCAAGCTAGGTCTGTAGCTGGTGTGGCAACAGCCATACTCTTTATAGAATAGTAAGAATGGGAAACTTTAAGAACAAAAGCAGCTTCTTCAATTAGAAAACATTGAAAGAATGGAGATGAGGAAGCAGATCTACTAACAGGCAAAGATAGGAGCCCCTTATATTGTAGTTCAAACATACCTTGTCTGTGTTCACACACACTTACATTTTAGTCTTCTTCATCTTGATCCATCATAGCCATAGAGTAGCTTTGTCTGATGGTAGTGTCTGTGGTGGTTTGAATGAGACTCATAGATTTGAATACTTGCTCGCCAGGAAGTGACACTATTTGGTCACCAGGGAGTAGCACTATTTGAAAGGATTAGTAGTTATGGCCTTGTTAGAGGAAGTGTGTCTTTGGGGATGAATTTTGAAGTCTCCAAAGAGCCTATTTGATACCCAGATCTCTCTTTTTCCTGCTTCCTGTAGTTTCAGATGTAGAACTCTCAGCTACTTCTCCTGCACCATGTCTGCCCACATGACACCACTCTCCCAAAAATGGACTAAATCTCTGGAACTGTAAAGAAGCTCTAACTAAATGTTTTCCTTTACAAGATTTTCTGTGGTCATGGTGTCTCTTCATGGCAGTAGAACACTGACTACGACAATGTCCAAGATATTGCTCATGATTAAAACAACAAGATCTCACTGTGAACTACCAAGATCATTAGCATGAAGTCAACCCCTAAATGACTTCACCAGGCTATCTCATGGGTTCTAGAAGTTACTATTTTCTATACCAAATATTAATTAGTACATTCATTGTCCTCTCATTTCTTCATGAAAATACTTTATAGTTATTGCTTCCAGGTATTATGATATTTAGTTAAATCCAACCTCTTTGCTATTGAACTCTGTTATGCCTTTCTCCTCAAAAAAGCAATAAGCACCTTTAATGTAGATATCAAGGCTTAGAACTTTTGATCCAGATATTGGTACTTAGAATTATATTGATTCATTTTATGCAAAACAAGCTTAATATTACAATTTTTAAATGAATGAATGAGTTAATGAATGACTAATATAAGCACCAATAAAAGCTCATTTCTGTTTTCCTTTCTAGAGATGGAAGAGAATGTGATCAATTCTTGTTTAACCCAAATAAAATAATGTTTTCCTTTTATATGCCAACTCAAATAAGAATTGAGCTGAAAGCAAAGTTGATCAAGTTGATGTAAATATTTGAGAGATGAAAAAGGCTTGCTGGTTCTTCTGAGACACTAGTAATTCAAAATTCTAGCTAGATTTGATGTGCTATTCTATAAAAATTGGAAGTTGTTTTATTTCAAACTTTATGAAATATTTTATTTGCTCAAATAAAAATTATTTATCATTTACATATTATCATTGAGAAACTAAGTCTATAAATTTCTCTCTTCTTAATTGATAAAACATTTATTTAATATATTTTTGCAAATGTGAATTTTATTCTTTCATACATTAATAAATTCATGTTTCATTTGATCCATACATATCTATATGCTTCCTTGTGTATGAGATGCAGTCCTAATAAATGCTAGAAGCTGAGCATTTAGAACAGGGACAATATGTTAACATTTTAGAGATCCATAGGGTTGAGAATCATTACAAAAATTAAAAACATAAAGTGCAATATCAATAGGTATGCTTTTATCTGTAACTGAATCTATAACCATTCTATCCATCTATCCATGTATGTGACTACTTACCTACCTACCTACCTACCTACCTACACACACACACACACACACACACACACACACACATTTTTTATGTCATATATGTGTAAAGAGATTTTGAGTGATGACCAAACTGAAATCACAAGAGCAAGCTATACGCTGGGAACTGAAGTTCACACTGGGTATTTTTGAATTCAGTTGCTGAAAACTCAGAAAGTTTGAAAATAAGGTTAATTCTTCTTTAGGAGGCAATTGTATTTGCCTTTAAAGTCTCTAAGTGATTAGATGACAAATACTCAAAACACAAAATATATTTTTTTCAGTTAAAAGCTTAAAAAATTATCATAGCTGATAATCATTCCTGATAAAGATCGTTACTGTTGCATCAAGAGTATTTTACTATCACTATATTATCATAGTCTATCTAAACTGACGCAAAACATGACGATTGCAATATATTTTCAAATATGTATTTATTAATCTATAAAAAAATCCACCGCTAAAAACATTTCCAACCTTAGCATCCTGTAAAACTGTTGATTATTTACGTGAACTTTTTGGTGATAAATTAGTGATGACATTATCATACATACTCTGGTACAGCTAAGAGTAGAGAAGAATATAATTTGAATGATTGACTTGAAATTATTAGCAATTCAGCTTGTTTACAATGAACAAATCTAAAGATAAAGAAGAATCCAACTTTTACTTCTCAATCCAGGGTATCAAGGTGATCCATTTCCATGAAATCTTGATGGCATGGCTATTTTTTATCTGTTGGTAAAGCCCACTTTGATCACTCACAGAGCATAAACACTAGTCATCAATAGGGATTTCATAATAGTCACTGATTAGTGACAGCTTCTTTTTGTTCTAATGAACATCTTCATTTTGCATTGTATAAGTGTTAAGCCCCCATTTCCAGTCCATTGATCCATGATTTTCATCTATATGTTTGACAGCTTTAGCTTACCCTTTAAAATATGGTGATTAAAAGGACCACAGAGCAAGAAACAGTGCTGTATGACTGTCTGGCTTTAATTCTCATCTTATAACTTTATGTACTCAACACCATCTTCAAGATTTGCACCCCAATGTCTATCCCAGATCCTGTCCCTCAGTTTTGAATTTATCATTCATTTAGTGCTTCCTCTGAACTTGAATCTTGTATTGGCCAGTTAACATCGCAGTGAATTTCTGAGATTCAATTTATCTTTTATTAAAACATAGACAAAACCATAACCTAATAAGATTTTTATATGATGTGTTCGTTCTATAAACATATCCGTATCTGTTTGGCACCTGTTTGCTGTTGGATAAATGCTAACTACTACCCACTTACTTTGCTCTGAATCTCCTTATGTAACTCTTAATTTACCTCTAGTTCCATATTCTCTCTTTTCTGATCAAATTGAGAAATGCCATCCTCTGCAATTGTTAGGATCAAGGTAATGGAGGATGACAGGAACATGTTGGAGCATTTTTTCACTCAATTGTAAAAACCTCCAAGCTAATTCTGGATGATAATGACAGCTTCTGAATGGATCCTTAATCAAATTCTATCACTCGGAGGTATAACAGCAGGTTGCTGTTGGGAGGTAGAGAGGGTCAACTTGAAATGAAAATGAAATAATTAGGAATGTGAAATGAACTCTGTAAAACTGAGTCAGAGTGGAATCAAGTTTGCTTGAGGGTAATTGCTTGTACTTTTAAAACTCCATTTGCTAGAAAAGTGATATTCAATACATGATTTTTCTAAGTAAAGCTTAAAATGAAGATTAGTCTCTTCCCACCAGCTTTTCAAGATATTCTCTGAAATACTACATTTTTTAGAATAGAAGATATTTTCCATCATGAAACTGGAGTACTAAGTGATGTTCTGGTTATCTAATTTGCTAATAGTTGTCAAACCCAAAGCATCAACCAGTGGCATGAGTTATTCAAAAGCTCCATGAATGTTTATTGCAAAATAAAGCAATGAACTGGCTGGTGTACTTGGGTATGCATACAAGCCTTCAAATTGTAAGTTTGGAAATGCTCTTTATTGTATAACATTTTAGATGATTATTATTTTAAAATACATAGTCTACTGGAAAATGGTGTGCATGTCTGTGTTGATGCAAAGCATAGCTTTTGCTCAATGGAGTAATAGTTTATTCTAAACCCATTATGAGTGATTACGGCTGAAGAACACAGTCACAGGTAACCCAGAGTAAAATGTTGCACAGTGGAACAGTTTATATAAATTTTGGAATTATAAACCTAAAAAGTCACAAATCAATTCACTTACTAAATATATTGGTAGGGACAACAGGTTTGCATCAGATTATGGTGAAGTAGATACATTTCCGCTAAGAGCTTTAGATGTTGTCTGATGACATTCTTAGTTTTTTGAATGGTGAGTGATAATATGTGTCTAAAACTTAACTAATCACTACAAAAAATGTCAAGTCACATGCAGAGACTGATGACAAACGGCTATTATGGGGATCAAGTACAGCCCAGAATAATCTTCACTCTCAGTCTCTAGCATTTTATTTCTCCAGTGCCATGATGTTTCATTTACTCAGTCTGCAGCAGCTGCATCGTAATTGTAGCTTGGTCGGTAAATGTCACAATAGTCATCAATTAGTGACAACTTGTCACAAGTGAATATCCACATTCCAACCCCCACATTCTGTCTTATCCTCCTTATCCAACTGTTCTTTGCTGTTCTTTCTGTTGGTCAGACATCACATTTGTGCGCACAGAAGCCAAATGATTTATGACTCAAGGTGTCTAGAAGTCTCATCCTTAGGATCTGTTCAAGATGAGACTGAGCAAGCAAGAAAGATATTTCCTGGTGAAAGAAGTAGTTATCCCAATACCAGATCAGGTTCCCCTCTCTCGCTCCACCTCGTCTCATGTCCCTCCTTTCCTCCTCACTTGTGATTGCTTTCTTCTCCCTCCCTAGTGGGACTGAAGTGTCCTCACTTGGGCCTTTCATCTCGTTGACCTTTTTGAGTTCTGTGGACTGTGTCTTCGGTAGTCTGTAATATATATATATATATATATATATATATATATATATATATACACTTATACATATATATACATATATACATATATATATGTATATATATATAAGTGGACGTTAGCATATATATGTGTGTGTGTATACACACACACACACACACACACACACACATATATATATATATATATATATATATATATGCTAACGTCCACTTATTAGTGAGTACATACCATGCATATCATTTTGAGTCTGAGTTACCTCACTCAGGATGATATTGTCTAGTTCCATCCATTTGCCTGCAAAACTCAGGATGTCCTCATTCTTAATAGCTGAGTAGTATTCTATTGTGTAAATGAACCACATTTTCTGTATCCATTCTTCTGTCATGGGACATCTGGGTTGTTTCCAGCTTCTGGCTACCACAAATAAGGTCACTATGAACACAGTGGAACACGTGTCCCTATGGCATGGTGGGGAATCTTTTGGGTATATTCCCAAGAGTGGTATTGCTGGGTCTTCAGGTAGATCTATTTCCAATTTTCCGAGGAACCTCCAGATTGATTTCCAGAGTGGTTGTACTAGTTTGCAATCCTACCAGCAATGGATTTTTTCCCCTTTCTCCACATCCTCACCAACATTTATTGTCAATTGAGATTTTGATCTTAGTCATTCTGATTGGTGTAAGGTGGAATTTCAGGGTCGTTTTGTTTTGCATTTCTCTGATCACTAAAGACTTTGAACATTTATTTAGGTGCTTCTCAGCCATTCAAGATTCCTCTATTTTAACTTCTTGGTTTAGTTCTATACATCATTTTTGATTGTTTGTTTGTTTGGTTTTTTTGATAATTAGCTTCTTGAGTTCTTTATATATTTTAGATTGAAGCCCTGAGGACCAGCAGAAAGAATGGAAACAGGCAACCTCGGGAGGTAGGAGGTTGGAGGCACCCTCCAGAATGCACCAGAGACCTGGGAGGTGAGAGACTCTCAAGACTCAAAGGGAGGAACCTTAGATAAAATGCCCAACAGTAGGGAGAGGGAACTTATAGAGCCCACCTCCAACAGGAAGACTGGGCAACAAATGAAGGAGAGGGCTGCCATCCCACAGTCAAAACTCTGACCCATAATTGTTTCAGTTTGAAAGAACTACAGGTATGAAAATAGAGAAGAGCCTAAGGAAAAGAAGGTCCAGTGACAGGCCCAAAGTGGGATCCAGCTCAAGGGGAGGTCCCAAGGCCTGACACTATTCCTAAGGCTATGGCGTGCTCACAAAAAGGGACCTATTATGACTGCCCTCCAAAAGATCCAACAAGCAGCTCAAAGAGTCAGATGCAGATATTTGCACCCAACCAATGAACAGAAGTTGCTGACCCCTATGGTTGAATTAGGGAAAGGCTGAAAGAAGCTGAGGAGGAGGACGACCCTGTAGGAGGACCAGCAATCTCAATTAATCTGAACCCTCAAGATCTCTCAGACAATGAACCACCAAACAGGCAGCATATACCAGCTGATATGAGGCTCCCAACACATATACAGTAGAGGACTGCTGGGTCTGTGTTCAGTCAGAGATGATGCAACTAACTCTCAAGAGACTGAAAGCCCCTGGGAGGAGTTTAGAGGTCAGGTGGAATGGAGGGGGGAGCCTCATGGAGACAGGGGATTGTTTCGAGATATGAGATGTGGAACAGTCGGAGGGTGGACAGAGGAAAATAGATTCTGGAGTAAATAAATAAATAAGAAGAAAAGAAAGTAAAGAAGGAAGGAAGGAAGAAAGGAAGGAAGGAAGGAAGGAAGAAAGAAAGAAAGAAAGAAAGAAAGAAAGAAAGAAAGAAAGAGTTATCAAAGTCATAATGAAAAACTACTGGTTCATACTAATGCCTGTAGCTATCATAATCAGGATTTAAATTATTCTCTTTTTCTTCCTTCTGCACCTGAAACAACATTTACAGGTGATATATATGAGATTTTATACTTACAGTCAGAATAATCAAGAACAGTACCATTTAGAATTTCTTCCCAGAACTACTGTCTTTTCTTATTTACTAAATATTATTAACAACCTGGGTTAAAACAAGAATGCCAAACTTGTAAGCAAGTGGAATCCTAGAGATTTTGAGAAAACCATCAAATCCCAGTTCTTCACTGTAAGAAAGCCAAAGGAGGCCTCAATAGTGATCATTTCACAATATTGGTCACATGTTTTCTACCCGCAACATGTGAATGTTGTTTAGCATTTTTCCAATGCAAATTAACTATGTTATGGTACATTTTGAATACTCACTTAACTGGAGGAACATGAACACAGTATCTTGGGTTGTAGGTTTCTGTTACTTTTATGACCAAGGTTTTATATCAATATTTATAGACAATTAACCCCTCAAAAGTTGCACTAAGTGTTAGCCATTTTATCTTAGTGACTTCAGATATGATATGTATTAACATTGTTAATGATCATAGCTGCATGTTTTCCTTCTTTCTTTTGAATTATAGAATTACCATGTCTAGTATTTTATCAATTCTTGGACTTCACAGTTACCTTTCAAAAGAATTTTCCATCTGTTTTCCTCTTTCCAAATGAACATTCCCTTTGTGTCACCTCTTCTTTTTTTTTTTTTAATAATATGAACTCTTTTTTAAGGAATATCTTTCTTCACTTTTCGCCACTTGAGGTTTGAAAATTCCTAGCCCAGTATCTATATCTCCAATGAAGTCTCTGTTGCTCTAGCCTTTTGTCAATATTTATAAACTTAGCTCAGTACTGTTGTCACTGAAAATTAATTGTGTTTACACAGTGTAGATAAAAGCACCAACATGAAATTATTGAGTATCCTACATGAAAGTCAATAAAGTAAAAGTTATTTCTCAGGAAACAGACATCTGGGTATACTAGGGCTTCCAAACCTCATGCTATTATTAATATTATACATACACAATACTGCTTGGCTGACCAAGAACCAGATAGTCTAGGGACCCTAGGGTGAATTCAAATACTCCTGGTCTTTAAAAAAGAGATAGTTATAAATGATTACTAAAGATATTCTGCTATGTTCATAAATTGGTGCCTTGCTCAATCATCATCAGAGACACTTCCTTCTGCAGCAGATGGAAACAAATACAAAGACCCACAGCCAGACATTAAGCAGAGGAAGACCTTGTGCCTGGGTCCTGCCCTGAGAGTTAGGTTCTCCATGAAGGCAGTGAGGGGTATAGCATTGGAGACTGAGGGCAAAACTGCTGACTTTTTGGCAATTTAACTGTTTCTTGCTATTCTGGAGCTAAAAGCTGATGGCTTCTGGCAACTCCTGCTGATATTAGCAGGGGAAAAGAAACTAAATTACGTAAGTTCTTTTCTCTTTGACTCAGGGACTCCTCATTGGTCAGATGAGAGGCTCATTGGTCAGATGAGAGGCTCTTCATGAACCAGAGAGAAAAGAAAAGAAAGGAAAGGAAAGGAAAGGAAAGGAAAGGAAAGGAAAGGAAAGGAAAGGAAAAGAAAGGAAAGGAAAGGAAAGGAAAGGAAAGAAAAGAGCCAGCCACACATAGAGGCACACACATACTGAATAAAGCAGATAAGTGGGTTTGTGATTCTTTTTGCCTTATTTTGGGCTCTCTTTCTTCTGATGTAATAGCTTTTGTTTTATCTTACTATATTATGTTTTATAACAGTTGACACTCTTAACTACTGAGCCATCTATCAAACCCAAGAATCCACTTTCTAAAAAAGGGAAAAGTCAACTTTTTAAAAAAAAAATGATCAAAGAATTCTTTTATAAGCACAGTGATTTTTTTTTAATTCTTTAAAATTTCAACTCTTGGTTCAAGTAAATGGAAGGCATGGCTGCCCACTCAGTTGTAGTGAGAGCTTGGCTGACGGGAAGACAGTGCCAGCATCCTCATTAATGGTTCCACCAAATTCATCCAGGCCAGAATTGTTTTTTTAAAAAATAAACATTTATCTCTATCAAAGTGACTTCAAATTACTTTATTTTTGACAAGTTCATACACACACACACCCAACATATATACACAAACATACATACATACATATATGCACACACACATATATATCTATATTACATATATATGTATGTATATAATGTATATATATGTGTATATATATATATATTACAAAAATGTAATATAAATATATATATATATTTATAAAATAGCTAACAACAGATGCTGGGGAAGGTGTGAGGAGCAAGGCATCTATGTTCACCACTGTTGGAAATGTTAGTGCAGATATACTAGGAATTAGTGTGAGGATACCTCTAAAACCAAAATAAATCTACCAAACAATACAGCTGTGCAACTCTTGAAAGTAAAACTCAAAATCCAGATTTGCATAGGACAGAGGCATCTGCGAATCTATGTTTCTAATGCTACAACTCACAATAACCAAACTTGGGGATGAGCCAAGTGTTGCGGTCACATGGGCTTGTGTATTTGAACTTGATATCCAGCAGATAGCACTGTTTGGTAAAGTTGTGACATTTTTAGGAGTTAAGAGACTTGCTGGTTGTGAGACTTACTGGCTTCATTGCCTAGCTTCACTTCCTGCTTTTTCTCTATTTCCTGGGAGGATATGCAGTGTGACCACCGAGGATCCTGCAGTTTCCAGCATGCTTTCACTATGTGCAGACATATCTTCCTTGCACTGATGGACTGTATTCATCTGGGACTTTACCTCAAAATAAACCCCTTATTCCTTTAAGTTACTTCTGTCAGAGTATTTTATCATATCAGTGAATGAGTAACTATAATACATGATATCTGTCAATAGATGAATAAATAAGTTAAATCTGATGAATATCTATATTCATCACACACATGTGCACATGCACATATGCACACACTGAAATTTCAATCAGGAATGAAAAAGAATTAAATTTTATCACTTGCAGTAAAATGAACAGAAATGGTCATCCTACTAAACAAGAGAAGCCAGACACAGAAAAGCAGATATGACATGTTCCCCATTAAATGTGGAACCAAGGTTTTATATATATATATATATATATATATATATATATATATATATATATATATGTGCATATATACATGCACATTACAGAATGGAAAGAGGACTACTAAGATCAAAGTATGTGATATAGTTGGGAAAATGCCATTATGAAACGTACTACTTTAGACAATGAAATAAGAAGATACAAGACAACTCACAAATAGACACATTTTTAAATATGTGAATCTACAAGCATTTAAGAAATGTCATACAAGAGTGAGTTTGGAGACATGACAGGTGGGTAGAGTTCAGGTACTTGGGTTGTCAGTTGTCACCCTGGTCAAAGATGTTCATCAACCAGGGTTTTTTATCTTTCAGTCTTGTGAATGTGTCCTCAGAAAGTGTTAGCATACACTTTCTGAAAACATGAGTCCGAGACTTAATTCCTTAATGTTTTCTAATGGAGGAGGTAACTAGAAGGATATAGTGGGTCCTTGGTTTTCCTTGGAGTCTGAGTGATATTTTTTTATATGATGTCTTTTCTAAGTGGAAAAGTCATCCACTTTTAGCTCAAAATCATTTCCTTCATTGTGGCTAGACTCTACAGCAATTCAGAAATGGTACTTATCACTTTCAAAAGTCCTTTAAAATGAGATGGCTCATGTAGTCCTTCATCTGTCTTCTAAGACAGTCATAATTTAATAAGGAGGTCATTCATGATTTTCAAAAAGGGTATATCCTTGTGTTTAGAAGAATTAATGGGAGTGCCTTTGGCTAAGGAAGGCTAGAAACTTTAGTTCATTTTGATATTGACTTTATTATAGTGCTATTCATTTGTTCAGCTGACCCAGAGAACTGAGGACGGTAGTCATAACAACATTGTATAACAGGCTAACTTTTTTTTTTAAATAAATTTAAACACTTGTCCAGTAAAGTTAGTTCCAGGATCACTATGTAATGTAGCAAGAATGTTATAAGGAGGAATAATTTGTTGTAGTGGATTTTTTCTACTACTAATACAGTGGCTGTTCAAATAAAGAAGTTCTCATACCAAGGGGAAGACATAAAAACTAGCACTAAGACACATTTATATCTTTGAGTCAGAGGCAATCTTATAAAATGTAACTGCCAAGCCTTAAATGCTTCATTCAGTAGAGGGAAATAAAATATGGTCAGGATTACAAGTGATACTGAAGGAATTACTATATTGCCTAGATATTTAACTTCTTGATGACAGAATTACAGTTTTAGATCTATTATGACCATTCTTGGCTTGATATATCATGAAAACGGTGCATCTGTGACAGCATCATATGAAGGGAACCATAAGAGTAGGTCATCTGCATATTTACTTGGAGATTCACGAAAAAAATTAAATCACGTAGGTCTGGTTTTAGGATTTGAGAAAATATGTGGGACTTTTAGTATATCCCCATGGCAGCACAGTGTAAGTGTACTACTGCTGTTTACATGAAAACCAAATTAATACTGATTATCTGATTCTACTGGAAGCTAAAAGAGGCACTTCAAAATCTTTCATTGAAGAACAGACTGTATTAAACAAGAAATTAAATCATATAGAAATGTATGGAGTTAGGCGCTGCTGGGTAACATAAAGCTAGTGGGTACTAGCTTTATGGCTCAGAGTTCATGCACACATCTCCACCCTTGTCCACTTGGCTTCTTTATGCAGTACTGTATTTGCATGGGCTCGTGTAAAGGGTTACGTAAGCCATTTTCTAGGACTCCTGGATGATGGATTCGATTTCTTTTTAATTTGTTTATTTTATGTGTTTGCAGACACACATGGAGAAGTCAGAGGACAACTTGTGTGAGCCAGTTCTCTATTTCTACTGTGTAGGTTCCAGGGATCAGATTCTGGTTGCCAGCCTCCACAATAGGTGCCAATTTTACTCACCAAGCCATCTCAGTAGCCTGACCAGTTTGAGTTCTGTCAAGGTATCTTGACAAAGCTTGTTTTCTTTACTGTCATCTCAAATAGAGTAGCTAGTTTCATTTGCCTGTCATTCATTTAGGATTCACCTATCATTCTATTTTTTGTGAAAGAAAGCTCTCAATTTACCCTGTGAGGTATTTCCTGAATCTTTTATAAGAAGCATAGAGAAGATGGTGATAGTCTCCCTGTGTTTACTTTTGGAGCAAAGGGGATAGTATTCACCTCCACAGTGTTAAAGACTGATAAATGATCAGGGCCATTGTGGACCATTAGAAAAATAAAATTTCCTCTGTGTGTGTGTGTTATGTATTATGTATGGCATGTGTAATATGTATTGTATATAGTATGTGTGTGTGTGGTATATATTGTGTGTGGTATATTTGTATGGTATGTATTGTGTATGGTGTGTGTGTGTATGTATGTGGTATATATTGTGTATGGTATATGCATTTGTGTGTGTGCACATATTTGTGTGTGGTATGTATTGTGTATGGTATGTGTGTATGTATTTGTGTGTATGTTGTGGTATGTATTGTGCATGCTGTGTTTGTGTGTGTGGTATGTATTGTGTATGTTGTAGATGTGTGTGTGGTATGTATTGTGTATGGTGTATGTTTGTATATATATATATATATATATATATATATATATATATGGAATGTATTGTATATGTATGTATGGTATACATACACAATGTGTATAATGTGTGTGTGTGTGCTATGTATTGTGTATGGTATATGTGTTGTTTGTACTAACAGAAGATATACATAGATTAGAAATTCCTGATACTTGAATTTCATCTTTATTTTGAGAGAGTATTTAATTAAACATGCTATGCTTGAAACCAGAACATATAGTTTATGTATGTATTAAGTCCTTAGTTTCCTCTTGGTTAATAATTATCTGTATTTCTCTTTAACTATTTGTACGTAGGTAAGAAAGAACATTGTGGATTCTTCAGAACAGCTTTTTTGAGGTTTGTTTGAGATTTCTCTGAGAGGCCTGTTATCCCTTTTGGGAGCTTTTTCTAATCACCTAAAAATAGCTTAGATTTTTACAATAGTTGCAAATAACCTCTTGGGAGACAGAAGGCTTTGTTGAACACTTAGATGTTTTAACTGCTATGAACTTTTTTTTTCATAGTTTGAGTAGCAATATCTTTTTCTTAATAATTCTTGTAAGTTGGTCCTCCAGGGTAATGAGAATACTCGTGGGAAGTGAAACCCATGTCACTTTACTTCATTTGACCAAAACCCAGCCAATTTCTCTTCTGAAACGTCCATGAATGTGGAATTTAAATTATTTCTGTGATCTCAAATGTTTTCATAGAGAACTCTTCAGTTTTGTTAAAATATTTCTTTTTCAAGTCTATTGTAAGATTTGGGGGTTAGCTTTCTCTGGGTCTTCTATTTCTCTACCCTGCTGTATGTTAGCCCAACAACCGTGTCACACAGATGTTTTTAGAACCCCAGAAGAGTTGCTTTACTAATTCTTTTGGCATTAGTATCTATTTTGTTCAAGTCCCAAAAAGATGTTTTACCAGCCTGTTAAATGAAACAATCTCTTTGTCTTTCTTCCTGAAGTCAATAACTAAATTAATTGACATGTTAGAAAAAAATGTAGTTTGTAAGTCAGTAAGGTGACATGAAACCCTTAGCAAACCTAATATGGGTTAGAAAACGCCAAAATAAAACTTCTTAGCTTAGTTTCTAGGGAATACACAGACAATGTCACAATCTCTGCTCAACAGGATTATCTTAAAAGTTCCCACAACAATCTTTTCTTTTAATGTAGACTTTTAATCCTTGTGGAGACAGGGTGATGATGAAGAAGGAAGCTCACCTTGTTCCAAGCAGAGAAAAGAAAGACAGAGAAGTACAGCTGAGAGGCACGAGCTGAGCAGAGCTGGACTCTTTAGAACTCACCCTTGCTTATGATGATGCTTGTAAAATTTTTTTATTAATTTCTTGTACTTGAGAATAATTTTCCATAATTCTGATTTCAAAACTGTCTTACGAACCTATAAATTAGCAATTTTACCTTTTCTTCTCTTAGGTGTTCTAAATTGCAATTGATGCAAACTCTCCACTCATCTTCTTTTGTTTTACTGCCTAGTACTTTTAGTTTAAGAAATTTCAAACTTTTTCTTATTTCCCTAAATATTAGGTTGAATTGCCATAGTTATATGTAAAACCAACTGGGTTGCCAATGTTCTTCTTCCTCCTCCTCCTCCTCCTCCTCCTCCTCCTCCTCCTCCTCCTCCTCCTCTTCTTCTTCTTCTTCTTCTTCTTCTTCCTCCAAACAGATTCTCTTTAAATTTTGTTTCCAATGTTAGTGGGAGTGTCTTTTTCTCCTAAAAACTATAAACTTTTTTTTATAAAAACTATAAACTCCATATTGATTTTGAACATGCACACTGGACACTTTTCGGAATGTCAGAGAGTTTAAGGAACTAGCTGATTATCCCTTCTCTGTGTGGGTTCAGCTAAACCAATAATCTTCCTCCAGACCCAATAATCACATACATTGCTTGGGAACTTCCCTATAATGTCATTACACACCCTGGGAACTTTCCCCAGTCATATTTATCCTGATGAGTTGAAGAGAGAAGGTGCCTCTTATCTTCGTTATTCTTTTGTTGCTTTTTAATTTTTTAAACTAAATGAGGGAAATCTATAATGCACCACAGATGAAGTGAGAAAAATAAAAATTTAGATTAAATATTAGAGGAGTGACCGAAGAAAATGACTATATGTCAGCAAGCAAGGATTGTGACAAGTGTTCTCCTAATAATCTTCTAGAGTGGACGACAGCCAATGCAATAACTAGCTCAGACTAAACCTTTATGGACTTTCAACCAATAATGGACAATCAGCTGTAGAAAAACCCACCAACAGGCAAAGAGACTATATAGATGGTGGGTGCAAAAAGTGCATGTTGGTGTCTGACACCATTCTCAATGTGTATCCAGTAAAAGTGGATCATCCTCTGGGTCTCACAGTAAGTCACCAATACTGTCCATTTAATATACAGCAGTTTCTCCCAAAGAGCACAGATTCACAACAGAAAAGTTCACGTGAACTTTATACTCACAGCCATACAGGGTATGAGCCAACCCAGTTACAAAGTTAAGATTAGCTAGACAGTGATACATAGCAGGAGAATCTCTGCAATACGTCTCAGATGCTTTTGGATGGTCCTCAGCTTTTTGGTTGTTGAAGACTTCTGGTCTGCTAATGCATTCCAAAAGATCTACCTAGTTTTAACAAAAACATTGAGTCAGATTCAGAGGTTAAGGACAAATGGTATTAAAATGACTAAAGTTAATCCGAGATAATGTTGTCTCTCAGTCTACAGTCTACCCTCTTTCAATTGCTGTATTCCATTCAGTTGATCCTTCTGTAGAATTTTCAATATGAGTGTACATTTCCAGAGACCTTCAGTTCACAACTGAAGAAGCAGCACATATTTGAGGCCTGCCTAGGCTACGTATGATGAGATCCCACCTTAAAAATAAAACAACCCAAGTATAGAGCTTGATTACAGTAGCAGAGATAATAAACCCAGATCTGTGACAGCTACATATCCATTAACATAGTTTATTTATTTTTCTTATAATATATTCTTTATTCATAAGAACACAAAAGTTAGGTCTGGTTCTTCCTCTCAGACCCATGATCCCAGAAATAAGACTCAGACTCAAAATATATTTACAAATACTTTGGCCATATAGCTAGGCCCTTCTCTGACTAGTTCATAACTTAAAATAACCAATTCATTCTAATAGACGTTCTGCCATGTGGCCGGTAACCTGTATTCAGATACTATGAGTCTGTTTCGTTATATCTCCCAGGCCAATCTCCTGCCTGGCACTATTTCAGAATCCTTTCTTTATCCCAAATATCTCACCTCCTATTTCCTGCCTTAGCTATAGGCCATCAGATTTGTTGTTGACAGGTGCCACACCCATACAGACACAAGATATTCTTTCTATGTAAGAAATATATTTTGCTGCTTATTTCACTAAACCATAAGCCCTATGATATCTCTATGTCATTCATGTTATTTTTACTACTGGAATGAAGTGAACACTCATTATGCATTTGATGGATTGAATGTTTTTAATGATTAAAAAAATACTTTATGGCATTTGCTCTGTCCGGGAAACCATACAAAATCTGTTTTGCTGAAATAGTTTAGAAAGAAGCTTTCTCTTGATGCTTCTTGGAGTGAGTCTGATTGCAGAACCTGAGTGTTTTCCTTCCCTGGTGTCTTCCACTGGGCACAGTTCTGAAGGCTTACTCATTGATTTTTGAGCAAAAGAGACCTGAATATCTCCAAACCATAAGGCTAGCTATAGTATCCAAACTGTGTGCAAAATACATGTCAGCTGGGGTACAGTTCCATTTGGTTTCTAGGCAAATTTTTATAGACCAAATGTCTACTTTGCTAAAGAATAAAGTCAACAAATTTGATATTCCATGTAGGAAAGAAGGGAGGTAATATTAAATTATGCACCAGTTTTATACTTCAATTTTACAGGAAGTAAAATATGAAGTTAAGAGCTATTCTGTGCCTGATATATGAAATCACGTTCTCAAATGTTAATACAGAATGTAATACAATACAGAGAACTCAAAATCATTTTATTTTTGCTATTAAAAAAAGAAACTTTAACCAGAAAGTTGGTTAGATGACAGATTGCTAGGATTTTAAAAGGACATATGCTTTAGTTTTATATGGCTTTAGAAATCTCAGGCATCAAAAATGATTTCCAAATACCATGGACTATAAAAAAAGTAATTGGGTTTTCTGAATTACCAGTGTTAAGCTGCAAATGGAATTAAGATAATAATGAAATGTGGTCGCTGTATAGCAAATACTCATCTTCAGCAGCATTTTCACCCTGCGATGCGATTCAAAGGATGGCTCCTGTGTTGATCAACACAAAAACATTGAAGGGTCTCCCAGAAGCAGCTTTTATTATACAGATTTTAATTTTTAGCAGTTATATGTGTATTAGAAGATAAATCTACAAAAGTTCAAGACACTATTTATCATTGAATAATACACCCTCATTTCCAGGTTGTAAACTCACAACAGTTGCAACAAAATGGCTCACACAAACCTCAAGCTATTTACTGATATATCAGTTTTCAGTGAAAAGTCAAATAGTCACACACACAGCAAACTATATATATATAAAAAAAACCATACATATGGGGCTAGCAAACTATATATAAAGCCATACATATGGGGCTGCGGCTTGCGTGTGGGCAAGGGTTCTGTTGGGCTGAGTTGTGGTTCCCACGTGTCTGTCCTCCAGGTGGCTGGAACTGAGGCTCAGGGAGCAGAAGCGAGGGAATTTGACTGAGTTTACTCCACATAACGCTGGGAAAATGCCAGGCTATGAGAAGCCACCGAGCTCCACTCAGGGTGTGGGGAATCTCAGTCTGAGGTTCCACGGGGGCAAAGCTCTTGGGTAGGGGGGGTCTCTGGCCAAGGCAGCTAGTCTCAGCCCTTGGGCATCCAGGCACTGCTGGGAGACCTCAGAAGGACTAAGGCTGGGGGTGGGGGGAGGCATATGGGTTGGACCAGCCTGCAGGAGAAGGACAAGGGGGAGAAGCTGCAGCGGCACCCCACGGGGTAGTGAGATTCTTGATCATGGCGACTAGCTTGGATGGGTCATGGCTGACTTGGCTAGTTTGTTTGAGTTGGTGACCTCTATGGCTGGAATGCAGAGAAGTCCTCTGGCGGGAGATTAGGCAGCTGCTCATTAGTTGAAGGCCCCCCTGCAGGTCTCTGCTTCGGGCCCCAAAGACATGAGGAAGTCCATGGTAAAAATGAAAATGACTACAAATATTAGTTTTTAAAATAAGAATTAGCAGAGGGACAGCCAATGATGTACCGTGGCTGGGCTAACAGTGACTGGTTCATCTTAGTACTTGGTTTCGGAGCATGTAACTGTTTAAACAAATCTCAAGATGCATGCTTCTCTTATTTTCCTCCCTCCAAACTTAGTCTATTAGCTCTTAAAGGTCAGGAGTTGTTTACACATGAAGCTGTCCTCTAGCCTCCATGCCTGTGCACAAACGTGCCCACGCATCACACATGTAAAGATGAGTGTGCACACGTATGCACATATCAGTAAGTAAGGTTTGTGACTAGTGCTGTCGTGATGGTCTTTACAACCAATGCAACAATTATCTCAGACTAAAACTCTAGTGGGCTTTCAACCAAACTGGGCAATCAGCTCTAGAAAAGACTCGCAAACACTCAAAGAGACAACACAGATGGTGGGTGCAAAAAGTGCATTCTTTTTGGTGTATGTGCACATACACTAAAAAGCATGCATGCACCATAAATAGTACAGCAAAAGCTATCAAACTCCTAGAAGAAAGCATCCTGACACTGAGTTTACAAAACTTTCCTCCTTGTGCCACTCAAAGTATAGGCAATAAAATGAAAAATAAATTGGATTTAATAAAAAATTTTAAAACTGACTATTAGAAGTCATACTTAACAGTGAGAAACAAGTTTCAAATCATGCATCTAAAGAGTGTTTAATACTTAGAATACTTGAAGAATACAACAGAAAAATAAAATACATTAAACAGTAAATTAATAATGATTTCAATGCACATGTTTACACAGAAATATTAGGCCAGTAAGCATATGTAGAGATTTCAATCCTCTCTCACCAATATGAGAACACAAATTAAAGCTATAATGAAATACCATTTTCTACTCATTAGGAGGGCAACTATTAAAACAAATTCACCAAAAATATAGTAAATGAGTGTTGGGGGTCGACTTTTAGGAGAAAGCGGCTATCAGCTTTGCAGCCATCTTGAGCCATATACCCTGACATGAGACTTGGATTACAATACCCTACAACAGCTGAGCACACTCTGATAATCTTGGTTTAGATACCTTGGGTGTGTGAGATTAAAGGTGTGTGAGATTAAAGGTGTGTGACTTAGAAGTCTAGAGATCAGAGTTAGAGACAAGACCTAAGGGCATGATTATAGGTGTGACTTAGAGGCATGGCTTAGAAGTGAGACATATAAAAGGCAGAGGCAGACAGCAGAGAAAGAGACATTAGGGAGAATCAGACAGAGGAGACACTTTTAGGAGACACTTCAGGGAGTACAACTTGGAGTAGGAATTAGGCATTAGGTAGCAGGCACTTGGAAGAGAACTTGGAAGAAGTAACTTGGAACTCGGAGGCACTAGGAACTAGGAACTCAAGACTTGGGACTTGGACTAAGAAGAGAGACTGAAGAATAAACGGAACTGAAACGCACTGTGTCTGGTCTCCATTCTTCGAGTCCACCCTCACTCTCTCTCTCTTGCTGAACCCCGACCCTCCGCAGACCGGAGCGGCAGCTTGGACCAGGATACAGTGGCTGCCAAACTCAGGGCAGCCCGGGCCTCAACATTTTGCTTGGGCCACAACATTTTTTGGCACCCCAACGTGGGGCTAGTGAGGTTCCCAAGTTGGGCAGCCTAGGCCACAATATTTTTGGCGCCTGAACAGGGACCCGAGCTTAGGCCCCAACAAATGATGGTGAGAATCTGGGCAAATTGGAATTATGATGTAGTTTGGCACAGCTTTCGTGGGCTCTATAATGGAAGTTGCCGTACACATTTATAAGATCTGGAAATCTCACTTGTGGCAATCATATACCCAAGTAACTGAAGCAATAATGTTACTAAATATTTGTATCCTTGTGTTTGTAATAATAATATTTAACATCATTTAAAATAAATAAATAAATAAATAAATACTCTAAATATTAAAAAACTCATAGGTAATCGAAATGTTTTAGATATATAACGATGGAACAGTAAGTATTTAATCCTCCTCCCCAAAGGAATGCAGTTCTCACAAATGCTGTCATGCGCCAGAAGGAGGAACAGATATTTTAACTCAACTTGCACTAAGTAGCTCGAGTAGCCAAATCATGGAGTAGAACGTAGAATAGTAGCACTGAAAAAAGTCTATTGTTCCATGAGAAAAGAGTTTCAGTTTAGGAAGATAAGAAATAAAACTGCAAACAGGTAGCATGATGGTTTTGCACAAAGCAGATGTACTTAGTGACAGGTAAGCACACAATTAAAATGCTTAAAAGCATGATTTTTTAAAAATGCTTTGTAGGTCATACCTCAACAAACAGCCAAATGCTTAATAAAAGAAATAGCAATTTTAACTCACGCTGAGTTGCTGAATAAAATGTTGCCACAACAGGTTTAAGAGGGAAGTCTCTTTTTTTTCCAGAGAAGGAGAAATAATGACTGGTGATTTCACAGACTTGGTTAGAGACACCAGACGGTCGATTTGCATACGAGGTCTTCATTCTGCTGTGTACTTGCTGTGTATTATGTTTCTGAGATAAAAAGAGAAAGAGAAATAAAAGAAACTTACTATTTTCCTCTCTATTTCAGTTGCGTGTAATTTTCAGAGTACTTACATACACCCACGAGAAAGAGCTTTTGTACTTAAGAATTTTTTCCCCTAGTCTTCTAGCACATTAAAGAAAACAAGCAAAGCTGGTTCTCTGTGAGGAATAAGAAATGGCAGATTTTCTTATTCCAGATAGTTTGTCTTGAGGGAAGAAGCCTGGTTCCTATTTAAGGTTAAGGTGTGTATACAAGTCATAACACAGCTGGAGTCTCAGTACCTCTAACTCAGTACCTCTAACTGCCACTGTCTGCTAGGTTTCCATTGCCTGAGTTTACTAACCTGTGAACTCAGGGGTGACTTTGCTAAGTAGAATAGAGTGTTTGAATGGTGTGTGCTGTCGGATTATGTCTTAATAAAGCTTTGTGATGGCTCTACTTCTGCAAAGGTGTAAATGCAGCTATAGAAAGGTCAGGCTATTAGCACAAACAACTTCTCTTAGCAACTCAGTGTTGAACTAGAAGACAAAAAAGCCTTTGCCTGAAAGCCAGGCAGAGACATCTATTTGCTGGGGTTTGGGACCCAATTCCCTGTTTCTAAAGGGCAGTCCTAAATTGATCCCTCCTGCTCCAAATAGCACTGTTGCTGATCTGGGAAAAACAAATCATCGGAAAGGCTAGTGACTTATTTTTCCTAGTACTGATTTTTATTTTAATTAGATGTAAAATATTATGAGGGTGTGCATTTGTTTGGCTCTTTATTTCTCCTTGTTATTTTTAGATCCCTTAATTAAATTATGTGATGAGTAGGAAAGACCAAAACATCTTTCTCCTCTCCCTTCAAAGTATGTGTGTGTGCATATGTCTATGTATGTGTATGTGCATGTATGTGTGTGTGCACTGTGTATGTGTGTGTGTGCATGTGTGTAAGAGTCTGTGTGTGTGTGTGTGTGTGTGTGTGTGTGTGTGTGTGTGCAGGTATATTTGTGTACGTGTGTTTCTTTGTGTTGATGTTGGAATATAATGGGAGAAGCTAGAATTACAAAGATTCTTTGCTACTTTTTGGAGGGGGGATTGGTTTTTGTTTTTGTTTTTTTGGTTAATGTGCCCCAAAAAACAGATTCTGAAAAGCAAAACACTGTCATTTTACGAGTACTCATTTTTTTAAAGAGAAAAATAATTAAAAAAAGAAATCCTTGAATTTGAATACTTAGGATTCATAATAGTGCTTCTTAATTTTCCCAATCATGATAAAATCAACTAGGAAAGTTGAAGAATATTGGTGTTCAGATACCACCCTTCATTTTAATCAACATGTATAAAAGCATGATATACAGTTTTATGTTCCCAGTGATTTTGACCTCACGTAAAGGTTTATATGATCTTTATTTAACCATTTAAAATAAACATATCACTACTTCTTCACTCTGAAGTCAGGTGAGTTATCAGTCCCCAACTTCTACAAGTTCTGTAACCTGCTTTGATGAATGTAACAACCACTTTACTGTTAAAACTAACTGATGAGGGGCTGGGGAGATGGTATGACAGTTAAGAGCACTGCCTGTTCTTCCAAAGGACCCAGGCTTTATTTCTAGCACCCATGCTGTGGCTCAAAACTACCCACAATTCCATATCCAGATGATCTGACATCCTCTTCTGGCCTCTGAGCGAACGTTGCATACACACACACACACACACACACACACACGTGTGTGCACACACATGTGCGCACACACAAATACACAAAGTCACACACAGATACACACACACACATATTTACATATAGGCAAAACGCCCATGCACACACAACAAAACAATTTAAACAATTTTAAGGAAACTCTCTGAAGACATGACAAAGCCATCTTATCAGCCAGATCCTAGGCTTCTCTACAATGAGAAGATGCAGATCCACCTGTTTTCCTGACACAATAGGAAAGAGGTCCACTGTGCTTCATGATACATGGGAACCTTCCTAATGCATATTTTTAATGGAGACAGATCCTGAGTGCTTCCAAGCAAACCTAAGCAAGGATGGGATTTCTTGCTTATGAGTATCTCTCTGACAGGTTGAAAACTTCTGGAACCTCTAATTACTGATTTTGCTGAGATTAATTAGGACCTTTGAGGTTACTAGGAAGCAGTGCTTCTAAACTTTATTGAATGCTATTAATCATGAAGGCATCCTTTTTTGCTTCAGACTAATAACAATGCTACATATGAAATCCAATCTTTAAATTCTATTCTATTTCTGTAAATCTTGTTGTTATTCCCATATCACTTTTACAGCAACAACCATCTCTACAATTAAATATTTAGGACAGGGAGACAAGTAATGAGCTGGTACACAAAGTTCTACCCCAAGAAGAAATACAAATTTATTTCCCATTTTCCAAGCAAAATCCAGGGCTGACTCTCAGGGTACACAAAAGAAGCCTAGAACATCAGGAAAAAAAGTTTGTTTTCTTTCTCTGGCTGTTAAAACCTCATGAGAATAAAGCAATTGCATGCCATGCTTTTTGATTCTCTGGTCATAAAATATTCGTAAACACCAAATTTGAACTTTAGTTTTTCAGGGTTTTTTAAAGAGCACACAGGTGTACATAGGTCAAACTATGTGCAAGGAATTCATATAAAAGAAGACATTCAATTGGAGGCTTGCTTACAGTTCAGAGGTTTAGTCCATTATCATTATGGTGGACAACATGACATCATTCAGACAGGCTTTGGTGCAGTAGCTGAGAACTATCTATAGGTAGAGAGAAAGATGCTGGGATTAGTGTGGGCTTTTAAAATTTTTAAACCCACTTCCAAAGACACAGTACATCCAGTTAGGTCATATCACCTAATCCTTGTAATTCTTGGCATTCCTTTATATGAGACTATGGGGGCCTTTCTTATTCAAACCACCACAATGAGTTAAATTCGGCAGTCATAGTAATTTTGAGATTATTTCTTTAAACTCTGAAAAAGCCCTTTGATAAAATCCAACACCCTTTCCTTCATGTTAAAGGTATTAGGAAAATCAGGGATATAGAGGGCACATACCTAAACATAATCAAAACAATATACAGCAAACCAATAGCCAACATCAAACTAAATGGAGAGAATCTTGAAGCAATCCCACTAAAATCAGGGATAAGACAGGCTACCCACTCTCTCCCTATCTATTCAATATAGTACTTGAAGTTTTAGACAGAGCAGTAAGACAACTAAAAGAAATCAAGGGGATACAAATTGGAAAGAAAGAAGTCAAAATATCACTATTTGAAGATGGGGTGATAGTATATACAAACAACACCAAAATTTTACCAGAGAACTCCTGCAGCTGATGAACACCTTCAGCAAAGTGGTACAAAATTAACTCAAAAAATTAGTAGTCTTCCTTTATACAAATGATAAACAGGCTGAAAAAGAAATGAGGTAAACAACATCCTTTACAATAGACACAAATAATACAAAATATCTTGATGTGACTACAACCAAGCAAGTGACAGATCTGTATGACAAAAACTTCAAGTCCCTGAAAAAAGAAATTAAGAAGATATCAGAGGACATAAAGATCTCCCATGCTCACAAACAGATAGGACTTACAGATGGAATGGCCCTCTTATCAAATGTAATCTGCAGATTCAGTGCATTCCCTATCAAAATTCTGACACAATTTTATAGCGCTTGAAAGAGCAATTCTCAACTTCATATGGAAAAGACAAAAAACCCAGGATAGCCAAAACAATCCTGAACAATAAAAGAACTTCAGGAGGAATCACCATCCCTGATCTCAAGCTGTACTCCAGAGCAATAGTGGTAAAACTGCAGGATATTGGTAAAGAAACAGACATGTTGATCAATGGAATCAAAATGAAGACCCAGAAATAAACCCACACACCCATGGAAACTTGATTTTTGATAAAGAAGCCAAAATTATATAATAGAAAAATGAAAGCATCTTCAACAAATGGTACTGGGCTAACTGATGTCTACATGTAGAAGAATGAAAATAGATCTATACTTATCACCCTGTACAAAACTCAAGTCCAAGTGAATCAAGGACTCAACATGGAACTGGATGAACTAAATCTCATAGAAGAGAAAGTGGGAAATACCCTTGAATGGATTGGTACAGGAAACAAGTTCCTGAACAGAAAGCCAGTGGCTCAGGCTCTAAGATCAACAATTTATACATGGGACATCATGAAAGTGCACACTTCTGTTAGGCAAAGCACACTGGACAAAACAGCAGCCCACAGATTTGCAAAGGATCTTCACTAACCCTACATTCTGACAAAAGGTTAATTTTCAAAATTTACCAAGAACTCAAGAAGTTAGACACCAACAATTTAAATAACCCAATGGGAAAAAAATGGAGTACAGAACTAAACAGAGAATTCTCAACTGAGGACTCTAAAATGGCCAAGAAGCACTTAAAGAAACATTCAAAGTCCTTAGTCATCAGGGAAACGGAAGTCAAACTACGATGAGGTTCCACAGTCCACCCATCCGAATGCTAAGATCAAAACCTCAAGAGATAGCACCTGCTGTAAAGGATGTGCATAGAGCAAGGGCAGCACTCACTTCACTGCTTGTGGGAGTGCAGACTGGTAAATCCACTTTAGAAATCAATTTGGTATTTTCTCATAAAACTTGGAATAGTTCTACCTCAAGACCCAGCTATACCACTCCTGGGCATATATCCAAAAGATGCACCAACATCTCACAAAGATACTTGCTCTACTATGTTCATGCTGGTTGTTTGTTTGTTTGTTTGTTTGTTTTTGTTTTTGTTTTTGTAATAGCCAGAAACTGAAAACAACTTAAATGTCCCTTAACTGAAGAATGGATAAAGAAAATGTGGTACATCTACACAATGGAATACTATTTAGCTATTAAAAACCAAGACATCATGAATTTTGCAGGCAAATTGATGGAACTTGAGAATATTATCTTGAGTGAGGTAACCCAGTCTCAAAAGGACATGCATGGTATATATTGACTTATAAGTGGACATTAGCCATAAAATACAGGTACCATGTTACACTCCACAGACCCAAAGGAGTTAAACAAGAAGGGAGGCCCAAACAAGAGAGCTTGAATCTCACTTAGAAGGGGGAATAAAATAGTCATAAGAGACACATGAAGGGAGGGAAGTGGGAGGGAAATAAGATGGGGAGGAGAATGGGAGATTCAGGATCGTGTGAGGAAGGACAGAAGTGATGCTTAGATAGCCATGAAAATAAATGGAAATTTGCAAATGAAGAGGATGCGGAGGTGAAGGGCAACTCCAAGAAGAGACAGAGAACTGGGATAAGGGAGACACCCAAGAATCAATGGTGGTGACCTTAGCTGTGACTCACTACAGTGAGGACATAGAATCTGAACTCCCGTATCCAGACAGAAACCTCCAGTGGAGCAGTAGAAACACCAACCTACTCACAAAAGTTTCAATACAAAATTTTTCTTGTCTACAAGTAATGGAGGCATGGGGGAGGGAGCAGAGACTGAGGGAATAGCCAATCAGTTACTGGTCCAACTTGAGACCTACCCCATGGGCAAGCACCAATCTCTAACACTATTAATGATACTCTGTTATGCCTCCAGATAGGAGCGTGTTGTCCTCCAAGAGGCTCCACCCAGCAGCTGACTCAGACAGGTACAGACACCCACAGCCAAATAGTGGATGACGTTTGGGAATTTTTATGGAGGAATAGGAGGGAGGATTGCAGACCTGAATGGGATAGGAACTCCACAGGAACACCATTCGAGTCCACTAATCTAGACCCTTGAGGCTCTCAGAATCTGAACCACTAACCAAAGAACATACATAGACTGGATCTAGGCCTACTGGCTCATATGTGAGCTGATGTGCAGCTTGACCATCATGTGGGTCCTAAACAACTAGAATGGGGCGATCCCAAAAGCTGTTGTCTGTACATGGGATATGTTCTTTTAGCTGGGCTGTCTTGTCTGGCCTCAGTTTGAGAGGATGTGCCTAGCCTCACAGAGCCTTGAATCCCTCACCTACTCATAGGAGACAGAGAGGGGAGATGGGAGAAAGATTCTGGGAGGGGGTGACTTGGAGGGGGGCATTGAGTGGGATATAAAGTGAGTAAATAAAATGATTAAATTAAGTTTAAAAAGTTAGATCCCCACATATGTGTGAGAATATATGATTTTTGTCCTTCTGAGACTGGATTGCTTTATTTTATGTAATCCTTTCTGGTTTCACTCATTTTTCTATAAACTTCATAATTTTCAATTTTTTATCAGCTGAATAAAATTTATTTGTATGTATGTGCCATGTCAGATTTGCAAACTCGGCAAGTGTGTCTTGAGGCTGATCAGTAGAGGCAGAACCTGGTGAGGCTCAGATCTACACTGTCTAGACCAGGGTTTTAAAATCATGCTTTCTGCTTCATAGGTTCTTGGGTCATGTAACAGGACAAAATATATATTGAAATACGTTTTTCTCCTTGAGATAAGCTTGTTAGAAAATAAATCACCTTTTCCACACTGAAAGTATTCTAATTGGTGGCATAAAAATGGCAATATCACAATAAACAGCAATTTTTAAACAGAAAAAAACAGGCTCAACAGCTCTTCCTGCCCCTGTGCTCCTGGGCAGAGCTCCTGCTCCAGCTTCTGGGGTTCACCTTTGCTGCTGACATTTGAGGTGACTTTAGGACAATCACAGACCTTGAGAACATAGTCACTCAAAGTCTCTTTGGACTCTCTCCTAAGACAGTTAAATTTCTCAGTGAAAATTCACAGATCTTGAGAACACAGTCACCCAAAGTCCCTTTGGACTCTCTCCTTTGACAGTTAAATTTCTCAGTGAAAATCAACAGAGTCATCCCCAGTATCTATTCTTTTGTTTTTAAAGAAAGAAATTAAACTTTAGTTCTTTGTTTACTGTGCTGAGTGAAATAGGATCTTGAACAAACAAGACAAAATAAAATCTTTATAACATGACTCGTTTTTACAAAGAGAGAAGAAACAATGGTAAAAGTGAATAATCTGAATTTTATGAGAGGAACATCTGTATGAATTATAGCTCCAGATATTATGCAGATATCAAAATAATAGACTGGATCCATATGGATTAACTCTGAGAAACGCCACAAATTTACTTTTCACTTTAAAGGCAGATAGGAAGGGGATGGGGAAAAGGCTTGGTGGTAAAAAGCACTTTCTCATTCAGAACTGGGGATCAGCTCTCAGCACCCACATAGTGGCCTATAACTGCCTGCAATTCTAGTTCCAGGAGCTACACTGGAACCATCTTTAGGTCTTCTCACTAGGCATACACATGGTACATACACATCCATATGGGCAAACATTCATATGAATGAAATAAAAATAAATTTTAAAAACTTAAAAGGAAAATAATAAACTTATAAACTAGTTCTATCTTGTAAAATTAATTAAAATAAAATGTGCACATGTGGTGCTCTTGATAATATTTGTTTTAAGCATTCTGAAAATCAACACAACATACTCACCCACTTGACAAACTCAGGTATTCTGTGCCGCCACAGCTTCTCAGTAATGCATTTCCAGGTGGGACTGCACCTGCACATGCCTCTGCTCTACCTGACTCGTCCCCTTCCTGTTCTCTTTTTCCATGTTCCTATTCTCCCTGGTAGACTACTTTATGTAGTTTTTTAAAACATGAATTGATATATAACACTTTATGAAGTACACATTCATGACACTCACAAATGTGAAAATTTGTTTCTTTCTATATATGTAATGGCCAAATCCAGGTAACCATCTAATTTCCCCTTTACCAGAATGGGAGCTCCAGGAAGGTGATGTCTCACCTTTGTTGTTGCCAAGTCTAGAACAAGAACTGGTTAACAAGGTGTGCTCTGTAATAACTTGTTCAATACGTACACACAGGACTTACTCATGCTATTAGAATTGGTTGGTGACAGAGACCAAGGTGGAGTAGAGTGTGTTTCATATACTTGGTTCTGTTTGAACTGGTGAGATGTGCAAATCAGTTTTTAAATACAGGGAACAGGATAGAAATTTATTTTAAAAGCAACGTATCTGCTATTCTTTCTGGTTCTGCTTGAGGCTCAGTAAACTATTGCAACTTTACTAAACTGTTCCTTGCCTCTCAACTTTGCAACAGGTATCTCCTATTGTATTGCTCAAGAGAAAATTTTTCTGTATCTCTTGAAATTTAGTAGTAATTTACAAAGTGCTTTTTAACTTTCTTAAGATATTTGTGCTTAGGGTTTTTTTGTCACATTTATTTGTTTTTGGAAAAAGAACAGAAAACTAGGACAAATTGGTTTTGTTTGTTTTTTTAAAAGATTTATTTATTTTATGTATATGAGTACATTATTGCTCTCTTCAGACACATCAGAAGAGGGCATTGGATCTCATTACAGATGGTTTATGAGCCACCATGTGGTTGCTGGGAATTGAACTCAGGACCTCTGGAAGAGCAATCAGTGCTCTTAACCACTGAGCCATCTCTCCAGCCCCATTTGTTTTTGTTTTGTTTTGGTTTGGTTGTTTTGTTTGTTTCTTTTATGAGAAAGCTGAAGAAAATTTTGTTCTGCAGGATAGCAAAACAATGCAAGAGGCAAACCAGGAGATAGGGAGAAGAAGAGAAGGCTGATGGAAGAGAAGGTGACACTGGGCAAGGAGAAAAATAGGAAAACTGAACAGAC